>NC_080101.1:45006292-46206292 GCF_950005125.1 Chionomys nivalis | reverse complement strand
CTGTGTCTTTGGAAACTGTTCTTGTTCTGATCTGTACTGTTGTTTTCTGTGTCTCAGGGAACCGCTGAGGTCTCCCTTGGCCCACTCTCTTGGTCCACTCTCTTGGTCTTCTCAGTTGGTCCACTCTGTGTAGTCACAGCCTGTGCTTCAGAGTACCTCTCTTCATCTGCTCTGTGTATCTGAAGCTGTGTTTCAGATGTTCTCTGGGGTTACTGGGGATAGGAGGGTTTGGAGGCAGAGTAGAACTTGTAGTTTACAAGGTCTGATTGATGAGGTAAGGGTATTCAAGGAGGCTTGTCTGCAGACTGGCTAGAGAAGCTGAGGCAGGTGGGTGAGGGGCCATGGTTTTGAGAGTATGGTGCCCAACTGGGTGGATGATCCTTCACTTCCTGGTCTTCTCTGTGTAGTTGTATCCTGTGTTTCAGGGTTTATCTGAGGTCAAGGGAACTGGGTCAGGGGGATAGGAGAATTTTGGGGTAGAGGAGAACTTGTAGCTTGCAGGGTCCAAATGATGGGCTGGGTGTGGCATGCTTTTTGACATCCATTGTGTTACTCTGTGCCTTGTGTTTGTGTGTTTGGGTAACTGAACATGACTTCTTTAATGTATAAGAAGAAGGGAGACACACAAACTCTTCTACCAAAAGCAATAAGAATAACCGGAGTTAACAACCACTGGTCATTAATATCACTTAATATTAATGGTCTCAATTCACCAATAAAAAGGCACAGGCTAAGAGATTGGATACGAAAACAGGATCCAACAGTCTGCTGTTTACAAGAAACTCATCTCAACCACAAAGACAGGCATCTACTCAGAGTAAAGGGTTGGGAAAAGGTTTTTCAAGCAAATGGTCCTAAGAAAAAAGCAGGTGTGGCCATACTAATTTCTAACAAAACTGACTTCAAACTAAAATCAATCAGAAGAGATCGACAGGGACACTTTATACTCATAACAGGAACAATTCAGCAGGATGAAGTCTCAATCCTGAATATCTATGCCCCTAATATAAAAGCACCCACTTATGTAAAAGAAATATTGCTAAAACTCAAGGCAGACATCAAATCACACACACTAGTAGTAGGAGACTTCAACACTCCTCTCTCACCAATGGACAGGTCAATCAGACAGAAAACTAATAGAGAATTAAGAGAATTGTTGGAGGTAATGAATCAAATGGACTTAACAGACATCTATAGAACACTCCACCCAAATAGGAAAGAATACACCTTCTTCTCTGCAGCTCATGGAACCTCTCGAAAATTGACCACATACTTGGAAACAAAGGAAACCTCCACAGATACAAAAAAATATCAGTGTCCACCTGTGTCTTATCAGATCACCCCGGATTAAAGTTAGAAGGCACCAAAAATGCTACCCCCAGAAAGCTGACAAACTCATGGAAACTGAACAGTCAACTACTGAACCACACCTGGGTCAAGGAAGAAATTAAGAAAGAAATTAAAGTCTTCCTTGAATTTAATGAAAATTAAGAGACAACATACTCAAACCTATGGGACACGATGAAAGCAGTGCTAACAGGAAAGTTCATAGCACTAAGTGCCCACTTAAAGAAAACGGAGAAAGCATACATTGGGGACTTAACAGCACACCTGAAAGCTCTAGAAAAAAAAGAAGCAGACACGCCCAGGGGGAATAGAAGACTGGAAATAATCTAACTGAGGGCATAAATCAACAAAATAGAAACACAGAAAACAGTCCAAAGAATCAATGAAACAAAAAGTTGGTTCTTGGAGAAAATCAACAAGATTGACAAATCCCTATCCAAACTAATTAAACGACAGAGAGAGAACACGCAAATAAATAAGATCAGAAATGAAAAGGGGGACATAACCACAGACACAGAGGAAATTCAGAGAATCATTAGATCTTACTACAAAAGCCTGTATGCCACAAAACTGGAAAATGGAAAAGAAATGGACACTTTTTTAGATTAGTACCATATTCCAAACCTAAACCAAGACCAGGTGAACGATCTAAATAGACCTGTTAGTCGCGAAGAATTAGAAACAGTTATCAAAACTCTCCCTTCCAAAAAAAGCGCAGGTCCAGATGGTTTCAAAGCAGAATTCTACCAGAACTTCCAAGAAGAGCTAATACCTATACTCCTTAATGTATTTCACAATATAGAAACAGAAGAGTCATTGCCAAATTCCTTTTATGAAGCTACAGTTACCCTGATTCCAAAACCACACAAAGACCCAACCAAGAAAGAGAATTACAGGCCTATCTCACTCATGAACATCGACGCAAAAATTCTCAATAAAATACTGGCAAACCGAATCCAAGAACACATTAGAAAATTTATCCATTATGATCAAGTAGGCTTCATTCCAGAGATGCAGGGCTGGTTCAACATATGCAAATCTATCAATGTAATCAACCATATAAATAAATTGAAAGAAAAAAACCATATGATCATTTCATTATATGCTGAAAAAGCATTCGACAAAATTCAACACCCCTTTATGATAAAGGTCTTGGAGAGATTAGGGATACAAGGGTCATACCTAAATATAATAAAAGCTATTTACAGCAAGCTGACAGCTAACATTAAATTAAACGGAGAAAAACTCAAAGCCATCCCACTAAAATCAGGAACATGACAAGGATGTCCACTCTCTCCATACCTCTTCAACATAGTGCTTGAAGTTCTAGCAATAGCAATAAGACAACATAAGGGGATCAAGGGGATTCGTATTGGAAAGGAAGAAGTTAAGCTTTCGTTATTTGCAGATGATATGATAGTATACATAAGCGACCCAAAAAACTCTACTAAAGAACTCCTACAGCTGATAAACACCTTTGGTAATGTGGCAGGTTACAAAATCAACTCCAAAAAATCAGTTGCCTTCCTATACACTAAGGATAAGGAAGCAGAGAGGAAATCAGAGAAGCATCACCTTTCACGATAGCCACAAATAGCATAAAATATCTTGGGTAACTCTGACCAAGGAAGTGAAAGATCTATTTGGCAAGAACTTTAAGTCTTTGAAGAAAGAAATTGAAGAGGACACCAGAAAATGGAAGGATGTCCCTTGCTCTTGGATTGGGAGGATCAACATAGTAAAAATGGCAATTCTACCAAAAGCAATCTATAGATTCAATGCAATCCCCTTCAAAATCAAATCAAAATTCTTCACAGATCTGGAGAAGACAATAGTCAACTTTATATGGAAAAACAAAAAACCCAGAATAGCCAAAACAATCTTATACAATAAAGGATCGTCGGGAGGCATTATCATCCCTGACTTCAAACTCTATTACAGAGCTACAGTATTGAAAACAGCTTGGTATTGGCATAAAAACAGAGAAGTCGACCAATAAAATCGAATAGAAGACCCTGACTTTAGCCCACAAACCTATGAACACTTGATTTTTGATAAAGGAGCTAAAAGTATACAATGGAAAAAAGAGAGCATCTTCAACAAATTGTGCTGGCAAAACTGGATGTCAATCTGTAGAAGAATGAAAATAGATCCATATCTATCACCATGCACAAAACTCAAGTCCAAATGGATTAAATACCTCAATATCAGTCCAAACACACTGAACCTGATAGAAGAGAAAGTGGGAAGTACTCTACAACACATGGGCACAGGAGAATACTTCCTACGTACAACCCCAGCAGCACAGACATTAAGGGCATCATTGAATAAATGGGACCTCCTGAGACTGAGAAGCTTCTGTAAAACAAAGGACACCGTCACTAAGACAGAAAGGCAACCCACTGACTGGGAGAAGATCTTCACCAACCCGCAACTGACAAAGGTCTGATATCCAAAATATATAAAGAACTCAAGAAATTAGACCGTAAAAGATTAATCAATCCAATTATAAAATTGGGCACTGAGCTGAACAGAGAATCCTCAACAGAAGAAGTTCAAATGGCCAAAAGACACTTAAGATCGTGCTCAACTTCCTTAGCAATCAGGGAAATGCAAATCAAGACAACATTAAGATACCATCTTACACCTGTCAGAATGGCTAAAATCAAAAACACCAATGATAGCCTTTGCTGGAGAGGTTGTGGAGAAAGGGGCACACTCATCCATTGCTGGTGGGAATGCAAACTGGTGCAACCACTTTGGAAAGCAGTGTGGCGGTTTCTCAGGAAAGTCGGGATCAACCTACCTCTCGACCCAGCAATACCACTATTGGGAATATACCCAAGAGATGCCCTAACATACAACAAAAGTATATGCTCAACTATGTTCATAGCAGCATTGTTTGTAATAACCAGAACCTGGAAGCAACCTAGATGCCCTTCAATGGAAGAATGGATGAAGAAAGTATGGAATATATACATATTAGAGTACTACTCAGCAGTAAAAAACAATGACTTCTTGAATTTTGCATACAAATGGACGAAAATTGAAAACACTATCCTGAGTGAGGTAAGCCAGACCCAAAAAGAGGAACATGGGATGTACTCACTCATATTTGGTTTCTAGCCATAAATAAAGGACATTGAGACTATAATTCGTGATTCTAGAGAAGCTAAATAAGAAGGTGAACCCAAAGAAAAACATATAAGCATCCTCCTGAATATTAACCTTAATCAGGCGATAAAAGAAGACAGAGACAGAGACCAACATTGGAGCAGCAGACTGAAGTCTCAGGATCCAAAGGAGGAGCAGAAGGAGAGAGAGCATGAGCAAGGAACTCAGGACCGCGAGGGGTGCACCCACACACTGAGACAATGGGGATGTTCTATCGGGAACTCACCAAGGCCAACTGGCCGGGGTCTGAAAAAGCATGGGACAAAACTGGTCTCGCTGAACATAACGGACAATGAGGACTACTGAGAACTGAAGAACAATGGCAATGGGTTCTTGTTCCTATTGCATGTAATGGCTTTGTGGGAGCCTAGGTAGTTTGGATGCTCACCTTAATAGACTTGGATGGAGGTGGGTGGTCCTTGGACCTCCCACAGGGCAGGGAAACCTGCTTGCTCTTTGGGCTGAGGAGGGAAGAAGACTTGATTGGGGGAGGGGGGGTAATGGGACGTGGTGGCAGGGAAGAGGCAGAAATCTTTAATAATCAAATTAATTAATTAATTAATAAAATAAATAAATAAATACATAAATAAAGACAAAAAAAGAAAATATACAGTAAATTTTTCTATGGGAAAGAGTAAGAATTCACAAAATGCATTTTTGAAGAAAAAGAAAGAACATAAGGATAATATAAAATCATCTAGTTGATTAAACTATCACAATTTCAAATTCTCCTTACATACTGAGTTTTACTGATAAAGACTGTGTTATAATATTTCAAATCCCAGTTGCTAAGTGATAATATCTCTTAATCAACTAAACCACATTATAATTTTAAGATGGTTGATTTTAACTTGAATATATATATATATGTATATATATATCACTTTTAAATGATTCTTTGTAGATTTCACATCGTGCAACCCAATCCCACTCATCTCTTAGTCCCTTCATATCTTTCCCTTCCTTGCAACCTCCTCAACAAGATAAAACAAATAAATTTGAAAGAAAAGAAATTTCATTGTGGGAGCTGTAGTGTGACACCACAGCAAACCCCTTAGTCCATACATCTTTACTTGCAAGTGTTCATTTCAATGACTCATTGTTCTGGTTCAAGGCCTCTGGCTTTTGCTAAACTATGGGTTCTGGGACCTCACTGGAACTCCTCTTGACTATCTTGTTGTTGCCCTGTATTATGGAGATCCTACATCTTAGGATCTCAAGGACTGGCTCCTTAATATGCACAAGTTGTTTATAGATGAGATGGATGTTGGGGTTGGCCAACTCATAGTCCTGGTTCTGGGCTTGAGTGGTAGCTGGGTTAGTCAGCTTGCCAGCTTTCTCTCATCCTCACCATTAGAGTGAGCTCGCTATTATTGCCCCAGCTAGGTCACCCAACGCAGCCAGCAGCAAGGGGCAGGGCCATTTCTTCTGTTCTCACCCCATTGGGGCTGGTTCACCTATACCCATACCACCTAGGCCAGCTCTACTCTGTTGTCCAGGTAAGATGCATGGCTCACTCTCCCAGTTGCTGTAGCTGATGAGGAGTCTCTCTCTCTCTCTCTCTCTCTCTCTCTCTCTCTCTCTCTCTCTCTCTCTCTCTCTCCCCGTGTGTGTGTGTGTGTCTGGGTAGTCTGTGTCTTTTATTGGGGAATTGAGACTATTGATGTTGAGAGATATCAATGACCATGATTTTTGATTTCTGCTATTTTGTTATTGCTGTCAGAGGAAATGAATAAGTTGCTTTTAAAAAGCCAAGAAAAAACAAACACACAGTTGAATCTACATTAATTAGCTATCATTATTTTAGTTCAAATTTTTGTGTGGAGGTTGGATTTGCCATTCAGTTTCCAGTTTGTTGAGTAAGCCGGACCTGTTTCAAAATGACTGTGTCTCTTAATTGAGAGGTTGGAGTACTCAGTGGTTAGGAGTCCAGAGTGTGCTGATAATCCATCTTTGTCAGTTTGCCACCTAGTGCTGATTCCATTTGGACGTTGACATGTCATCTTCTGTTATGTGGAGTATCTATCTGATGCCGTTGCCAGTCCTTACCCTTTTAAAAAATATCTTCATGGTGTTTTAACGGGAAGTTGAGCAGAAGTGCGGGCTTGGTTCCATTTTAACCTGAATGTCTATAAATAACATCATTAACCTTTATTTGCAAGATTCAGCCAGAGGACAACAAAGCATTATGACATGAGAAATGCACAATTTATAAAGAAAAGCTATATCTGTGTGTTTAGAAAGGGAAAGGATTTGATAGTAATGTGCTATGCTGCTTTCTCCATTACTGCTCATTAAAGAAGGGAGAATCAAATGCAGATTTATAGCTGGGAAGAGGAGTGTGCTAGACACAAGGCTGTGACTCACGCGAACAATTCATCAGGTATTTCAATTTAAAAAGTAGACCTGGCCTTTTACTTGGATAATTTTTACTGAAGCTGTATCTTTATTGTAAGTGTTCCTTGTGAATTTCCACTAAAATTGAGTAGTAGGTTTTCTAAGCATATAATATAGTTAATTTTCTTAATGGGAGGATGGACTTTTAATGGAAATATCTGCTTTAAATCATACATACATTTTCTGAAAGAAATTTACATATTATAGTACATTATTATTGATATTTTTTACATTAATATCTCAAAATTTAAGATTTTGACATATATCTAATATATGTCAAAGTGCTAATATATCTATTGTCAAATTTTGCTCTTAAGTTTGATTTATTTTCTTGTTTCTGGAGTTGGTAAGAGTTATTGCCCAAAGTGTTTCTTGTAGGCTCCTCCTCTTTCCATAGAGACCAAGAAGGGAGCAAGAAGAGACTAACTGGTTGATTTTTCCTTGACTTTCACGGAAATAATACCAAAGTCTTCTTCTCTATTTTCTTTTTGTTTATATATGCTTCAAATTCTTGATTGGGGGGGAGTTTTAGCTCTCATAACCCTTTTAAGCTTCTTGCCATACAGTTAAAACACTCTGATTTCCCTACATGGTTTATCAGAATTAAATCCTCATGTCTTCCTTTTTTTTACTAAGTAAAACTGAAAATTGAAACAGAGTGACCCTCCTTCTGCTGTTATTACCCCTCCTCAGCTAGGAGGGTGATGATACGTTGGAGTAACGGGCTATAAGACTTTTCCTCTTCCAGCTAATGTGAGAACATTGCTTGATTGATCCAATAGTCTCTCTCTCTCTCTCTCTCTCTCTCTCTCTCTCTCTCTCTCTTTTTAGGAGTTGCGAAGTGTGTCCTAAAAGAGATGAACGTTCCTGGTCATGGGATGTGCATGATGGCACCAGCCTAAGGAGTTTCACACACACACATCAGCAGCACATAGCTGGACCAGAACACTTTTATGTTTGTTTGCTACTATGATAGTCAAGTATTTCAAGTGATGCCTGGAACACAGGTTCTAAACACAGAGTTGAGAGATCTAAAATCATCGCTCCAGATGCAAAGAATACACATTTGAAACACCCCATAGCTGTCCAAGCCAAGTACATTCCAAGACAGTTGCCTGCACTGAGACGGTTGAAGCTTGTTAGATCTTTACTAAAATTTCATACTGTAATATTGCCTGACATTAATTTGTATCATTTGAGCTTTCTTTTAAAACAGCATGGAACATTTTGATTTATTTTGTGAATTTGTTGTTTCTTATATGTGGGTGTGCAGGTCTAAGGACAGCTGCTGGAGTTGGTTCCTTCCTTCCATCATATGGGTCCTGAGGATTGGATCCAGGTTGTCAGGCTTGGGATGAAGTGCCATCTTGCCCACCTGTGTTCACTTGAAAGTTTAAAACATAAAATCTACTTTAAAATAATACAATATATTTAGTGTCATGGTTAAGTTTTTTTTGTATGTGTGTGCATTTTTAAAATTGATTTTATTGAGCTATACATTTTTCTCTGCTCCCCTCCTTTCCTCTCCCCTCCCCTTCAACCCTCTCCCATGGTCTCCATGCTCTCAATTTACTCAGGAAATCTGAAAACAAATATTTTGATATGAGCATAAATTCATATGCAGTTCTAAGAAACATTGGAGAGTCTTCATGACATTTCCTTACTTTCCACAATAGCCACACTCAAAATGTAAGGAGAATACCACCACCAGCGGGTTGCTATTTATGCATTCCATGTGGAAACTATCCATCTCCCTGGCATCCCTTGTAGCACTGTTTTGTGGCCACTCACTCTTCCCTTTCAGTTTCCCAACAGGACTACTGTTACTTTGTTGCCAGTTTCTATAGTTTTACCATCTTAAGAATATTGTTTCAATAAAACAGAGCAGTGGTGGCACAGCCCTTTAAACCCAGCACTAGAGAGATGGAGGCAGGCAGATCTCTGTGAGTTCAAGGCCAGCCTGGTCTACTACAAAATGAGTTCCAGGACAAGACAGCCAGGACTGTTACACAGAGAAACCCTGTCTCAGAAAACAAAACAAAAGAATAGTGCTCCAATTCAGCTGTGATCCTGGCCTTTTCCACTTCACACAGTGCTCTGCAGATGTGTTGCTGGCATGTATTAGCAGTTCACGTCCTGCTGCTGAGAGGCCTTCTATGGTGAGGATAAACAATGACCTCTTGAAGAACAGCGGGAGTCTTTGCGTTTCCATTGGCAATAAATTTGATGTAAACATTCAAACGGAGTTTTTTTTGAGTGAACACAAATTTTCATTTTCTGGAAGAAATTTGTAGGAGTATAAACGCTATGTGTGTGTGTGTGTGTGTGTGTGTGAGGTGTGTGTGTATGCTTAACAAAACACACAGACAAACTGTATTCTAAAATGGCTATATGATCACATATACCCTCAGTTATGTTTCATGAGTTTTTCACATCCTCTCCAGACTGAGTATGTCATATTTTCCTGGTTCACCTCCTTTTCATGGGCATGCAGTGATAGTGCGCTGTGGTTTTATTCTGTTTGCATTTGCTCGATGTGTTTTTTCCCCCACAGGCTGAGGTGTGCTTTAGTTCTGAAGATTTTTCTTGACAGACAGTCTTCTGTTGAATTGCTTCTGCATCTTTACTACAAAATCAATCAGTTAGGATTTAAAAAGGGTGGCAGTGTTCAGCGATGTGGTCAGTATGGTGGTTTGAATGAGATGTCCCCCATAATTTTGGGCATTTGAATACTTGGTCCTGGTTGGTGGTGATATCTGGGCAGTTTAGAAGTTGTTGTCTTACTGAAGGAAGATGTCATTGTGGCTGGTCATTGAGAATTTAAAGACTCCTTCTACTGCAAGTTTGCTCTCTGCTTCCCGCTTCAATTTGAGATGTGAGGTCTCTGCTCTCACATCTTCAATGTTCTGTTTGCTGCTTGCAGTCTTACTGTCCCTAACATTATAAAACCCAATTCTCAGTCGGGCGGTGGTGGCGCAAGCCTTTAATCCCAGCACTTCGGAGGCAGAGGCAGGCAGATCTCTGTGAGTTCGAGGCCAGCCTGGTCTAGAAGAGCTAGTTCCAGGACAGGAACCAAAAAGCTACAAAGAAACCCTGTCTCGAAAAAAAAAAAAAACAAAAAAAACAAAAAAACAAAAAAACAAAAACAAAACAAAAAAAACCAATGCTCTGGAAAGTTAACTTCAAATAAACTCTTTCTTCCCTAAGTTGTCTTTATCATGATGTTTGGTCACAGCAATAGAAAAATAATTACTATAGTAAACGAGTTAAGGCATTTGCCTGGTATTTGACACTTGGAGCCTGTGTAAATTTAGAATGAGAGCAGTATCTCCACAAGGTTGTCCTTTGACCTCTGCACCTGCTCTATGGCATGACCCACCCATGATGCATACACAATAGTAATAATAATAATCCATGCATGGAAATATGGATGTAATAAGGGTATCCTTTAATTTTCTATAAATACATATTAGTTAGTGTAGCTATATAGCGGCTTGAAATCAGATAGGCAGATTCTCTCTACTCTACTCTTTCCTGAAATGATTCCTACTATTCTAGCTTTTTTTCTTCCCATGAGCACTTCAAAATAACCACAGACAGACATATTAATAGAATGTGCCAAAAATGGTCTTAGAAGACATAAAAATACCACAACTCCAGCTTCAAAGTTGAGAGGAACTGTATTACATCTCTACGTCACTTTGACAAGAATAGATGTCTTTTTAAAAAAGATTTATATTTCCTATGTATGCAGTGTTCTGTCTACATGTGTTCATGCAGGCCAGAAGATGATATCAGATCTCATTATAGTTGGTTGTGAGCACCATGGTGGTTGCTGGGACTTGAACTCAGGATCTCTTAAAGAACAGTCAGTGGGTGGATGCCCCCCCTTACGGTCTTGACTTCCTTGCTCAAGTTCTCCCTCCTTCTGTTCCTCATTTGGACCTTGGGAGCTCAGTCCATTGCTCCAATGTGAGTCTCTGTCTCTATCTCCATCCATCGCCAGATGAAGGTTCTATGGTGATATACAAGATACTCCTTAGTATGGCTATAGGATTGGGCCATTTCAGGCTTTCTCTCCTCAGCTGCACAAAGACCTAGTTGGGTACATGTCTCTAAACCCCTGGGAACCCCTCTAGAGTCAAGGCTCTTGCCAACCCTAAAATGGCTCCCTTAATTAAGATATATACTTCCCTGCTCCCATATCCAACCTTCCATTAACCCAGTCATCCCATTCCCCCAAGTTCTCCCTATCCTCCCCTTCTCACTTTTCTCTCCCCATCACCCCTTTCTCCTAGACTGCTCTTTGGACTGAAGAGGGAGGGGAGGAGGGGAGTGGGGCATGGGGAGTGGGTGAGGGGGAGGGAAAAGGGAGGCGGGGAGGAGGCGGAAATTTTTAATTAAAAAAATTTAATAAAAAAATAAAAAAGAAATAAAAAAGAAGAACAGTCAGTGCTCTTAACCACTGAACCATTTCTCCAGCTCAAGAATGAATGTCTTTACTACCTTGAGTTCTCTATTTCATGGACATTTCAGACTCTTCAGTATTCATGTCTTATTTAGAGTTTCCTCTTGTCTGTAAGCTTTATTATATAGCTTTTAACATTAAAGATCTAAAAATGTTTGACACTCACCTGATATGTCATGTAAGTAATACGATGGTATAATTTTTAACCTCAGAGTCTGCATGTTTATTACTTTTAGTACTTTTTTGTGGGGGGGGGGGCGGCAGGGCTTCTGTGTAGCCCTGACTGCCCTGGAACTCGCTCTGTAGACGAGGTTGGCCTCCAACTTAGAGGCCACCAGCCTCTACTTCTCAACTCCTGGGATTAAAAGCATGTGACACCACTGCCTGGCCTGTGTGTTCATTACTAGTTTATGAAAATAACTTTTACATGTTTACATTTTACATATGACCATCTTAATTTTACTTATTCTACTTCTTTGATGACCTCTTGAGATTTTCTCTGCAGACAATTATGTTCTCTTCAAATAAGAAATAAGAATACTTTTATAGATTAAGATTATTTTTCTGGGTTTATTTTGTTGTTGTTACTGTACTCTTTAGAATTCCCAGTGTGGAATTCCCAGAAAGGACAGGTAAGAATAAATACTTGGCTGTTTCCTGGGCTTAAGGAAGCACTTAGTCTTTAGTGTATCCTACAGAGATTTTTAAAAAGTGTTTATTTAATATCCCAGCTATAGTCTCCCCTTCATCCTCTCCTTGCATTCAATCCCCCATCTCTCCTCTACTCCCACCCCTCAGTCCACCCCTGTTCCACATCAGAAGAGGCAGGTCTCCCATGGGCATCAGAAAAGCTCAACCTATCAAGCTGCCCTTAGTCCAAGGACCTCGTCCCCCCCCCCCCCCCCAGTATTCAGGCTGGGCAAGGAAATCATTTCTATGCATCAATTAATTTGACCATGATTTTCCCCTTTAAAATGATAGATTACATCGTTATTTTTCTAGTATTGAGATAGTTTGGAAAAATAGGGACTCACCCTATTTTGTAATGACATGTGATTCTCTTGACATATTACTGAATTGTGTTAATATTTTTCAGGATGGTGATGTTTAAGTTCATGTGGAATATTGGTCTCTGGTTTTGTTTTATCTCTACCTTCTTTCCATTCTCTCTCTTTCTTTTTCTTTCTCTTATAAACTCTATGTAGATTTTAGTTTCTGATCCTGCTTTCTTTCTAGTGTTGGGACATTTGGTATGGTGACATTTACCAATACATTGTTATAATTTTATCTCCTGCTAGATATGGGCTAGATATGTCCCCCAAACCATGTTTCAAGTTTTCTTGCATATCATTTACTGTGAACTTAAGGGGCTTCCATAACCCTTTTTAAATTTGTATTTCTTTATTTTTGAATTTTTATTGGTTTTTTTGGATTTCTCCTTCCATCTACCCTCTGCCCTTGCAACCTGCCCCCAAAATAAAAACCAAATTTAAAAGAAAAGCAAAAGTCAAAACAACAAAACAAGCAAAGAATAATTTTGATGTGGAAGCTGTAGTGTGTCCCGTTGGGTCACACAGCTCACCCTCTAGTCCATCTGTCTTTACTTGCGCATGTTCACTGCCACAAGTCACTGGTCTGGCTCAAGGCGTCTGATTTCTACTGCACCATGATAATGGGATCTCACTAGGGCTCCTCTTAGATACCCTGTTGTTCTTTTTCACGGAAATCCTGATGCTTTGAATCGGTAGGTTACTCCCCTTCACACATTGCAACATTTCATAGATTTGGTGGATGTTGGGATAGACCAATTCATAGCCCTGGTGGTAGCTAGATTGGTCAGCACGACATGGACAGAAAGTGCCACATGTACCCATTCCCTGTTGCTTGTCACTATTAGTAGCCAAGAAGCCATTCCCCTGGGGCAAGCCTAGCCTGCATGCTAACTGTTTTTATTTTAAATTAGGTCCTTTGGTATCTATCTTACTTCCTCTGCATTTGGCGATATTGTGACTTCCCTTCATTCTTGAGGGCTGTTGTCTGTGTGTAGGCTTGAGGGTAATGATTCTTTTCTTTCAGGATTGTTTTTGCCATTTCTTCTGGTTTGCTTTGCTTTCTGGGAGAAATTTATTTTCATTTGAATTGCTTTGCACTGTAAGTTGGTATGGTTTTATCTTTCTGCCTTTAGGAATGTTTTCTTCTTAGTCTTCAGATGTTTGCTATGATACATTGAGTATGGATTTCTTGGTTTATGGTGATTTGGGTTTTCTAGGATTTTTCAACATACAAGCTTGTTTTAGTCGATTTGGGAAGGTTTCCTCAGTTAGTGTTTTTTTTTTTCTTTTTTTTTCTTTCTCCCCCCCCCCACCCCATTCTCTGCTTTTGCCCCCTTCAGAACAGAAAGTTACAATTATGGCGTAGTCTGACTAGCCTGTTTGCCTCCCCCACTCTTTAATGCTCCTTTCTGCACAAATTGAGAAATTTATATTTGTTTATCTTCTGGAATTCAGTAATTTTGCCCCTTACCGCTTTGTCCCCTGCTATGTCTCTATCTGCTGAGATATAAACGTTTCTGCTATGTGTCTATCTGCTGAGATTTTATTGCTCTAGTTGTTATTATTGTATTCTCAGGATATTTATGGTGAGAATGAATTGAATGAGAAGTGTCTCCAGTAATCTTGGGCTTTGAGTGCTTGGTCCCAATTTGGTGATGCTGTTTGAAGAATTTTAGATGGTTCAGCCTTGCTGGGGAAAGTACACTATTGGAGGTGCTTTGTGATTGAAAGTGTCTCTCTACTTCCGGTATCTTTCTGCTTTGTGTGTATGATTGAGATGTGAGCAGTTGACTTCTTGCTATGGCTGCCATGCCTGCATACTTTCCTGCCATTGTGGGCTCTTCCCTCTAAAACTGTATATTAGAACAAATTCTTCTATAATTTGAGTTTGGTCATGGTGTTTATTGCATGAAGGAACAAAAAAGCAACAGATATACTGTTTTAAGTTCAGAAGTTTTATTGCTTTGTGTGTTTATTTTATAAAATTTCTTTACTGAGACTCCAACTGTTTTGTTGGTATTTTCTACTTTATTTTGTAGCACAATTTAAAAACGTATTTACATGTTTTCAATGAGATATCTATCACGGTTTTCTTCAGATCTTTGCCAGGTAATTCTATCATCTCTATTATCTTGTTGATGGGTTCACATCCAGAAGCTCTAGCTATGCCTTAAACCCGCTGTTTCATACCACTTTCTTTGCCATGACCCTGGCAGGGTGGGCTCAGCATTGCCTCATGGGTGCTACGTGATTGTTACACCTGGTTGCAAATGTATGTTCTCCACTCAGCCCTCTGACTCTCCTGGTTGTCAGGTGGAGATGAATTCTGGACCCTACAGGCCTGCTCTGATGCCTTCCTGAAAGGCAGAGTTATAGCCTCCTTGTTGGTCCCCCAGGTTCTGCGGTGATGGGGGAGAACATTATATATAGCTGGCTGGGAGCAAGATCTGAAAGAGTTCATATAATTGAATGAAAATGAAGACACAATTTTTCCAAGCTTTTGTGATCCAATTAAAGTGGTTCTGAAAGGCAAGTTCACAGCACTAAGTGCCAATGTTAAAAACAAACAAACAAAAACTGGAGAAATCTCATCCTAATAACTCAACTGCACACCTGTGAGTTATAGAACAAAAAGAAGAAATCACAGCCTAAAGGTGTAGACTGCAAGAAATAATCAAACTCAAAGTTGAAATCAATGATAGAAAGAAAAAACAAAAGAAAATTAAACAAAGAATTAGTTCCTTGAGAAAAAACACTAAAACTGAGAAACCATTATTCAAATTAACTAAGAGGTAAAAAGAGAAGATACAAATTAAAAAATAAAAAATGAAATGAAAAAGGGGATATAACTATAAAGGACTAGTAAAACTAGACTATCATAAGAACATACCTTAGAAAACTATACATCACCAAATTGGATAATCTAAAAAAAAAAGAAAAAAGAAAAAAAAGTTAAAACAAAATCATATAAATAATTTGAACAGACATATAATCCCTAGTGAAATAGAAGCAGTCATTAAAAGTCTCTCAACTAGAAAAAATCCTGGGTCAGATGGTTTTAGGGCAGAATTCTATCAGACTTTCAAAGAAGATTTAATGCCAATACTTCTCAAATTATTCTACAAAAGAGAAACAGAAAAGCATTGCCTAATTCTTTTTAAGAAGCCATAGTTACTCTGATACCCAAATCATATAAAGATCTAACAAAGAAAGAGAATTATAGACCAATTTTCCTTATGAACTTAGATAAATAATGCTCAATAAAATTCTAAACCAAATCCAAGAACACATCAAAAACACTATCCACGATCATCAAGTAGGCTTAATTCAAGAAATACATGGGTGTTTCAACATATATAAATCAATAAATGTAATCCTTACTGTAAACAAACTGAAATACATAACCACATGACCATCTCATTAGATGCAAAAAAGGTCTTTGACAAAATTCAACACCCCTGCATGATAAAAGCCCTAGAGATTAGGGATATATGAGACATACATCAATATAATAAAGACGGTTTACAGCAAACCCATATCCAACATCAATTTAGATGGAAACTCAAAGCACTTTTACTTTTACCTATTCAATATAGTACTTGAAATTTTGGGTAGAACATTAAGACAACTAAAGAAGATTAAGAACAAATTGGGGAGACAGAGGCCAAAGTATCATTATTTGCAGATAACACGATAGGATGCATAAATGACTCTAAAAATTTCACTGAGAAATCCCTGCAGCTGATAAACATATTCACCAAAGTAGCTGGATACAAAACTAAGTCCCAAAATATTAGTATCTCTCTTATATACAAATCATAAGAGAACAGAGAAAGAAATTGGGGAAACAATACCTATCACAATAGCCTCAAATAATATAAAATATATTAGGGCAACCCTAACCAAGCAATTGAAAAGACTTATATGATAAAAACTTTTAGATACTGATGAAAAAAATTGAAAAAGATATCAGGAGATGGAAAGATTTCCCATGCTCATGGATTGGTAGGATTAACACAGTAAAAATGGCCATCCTACCATTAGCAATTGACAGATCATGTAATCCACATCAGACTTTCAATACAATTCTTCACAGATTTTGAAAGAGGTTGCTCCTGCATTAGGGATGGGGCCCTGTGTCCACTTCTCCTTTCAGCTCTAGAGTCACATCTGTGCAGACCCTTGTAGGCCTTGTGCATGCTGCCTCAGTTGCTGTGAGCTCATATGTGTGTCAAGAGTAGGTGTGAATTCCCTGAACATGAAAATTTTTTTTTATGGTTCACATTTATCTTTCTGTACCTAACAGTTACTTGCTATCAAGTAGTTTCCTAGTATGAATTTGCTAATTTTGATTAAGCCAATCATGAAATAGTTTCCTTTTTTCTTTACATATATATATTTATTTATTTATTAAAAATTTCCACCTCTTCCCATCTTCCCATTTCCCTTCCACTTCCCACTTCCCCCACTCCCCCTCCCCCTCCGTCTCCAGTCCTAAGAGAAGTCAGGGCCCTGCCCTGTGGGAAGTCCAAGGCCCCCTCCTCCATCCAGGTCTAGGAAGGTGAGCATCCAAACAGACTAGGCTCCCAAAAAGCCAGTACATGCAGTAGAATCAAAATCCAGTGTTATTATCATTGGTTTCTCAGTCCGCCCTCATTGTCAGCCACATTCAGAGAGTCCGGTTTGATCACATGCTCGTTCAGTCCCAGTACAACTGGCCTTGGTGAGCTCCCATTAGAACAGTTTCACCATCTCCTTGGGTGGATGCACTCCTCGCAGTCCTGACTTCCTTGCTCATGTTCTCCTTCCTTCTGCTCTTCATCTGGACCTTGGGAGCTCAGTCCAGTGCTCCAGTGTGGGTCTCTGTCTCTATCTCCATCCATCACCAGATGAAGGTTTGGTCTGGATGGTAGTCCTCAGCACAGGGACAGGGACTCCTGGAGGTCCAAGGACCCTGCCCCAATAGTTTCCTTTTAATGTTCTTATCTTCATTTTTCCTTTATTATGCTCAGCCTGAAGGGAATACTTCTTAAACTTTACACTTGTAAAGTTACTATTGATGAGGAAAATCTTAAAAATTAGTTTAGGAGTGATAATAGAGATAGTTAGATGCCTTAATTTGTTCTTTGTGGTCATAACAAGATACAGGCACCAGGTAAATTTTAAGTAATAGAGGTTTATTTAGTTCACAGTTCTGTAGGCTAGAAGTCCAGGAACACAGCATAGCCTCTGCCTGGCACCTACTGAAGATTTTGCTGAGTCGTCAACAGGGTTGGAGTATTACTTGAGGCAGTATGTCCAAGCTTCCTATATACAAGCGTCATCTCTTGCTAATCCATCATTCTGTAAGTGGTATAGTCCATTTTAAGGGTGTGTCTGTGATTACCCAATTATTCCTAAAAACCTGGTTTCCAGTTAACTTGAACACGTAGCTTTGGGATTACATTTCTAGTGCATGCACTCTAGGGACATTCATATCGCAGCACCACACAATTCTCCATGCTATTCTTCAGGAATTATGAGGAAATGAGAATGCATTTATATTTTCTGTGGTATAAAATTTTTATGTTAATGTAATACTATCTAATAATGTTTTGCTATTGCTGTTTAGATTATCCAGAAGATGGATATTGTTTGATCCTCTATTAAAAATATTTACCAGCCCAAAACTTCAGAAGGATTCACATCTTTTCTTTGGTAATTTCAAAAGAATGCTTTTATTTTCAATGCAGAGCCATATAGATGTACTACGTGAGACAAAGCTCCTGAGAGAGGATGGACTCCAAGGAAAGAATACCCAGAATGCGTCTGTTTTGATATCATTTGTGGATATGCATTTATTTGAGTATGGAAGCAAAGTTTCTAAACAATCATTGTGATTATAGGCTTCGGAACGAATTCAATTTAAATTCGATTGCATCTCTTTTCATTTTACGAAAATGTGTATGTAAACATTGCTCTATAAAAAACTGGCAGTGGTGTGTTTATAATGAAAATAATTCATTACATTTATTGAAATCGTATCTTCTGTAGCAGCAGCATCCTTACAGAGTGGATGGGAGATAGCACTCATTAGATACTTTTCCTCATTTGTGAGCCAGGCAGTAGATTAGTTTTATCCAATTGCCATCTGCCATCTATTTTGTATACAGTATGCCTGAAGAACTCACTCCATAGAAGGGTCTAGAAGATAAAGGTAGACCATATTGTATTTATATTTGTAAATACTGTATGCACAAATTACAAATATTTATGTGTCATTAAGGTCTGAATAAAGGAAATACAGAGTGGAGACAGACACGTCTCTGCTTCAAGCTAGGGCTTGAGGATAAGATTTGGCTAGAAGTGTGCTTCCTTCATGTGTATCTTATATTTGTCAGCTATTTGAATGCGTTGCTTTGATTTCATTTACTATTCCTTTGCTCAGCACTGATTATTTGGAAAGCAATAGGGAAGAATTTCTACGTGCTTGCATTGACATAGTATAGAGGCACGGATGTCGTGACTGGGTTAAAATAACACATCAAATTTTAAATAACGAAATAATTAATTTTTTTATTAAAGTCAAACAATTATTTTCCACAATAATTAGAGCAACAGTGTACCAACGGAGGGCCACACATTAGTTCTAACATGGAAAGAAGAGTTGCATTATTATTCATATCCAGAAACGTTATCCTTCAGCATAAAATGTGTGCTATGTAACGCGTTGAAATTGAGAACTCATCCATTTTGTCATTTTTTTGAGAGCAGAAATCTAAACATTAATTGTTAACCATTAGATTGGCTTGACTATTTAGGGAGGCAGGGATAAGGCCGAAGTGGCAGATCTACTGGGGTGTGGCAGATTGTGTACTGTTCTAATAGGACAAAGAGCTGTGTGAACATGCAAACACATGTGTGTGAGTGTGTACATGTATATGCAACATAGCATCCAAGAAGAAAGAGGAAATGAGCCAGAAACTCCACATTTTGTTGGTATCTATAGAATGTCACCATCTGAGAACCATATGAGTACTGGCAGATTGACATGTCAGCTCAGGCATGTCAAACTTGACCGCACTGAGCTTGGGTTTTATCAGTTTACAGAAGACTTATTGATACAATCTTAATGGAATCCTTTCCCAGAGTCTCAAATACAAACAGATTTTATGCACATATCTCATTGACTGAAATACTCATGGCCTTGTCTTAATGTTGCTGTTTCCACGTCTCTAGTGTAACTGGTCTCTTTTATATATATGCATAAATGGTAGCAGTGTTGGGTGTGGTAAAGCTTGCTTTTGCCATCTTGGATTAGAAAGTGCTATGCATTGTGCTCCTGTGTTTTCAGATGTCCCTTTGATGTATCTGTTAAGGCAGGAAATGTGACTGTGGCCTGCCTTCTCAGAGTAATGAAGGCCTATCATGACATACTTTCTACAAGCAGAAAAGGTTGCTAAAACCAGTCTTCATTCACTTTAGGTAGGTAGATGGTTGTATTGATATCTCTGGGGTAAAATAATAAAAGGTCTGAATGAAGCAATCTGTACACCATTCAAAAGGAAATTCCCCCTTACTTGTCTTCTTCCCCATGAGTGGCCTTTGAGGAATAGAGTATTTCAATTCATTTTCAGGAACAGGCAAGAGAGAACAGAGGTAGAGAGCATTCATTTATTTTATAGAGTCTACTAAGACTGTACTATTTCTAGTACATTTTAGGAACTAGCAATGGAGAAGACTAAACTTGTGCCTGTGCCCTGTCAAAATAACCAATGTAAGACTAGCACATTTTGGCTGTGGCTCATCTCTCAACCAGTCTCATTTCAGCCCAGTGATGTTAGCACTTCTGTGTCAGATCCCATATCAGAAGTAACCGTATACTCACTGTGTTTTACATCCCCATAGCCTTTTCCAAAGACCAACTACCTGTGAAACTGGGATATGAATTACTTCTAAGGGCACTTCTCAAACAACGGGGGCATCTGAGGGGGCATAGGTATTTCATGGCACCTTCTCCATACTCCTCCATTCCCTAAGAGCAATCAGGGTTCCCTGCCCTGTGGGAAGTCCAAGGAACACCCACCTCCATTCAGGTTTAGTAAGGTGAGCATCCAAACTGCCTAGGCTCCCACAAAGTCAGTACGTGCAGTAGGATCAAAAACCCATTCCCATTGTTCTTGAGTTCTCAGTAGTCCTCATTGTCCGCTATGTTCAGCGAGTCCGGTTTTATCCCATGCTTTTTTAGACCCAGGCCAGCTGGCCTTGGTGAGTTCCCAATAGAATATCCCCATTGTCTCAGTGTGTGGGTGCACCCCTCGCTAGGCAGATTGGATGCTCACCTTAATAGACCTGGATGGAGGTGGGTGGTCCTTGGACTTCCCACAGCCAGGGAACCCTGATTGCTCTTCGGGCTGACAAGGGAGGGGGATTTCATTGGGGGAGGGAGATGGAAATGGGAGGCGGTGGCGGGGAGAAGGCAGAAATCTTTAATAAATAAATAAGTTAATTAAAAAAACAGGCCGAGAAACCATAGGGAGCAAGCCAATAAGCAGCTCCCCTCCATGGCCTCTGCATCAGCTCCTGCCTCCAGGTTCCTGCCCTGCCTGAGTTCCTGCCCTCACTGCTTCTGATGATGAACTGTCATAGGGAACTGTGAGTGAAATAAACCCTTTCCTCCCTGAAAAAAAAAAAAAAAGAGTTGTTGTGGTCAATGGCGTTTCTTCACAACAATAGGAACCCTAACTAAGACAACCCCTATGTATTCAAGCCCATGATCCCACTGCCTGTAGTCAGCTCCAAGCTCTAGACTTTATCATCTTCTTAGACACCTTGTAGGATCTTTCATATTTGGTGTTTAATTCCCCTAGAGATGCAAAATTCTTCTGGAAACAAAGGTCCTCTAAGCATGTGCTCAAATGGCACCAGTAACTATAATTTATGGCTTGCTCTAACTGTGTGTTTTGCATTGCTGTTTTACCAAAGCCTTAACTCAAAGCTGTGAGACCAACTCCTGTCAAAGAGGCTGACGCCAATATTGCATTTTGGAGGACTTCCTGCCAACCCCTTTCTGTGAGGAACCACCACCCAAACGCATGAGTCAAATGGGAAGCTGAGAACAAAATACAATTCTCACTTCTAGTACATTGCACAAAGTCTTCTTGGTTGTTGAGTAGGGCACCTGATGCAGAAGAAACACAAAATAATGGAATTAGCTAATGGATAGTTCTATGCACTATAAATGTGTGTGTGTGTCTTATGAATGAACACTGATGAAAAAAATTTTATAAATGCATGACAATGTTCTTTGGGTACATTCTCCATTATAGAATGCTCCATGAAGTGTGGTAATCATTTATCTGTTTGTTATTTTTATCACCTGATCCCTTATTTAGACTTCAGCAAACATTTGTGGAAAAATACAAAATACATAACTTCTTCTCTTAAATATTTATGTAGCATTAATGTTGGATGAATTACTTCAAAGCAAAATTTAAACTAGTATTAAATGAGATTTTCAATGGAAGATAATTCAGAAATAATACATAATTTCCTAAAGCTACAATAGAACACAAGGACATGATGACCAAAATTTAGTAAACAGAAACATAGACTTGGGGGATAGATAGACAAGGGTTTTGACCCTGATTCTGCCAATTAAATAGTAGCTGCAAATTTGCTTAATATCTCCCAAACCATTCATTTAAATGTTGGGCAGTGGTATTTATTTCTTTGTGAGTTTTCTTTTGGCAAATGTTAGCATACCTACTATGTTTTTATTATTGTAATTAATCAACAGTGATAGATTTTTGATTTGAGGATTACACAGTGTGTGCAAATATCAAAATATCTAACAAAGTTGTTGTCCCCAAGCCCAGTGACTTGAGTTCAGTCTCTCAAACTCTCATAGAAGGAGAACTGATCTGGGAGATTGTCCTCTTACTTTCGTATGACTGTGGCACATGAATAAATTTACTACAGAATAAATCTAATTACCAAAAACCATGGTGCTCAAAATATGTACAATTTTCATATTTCATGTGTCAATTAAAATAGATTTTATTAAAAACTCAAAATTCCAGCTTATTACTTTTCAAATTGGTGTTGTTGACTGTGAAATGATAGGCCAAAACAAATACCCACAGTACAGATGTACTTGATGAGAACATAGGATATTTTTCAAAGGGCAACTATAAAAGTGTCCTCTGGCCTGGTATAACTGACCCTCATGCTGCCAGGTCAGCTGAAGAACAATCATGAGAATTTGTTTGTGTTCCCTAAAGTAAGCAAGCAGCTGTCTCCTTTACTTTACAATAATAAGCTCAACCGGATGCCTCTTTGTTTAATACAGCACTAGACTAAATGATGTACTTAGGAATAGAAGGTGTGACCCCAGGCTCTGTAGTGCCAGGGGCACTGTGGCACACAGGAATGAGGTCATGTGGAAATCTCTGTGGTGATTATACCTTATCTCTCAGTAGATTATACAAAGTCCAGAGTCTGCTCATGTCACAACTAAAGTTTCATTGCTGCCCAATTCAACTGGAAAAGAAGAATCTTTTCTCACTATGAGTTAGAGCTGAGATTTTTGTGCATGTCAGAACTGAGATTTGATGTTAATATAAACAATCAGTTAGAGAAATTGAATTTTTTTTTCTGACACGAGATGTTAGTCTCAAAATCTAGAGTCAAATATGGTGAAGTTCCAAAGTAATAGTGTGTCTGCTTGCATGACAACATCAGATGAGGACCTAATAGCCGTGCCTGATGCTCTGGACTTCCTCAGGTCTTTGAAGTACAAGTTCTTCCTCTCCTGTTAAACCTCCCTGCTATGAACTGGTATGCCTCAGAGCTTGGGATGGCTGATCTGGTTGAGAATTTGGAACTCCCTTTGTGAAAGAGATATTCAAGAGAGAGAAGCCATGGTTCCTGAAGAGTTTTACCTCAAAGTTACTTATTGAAGTACTAAGCTTCGGAGTTTCTATCAGCTCTTACAAGTGTGTTTCAGCAATCAACAGAATTTGAGGTGAAAAGATTTTAACCAAGTTATTTATCTTTGTAGAAAATATATCTGTAGTCTCAGTGCTGGAAGTTGCAAAATTTTCCATGTGTAGCAGGAATTTGCTACTTGGCTTGCAGAATTATATAGAGTACTCTGCCAGAGAAAGTCTGATACTTTATTCCTTTTTTTTAAAGATGGCACCCCCAGATCCTGTCCCCCTCCCCTTTTCTGGCAAGAAGATGCTCTATTTTTGTCACCCAGAACATCTACAGACTCAGTCCATCTTCTTCTAAACTGTATATAATAACTGAGCCTTATAGTTGTGTTTTCTCAGTTTTCTATTATTATTATAACACAGTACCGGAGAGAAACAACTCGTGGAACAGAGAGTAATTTGGGGGCAGGGTTTCAGAGGGTCTCTGGATAGATAGAGTCTGCGAACACCTAAGGGAGATCCCAAGGACAGGAGCATGTGACCTAGGTACCACCACAGATCAGGAAGCGAAGAGTATTGGACCTGAACAGTCTTCGAAAGCTTCCATGACCTTCTGCCAGCAAGGCTCCATCTCTCAAAAGTTTCACAACTTCCTAACCACGCACCCAGCGGAGAAATATGCATTCAAATCAAGAGACTGTAGCCGGCGGGCGGGGGAGCATTTCAGACACAAACCACAGTATTCATATTTATCTACTCCTTCTTCTGAGCAGGCCCAAGGGCTTTAAATACTTCTTGTTGGCAAACTGCCCCAAATTAATGAGTCTCTTCCCACTTTCCACAATCTAAGCAAAACACACATCTTGACTCTTTATTGACGATAGCCGGCCTGTCTCTATAACAAATGGGCTCTCGTAGCCTTCATAGTAAAAGGATGGGTTTTGTGAGTTAATTCAGCCACAAGTCAGAAAGATCAAAAAGACACCTTTTGAAAGAGAGATGACATCATATTACAGCAAGAGTCTACCTTTTAAAAAGCTGTCTCCAGCGAATCCGAGTGGAATGTATCAAATAGCTGAATTATGCCTGTCTGGAGAGATGCGCGTGGGGAAAGTGCGTGGAATAGCAACCGCATCCAGAGAGCTGCTCAGAACCGGCCAGGAAATGCTGGGGTATCAACAGGCAGGGCAGACCTCCTTTGATTAAAAGGCACTTACAGGCAGATGACAAATCAAGCTCTTTTAGCCATTCTGTTTCTTTTCATGAGGTGGGGACAGGAGGACAGCTGCGGAGGCTGAGTCATTCATACAGCGGGAAAATCATTTTCAGGGGCTGGTGGGTGGCTGTGAGCGAGAGCAGATTTCCACGCAGGAATGATCTATGGGCCAGGCATTCCACCCCCTTTGCTCACACAAAGACTGATTGCATGGCCCACAGCTGGATCCAGATTCCTGTTTAATTAAATGTGAGCCCTCATTCTGCTGCATTACATCAAAGCAGGGGAAGGTGACTCAGGGGTGAAATGGCTAATGTAAATCTTCAGCCTTTAAAGGCTTGAATGGGGGAATGGATAACAATTCTAGTTTTAGGCAGGGTTTGTCTGGGAGTAAAGAGTATATAGATATAATGGAGGCATCTGTGACTGATATTCTCCATCAAGATCAGCCTTCAGAAAGTCGGTTATTTTTCTGGAATGGATGTGTGTGGTAGAATAAACCTAAACAAACAAATAAACAAAACCCACTATGAAGCAGTTCATCAAGGTAAGTCCCCTGAGTGCCGCTAGTGTGAGTGGCATCATAGAACACATAATGGACTCAGAAAGAGGAGATTTGGTTAAAAACAGCACTGAAGAGTCCTGCTTATATAGTCTGATGCACTGAGGCCCAGAAGGCTTAGTATTGTCATGTGAGTTGGAACCAATGAGTCTATGAAAACCAGTACTTGAATAGATGGGTGTGTGCAGAAATTCACACAAAGGATTTTCAAATGGCAATTCCGTTCTTTTACAGTAAGGACCACTTACGTGTCACTTCCCACAGTTTCCTATAACATGATACAACATGATTTTGTTGTGGGTAGAGGTAAGGAGTAGAGACGGACAAAGTAGTTTAAGGGGAGGTGCTTATGGGTTGGGGTGAGAGAAAGAGTTCTGGATAGGTGACTTGGGAGAGGAGAGCTGAGCTTTGAAAGGTGAGAGCTGATCACCTCTGGATAGGAGGAAATTAAGTCATGAGGTGGTGTCAGGTTGGCTACCAGGGAGAGAATAACTGTAAAGGAAGAGGGTCATCTATATACAGAAGCAGGCAGAGGGCAACCAGGGGACGAAAGGTCAGTCTGTAGTGAATGCCCGGACAAAAAGGCAGAAGTCATATCTGAACCCTTGTGTGAAAACAGTCCAGGATAGTTGAGTGTCAGCATCCATCCATGTGGAGGCAAAAAGGTCCTGGGAGTGGACATCCCGGGGTATTAAGAAAATCATCTTTAAGATTTAGGACTGAAAAGTGAGTGGTATTGTAGGGATAATGGAGAGAACGTTATACGGGCTCAAGACTACAGGGTGTAGAGGGACAAAAGCAGTATTAATAGAGCGAAGGTCCTTGACCAAATGAAAAGTTTCATTAGGCTTTTTGATCACCATTATGGACGTTTTGTAGGATAAAGAGCTGAGACTTAGAAACCATTGGGATAAAGGTGATTGAATGATGGTTTTGAGGCCTTGGAGGCTGGTTAAAGGTTAGCAGTATTGGGGTTTATAAATGAAGGCAGACAAGTCAAATGTTAAAGAGAGGGGTTGGGGGGTTTGGAAGAATGGAAGGCCTACTAGAGCTCTTCATTAATTCCATCTGAAGCATCTTTAGAACTGGCCTATATTCCCATTTAACAAAAAAGAAAACAATAGGCTTCTTAGCAACTTTGGAAATGAGTCTTGAGAGCCACAAAGATTGTGTTTATAGTTGACTTAACTTTTTTGTTGCTGTGACAAGATGCAATGATCAAGGCAGTTTATAGAAGAAAATGTTTTGGGGGGGCTTACACGTTCAGAGGGTGAACTCATGATCATCCTGAGAAGGAACATGGCAAGAGGCAAGCAGGCATGATGCTGGAGCAGTAGCTGAGAGCTGGCATCTTGAGACACAACCACAAGGCAGAGAGATAAGAGAGCTAACTGAGAATGGCCCAAGGCATTTTTGTTTTAAACATTTCTTTTTTGAAAAATCTTTATCTTGCAATATATTTTGGTCATGTTTTCTTCTCAAATCCTCCCCACAACCTCACCCACCCAACATTATGTTCTCTGTCTCTTTCTTGTTAAAAGCATACAAACAAAACAATATAAGATGTACACCCTTCCCTCCAAAAATCCCCTAAAAACAGTCATCAAAATAAATAAGAAAAATATCAACAAGGTGTGTGCACGTGTGGGTGCATGAGCACACACACACACACACACACACAGTTTGCCCAAACAAAGCAATGTGAGATTAAAAAGTTTACAAAACTACCATTGAGCCTATTTTGCATTGGCCAGCTAATCTTGGGCATGAGGCCTGCCCTAAAAAATGGCTAATAGACTTAGTGAGACTCTACTGGAGAAAACTGATTATTCCTTTGTCAGTGAGTACCAGTTACAGAGAGCTTCTTGTTTAGGGGTGTGAGCCCTTGTTCACTTCCCTCACTCAGAACTGGTACCCATCTGGCTTAAACTTATGCAGGACCTGTGCATTCTGGCACTGGTGCTGTGATTTTATATGTGCATTAGTCCCACTGTGTTTAGAACATACTCTTTCCTCGGTGTTAGTTATCACCTCTGGGTCTTACAGTCTCTGTGCTTCTTCATCTGCACAGATTCCCAGAGCCTTAAGGGGAGGGGTTTGACAAAAACATCTCATTTAGGACCAAATGCTGCAAATTTCCTTACTCTCTGCACATTGTCCAATTGAGGGTTTCTATGTTAGTTCCAATTTACTGCAAGAAGAAGCTTCTCTGTTGAGGGCTGAAAAGGAATTGTTCTGTAGGTCCATATATCATGAGGAGTAATTTTATTGCTATGTTCCTTTAGCAGAATAATTGTATTAGTTTTTTCCCTTAGGCCTATGGCGTTTCTAGGCTCAGGTTCTAGGTCACTTTAACAGTGTCAGATATGGACTATATCTCATTGAATATGTCTTAAATCCACTAAGAAAGTGGTTAGTTACTTCCGTAACATTTGTGCCACTATTGCACAAGTATATCTCACTGGCAGGTCATTGTTATAGATAGTAGGGATTGCAGCTAAGAGATACTGATGATGAGTTTTCTTCTGTAGTAGCATACAGAGAACCTTCCATTACCGTGAATGCTAGTCAGTATCGAGGAAGGGGAGGAAGCTTCTAGTTAGTTCCAAGCTCAATTCCTCCATGTTAGATGGCATATAGTAGTGCTGTTTCAGCAATAGGGTTTTACTATGAGGTTGTGGGGAGAAATCAATAGATGACAGTCCTATATGGTGTTTTACGGATTTCCACAGTACCCCTTTGGCCAATGACTCAATATGATGTAACTTGTTACTGAAACTAGAGGTTTTACTTGGTGACATAAAACGTCTAGTTGGGGCATTGTCTATCATTTGGTGACTTCATTTATATTCCTTTAATATGTATATACATTTTAGGAAGCTTCTATAGTAGTGGGTTTCTATATGATTTTCAAATGATCTTTAGTGGTATGACCCCTATATCAGTTTCTTTGCTCTTCTGTTCCATCCTTTCCCTATTGAAAACTCTAATTTTAGTTTCCTCCTTGTCTCTCCATAACAGTATGATCTATTTCCCTTTTCTTGGGTGATCCACTTCTCCTGCCTGATCCCTTTCTAGGTTTATAACCTCTGTGATTATTTAGATTTTAGCACACCTGCAGAAGGCTTAAAAGCTAACATCCATATAAAAGAGAAAACATTCAATGTTTCACTTTGGGTGTCTAGTTTACTTCACCCAGGATAATTTTTTATAGCTCTATCCATTTACCTGTGAATTTCATAAATTCTTGTTTAACAGCTGAATATTTCATTGTGAAAATGCATTTTCATTATCCATTCATCAGTTGACTGACTCCTGCTTTGTTTTCGCTTATTGGTTGCTATGAATGGAGCATTAGTGAACATGGAAGAGGAAATTGTCCCTTAGTCAGATACAGAATCCTTCAGGTATATGACGAAGAGTTGTATAGGTGGATCGGTTCCCAGCTTCCTCAGGAATAGTCCAAATGATTTCCATAGAGACTGTAAGAGTTTGCACTCTTACCAGCAACACAAATGACTGTTTCCCTTCCACGGCATCCCCATCAGCATGTGCTGGTCATTTGTTTAACTGATCTTAGCTCTTCTGACTGGTATAAAATGAAATCATAGTTGTAATTTACCTTTCCTTGGTGGCTAAAAACGTTGAACATTTTCTATAATGTTCCTCAGCCATTTGTCTTTTATCCTTTAGAACTCTCTGCTTAATTCTGTACCCTGTTTTTAACTGAGTTTTTTGATTTCTTTATGTTCAGTAGTTTTTAGTTCTTTATATATTTTAGATACTTTCTATATAATCTATATAATGGTAAAGATAATTTTTCATTTTGTAGGCTGGAACTTTGCCTAAACGATGGTGCTCTTTGCCTTAAAAAAGCTTTTCAGCATTATAAAATCCCATTTCTTAACTGTTGTTCTTGGTGCCCATGTTCTCTGTATCATGTTCAGAAAGTATTTTCCTATGGCAATGTGTTCAAACCTATTCCCCACTTCCTCTTCTTTCTGATTCAGGATATCTGACTCTCTACTTAGAATTGATTTTTACTAAGATGATAACTATGTGTGTATTATCATTCTTCTTCTTGCAGCTATCCAGTTTGACCAGCACCATTTGTTGATAATGCTGAGGTTCTCCACTACCTATTTCTGGCTTCTGAGTCAAAATTAGATGTCTATAGGTGTGTGAGCTTCTGTCTGCATTTTCAGTTCAATTGCCCTGACTAATGTGCCTGTTTTTGTGCCAATACCATGCTGTGTTTTTATTACTATATGTGGTAGTTTGAATAGGTATGTTTCCCCATAGACACATGTGTTTGAATGTTTGACCTATAGCCAGTGGCACTCTTAGGAGGTGTGCCTTGTTTGAGGAAGTGTGTCACTGTGAGGGTGGGCTTTCAGGTCTCATATGGTCCAGCAGTGCCCAGTGTGAGGCTCAATTCACTTCCCGTTGCCTAAAAAACAAGATGTAAAATTCTTCAGCACCTCGTCTGCCTGTCTGTTACCTTGCTTCCTGCCACGATGATAATGGACTAAACATCTGAAACTGTAAACCAGCCCCAATTAAATGTTTTCCTTTATAAGAGTTGCTGTGGTCATGATGTCTTTACACAGTAACAAAAACCCCAACTAAAGCACAATAAATTTGAGTATAACTTCAAATCTAAGATAATGATATGTCTAGTAGTTGTTATTTTATTATTTAGGATTGTTTTAGCTATCCTGGGATATTTTGTTTGTTTGTTTCTATATGTAGCTGATTTTTTTAATTTATGTGAAAAATTGTGTTGTTTTGTTGGAATTTTTATGATAATTGCATTGAGTTTGTAGATTGCTTTTGTTCGGATGGTCATTTGTACCATATTAGTCTTACTAATGAAAAACCATAGAAGAGTTTTTAAATATATGGTGTTTTCTTCAATTTCCCAGTTTTTATTATGCAACTATTCTTCCTGTTTTTAGAGTTATTTCAGGATATTTTGTTTATATTGTGGTTATTAAAATTGTATTATTTTCCTGATTTATCTTCGTCTGTTTGTCATTTGTGTATAGAAGTTTTGTGTGTTAATTTTTTATCTTACTACTTTGTTGAAAGTGTTTATCAGCTGTAGAAGCTCCCTGATAGAATTTTTAGGGTCACTTAATTCATACTATTATATCGTCTGCAAATAAGGATATTTGGACTTCTTCCCTTCCTATTTATATCCTCTTGATCTCCTTCACTTGTCTTATTGCTCTAAGAGTTCAAGTACTATATTGTATAGATATAAAGGGAATGGAAAATCTTGTGTTGTTCCTGATTTTAGTAAAAGTACTTTGAGTTTCCATTTAGATTGATATTGTAGCTGTGGGCTTTTAGCTTGATAGACACCTTCTTCTTTAGTTTGAGAAATTTTCTATATGATTTTGTTAAAAATATTTTGAATGCCTTTGCATTGGATTTCATCTCTTTTCTCTATTCCTGTTATTCATAGTGTTCATCTCTTCTGTTGGTGAGACTTATCTTTGAGGATTTTTTTAACATCCTAATTTTTTCACTTCTAATTTTATTTAAGTTTGGGTTTTCTTTCATGATTCTATTTCTTTACTAAATTCTACATTCATATCTTGAATTGTTTTCATTTATTTCATTCAACCATTTGTGTTTTCACAGACTTCATTAAAAAATTTATCATATCCTCTTTTAGGTCCTTGAGCATATTCATAATTGCTATTTTGAAGTCCTTGTCTTATGCTTCTGCTGTATTTCATTTCTCAGGGCCTACTGCATGATGGTTACTGGCTTCTGGTAGAAGCAAATTATCTTGGCTGCTCATGTTTATGTTTTTGCTATGGGATCTAGGCATCTGGAGTTATAATGTTGGAAGTGATTCTTGGTGTTGGTCTTGTCTTTATTGGGTGTGTGTTCCATTCTTTCATTGCTGCTGTCCTCACTGGATCCTAGGCAAGTGTTTGACTAAAGAGTTCCTGGTAGATAGAGCATCTGCAGATCAGTACATGACAGAAAGGAATGGATATGGGCTAGGAGGAAACACTAAGTGGGGCAGGAGGATAGCTAGGAGTATTGGAGTATACTTCACAAAGTGGCATCCCTAGGGAATGGAAGTCAGTTGGGAGAAGAGTCTTCTGCAAGAAGACTGCTACAGGACTAAGATAAAAGCAAGTTTGGGGAGATTGTAGTGATAAACAATGAGGATAGTGAAATCTCCTACCTGATCTTTAGCCCAGAGTGACTACAGGTAATCCCTGGTAGAAAAGGTTTCTGCAGATTGGCAGTAAACATAAAAGGATGGAGACGGGTTAGAAGAGAAGGCTCAGATCAGAGGGTTTACACTAAGAGGTCAAACCTTCAGGGAATGGAGGTAAGGTGGGACAAGGGACTTCGGCAGTCAGGTGCAGTAGGACACGAATAGGTCTGTAGATCTAGTGTGAAGTAGCTAGAGAGGTCCTGGCCTGCTGTATCAAGAACCCTGTGGACTTTTGAATCCTCAAAACTTCAAAGAAGGACACACCTTCTCCAATGAGGCCACATCTCCTAATCCTTCCCAAACAGTATCTCCAAGGGAGGACCAAACATTGAAGTATATAAGTCTTTGATTCTGTTGCCTGCTCTTGGGACCCTTTTTTTCGGGCTGAGTTGCCTCATTCAGCCTTAATAGGAGAGGAAGTGCCCTAGTCTTGCTGCAACTTTATATCCCAGGCTGTCCAATATCCATGGAGGCATGTACTTCTATGAAGGGAAAAGAGAGGAAGTGGATGTGGTAAGGTTGTAGGGAGGGACTGGGAACAGAGGAGACAGGGAGGGGAAACTATGATCTGGCTGGGAAAGAATTAATTAATTTTAACTAATTAATAAACAGACAAATGTATGATCCTATGGGCCATTCTCATTCAAACCACTGTAGTAGTTAATGTTGAGAAAATTAAATGTGACTCTTCAGTGAGGAACCTGCGTCTACACTTTGGTGTGGGTTAGTTATCATGACTCATTCAGAAAGGTACACATTCATACTTAAAGGCACACTCTTATTCGCTTGATAGCCTTTTCTTACTATCAGTCTTACTCAAGTTCATCATACTAATTAGCTCTAGAATGCTGCTCAGCATAAAACATAAATCATGGTTTGTCCTGAATCACAGTCTCTAAAATTAGGTAAACTTCTTAGGATGTTAGCAGTATGTGGCTGTGTCCCTGTCTCTTTAAAGCTGGCAAATTCTTAGAATGGTGTCCAGCATAAATGTGCTATGTGAGGACTGTATTACATTTATTCATGATTTCAAGAAACCATGCTGTATATATTATTTTAAATACTGAGTGTGACTCTTAGAGATGTAAATGAATCTCTTCCTCCAAGTAATTTAAATTAATGAGAAAGACATACAGAACAGGAGAACAGCAATGGCATGAGCGTTGTAGGGATTTCTATGCTATTTCTTTGAAGTCTAGGCTTGTATTGCCCATAGCAAACCCTAAAATAAAGAAACAAAGGTAAGTAGCTTGTTTTGAAGGGGTTGGGAAGGTAAGAATGGAAAGACAAAACCATTCAAAGTGGGTGAGTTTCCACAAAAAATTTCTACTGCAGATAATTGAAATTATTCCCAGTGTGCAACTTTGTGAGCCTCAGACTTACTCCAAACTCAGTAAAGGATATTGTTGTACGTATGCATCACCTCCTATCAGCTGATTGGTTGAGAGGAGCAGCTGAGAGTTGGAGGAGGAGCTAATGTCTGGTCCTTTCAGCTTTCTGTGAAAAGGCTGGAGGTCAGAGAATGCCCTTAGGTAGAGAGGCTCAGACACTGCCAGTTGACTTTGGCTAACACTCCTTGGCTGGCAAGGCATGAAGGTGTGTGGACTGTTGTTGTGTCTAAGGTCAGCACAGTACTCTTGAAAGTAGAAGGAAGGAAATTCCTCACTGAAAAGGTTAAGGCCTGATTAAAAAGCAGAGTAGAATCTGGAGATAATATAAGAAGGGTCTTGTGAAGATGTTATACTGAATGTGATACAAATACTTTTTCATATATTGGCATGAGAGGTATTACTTATTATAAATCACATGCATAGTTATTTTACTCTGTCTTAGTTATATTTTTATTCTGGTGAAGAGACACCATGGTCAGGGAAACTTTTACAAAGAAAGATTTTAATTGAGGTGGCATCTTACAGTTTCAGAGGTTCAGTCCGTTATCATCATGATGGGGAGTACGGTGGCCTATAGACAGACATGGTGGCTGGATGCGTCTTGACCAGATGGCAGCGTAAAGTTGACTAACTGTCATACTGAGTGAAACTTGAGGAAAAGACCTCAAAGCCCACTACCCACACTGACACACTTCCTCCAACAAGACCACACCTCATACTAGTGACACTCTTTTTGGTGGACATTTTCTTACAACCTACCACATGATCTTTCATCCAAATGTAAAAAACACTTCTAATTTATGACCTGAGATTTATTTGTTTCTTCAAAAATCCACTGCTGGAATTTAACTTCTTAAAACCAAGACTATCCACCCTTATCTTCCAGTCCTTTGATCCCATGTCACCACACACTATCATCAATGTCTTTGTTATGTATATTCATATCTTTTAACTTCATTATTTTATCATGAGCCGTCTTTTCTCTCATTTAGTGCCATCTTTCTCAATGTACCACTATACAATGTAGAAAATGTTTAAATTATATACTTTCATTTATTTGTCTCTCTCTCTCTCTCTCTCTCTCTCTCTCTCTCTCTCTCTCTCTCTGTGTGTGTGTGTGTGTGTGTATGAGTGAACATGCATGCACTTATGCTTACCATGACAATCATGTAGAGGTCAGACAGAAAACAACTAGCAGGCATTGAAACCCAGACTCAACAGATACAGATGGGAGTGACAGAGCAAGATCCCTATGTCAACCTTTGGCCTTTGCAGGAATTTACACATATTATTGTGCACCACTTTAGAATGTATACACATGGCTCAAACATACAGATATGCATACCTACGCACCACACTTACAAGCTCATGCAAAATCAGGGGGTGGATGAGTTCATACTATACAATATAAACTATGTCATATTTAGAAAATTTTCAAATTAAATAAAAAGTAAGATGTGATGTTAGCAAAAAGTTTATCATTATCTTAGGGTCTATCAAGCTCTAAGAGATCATCTACCAAAATGATATGTACTGGCTAACTACATTTCATGAGAAAGTTCTGATGTTGCCATAGCTACCTAACTAGATTGCATCATCAGATGTTCTTTGAAAAATCCAGTGTTGTGGGCCTTGCTCCAGGGACCCCTGTTTAGGAGGCCACCCTCAGAAATAAACCTGGTCGCTCAGCCCTTTTTACTCTCAATGCCAGGAACTTTCAGACATTTGGAGTCATATTATTCTCCAAAATCTTGCCAATTAAAGCATGCTTGGCTCATATGAATTTAGGCATTTATCTTTTGAGAAACATAACATTACTAACCCTCTTGCTAATTCCATGCAGCCACCTAGGGAATTGATTTATCAATCCATAATGCACTATTTGTTCAGCAACTTCCTGATACAAAGAACATGATTTCTTTCCAAGAAGCCTCTATTATTAAAAATAGATGAGAGTTCAAAAAGACATTTTACTGTTTACAAAGTAGGAAGGGTAGAAGATATGCTTATCCTTCAATATCACGGTGCCTTTATCATTCCCCAGCTTCCTTGAAAATTAGGAGGCATTCCTAAACAATGGGTACAAAAACAAACCTTATTTTAGTTTTCTGTCACTGAGAATACAATTGGCTCCTGCGTATGTTCAGGACATGAAACATGAGAAAATAAACCGCTGTGGAGTTGAGGGAACAGAGCCATGGTCTGCCCTTGGAAGGGAACAGGGTAATAAACTACCCTACAGAGCATTTGGATTCATCTTGCAGGTTGAATGGTGAGATCTCTTCTGAATTCATTTAACTAATGTGAAAGAGAGAGTAGAACAATCTTCTTGGTGGCCTATGTTGTTTTCTGTAAACTCCAGGCTAAACTGGGAATGTGCCAGAGATGATATCTTCCAGCTCAGATGCAGTGTTTTGGTCTCAGATTTGCTTAGGGATCAGAAGACATGTGTTACCAGGGTATAGTACTTGTTGGTCAGAAGGGACAGTATATCCATTGCACTCAACTTAATAGCAGTTGTATTTGTGATTTAGGACCACACATGGAGCCTGATCTAGATCTGTTTTTAAATGATTAAAAAAAAATCCTTCCAACAAATTATAAACCACATACAGGATTTTCACTTTGACCTCAACAGATTGAAGTATCTGTGGTTTTTAAACATGGAAGATGATGGGATAGATTATTGCCCATAATTAATTAACACACTGTAATTAATTTTAGATGCATGATGTGTTTAAGACTAGCAGGCACATGATTCAGAAACAGGTTCTTTGAGCATGAGTTCACATGGGTACCCCTTACATGGGTCACCAGCAAATAACTTGATTCTGGTCTATGTACATTCAAAAGTTTAAAATTATCAACTTCTTGGTTTAAAGTAAATAGATTTTTCAGTTTTTTTTATTATAATTACAATTATACCATGATTCACAGTTTATGATGATATACAGATTTAGTTATTAAATGATACCCCACACAGATTTGAGTAGATGGGGGCCTTCCAGAAATAAATTACTACTACAGTCATTGCTTAGTAGTCCTAGAATTGAAATGCAGGGTGTCTATTATCTTACTCTTTATATTTTATAGACAAACTACTTTTTATTTTAAGGATAAAGACCACAGACTATGCAATGGCTAATATTGATTGTCAACTTGATATGAGCTAGAATCATCAAAGGGAGACACCTCAGGGCTTATCTGTGAGGGATTTTTTATATTAGGCAAACTGAAGTGGGAAGACCCACCTTAAGCACAAGCAGCATTCATACACTAGGGTTCCAGACTCCATAATATGGAGAAAAGCTAAATGAGTACCTGCATTCCTTTCTCTCTTTCCCTCTGCTTCCTGACTCTGGTTGAATGTGACTAACTTCCTCCTTCTTCCTGCTACCTCTTCTTCCTGGCTTTGCTGAACTGTACTCTCAACCTGTAAGCTAAATAAATCATTTTTTCCTTAAGCTTTTGTAAACTGTTTTGCTGCAGAAATAAGGCAGTTAACAAGTACTGACCAAGATGAAATTCTATGCCTTCTTTCCTGTGACAAAAGGATTTAGATTGGGAATAGGAGATGCTGGTTAGGAGGAGATAGTATACATAATGCAGATGAGGGATAGTTTGAAATAATATTTGACTCTGGAAGAAGACTGTCTTACTTTCTTTTCCTGTAGCTCCAATAAAACACTCTGACAAAAGCAACTGAAAGGGAATGGGTTTATTTGAGCTGTCAGTTCCAGCCACAGTCCATCATGGTGGAGAAAGCATTGCAGTAGGCAGGGCAGGCATGGTGGCAGAGGCTGACTGTCATGTCTGCAAGTATCTTGGATTCATACTTCCTAAATAATGGATGACAGGGATGAGTCTAGAACTCATGCCTTCAACTCTGTTGTAACATGATCTGATGGAGATGATCTTTCAGCAAATAAATCCTTTATGGAACTCTTCCATTGAAGTAAGTCATCTCAAAAGACACAGCACTGAAGAATGATGTCTTAGGCTGCTTTCTGTTGCCACGATAAAGACCATGACCAAAAGTAATATGGTGAGGAAAAGGATTCTTTAATATTAGCTTTAGTGCATTGCGAAGAAGAGTCAGGATAAAACTCAGAGTACAAACCTGGAGGCAGGAACCGAGTGGAGGTCATGGATGAATATTGCTTACTGACTTCTATCTGTGGCTCTCCCATTTTGCTATTTTAGACAACCCATGACCACCTGTCCAGGGGTCATAACACTCACACAGGGCTGGTGGTCTTACATTAATCACTAGTCAAAAAATGCCTTCATAGACTTGCCTGTAGGCCAGTTTGAGAGAGGCATTTTCTCTATGAGGTTCCTTTTTGCCAGGTGATCTTACCTTGTGTTAAGTTGACAGGAGTCTAATTAACACAGTTGACCACTTGTCAACTTGACAAACAAACACATCACTATGAAACATACCATTTCCTTTATTTTTCCCTTCGATGTTATACTAATATCATAATATAACACATAGTGCAACTTTAAAAATAACACAGGCTTTAAAAAGTTCAGTTTCTTAGGACTATCCAAAGTTATCTCTTGACTTTGTGCTCCTGTAAGAAGCAACACCAAGTTGTATACTTCTTATTTCAAGAGGGTTGAAGCATCACAGAATAGCCACAATCAAACCAGAGCAAAACCACAGAACAACTGTATAAGTAACTCAGTGTGCAACATCTGGGATTCACTTATTCATGGTCTTCTGGACTCCAAAGGGCTGAGCAATTCTGCTTTCTTCTGCTCTGTCATCTTGACTTGTAGACTCAGGACAACTCCACTTTGCACTGGTGCTATCCTTGATGATCATCACAGTCCTAGCTCCAATATGCTTAATGTAACAGAGGATGCACTTCCAACAGTGGCTCCTTTTGTCCTCTTGTGGTCCCAATCTCAAGCCTCTCTGTGTGACATAAGTCCTTCAGTTTTCATGCTACCTAAACTAGTGCCCCCTGGGAGACATTCACACATAACTAAGTTTGGCTGGCAGCTTGAAATTCAGCTTTGTTGCCTGGAACACAGCTTGTGTGTACTGACCCTGAGGAAATGCTCTCCCAAAGATTTCATCTCAATGTTAGTGGTATCTTATTAATCACAGATGTTTTCCCAGTCATGAGTCCAGTAAAGCAGTGGTTTCATTTTGTTCTGGTCACTTCTTACTCGTGACTGATTCTTCAGTCTCAGATGACCAGAAACAACACATTCTTAATCCAAATATATCACATGAATATCTCTGATAGAATCTTTCGGGACTCGCAAATGTCCCTCTGATGTATCACATGCCTCCATCATGTGATATGTATACTTCTTATTTCAAGAGGGTTGAAGCATCAACTTCCACAGAACAGACTATTAATGTTTGAGCACTAATGGATTTCTAGCCCAAGTTCCAAACACTTTAACAATCCTCCCCAAGACAACATGATCAGGTCTCTCATAGCAACAGCTACTCTCTGATACAAATTTTTGTCTTAGTTTGTTTTCTATTGCTGTGACAAAGACCATGGGGGTGATATTATCCACAGAGTCTGGGCCCTCCCACATTAATCATTAATCAAGAAGATGCTCCAAATACTTGCCTATAGGTCAGCTTCAATTGAGGTTCCTTCCTCTGAGGTGACTGTAGCTTGTGTGTAACTGACAAAAAACTTACCAATACAAATGAACAAAATAAAATTGAGGTAAAGATACGTGGAAGACATCTTCTGCTGAGAGAATTGACTATGCTATAGTGCTGGAGCAAGAAGCATCAGCTGCTTCTTCATGATGTCTTCTTTTTGAATCCCTTATCTTTGCTTGCCAACCATTTATTTTGTTTTGTAGATGTTAACAAAATTATGAGTTTTCATACAGTAAGGCACCAATTTTTTTCAATCAAATGGTATGTATATATACTGGATAGAATGAAAATAGGAACTTAGAAATATAAGGTTCTTGAGTGTCTTTTTAAATTACACACATAATTATTTTTCATTTACTTTCTTTGTATTTATCCTGTGTGTCTTTCTCATCATACATCTTGATCCCATTAACTTCTCTGTTCCTTTGTGTTGTGGTATAATCTTTTTGTACACTGTGAAGATGTGTCACTTAGATTGGTTTGATAAAAATCTGAATGGTAAATAGCTAGGCAGGATTTGGGGGGCAGAGAGGATGCTGGGGTTAAAAATAGGGGAGATATCAGGACACAGAGTAAACAGCATGGACATAACAAGTAAAAGTAACCAAGCCACATAAAAGAATGTAGATTAAAAGATACAGGTTAATTTAAGTTATGAGCTAGTTAGAAGCAAGCTCAAACTATCAGACAAGCTTTCATAATTTTTTAAAATTTATTTATTTATTTATTTCTTAAAGATTTCTGCCTCTTCCCCTCCATTGCCTCCCATTTCCCTCCCCTTCCCCCAATCAAGTCTTCCTCCCTTGTCAGCCCAAAGAGTAATCAGGGTTCCCTGCCTGTGGGAGGTCCAAGGACCACCCACTTCCTTCCAGGTCTAGTAAGGTGAGCATCCAAACTACCTAGGCTCCCACGAAGCCAGTACGTGCAATAGGATCAAAAACCCATTGCCATTGTTCATGAGTTCTCAGTAGTCCTCATTGTCCATTATGTTCAGCGAGTCCGGTTTTGTCCCATGCTTTTTCAGACCCAGGCCCGCTGGCCTTGGTGAGTTTCTGATAGAACATCCCCATTGTCTCAGTGTGTGGGTGCACCCCTCGCGGTCCTGAGTTCCTTGCTCGTGCTGACTCTCCTTCTGCTCCTCCTTTGGATCGTGAGACTTCAGTCCGGTGCTCCAATGTGGGTCTCTGTCTCTGTCTTCTTTCATCGCCTGATGAAGGTTAATATTCAAGAGGATGCTTATATGTTTTTCTTTGGGTTCACCTTCTTATTTAACTTCTCTAGGATCACGAATTATAGTCTCAATGCCCTTTATTTATGGCTAGAAACCAAATATGAGTGAGTACATCCCATGTTCCTCTTTTTGGGTCTGGCTTAACTCACTCAGGATAGTGTTTTCAATTTTCGTCCATTTGTATGCAAAATTCAAGAAGTCATTGTTTTTTACTGCTGAGTAGTACTCTAATATGTATATATTCCATACTTTCTTCATCCATTCTTCTATTGAAGGGCATCTAGGTTGTTTCCAGGTTCTGGCTATTACAAAGAATGCTGCTATGAACATAGTTGAGCATATACTTTTGTTGTATGATAGGGCATCTCTTGGGTATATTCCCAAGAGTGGTATTGCTGGGTCCAGGGGTAGGTTGATCCCGATTTTCCTGAGAAACCGCCACACTGCTTTCCAAAGTGGTTGCACAAGTTTGCATCCCCACTAGCAATGGATGAGTGTGCCCCTTTCTCCACAACCTCCCCAGCAGAGGCTATCATTGGTATTTTTGATTTTAGCCATTCTGACAGGTGTAAGATGGTATCTTAATGTTGTCTTGATTTGCATTTCCCTGATCGCTAAGGAAGTTGAGCATGATCTTAAGTGTCTTTTGGCCATTTGAACTTCTTCTGTTGAGAATTCTCTGTTCAGCTCAGTGCCCCATTTTATAATTGGATTGATTAACCTTTTACTGTCTAGTTTCTTGAGTTCTTTATATATTTTGGAGATCAGACCTTTGTCAGTTGCGGGGTTAGTGAAGATCTTCTCCCAGTCAGTGGGTTGCCTTTCTGTCTTAATGACAGTGTCCTTTGCTTTACAGATGCTTCTCAGTCTCAGGAGGTCCCATTTATTCAATGATATCCTTAGTGTTTATGCTGCTGGGGTTATACGTAGGAAGTGGTCTTGTGTTGTAGAGTACTTCCCACTTTCTCTTCTATCAGGTTCAGTGTGTTCGGACTGATATTGAGGTCTTTAACCCATTTGGACTTGAGTTTTGTGCATGGTGATAGATATGGATCTATTTTCATTCTTCTACAGATTGACATCCAGTTTTGCCAGCACAATTTGTTGAAGATGCTCTCTTTTTTCCATTGTATACTTTTAGCTCCTTTATTGAAAATCAGGTGTTCATAGGTTTGTGGGCTAAAGTCAGGGTCTTCTATTCTATTTTATTGGTCGACTTCTCTGTTTTTATGCCAATACCAAGCTGTTTTCAATACTGTAGCTCTGTAATAGAGTTTGAAGTCAGGGATGGTAATGCCTCTCGATGATCCTTTATTGTATAAGATTGTTTTGGCTATCCTGGCTTTTTTGTTTTTCCATATAAAGTTGACTATTGTCTTCTCCAGATCTGTGAAGAATTTTGATGGGATTTTGATTGGGATTGCATTGAATCTATAGATTGCTTTTGGTAGAATTGCCATTTTTACTATGTTGATCCTCCCAATCCAAGAGCAAGGGACATCCTTCCATTTTCTGGTGTCCTCTTCAATTTCTTTCTTCAAAGACTTAAAGTTCTTGTCAAATAGATCTTTCACTTCCTTGGTCAGTTACCCCAAGATATTTTATGCTATTTGTGGCTATCGTGAAAGGTGATGCTTCTCTGATTTCCCTCTCTGCTTCCTTATCCTTAGTGTATAGGAAGGCAACTGATTTTTTGGAGTTGATTTTGTAACCTGCCACATTACCAAAGGTGTTTATCAGTTGTAGGAGTTCTTTGGTAGAGTTTTTGGGGTCGCTTATGTATACTATCATATCATCTGCAAATAACGAAAGCTTAACTTCTTCCTTTCCAATATGAATCTCCTTGATCCCCTTATGTTGTCTTATTGCTATTGCTAAAACTTCAAGCACTATATTGAAGAGGTATGGGGAGAGTGGACATCCTTGTCGTGTTCCTGATTTTAGTGGGATGGCTTTGAGTTTTTCTCCATTTAATTTAATGTTAGCTGTCGGCTTGCTGTAAATAGCTTTTATTATATTTAGGTATGCCCCTTGTATCCCTAATCTCTCCAAGACCTTTATCATAAAGGGGTGTTGAATTTTGTTGAATGCTTTTTCAGCATCTAATGAAATGATCATATGGTTTTTTTCTTTCAGTTTATTTATATGGTTGATTACATTGATAGATTTGCATATGTTGAACCAGCCCTGCATCTCTGGGATGAAGCCTACTTGATCATAATGGATAATTTTTCTAATGTGTTCTTGGATTCGGTTTGCCAGTATTTTATTGAGAATTTTTGCGTCGATGTTCATGAGTGATATAGGCCTGTAATTCTTTTTCTTGGTTGAGTCTTTGTGTGGTTTTGGTATCAGGGTAACTGTAACTTCATAAATAGAATTTGGCAATGACTCTTCTGTTTCTATATTGTGAAATACATTAAGGAGTATAGGTATTAGCTCTTCTTGGAAGTTCTGGTAGAATATCTGCATTGAAACCATCTGGTCCTGGGCTTTTTTTTGGAAGGGAGATTTTTGATAACTGTTTCTAATTCTTTGCAACTAACAGATCTATTTAGATCGTTCACCTGGTCTTGGTTTAGCTTTGGTATATGGTACTTATCTAAAAGAGTGTCCATTTCTTTTGCATTTTCCAGTTTTGTGGCATACAGGCTTTCGTAGTAAGATCTAATGATTCTCTAAATTTCCTCTGTGTCTGTGGTTATGTCCCCCTTTTCATTTCTGATCTTATTTATTTGCGTGTTCTCTCTCTGTCGTTTAATTAGTTTGGATAGGGGTTTGTCGATCTTGTTGATTTTCTCCAAGAACCAACTTTTTGTTTCATTGATTCTTTGGACTGTTTTCTGTGTTTCTATTTTGTTGATTTCTGCCCTCAGTTTGATTATTTCCAGTCTTCTACTCCTCCTGGGCGCGTCTGCTTCTTTTTTTTCTTGAGCTTTCACATGTGCTGTTAAGTCCTCAGTGTATGCTTTCTCTGTTTTCTTTAAGTGGGCACTTAGTGCTATGAACTTTCCTCTTAGCACTGCTTTCATCGTGTCCCATAGGTTTGAGTATGTTGTCTCTTAATTTTCATTAAATTCAAGGAAGACTTTAATTTCTTTCTTAATTTCTTCCTTGACCCAGTTGTGGTTCAGTAGTTGACTGTTCAGTTTCCATGAGTTTGTCGGCTCTCTGGGGGTAGCATTGTTGGTGCCTTCTAACTTTAATCCGTGGTGATCTGATAAGACACAGGTGGACACTGATTTTTTTTGTATCTGTGGAGGTTTCCTTTGTTTCCAAGTATGTGGTCAATTTTCGAGAGGTTCCATGAGCTGCAGAGAAGAAGGTGTATTCTTTCCTATTTGGGTGGAGTGTTCTATAGATGTCTGTTAAGTCCATTTGATTCATTACCTCCAACAATTCTTTTAATTCTCTATTAGTTTTCTGTCTGATTGACCTGTCCATTGGTGAGAGATGTGTGTTGAAGTCTCCTACTACTAGTGTGTGTGATTTGATGTCTGCCTTGAGTTTTAGCAATATTTCTTTTACATAAGTGGGTGCTTTTATATTAGGGGCATAGATATTCAGGATTGAGACTTCATCCTGCTGAATTGTTCCTGTTATGAGTATAAAGTGTCCCTCTCGATCTCTTCTGATTGATTTTAGTTTGAAGTCAGTTTTGTTAGAAATTAGTATGGCCACACCTGCTTTTTCCTTAGGACCATTTGCTTGAAAAACCTTTTCCCAACCCTTTACTCTGAGTAGATGCCTGTCTTTGTGGTTGAGATGAGTTTCTTGCAAACAGCAGAATCTTGGATCCTGTTTTCGTATCCAATCTCTTAGCCTGTGCTTTTTTATAGGTGAATTGAGACCATTAATTTTAAGTGATATTAATGACTAGTGGTTGTTTACTCCGGTTATTCTTATTGCTTTTGGTAGAAGAGTTTGTGTGTTTCCCTTCTTTGAGTTGTGCTTTTGAAGGGTCGCTAGATGCCTGAGTTATTGTAAGCAGTGTTGGCAATGTTGGATACCTTGGGTTGTGATTTTCCTTCTATTACTTTCTGTAGGGCTGGATTTGTGACTACGTATTGTTTAAATTTGTTCTTATCCTGGAATGTCTTGTTTTCTCCATTGATAGTGAATGATAGCTTGGCTGGGTACAGTAGTTTGGGTTTGTATCCATGGTCTCTTAGTTTCTGTAGTACCTCTATCCAGGACCTTCTGGCTTTCATGGTTTCCATAGAGAAGTCAGGTGTAAGTCTGATAGGTTTACCTTTATAGGTTACTTGGCCTTTTTCCTTTGCAGCTCTTAATATTCTTTCTTTAATCTGCATATTTTGTGTTTTGATTATTATATGGTGAGGGGACTTTTTTTTGATCCAGTCTGTTTGGTGCTCTGTATGTTTCTTGAATATTCAAAGGAATATCTTTCTTTATGTTGGGAAAGTTTTCTTCCATACTTTTGTTAAAAATATTTTCTGGACCTTTGAGCTGTGCCTCTTCCCCTTCTTCTATCCCTATTATTCTTAGGTTTGGTCTTTTTATTGTGTCCCATATTTCCTGAATGTTTTGTGATGAGAATTTCTTGGTTTTGCTGTTTTCTTTGATCAGTCCGTTTATTTTCTCTATGGTGTCTTCAGAATCTGAGATTCTTTCTTCTATCTCTTGTATTCTATTGATTATGCTTGTTTCTGTAGTCTCTGCTTGTTGACCTAGATTTTCCATATCCAGCTGGTCCTCAGTTTGTGTTTTCTTCCTTGCTTCCATATCAGTTTTCAATTCTTGGACTGTTTCCATTACCTGTTTGATCGTTTTTTTCTTGGTTTCCCAGGGTATTATTTACATATTTACTCATTTCTTCAAACTTTTTGTTATACTCCTCATTCATTTCTATGACGGCATTTTTTACATGTTGTTTAAGGGACTCTATTGCTTTCATAAAGTCAGTTTTTTCCTCTTCTGTGTTAGGGTGTTCAAGTCCTTATGTTGTAAGATCATTGGGTTCTGGTGTTTTCATGTTGTTTTTCAGATTGTTGGGTGAATTCTTGCCTTGGCGTCTGCCCATCTCCTCTTATTGATGTTATCTAATGGGTTTGATTTAATTGTAGCTGGGCGATCTGTTCTCAGTGTGGGCTTCACTGTTTTATGCTTGTACTATCCCACATCCGCCGAGCCTGCTCGCCGGTGTCTCCACTGCTTGTCTTGCACACCGGTGCCTCTGCTGCCTGGGCCTGCCTGCCTGCCAGTGCCTCCGCCGCCTGGGCCTGCCTGCCTGCCTGTCTGCCGGTGCCTCCGCCGCCTGGACTTGCCTGCTTGTAGGTGCCTCCGCCGCCTGGGCCTGCCTCCATCGGGGAGTCTTGCCAGGACCTCCAGGAAGGTGGCGCTCCCGCGCCGTGCCACCAAACCCTCTCCGCCAGTGCCACTGCTGCCGCGCTTGCACTCCCTGTCAGGTCCCCCCAAGGTTTCATAATTAATCATAAGTCTCCATGTGGTTATTTGGGAGCAGGCTGGTGGGATAGAAAAATCTGCTTACAAATGGCATTCAACATGGGGGCACATATTTCCACAAAAGATCTGAGAAAACTTTAAAAAAATGTTTCAAACACACAAAAAATGGAGCCAAATACAGCTTCCTATGGTGTGGAAAGTCCTTTTGTCTATGTGTTGCTTTTATTGGTTAATGAATAAAAAAAGTGCTTTGACCTGTGATAGGGTAGAATAGAGTTTGGGGGGAGGCTAAAGTGAATGCTGGGAGAAAGAAGGCAGAGTCAGGAGAAGTCATGTAGTCCTGCTGGAGACAGATGCCAGGGACAGAACTTTACCTAGTAACCCATAGCCATGTGGGGATACACAGATTAATGGAGATGGGTTAGTTTAGGATATAAGAGCCATAAATAAGCTTAAGCTATAATCAAAATAGTATTGCAAACAATAGAGTTTCTGTGTGATTATTTTGGGGCTGAGCAGCTGGGAACAGCCTCTGACAACATTCCTAGTTCCTAGAGTCTCTGACTTGGTACAAAGACACAGCTCATGACCACTACCTATGGAACTGAACCACAGTACACCATGAGCTAAGCTGTATGGCAGTTTAAGGTTTTGCTCATGCACACACAAAAAAGGTTACAGATATTCAGTAAAGCAGGTTCAGACAGAAAAATCCTCTAAGCAGGTTACAGTGGGTTTTAAAATGTGTATAGGCTTAAGAAAGAAAAGAAAATGGCTGTAAACAGTCACAGAAAAAAACATAGTTTATAAATGATAAAATTTTTTAAATAGGATAAAATAATGTAAAAAGGATAGGTCACATAAATATGGGAAATACACAGAAAGTCTTGATCCTATATAGTGTCATGTTGACTTTAAAGTTTCTGAATTTTTTTATTGCTGATGAACAAACAATAGCTGGTAGGAGATATTAGATTATAAAAACTACTAAATTAAACCAACCTATATATTTAAAAAATATATTCTCAACATTGAAGTAAAATAATATGTTAAGTTGAGAGGGAAGTCATGCTTTTGTTTCCAGAGAAAATTAAAGGCTGTGGATGTGGATTCATTCAAGATTAATGAAGATCAAATTTGATTGGGGAAGAACCCCTATAAATCCCGGTTTCAGGCTTAAGGAAATAAACCTAGAAAAACTATAAGACAGGTAATATATATTTTACCTGCTCAAACATAAAACAAAAAAAAATCATCTTTGCTTACCTTGTATGCAATGCATAGTCTATATCTGTGTTAATTTAGATATGTATGTTAGCTTTGAAAGTTTGTGTGTTTTCAGAGCAAGGGAACTAGAGATCCATGAAAATGTGTGGCTCAGGGGATCTGCTTCTCAGAGCACCTCTGTTGGAGTTTCCTCGGAGTTCTTTTCTTAAAGCCAGAACAACTTCAAGGCTCCTGACTGAGATGGTTCAGCCTCACAAATTATTCTAGCCAGGATTTGACCATTATTCTAATTTTCTCAGGCTCCTACAAAGATGCCAGCACACCCCAGACAACAGGAAGTAGTCTAAAGAGCAAAATGGCCACATTTCCAAGAGATGAAGTGAGTAGGTTTTGGTCATTTGGTAAACTAAGAATGTTTGTCATTGTTTAGGGAGGTTCGTTACAAATTGTTATTGGTCATGGTAAAAAAAAAAAAAGGCTGAAGAAAGAAGAAAGGAGAATAGATTCAAGGATCTCTTTCCAAAGAGAAAAAAGAGGAATATAACATAAAAATAACGAGACAAAAGGGTGGAATGTTGAGTCTACTGTTGAACAACCACTAACCTCAAATTTATTTTGTATTAATACGGATTTTTGTATATTGATACAAATTTAAGGTTATTTTTGTTAGAACATACTCTACATACATTTCTGTTCTTATTTAAGGTATGATACCTGTGTAACTCATTTAACAATGTTACATAAATTTCTAGTCCTTGAAAGTAACAATTTAAAACTATTTATGATAATAAAGAAATGCAGTTAGTTATCTATAACAATAAAACTTGTATTCATTTTAGGTATGTTTTCAAGGTCAAACAGAGATATAGTTTAGATAGATAGATTATCTTCAAGTACTTAAAAGATCTACAGAATATGGCACTTAAAATGTTTTGTTAACATAGGGGTTTTCATTACAATGAGACACATCTGCCCTTGGCAGCACCAATTCAGAAAACATGATGGGTATAAAAGAAACTCCACATGGCGTTTGCTTTCAATGTGGCAAAACTAGCCATTTGGGAAAGAAACTACTCTTGTCTTGACTGCTGACAGTGTGCTCTACAAACTGGACAATCAGGGCACAAAGAAAAAGATGTTGAACTTTGCCAAGATAAAGTGAGACAGTCTTTCAAAATTACTGCTGTACAGAAAAATATGTCAGATATTTTATGCTCATAGGTTAAAGATGGATGCCCTAACATTACAGAAGAGTCTTGAATGACTGTCCAGACATCCAGATGTTTCTGTCATTTCTTTTAGGTTTGGAAGTTGCTTGCTCTGAACTTCCTGCTTCCTCAGGTAATATTATATCCTTCTTGGGTCTCTGATGGAGTGGAAGACTAGACAGTTAAAATTACAATTTTATTTACTCATGATAAAAATTAAATTAGGTACAAAACTTTGGACTCAATTGGAGAGGATAGATATTGGAGTATTTTCTCTAAATTTGCAAAATACAAATGAACTGGACATTGTGAAAATAATTCTTACTTAATAATTTTTCTTATTGAATATACTTTCACTTGTTAAAGTTAATACCTTTCCTTTCTACTTAGGCAATTCCTGATAACTGTTCTTATTGTATATAATTTTATTATGTTAGATTTAAAAATTTTTCCTTTTCATTTAGACAAAAAGGGGAATTGTTGTGGAATAATATATTTTGTACAATGTGAAGATGTGTCACTTGGATTGGTTTAATAAAAATCTGAACAGCCAATAGTTAGGCAGGATTTTTGGGACAAAGAGGACACCGGGAAGAAGAATGGGGAGCCACCAGGACAGAGAACAAGCAGCATGGGCATTACAAGGCAAAGGTAACAAAACCACATCAAGAACATAGATAAAAAGATACAAATTAATTTAAGTTATTATAAGTTCTAGTTAGAAACAAGCCTAGGCTTATCAGCCAAGCTTTCACAATTAATAATATGTCTCCATGGGACTATTTGCGAGCAGGCTGGTAGGACAGAAAAATCAGCCTATACCTTCACATCTGCCCTCTGCCCCTGAAAGGCTCCCAAATCAAACAAAACTTAAGAGAAAAAAAAAATCTTGTCATGCAAGCTGCAGTGAGTCATGCAGTAAACCCTTTTGTCCATATATCTTTACTTGGAAGAACACATTGCAAGGAGTCATTAGTCTGGTTCAAGATCTCTGGTTTCTACTACACCGTGGTTGCTGGGTCCTCACTGGGTCTCTTCTTGGATAACCTCTTGCTGCCCTGTGTTGTGGAGAACCTGTAACTTTGGGTCTTTGGATCAGGACCCTTCACATGCTCCAGAAGATCACAGATGGGGGTAGATGTTGGGGTGGGCCAAGTCATAACCCTGGTTCTGGGCCAGGACAGCTTCAGGGTTGGTCAGCCCACCAGCTCTTCCCTGTCCTCACTGCCAGAGTGAGTTCTACAGCACTACACCGGCTAATTCCCCTCTTACAATAATGAGCAAAGGGTGGGACCAGTTTTCCTGCTGGTTCTACCACACCTTAGGGCCAGCGCTACTGTGTTGCCCAGGTGAAGTACAGGGGTCACTCTCCCAAGTGCTGCGGCTGGCGAGGGACAAGGACAGTCCTCTTGCTCCCATGACCCCAAGACCAGTTCTTCCATTTATCTCAGGCATTGATGGGCAGGAAGCAGGGAGGAGAGTGCCTCTCCTCCACCTGTGTTGTCATATCAGATGAATAGTGGGGACAGTCCCTGCTCACAACATTGGGACTGGGTCACCCAAACTTCCAACAGCAAAGGCCAGCTCTGCTGTGATGCTTAGGCAAAGAGCAGGGCTGCTTCCCTGAGTGCTGCAGCTGATAAGGGTGAGATTAGCTCTCTTGTCTGTTACAATGGGTAAGGGGTAAAGGGTAAGGAGGGAAATCTCTCCCCCACCCTCACTGCTACATGACAGATGAACAGTAGTAGGAGTAGCCCTCCCACTCTTACAGCTTTGGGGCTGGCTCACTATACCTCTGCCAACAGGGCTAGCTCTATTGTGTGCCCAGGTGAAGTGCAGGGCTGCTCCCCTGAGTGTTGCAGCTGGTGGAGGGCATGGGAGCTCCTTGGGTCTTGTGATCTCAGGGCCAATTCTCCCACCTGCCCCAGGCATTGACAGGTGGGGCAAGAGGACATCTTTCCCCTGCCCATGCTGCCACAAGATGGATGAGTGATGAGGATAGCTCTCCCATGCTCACAGCTTTGGGGATGGCTCACCTGCACTTGCCCAAGCCGGCTGCCTCTATAGTGCTGTGCAGGTGAGGTACAGGGCCTGCTCTCCCAAGTGTTGCAGCTGGTGGAGGTCTAGAAGCACATGGCCAGCTTTCCTACCTGCCTCAGGCATTGATGGGCAAGCAGGAGGTGGGGCACACATGGTCCTTATCAAAATTCTCCTTTGCTCAATTTGCAAGGCAGGCCTCTCTAACATGGTCCCCAGTAATGATGCTGCAGGTAGTGGGATCTGTCCATAGCCGCCTGGATAAACTCTGTGGGGAAGTTGGAGGCAGGCGCACAACCACTAATGCAGCTGTGGGAAGTGCTCCCGTGCGCTTCTTGTCTTTGTTCTGTGGAACTTTCTTTGTTATATTGAGGAAGCTCTGTCACTTTTCCTAGACAGTGACGAAGACTGCAAAGGTGAGTTTGGTCAAGACAGACAGTCATGGAAACAGATACATTTACAAATGCAGAGCTGGGGGAAGGCTGTGAGGGGCTGCGTGGGAATTACCTGTTGGCGCCTTGCTGATTCTCTCACATAACTAAGGCCCTTAATGTTCAAACCTAAGATTATGTTATAAAAAAATATAACATGGGACTAGCACTGTGTTTGAAACTCATTTCATTGTCTTTTCAAGTTTCTTTTATATTACAACATTTCATATGGGTTTATTCTATTTTAATTCTTCCCTTGAGTCTTTACCCCTCCCACCCTCCCTCCCTTTCTTCCTTCATGTCCTATTAGACAGAATAAAAGAGGGTTGATACATTGAGGCCTAAATCTTGGTATTTACAAGTTTCAAAGTTCACATTGTGTACAAAGGACACAAGGAACATGAAAGTCAGACTTTTGACAGATTTGTTTCTATAACTAGTCAAAAATAATAATAGTAATGAGGCTAAAGTAGGTAATTCCAGTGGATCAAGACTCTGGGTTACTGGATGATTTCTTTAGGGACAAAGTGAAATGTGGGGAGCCAGTATGGAGGCTGCTAAAGAGGGTCTCCTATGAACCCCCATGCAAATTCTTCTCACTATTTTCTTATCCAAATCAAAAACCAAAAAAAATTAGAGGTAGGGAAGGAGGTAAATATATGAGAAAATGTGACTAATAACATTTTTAAGCATGAAGGTTATAATTAGACTGTCCTATTTAACTAAGAATAATGATGCCTCTGTAGGGCACCCTTCTGTTTTGTTGAAATCCTGCATTTTTTTTTATCCCACTGTAAAAGATGTTATAATGTCTTATTTGACATTTCCTTCATATGCTTAAACCACTCATACTTAAAAAAAAGCATTGTGAAAATGTTTGTCACTTTATTGGAAGGGAAATATTCTGTGTACACTAAAAGGTTTCATAATGTAGAAGTCCTCCACAGAAACAATTGCCTGCATCCATAAAAAAGGAAGCCCTGGCCAGGAAAGTGAGGATGAGTACCATGCCTATGGGTACCAAGTTTGATGCAGAGCAGGGGCTCAAAAATGTGATGCATGGGAGGAACTCACACCTATGACTTCCAGTAGGAACTCACATGACACGCATGGAGCAGGACTAGCCGCCATTCCAGGAACTCTATGGGTTCACCTTCTTATTTAGCTTCTCTAGGATCACAAATTATAGTCTCAATGTCCTTTATTTATGGCTAGAAACCAAATATGAGTGAGTACATCCCATGTTCCTCTTTTTGGGTCTGGCTTACCTCACTCAGGATAGTGTTTTCAATTTCCGTCCATTTGCATGCAAAATTCAGGAAGTCATTGTTTTTTACTGCTGAGTAGTACTCTAATATGTATATACTCCATACTTTCTTCATCCATTCTTCCATTGAAGGGCATCAACTCTAGCATGAACAGGCTTTCCATGTGAAATCACCGAGGCATATAGGTAAATGTAAAAATCAAATTCAAGCCAGAGTTATATTTTCTATGTCTGTTTGTATTTATTGATTATAGTCAAGATCCTTTTTCTCAAGAAGGCTAGAAAGCTCTGGTATTCCTACCATTTACAAAAAGTTAAGCACCCTTTAAAAATATTATTTAATAATTTCAGATACAAATAATTTGTACTTACAGTAACTTCACAATCACATTTTTGCTGTTTTATAAACTTTAGTCCAAAAAACTTGCAAAAAACAAAATCACCCATGAAAATTAATCAGATCCAAAACCTATATATCGTAATGAGCTTCTACACAGTTTGAGCAGACTATAAACCTATGAAGCTTCATATTGCATTTTACAATTTCACTATTATATGTAATTTATATATTTTTCTACTCCCAAACCCCAAAAATCCATGACAGAATTAAATCTAGGAAAGCCATTAACTTTATTTCCTCTTTCATAACTCTTGCCTATTCCTGTGTTTAGTCCTTCCTCATCCTGGTATTTAGCCTTTCTTGTTCTCTTTTCCGCATGCTAGACTGCTATGTTAAATGATTAAATACTCAGCTTGCTCAATTGTGAAGACAGAAGCCCCACAAACTTCAGTCTACTGTGTAGAGACGACTGCTGTTTTGTGAGGTAACTTGGTCTGTATCTTGTTACTAAAGACTAGCAACTCTTACCTGAAGGGTACTGATGACGACCTTAGTTTGACATGAAATGATCTAGTTCATCCCCACCGACTGATCATTCATCCATGACACTAATAGAGGGGGTTTATTTAGCTCATGGATGCAAGAGGCATAGCCAGCAGGGTCAGTAGAGGTCACACAATGAAGCAGAGCCAGAGGTGAAAGAGCATCGCTTACCTGGGAAGAGCCAGGCACTCCGTCATTTTAATAGCACACTAATTCCACAAAGTTTTAGCACTTACGGCCTTGAAGCTTAATTACTCTCATTTATCTTCCTAATAAATGATGCCAGGGGCTTACAGAAGTCGGTGATCTGCTCATGGTAAGTCAGTAAATGAATGTAGGTGTTCAATGATACTGGAACATGCTATGCACATGATGCCAAAAGTGAACCTGAAACACCAACTCACAAAGCGCAATACCTCCGTGTGGCGACTCTTCCTTCAAATAGGTCTCACACCAGAATGTGCTGAGAGTCCATTCTTTTAGCACATGTAATTTCAGTACCTAAATATTGACATCCATAGAGACTAATAAAATGTGAAGTGATTCTGAGGTTGAGATCTAGGAAGGGTGGGCTTGGCTTTAGCCATGTTAAAATCCCCAAAGTATAGTAGAAATAAACAGTATTGGATGGAGAGAAATTCCACGTAACAGCAATCCTAAACTCCCATATCAGACCGAGTGGAGGAACTCATTAGCGCTTGTGTGGATTAATGACTCGTCAAGATGGAAGGACAAGCAAGTTTGAGGGATAAGAGAATGTCCACCTGCTGGGAGCATTGTGCTGGGTGCTGTGGGGATGGGAAACCTGCCATGTAAACTGGTGAGTCCCTCTTTCTTAAATTGCTAGTTATTAGAAAGGGAGCAAAATCTTAACTGTTTGAAATTAGCCTGCCTTGAAGACTTTTTCTACAGAGATATGTAGGGTTTTTTTTTTTTTTCTCTTAATCACATCTTTATTTCTGTCTCCGGGGGGAAAGACACACCATTACATATGGTGAGCATTAGTTTGAAGTGGGCTGTTTGCTTTTGCTAAGTCCTCTCATTAAATTTCTTGGATGGCTTCCTATCTAGCTTAGCCTGCTAAGCCTAAAGTTTGTTCAGGTGTTCAGAGTGAACGGTTTTGAAAGCAGGCAGAGAGCCCCATGAACTGGAACGGAACCTCAAGAGCCAGCTAGGAGCCTGGTGTGTTCTCGGGGGGGAAAACCACCAGAGCCAGCTAGGAGCCTCGTGTGTTCTCGGGGAAGTTAGAGAGACAATGAGGAGAGGGTGACCTATGAAGAGTGTGTTAAGTGAGAAACAAAATCTAAGACAGGAAGGACTGTCCCAAAAGCTCCACAGAAAGTAGTGGGTGGTAGCATTTTACTGAGTCCTGAAAGCACACTTAGTGCAGTGCTGGAATATCTTGGTGGTAGAAACACTGAACGTTTTTGTGAATCTTTGCCTCTTGAAAATAGTGTGCCCTTGGCAGATGGACACACTGTTTCCTGTACCTCCACTAGCAGAAACTCTCACTACTATTACTATAAAGTTAGAAAAGAGATAGAGAGGAATAGGAACATGATGCCATTTGTCCAGGGCACATAGACAGTAAATGGCAGAAGTGGAATTAGTAACTGGGAGAATGTAGTACCCAGAATACAGTTGCTCACTCCGGTAAGTAACTCACTGAGGAGGGATACTTCTATACAGCAAGCACTACTAAAAAGCCAGGTTTCTAGGAAGAGGAGAGTTTTGTTCCAGCCCTGCCTGTCCAGTTGCTTAGTGTTTCTAAATCACCAAGGCAGAGATCTATCCTAAGTATAGCGGTCACACGGAGGAATCCTTTCATGGAGTCCATTCTCCCAGGTTCATAATCAGTTTCTGAATAAGTCACCCAGATCACAAATAAAATGTAACCAAAAAATTGATGCACACACCATCAATAATTGCACACTGAACACCTATTACGAAGACAGCAACACACTTGGTGCTCAACACAATTCATTTTGCATACTCTCACAACAATACTGTGATGTGGATATAACAAGATTTTACAGACTTGTGCAAGTTAAAGCAGGCTGGGTAGGCATTCACAGTAAATGATAGCATTATGCAAGCAGTGTACAAATGAATCTATATGGAACATGCATGGCATTTTGTCAGGATATTGAACTCCTTCTCTACCTACAACCGAACAATTAATGAAAAAAATGTTTCTCCAGAGTGGGACAAATGTGTGACATTGTGATGAATAAGCCTCAAGACAGAGAGCAAGACTTGAACATGTAGAAAACCTTCCAAAGAGAAGACACATCCATATCCTTCACAACTTCCTCCCAGTATCTGAGGAGTATGCATTCCATAATCCTACACAAATACCAAAATTTAAGAATATGTAAGTCCTTTATACAACACTGCATCTACACAGAACCTGTTCATAGCCTCCCGTTTAATTTCTATCACCTCTAGAACTGCCTAGACACCCAATGCCATACAAATGGTATATGCAAACAGTTACATCCTTTAGGGAATGAGAAGGAAAAGATCTGCACATACTCCATGCAAACAGCATTTTGAGTGTGAATATTTTCTATCCACAGTTGGTTGAACCCATAGGAGCCCTGGAATGTCTGAGTATTTGTTTCTCTCTGATGTCCTGGACATACAGAGCTACCTTTGTTGATAGCGGTCATTTGCTCAAAATATCAATGGAGAGGATGGTGTTGAAACATGTCATACATTATCTTTCTTTCTGATGGTAATCATTTCAAATAAAATTTATCATAGAACATTCTCTATAGAGCAAAAAAATTCGAGATAAACACTCCAAGCAGTATTCCATGTACACAGTAATGTGTTTTATTCACCATAAATAATTATAAAATATTTTTAATCTATCAGACTAGAAATATTGAAATATTTCTGTTCTTATAGTAATAAGTAATGTTACAAAATTTTTATGCAAAATCTATGAACTTAAAATGGAGGGGAAATAATTTCATACTAGACATTTAATACATACAATTTATGTTTATAAATAAATATATGAAATAAGATAAATATAAACACTATATTTTTATATGCCAATGGCATGTAAATATAAAATATAATGGAATGATCTTTGCTTTTACAGGTATGAATTTTATCATACCTGACAATTTTTAAATAGTATTCATAATTTTCTTTTTCTGAAAGTACTCTATTATGTATTTATTTATTTTCATATGACACCCATGTGATTTGGCCATTTTGAACTGTTTAAAGTGACACTGCAGTATGTGAAAGGCCCTGCAACCATCACCACTCCTTCTGGAAATTTCCCATCCAATATCACACTGTTTTGATAACTATAGACTATTGATAACTAAAGATGTATGGTTAAAATTTGAAATTGGGAAAATGAATCACTTAATTCTGTTATTTTTCTGGTATTGTTTGGCTACTGAAAATTGGAAAATAACATATATATGTGTGCACATGTATATTATATACAATTGTATACACATACAAACAAACCACTTTGTAGTCATAGGATAAATCACAGTTGGTCAAGGTGTTTAATATTTTTAATAGGGTAGTGGATTAGATTTACTATTTGTGTGAGGATTTCTTTTAAAACATCTATGAGGCCTGTTTATCTTTGTTTATTTTAATGTTGTCTTTATCCAGCTTTGATATGAAGTTATACTGATTTCATAAATGAATTTAAGAAGTGTTCCATACTTGTATTCTTTGGAAGACTTGAAGCAGAACTGGTATTCTTTTCTCTTAAACATTTGGTAATACATACTGGTTAAATGTTGTGATGTCAGAGCCCTAGACCTCTCCAGTGGAATTGTCTTTTTTTTTTTTTTTTTTTTTTTGTTTTTGTTACTGACACAATCTTTTAGCTGGTCATGTGTCTCTGTTCCTTCTTTGCTTAGTTGTGATGCTTTGAATTTTTGTTTATATTCTGTTGAGGTCATTCGATTCTTCTGCTTTAAAATATTTAATCTGTTTTTTAGAAATAGGTTTTCTTTCTTCAAGTTCAAAAGAGATTTCCTGCTTTTCTTCCTAATTGTAACAATTTGAAGCAGATTTCTTTTATTTTATATATATATATATTTTAATAAGGATTTCTTGGTTTCATTAAGTTTTCAAAAGACCAGCTTTGGTTTTGTATTCATTTAAACTTTGTATAGCTATTTATTTACTTCTGCTATTGTCATATACTTCTGTCGCTGTAAGGGTAATTCTCCTCCTTTCATAAGTGTTTGTAAGGTTTTGTTCTTGGTCATGCATCACCACTGAAATCATTGTTCAGTATTCTTGGTGGTCAGATAATAGACAGAGATTTCCATCAAAGTTTAGAAAAAATCCAAAAACTCCTCTTCTAAGGCTCTTCTGTGTTTATTAGGCTATGCCTTTGATTCCCCTGCAGCTCACAAGTATTCCTCAGCCTGTACTTCCTTCAAGTGTGAAAGATAGAGGCAAAATCATTGGACTTCCTTGGACATAGTGTGCCCTACTCGAGTTCCAAGAACATTACAAAGCCATCAGATCTCTTTCAAAAGCATCATGTGCTCCACCTTTTCCTTCCAATGTCTTTGATGTGTGTGTGTGTGTGTGTGTGTGTGTGTGTGTGTGTGTGTGTGTTCCAAACGTTATTTGCTGCCTCTGGCAGCTGTAGCTAAAACATTTGCCTGTAAATGCTTTCAACAATACACCCACCACAGCTTCCAATCCCTTCCCACCCACTACTCACTGCTCCTGTAAAGGGATGAGATTTCTGTGGTGGTGGAGACACGTACAAGCCTCTGAGCTGCATGGGTCAGAATGAATGGTTACAATTCTTAGCTAACGTGGCCCCTCTGCTCTTTCTTGTACTCAGGTTGGGAATACCAGAAATTTCAAGCCATGGACATTGAAAATGGGTTCAGGTGAATTGAAGTGTTACAAAACTCCTTCTTCTCATTCTTGAACTGAATAATTCCTACATTATTATAAGCTTTTGACTGGCTTCCAAGTTCTAACAAAAGTTTATTTCTTTATATTTTGTCATTATTATACTGCTTTTATAAATTGGCAGAGCTTTTGAGTTACTCTATCATCTCATATCACTACCCAAATGACCTCTTTTGTACCTAGTTTTATAACATGCAAGCCATGTCTTACACAGCATTCTATGTGCTTAAATAACATGGCTGTGAGTGGACTATGGGTACTGAATCTAAGCATAATTCTAGTGTGTATGGGGAGATGGCATTTCAGATATTCATCCATCACTTCTCAGGATAACCTTTGTTTTAACCCAGGCAAGTCAAAACGGATTGCCACTAGCAAAAAAGCAAGGTGTGTGTGCGTGTGTGCATGTGCGTGTGTGTGTGTGTGTGTGTGTGTGTGTGAATCAGAGGAAGCTATGGAGATAATTACTCAGAGCCAAAAGGAAACACAACATTCTGAGGTTTAATTTTTGGAACTGGTGAGGCTTCATAATAGCTATTCACTTTTAATCATCCTCAAATAATGAATGAATATAACAGTCAATGCTATTAGAATAATTTGCTATTCATCAAGAATAATAAATGAGGGGAATAGGTTGCTATTCGAAATTATCTAAAAATAGCAAAAAATGGGGAAGGAAAAGAACTGCTGGTGTTCTCTGGTCTGGCATGAGATTGTACAGTGGTGGTGGTTTCACTGGGGCACTGGGGGTGGCAAAGGAAAGCTGGAGCCAAGCGTCCCTGTGGTCACTGCCTCTGGCTTGGCACAATACCAAAGTCAGCTGAAACAATGAGATTCCTCCTGGCTATTCCTGCTCCAAAAAGGAAAAGACTGTCCCACTTCGCTAATGTTTTGCCCTCTATGCGCTGCTCCTTCCTCTCTTTAATTATGAGCCCTGCTGGCAAGGAGCTCACAAATCCCACATGGCATTCAGAGGTAAATTTCGATGGCTTCTGGAGACACAGGGCTGCTCATTCATCATCAGTAATGTGAGCACTCTCAGCCTCTGGTTTTGTAGGTTTCCACGCGAGGCAAATGTGACTCAGTCATCTTCCTTAACACTCTTTCCATACTCTCCCAACAGATAAGAGGTTTAGATGAGCATTGGGATAGAGTATTAGAAATGGGTAAAAGGGGGAGGAAGCTTGAGTAGACTCCTATCAGGTCACTGGAGGCTTTGAATTGCTGCTAGCCTTATCATTTGGCTATTAGCGGTGCACTGAATCCTGGTCTGAAAAACCAGCAATGAGCCATGATAACTGCTTCTCCCGAGAATTCACACATTCACACAGTTCACAACAGAGTGAGTGGATCAAGACAACCAAGAACCTCCATCTACCAACTCTTGTAACTTCAGTCTATTGGTAACGTCAGATTCCACCAACACTGATGGCAGGTTTTCTATCGTTGGCTTGTGTTTCTCTACAGTGCAGCCTTATGGGTGGGGCCACCCAGAGTTAGATATATACCTATAGTATTCTCTCTCTCTCTCTCTCTCTCTCTCTCTCTCTCTCTCTCTCTCTCTCTCACACACACACACACACACACACATACACATGTGCATGCATACTTTCATACACATACATATTATAATAAATAATACTATATATATGTTTCTAAATAAGTGTCTAACTCCTTTTGTTCTTAATAGACTCCTCTACACAAGGCAAGGTACCTCTATAGATGTGCAGGAAACAGATCTGCCTTACCTCTTCCTAGTAGCCTCCAAGGCTTGAATAGCATGAATTTATGGAAGTTGGAGTGTTGAGAGCTCAAGGTTGTCTCTAAATGTCTTATTTCTGACATACAATTCCAATATACTTGCACTAACTTGAGATATCTGTTGTGTATTTGATTTTTCCTTCTTTTTAAAAAGATATGAGATATCACTCTGTATCCCAGGCTGACAATGAATTAGTGACTCCCCTTCCTTTCTTCCCAGGGCCTATCATAGTATATTCCCCAGCTCCTGTGGGCAGGCATACCATATTCCCTGTCCTGCAGGAGATTTTTAAAAAGTTGATATGGAGTTCATCATTCTAGGTTTAAATCACCAAATAAAATACAGGATGCTGTGTGAAATTTAAAAACCAGTAAGTAATGTCTTTTTAAGAATATGTGTCTCCTATATATTATGGAGTTTTATCTATGGTAAAACTTTATTCATTGTTTATCTAAATAGAAATATAACTTACTCTATTATTATTTACTTCACTAAATTTGACAACTAAATTACATAAGTCTTTGCTAGCTGTCACAGTAATACACACACATACACACACATATATATACAATATATATATTGAGAGAGAGAGAGAGCCTTTTGTGGGTATGCATACCTGCAGAATTAGTCATGAGCTTGTTATTGAACATGTGAGAATGCTTGTCTCTAAAGCCTGTTAAACTGTTATTAACATGTGACTTACATTGTGAATAAAATACCAATAAATATGTATTATGATAAAATAAATAGCATGAACAAATGGTTCCAAACACAATATCACTTGATTCCCAATGCTATAATCAAATGGCTTCATGCAAATGAAATGGCCCTGGTCGTTATCAGTGTAATGGTGTTTTGAAGCAGCCCTACCGTCAGGTAACCTTATCTTTTATGCACTTCTCAAAATGCCTAAAATGTCACACTAAAGCACTTTTAAATTAAATAATGCCTTGCTATTTCTGAGGTGAGATGCCTGCTGTGTTTAAATCATTCTTAAAGAAATGAAGAAACATTAGCAATTTTTTCCTGCAAAATTAGGTAGTTATCTGATTCCGTGAAAGAAATACATTAACATATTTTAAGTTAAGCCAAACAGTAAATGTTTAGTTATAACAACCTGTATTCCCAAACAAAGTGATTGTTTGAAAGATAAGTCCAACAGTTGAACTGAAAATTCCAGAGCTCTCTGCACTAACATCTAAGAGATTTAACAAAGAAATAAACAAGGCAACATTTCCCTACTAAAGAGTCATTTTCCTCTCTCCTCCACTTCAACCTCCCTTCCTCCCTCTCTCCCTCCCTCCCTTCCTTCAGTACTGATTCTTTTTTGTCAGCTACTTCTCCTTAAACCTTATACCCTTGTCATTCCTTAGTTGAGTTCACCTTTGTTAAGGTCACCCCACATCAGTATCAAGCACCATAATTCAAATTTAATAATCAGCAGGTGGGGAGACCCAGCCAGTTCTTTCACATTCTATCACCATCACACTCTAAATCCTTGACAATGGACTGTGGCTCCATGATCATAATGGTTTCAGTACTCAGGTACAAACCTCAAAGAGGTTTTAAACACCGCATCTGTAGGTGGTTCCTCCATGTATTCCAACACTGAATGTACTACTTTCCATTCAGCTACCTTGTCTACTGACATTGCTTTAATTTACAGTCAGATAAGATGTTATGGCTCAGTTAAGCCCTGTAGGGTGTTAAGTGAGGGGAAAGGAAGTTTCTAAATATAATACAATGGATTATCGGATGAACTAGTTACAAATTGAATAGGCATAGGAGAAAGAATTGAGACAAAAAGTAGTATTCTAAAAGATCAGGTGAACTCAGGGGAATAGAGTGGAAAAAGAGGATGAGAGAGTGTTGCTGGGTGACTCAGCATCATGAAGCTGGGAAAATAACTTTGATGTTGACTGAGATTTCTGTTCCACCCGGTCCCGCAGCTGTTCAGTCCCAAAGAAACACACAGAGGTTTGCATTAATTATTAATTGGTTGGCCTGTTAGCCAAGGCTTCTTATTAACTCTTACACCTTATATTAGCCCATAATTCTTGTCTGTGTTAGCCACGTGGCTTGGTAACTTTATCAGCAAGGCGTTCTCATCTGTGCCCTCTGTGTCTGGATGATAACACAGACTGACTCTTTCCACTTCCCAGAATTCTCCTGTTCTGGTCACCCCACCTCTACTTCCTGGCTGGTTGCTCTGCTTACTCTTCCCGTCTGACTACTGGCCAATCAGCATTTTATTAAAATAATACAAGTAACGGGATAAAAGACCATTGTCCCACAGCACTTTGACACATCTGATGTAGGAAATATACAAAGAAAGCACAAATCAGATTTTTTCTTTCATACATACTGCCTACAACAAGCTGATTTTCTCCTGGTTTGAGTCATGTTTTTCCATTTTACATGTATGGTATTTTTTTATTTTAGTTATCTAGTGAATATTGAAAATATGACAATAGCCAGCTTTAGAGTTGTTCCAATCCTTTTGTATATATCTGAGGTGTATGACATAATTTGATATGCATATACATAATAAAATGATTGCTAAATTCAAACAAATTATCCTGCCCATCACCTTCCATTGTTAACTTTTGTACATATAAGTGAAAAGAATAGCTAAAATCTATTCTCTTCAACCTAGTATACATTATCATAATATCACCAGTAATCTTCATGGTGCTCACTAGATCTCAAGACTTGTTCACAAGTCTTTCTATATTTCATCTGCTTTTCCCATTTTCTCACTCTTTCCTTGGTAACCACTGTTCAACTCTGTTTTTATTTGTTCAATATTTTTTATAATTCTGTATGTATGTGAGACCATGCTGTGTTTGCCCTGCATATAGCATAATAGTCACTAAGTTATAAATCTTTTCATAAATAATACTGCTTCATTTTCAGAGTGATGTTCCATTAGATGGGCATGTATCTATCTATCTATCTATCTATCTATCTATCTATCTATCTATCTATCTATCTATCTATTTAACTCTATTCATGTTATCTAGCTATCAATCTAATTTATGAATATAACATATTATATCTATCAATGGACATGGATTGTATACATATCTTGTCTCTTGTGAATGATACCACAATGAAGGCAAGAGTGCACACATCTCCAAAAGTTGCTTATTTCATTTCCTTTAATTCATATTTACAGAGAACTTCTGAGTATTAAAACTTCTACCTAATTAGGTTGATAAATCTTTACAAATTTTCACTGGGAAGAGTCTGCAAAGCTTCACTGAGCTCCATGCCCTTAGCTGCACTGAGCTCTCACCATTTTCATGACAGGGGTGACACCATGTCTCATCATAGTTTTGTTTTACATTTCCTTTGTATAAGTGATTTTGAGTCATTTGTTTATAGTCTTGACCAAAATATCTGTTGATATATTTTGTCCACTTTTAAGCTTGGGTTTAATCTTTTGCTATGGGGATGTGTAAGGTCCATATTTACTATTTATTCATTGACTACTACCCCATTCACTAGATGCATTGTTGGTAATATTTTCCTCCGGTCTATGGGCTTTCTGTCCCATTTCCTTTGCCGTGAAGAGTGTCTCAGTTTGATGCAATCCTATTTGCTTAGTTTTGCTTTTGTCACCTCAGGTTTTTGAGTGACACACAGAAAAGAAAAATAAAAAATTGGGTAATGCCAATATGAAGTTTTCCTTGATTGTTATTTCTAGGGGTTAATAGTTTTAAGTCTTACATTTAGGTCTTTAACCTGTTTTAGGCTGATGTTTGTATACGACAGGATGCAAAGTCTGGTTTTATTCTACTGCTTGTAGATAGCCAGGTTTTCTAACACTGTGTATTACAGAAACTAGAATTTTCCCATCATATTTTCTTGGTGGATTTGATGGAAATTAGCTCAGCATTTATGCTCGAGATTTTTTTTTCTGGGTTTCCTCTTCTGTTCCATTGACCTTTGCATCTGACTTTGTCCATGTACTGTGCTGTTTTGATTACTATAGTTTGGAAGCAGGAAGAGTGATTCCTCCAAGAGTAATGAGACAAAAAAGACAGGAAAGACATTCTATTAGAAGGGGAGTAGTCAAACCTTTCCTGGTTGCAAATCACAAATATATGTTTAAAAAATCTCTTTTATGTTTTTAATACGGGAATTATTAGAACTAAATGAATTTCTATTGCATGCCATGCATTCAAAGTATAAGAATTAGTTTCAGAGCCTATGGTGGAACACACATGGTTAACTATGCATATGAATGCACAGAGACTGGACAGATCCAAGCAAGATATGGTCCCAGTGTTACCAGGAAAAAGTAGACTCAAGGCCCCATCCCGAACCAAAAATCTATCCTTTATTAACAATTGACATGCAATTGATTTGGAAAAATTATTTTTCTTTAATGGAGTCGCACTGGGCAAACCAACAACACTTAAGGGTAGGCCCCATGCTCAGCAGTAAATGACAACAGAAAAGAAATTCAGAGGTATTTTTGTAGATGTTTTGTCTCATTTTACTCTGGACACTCTTTTTGTTTTATTGCTCTTTGTTTGTATATTATGGTTTCTGATTTTATGGATTTATGTTTTTAATTTCTCTGTGTGTTTCTTGTGTTTATTGTCTTATTTTTACATTCTGATTTTTGTTTGCTTGCCTCTTCATTTTCTAATGAGAAAAAAAGAAAGAGGGGGCATAGAAACCTCTCTCTACAGTTTGAAATTCCTAGACACTAACCAAGCAAATATAAGCACTGTAGAGAAGGCTGCTTTATGAAAAAGTCTGCTATACTATGGGCCTGTAGTCTGAAGATGGATGCCCCAATGATACAGAAGAACTTTGGGAGACTGTCCAGGCAGTGAGATGTCTCTGTCAATTCTAGAGTTTTGAAAGTTGCTTACAATAAACTTTCTGTTTACTTAGGTAATATTATAGCCTTCTGGAGTCTTTGATGGAGTTGAAGAATAGATAGTTATAATTACAGTTTTTCTTAGTTATGATAAAAGATAAAGTAGATAGAAATTAATGGATTGGGGATCTCAAGAAGCCTGCAGTCATAGAACAGACTAAGAACTGAGGGGACATCACACCTATTTACATGGCATTTTGGAAATCTTATCTGGGGGAAAGATGTACTGAACCTCATCCAGGTGACAGAGAAAAGTGAAAGAAAATGTGAGTCAGGCAGTGGCTGGGGCACTGATTTCTCTGATGCACTGACACTTTATTAGGAACTGAAACATTGGAAGTAGGAGAAGATACAAAAAGAAAAAGAAGACTCCCCAAACACCCCATACACTCCATGAAGGGATTGTAATATAGTGGGAAAATGCTTATTTCAGTCTCACACTTCTTATCACCCATGGAGCATCAGACTAAAATTTTGAGTTTCAATAGATGGAGTTTTACTTAGCATTTCTATAAATTTTATTTTAAAAATTGTCTCTATCTCGGGGTGTTTAGGAATATGTGGATTTGTTTTTATTTTCATTGTCACTGAATTCTCCATTTTTATGACCTGATAGCATAAAAATAAGCTACATGTATACCCTGTGTAGACATCAAGTCTGGGGAGTTCATATTTCTGCCTCCTTTGTTTATTGTTTTGCTTAGTTTGTGACTCTCCAAGTGACTCTTCTATGGCTCTACATAAACTGCCCATGTGATCTTTGAGAACCCTCACGCTAGCATTCCATTGCTGAGATGATCTGTGGGAAGAACAACTTGAAGGAGAAAATGTTTATTTTGGCTTATTTCAGAAGTGTGAGCCCACAGTGGTTTACTCCTCAGCACAGAGCTGCACAGCATGGGCTCATTCCTGAGAAAGTGCACTCCATGCTCCTTTCTCCCCTTCTGTTTCCTCCCTCTGCCCCTCCCTCTCCCCTTCCTGGCCACTTTTCTCTGTGATGAACTCAACATTTTTAGCTTATCACTTATCACACTCAACTTCCGTCGTATTACTGTGACTTTTGGGGTTATATCTAAAAATGTCTACCCAAAGCTATGTGCTGAAGATTTTTCAAAAAGTAACCAGATCGTGAGGGCTCTGACCTGATTAGTGAACCACTCCATGGCTAGGTAGAAATATCACAGGTGGTACGAACTGATGGGTGAGCCCTTGAGGTCCACATACTCCCCCAATCCTGTTCCTTCCCATCTCTGCTTCCTGACTGCAATGTTCTTAAGCAGCTGTGCACAGCCCAGAAACAAAGCAAAACAAACATTTTCTACTTCAAGTTGTTTTTCAGGGTTGATGTTGCAATAATGAAATGCTAACAGTTATTTTTAGCCTCCCCCCATTCTAACTGATTCTTTAATTGCTCATTTGACATTGAAGAACATAAGAATTAACTGATTTCTATGATCTTTGTATATTTTTCATTTTTATTCATGTTCATTTATATTGTTTCTATTGATTCCTAGCTTTATTCCACTCTGGGCTAATAAGACAATAAATTATTTTGATTCTTTTAGATTTTTTAAGATTTCTTTTATGACTTAAAACATGATAGATTTTATTTCACTGACTGATGTTTTTAGACTCAAGATTTCTTATTGGTTAATTTCTGAAAAAATAACTTCTTTTTATTTTTATATTTGGTGAATTTCTCATTCATATCCTGATCTGTATTTCTTACATTTTTGGTTGCTCTACTTGTATGCTCTTGCACTTCATGTCTCTCTTAGAATTCTTATTTTGAATTTTTGTTTTAGTCACTTCATTTATTTCCTCTAGCTTAGGTATTAGGGTTCAATTAAGGATGTCAGGAATGGCTAAAGGGGCTAGAAATCTGAGGAGTAAGAAATCAACTCACAACAGGGATCATCCATCCATATTTCTTTGTTCTTCTTCCTCATCTTCTTTCTCATTTCTATCAGTTCTCCTTTGCTCTTCCTTCTACATTATTCTACAAACATTCTTAGCCATTTATTCTCTTAAAACCAACAATTCCTCAGCCCTAGCAGGTTCCAGGGTTGGAATTCTTTTGCACCATAGAAAATCAGATAGGGGTTTTCACACACACACACACACACACACACACACACACACACACACACACATCCATGAGAGTGTGAGAGTGTCTAGTACATGTCTGGTGAACTCCTTAAAGGAGAAAATTAGTTAAGAAAGGAATTAAATCATCAGTGGATTCTTTTTTTTTTATTCTTTTTTAATTAAAATTTCCACCTGCTCCCCGTTTCCCATTTCCCTCCCCTCCTCCCAAATATTGCCCCCTCCCCCCACTCCCCTCCCCCTATCCCCACTCCTCTTCTCCTCCCCCCACACCATTCCCCCTCCTTCTCCATACTGAAGAGCAATACAAATTCCCTGCCCTGCGGGAAGACGAAGGTCTTCTATCTACGTCCAGGAAGGTGAGCGTCTAAACAGGCTAAGCTCCCACAAAGCCAGTTCATGTATTAGGATCGAAACCTAGTGCCATTGTCCTTGGCTTCTCATCAGCCTTCATTGTCTGCCATGCTCAGAGAGTCCAGTTTCAACCCATGCTTATTCAGTCCCAGACCAGCTGGGCTTGGTGGGCTCCCAATAAATCAGTTCCACTGTCACAGTGGGTGGGTGCATCCCTCGTGGTCCTGATTTCCTTGCTCATGTTCTCCCTCCTTCTGCTCCTCATTTGGACCTTAAGAGCTCAGACCGTTGCTCCAAATTGAGTCTCTGTCTCTACCTCGATTCCTCGCCAGATGAAGGTTCTAAGGTGATATGTAAGATATTCATCAGTATAGGATAGGGTCATTTCAGGTTCCCTCTCCTCAGTTGCCCAAGGTACCAGCTGGGGACATCTCCCTGGACACCTGCGAACCCCTCTAGAGTCAAGTCTCTTGCCAACCCTAAGATGGCTCCCTTAGTTAGGATACATACTTCGCTGCTCCTGTATCCACCCTTCCAATATCCCAACCGTCCCAATCCCTCAAGCTCCTCCCATCCTCCCCTTCTCACGTTTCTCATCCCATTTCCCCTTTGCCCCATGCCACCTCACCCGCAAGTTCCCAGTTTTTGCCCGGCAATCTTGTCTACTTCCCCTATCCAGTCGGATGACTATACTATTTTCTTTGGGTTCACTTTCTTATTTAGCTTCTCTAGGATCACAAATTATATGCTCAATGTCCTTTATTTATGGCTAGAAAACGATTATGAGTGAGTACATCCCATGTTCCTCTTTTTGGGTCTGGGATACCTCACTCAGGATAGTGTTTTCTATTTCCATCCATTTGCACGCAAAATTCGAGAAGTCATTGTTTTTTACCGCTGAGTAGTACTCTAATATGTATATATTCCACACTTTCTTCATCCATTCCTCCATTGAAGGGCATCTAGGTTGTTTCCAGGTTTTGGCTATTACAAACAATGCTGCTATGAACATAGTTGAACAGATACTTTTGTCATTTGATAGGGCATCTCTTGGGTATATTCCCAATAGTGGTATTACTGGATCTTGGGGTAGGTTGATCCCAAATTTCCTGAGAAATCGCCACACTGATTTCCAAAGTGGTTGCACAAGTTTGCATTCCCACCAGCAATGAATGAGTGTGCCCCTTTCTCCACAACCTCTCCAGCAAAGGCTATCATTGGTGTTTTTGATTTTAGCCATTCTGACAGGTGTAAGATGGTATCTCAAAGTTGTTTTAATTTGCATTTCCCTTATCGCTAAGGAGGTTGAGCATGACCTTAAGTGTCTTTTGGCCATTTGAATTTCTTCTGTTGAGAATCTCTGTTCAGGAGAGGTGGCTCAGTGGTTAAGAGCATTGCCTGCGCTTCCAAAGGTCCTGAGTTCAATTCTCATCAGTGGATTCTTAGGGGGAAAGGTTAGTGTCTACATTCTTCAGTGATATATAAAAGAGCTAAAAGGTTTATTTCCAGTAACATCATGAATAGGGCATGGACAGTTTAAATCAGCATGCCATTTCTTTTCTCTCAGTATGCAGAGAGGCTTGTAGGTAACTAGGCAACCTAGGGGAAACTTATGGCTCTTGGTCAGATAGCACATACACCAGACACTAGTTTCTACAGGCCTCGGTCCGGAGTTAGACTTATTGCTGTAAGTGAAGAAGAGGCCCAGGCCTCTAAATTATCAGTTCCTGGCTATGCTGTTATCAACCATTCTGATCAATGGTGTTGGGAATAAAACCAGAGCAGCAGCTTGGGCAGGTAGTAATGCTATGTCCTCAGAGACACGTGACTATCTTAAATGGGATGCTCTTGCCTAAATACTGACCAAATGCCTGCTGATAAAGGTAATTGCAGGAAGACAGATCTCTGCGCTTACCTAGGAGAGAGGAGCAAGGTCTGGCCAGTGGTAAACAGTTTTCATTAAACTGTGAGAATTAATCCCCAAATATGTAACAGAAAGGGAGTTAGCTACGGCAAAACAAAGGACAGCCACTTTACTCACAAGCAATGCCAAAAAGCCTTGCTTTTTGGTTTAGCCATTTCCAGATTTCTTGGTTCTGGTAAGTCTCTTGTGAATAGGTGGTTGAACAATTATTGTATAATATTGCAGCTTGTAGCACTTAGGATCATTTATAGAAAATTATTTTTCTTTTCTTGGAGGAACCGTGCTTCTTTGAATGTTTCCTGTATTCCTGCATGTCTATGTATCTAAGAGGAGAGCACTTGCCTCCATTTTAGAGTATAGCTTTTACATAGCATTATCTTTTCACTTAAATATGGTATAGGATGCTACTTGTGAAGTTCTTGGTTTCTGGTTATAGGAAGCACAAAAGTGTCACCTTGCTGTACTGTCTTTGACTGTTATTTATATCATCATAGCCTTTGTGTGTCTCTGTAATTTAGATTTGATCCGTTCTTAAAAGAGCAGACTTCCAAACATGCATGTATTCAGGTTCCATGGACTGAATCTCAATGACCCTGTGGCATGTAGCAGCACCTACTGCAGCCTTGGTTGTATGGAATATGAAAAAACTGTCCTCAGGCCACATGGAGTAAGGCTACAGAGAAAAACCCTGTCTTGAAAAACAACTTCAAAAACAAAACAAAACAAGCCAAAGAATCCACTGCCCATGGAAGCAGATGGGGAGACTTTCATGTCTGGCTTATTTCACTTTTCAGCTCTATCGATGCCACCATAATGAAAGGGATTTATTTCTTTTTAGTGGCTTAATAATAATCATTATGTGTATGTATATATATACATAATATATTAATGTGTATGTATATATACATAATGTGTATATATATTAATGTATATATACACATTAATCTGTATATCCATTCATTCATCAGGAAACAGCAGATGAGCCCACATTATGACAATTTTATTATGGTGCCATAACAAACACACAGGAGAATGCTACCACCCTGTTTATATACTTCCTTCGCTTCCTTGGATATTTGTCCAATTGTGAGTTGGTAAGATCCTGTGGTAGTTCTGTTTGTCATTTTCTGAGGAGCATTCTTATTGTCCTGCATACTGGTGACAGGAATCTACATAGTACCATCAGTACTATGCTAGGTCTCCCTTCTTATCGCACCAGAATTTGTCATTATTACCATTGCCATTCTCACTGAGATGACACGGCACATCATTTTGAGCTTTACATTTAGAGTTCCCTGGGGATTAATTGTATTGAACATTTTTATGTACTTGTTAGTCATTGGTATAGCTTCTTTCAAGAAGTGCCTATTCAGATCATTATTCCAATATAAAATAAGATTTCTATTTTTTGCTGTTGAAGTTTTTGAGTTCCTTAAACATTTTGGTTATTGGTACCATGTTATGTTGTATTAATAATTTGCAGATGTTTTCATTTGTTTTTAAGGTTGTCAGTTCATGTTACAGAATGAAAGTTGTCAGCCACAAAGCTTATCTTAAGTTTCTATTGCAGTGATAAAGACAAGACCAAAAGCAACTAGAGAAGGAAAGGGTTTATTTCATTTATTTTATTTATTACACCTGGTAACTTTCTAGCACTGAAGGAAGTCAGGGCAGGAACTTGGAAGCAAGAACTGAAGCAGAGGCCATAGAAGAAGGATCCTTCCTAGTGTGGTCCTTGTGGTTTGCTCAGTCTGCTTTCTTATACAACCCAGAACCACCTGAAAAGGGGTAGGACCACCCACAATGGGCTGAGCCCCTCACAGCAATCACCCATCAGGAAATGTGCAACCAACTTTTCCATAGGCCAGTCTTAGGGCAGTGTTTGCCCAATTCATAGTTCTTCCCTAAGGGCTCTAGCTTGTGACAAGTTGACATAAAGCTAACCCACACACTGAAGTCTAAAAAACATTAACATTTGTTTGCACAAGGAGGTGTGATGTATCCACAAGTCACACCAGTCCATATCAGAGCTAACCTACACTCTGTAGGGAGTAGGGGAAGGGACTGTCTGCCTCTCACTGTGATCTGAATTACAAAGAAGAGCATAAATTTGTGAGGATTTTCTTAGTTTAACATAATCTCACTTGTCTGTTTTTGCTTTTGTTGTATCTTCTTTTAAAGTAGTATTGAAAACATTCATGGCCATTCATACCCATAGTATCTAGAAGATTCTCTGGCATAGTTTCTCCTACTAGTTTAAAAGTCACTTGCCACATTGAGATTTTGGAAGCCCGTTGATTTAATAACAACTTATTATTTAAAACAGCTTGCTATTTAAAAGTATTCAAATTTTATTTTGGGTAACTAGAAAAGAACTGGCTGTTTCTGAGGCATGGTAAGAACTTAGGACAGATGGGAACCACTTAGCTGAAACTGGAGGGTCTCCATTAACTATCCCAGGGGGCACGTGACCACCATCCAGAGTTTGCTTCTTCCTGCCTAATCCTCTTTTTTTCTCAGCTTTAGAAAATTTCATACAACTATATAATGAAATATGATTATACCCAACCTCCCATTTTCTACTTCTAATCCCCATCATTTTCCCCTACTATGGCCCTTCCCAAATTCATGTATTTTCTTAATAACCCACTTAGTCTAATTAGTGCAACCTACACATGATATTTCTTTTTATTAAAGAACTGTCTCTGTTGGCAAATGAAGTAGTTGGCTATCTAAGACGGCTGCACTAACAGGTCAGTATCAATTCCCAATAACCAAGTTCTCTGTGTCTCTGCACCAGCATTTTCAAGAGGCACTCTCACAGAGTTCTGTTCAATGTTCAACTTGAACTAGATAAATGTCCACTAATAGCTTAATCAGTTTAATCAGAAAAAGGTGATGTTACATAATCAAGTCGTCTTAAGCACTAATCCTTTCCAGAACAAGAGAACGTGGATGAATAAACATGTCTTTTGCAAGAAGAATCCTATGACCGTAAAATCTGTTTTTTAATAAACACTTTTACTTGGTGCCAATTGCATAAGTTTTGGTTTAAGTGTCAGGGAAGCAGGACACTCCCCATCACCATCTTCTGTCTTCTGGGGTCATTTAAGGATTACTTGCTATCGAATTAGTTTATTTGTTTTAGCTAGTTTAATATAAAATCTATGTGCTAAATTTGTCTCCAGTAAAAGAAGAGGGATTAAAATGGAACCGAGTTTTAGCATAAAAGTAAAGGAGAAACAAGGCCATGGAAGTAGAAGTAAAAAAAAAAAACAGAGTACCCGAATGAACATTTTAATTAACTCACATGCAATTTTAATTAAAAACATAATGTGTCAGGAAAATGAGTAATGCCTTAGGGCAATAAAATATCTCTGATTCGTCCTTAATCTTCTGCTTCATCTCTTTCAAAGCACGTACACGTTATTGTTAGGATTTCTTTCTCCTCTACTTCACAGAGAGTCTCTGCTGACAGAACGAGTCCAGAGGAGCAGGAAAGTCTTACAAAAACACGGTACTAGGACTCTTTCTTTCTTAACCAAATTCTTGATTTTCTGGTTATTTCCATTTCCCAAATACTCTGTTTCCTGGAAATTTGATAGTTAAATCAAATTAAAATGTCTAAACTCACTGTGCTCCAAATTTATTCCCTCCTTCATGATTGGGAGTATAGTCCCAGGACCCCAATCTTTTCCATTCCCTTAGTCAAGTACATAGGAGCTCCTGACACCTTGTGGAGTCTAGAGGTAGCCCTGACTTAGGGTTGTGTGATTTTGCATTGTATTTTACCTATTCATGCAAATGGAAGTTGAAGTTTTGTGGACTTCGATCCTCTAATCTGTAGACTATGAGAATCACCCCCCCCCACGGAGTAGATGCGGAAATCATCTCCTCTCCCTCCTCAGAGTTTCATTCTAGTGTAGTGGAGATTGTTTTGTGTTTGCTGTTTACAACTCACCATATCCCTCTATGGAGAATTAGTCTCAGCAACTGCAAAATTGGAGGAAATGGAAACACATCAGGAACCTGGACACCATGAAATGAAAGTCTAGAGGGTGAATCTTTGATGGGAGCTAGCAAGGAAATCAAATTACGGCCAACAAACATGATCAAGAATATTTTAAAATGCCTTACTCTTGGGTAATTTTATTTATTTGTTTGTTTATTTTCGTTTTGGAGAAGGTTCTTGTATAGCCCTAACTGGCCCAAAACTCATTCTGTAGACCAGGTTGGCCTCAAACTGGAGAGTTCTGCTTGCCTCTGCCTCCTGAGTGCTGACATTAAAGGCATTAGCCACCACTCCTGGTTTGTAATTTTACTTCTCATCCAACAAAGATAAAAGATTAAATAGACATTCTCAGACACTTGATACTTGAACCGGTCATGCACCATAACCATCTCCTTAGTTTTGCCCCTGCGCCAGTTTAGGAGTTTCTAGTTATCTCTGAGAACTGTTAATCCAGTGTCCTTCCACTTTCTAAATAGAAAGATCTGTGTACACACAAGCACCAGAAGTCACATGTTCTGGTGTGTGTTTTTCCAAAAGCAACTCTGACACAAATTCTGGATCATTTATTTATTTGTTTACATATTTATTTTGTTCCTGGTCTATATTATTTTCAAGTCTGCTCTTCAAGTCTTGAAAATTCATTGAACATCTAACACTGAATGAGATATTAGACTCTGCTGGTCATGGCTTCCCTCACAAAAGTAGTATCAGTGCTTCTCTGCCAGCCTCGACTCAGAGATTCAGCACAAGTCACTAACAGTGGATGGGAGAGCCAATCAAAATGAATTCCTTTCAGAGAGAATGACTTACAGTCCCTGAAGTCCTTGCATGGCTTCCTGGAACAGGACGTGACATTCTGACCTCTTCATTTTTGTGTGTTTCCTATATCAACTCCCGCCTCCACCAGAGGATGGTCCATGTGAACTACCTCACACAGTTTCAGGACCACAGAGCACATAATTGAGAGCTACTGTTTCTCCTTCATTTTCCATAAAAATCTTCAGTTCTTGGACCCTGTCTGCTTTTCTTCCTGTGCCTTCTCCCTATAGTCCAAATGCCCTCAAGGAATCTGTTACTAGTAAAATCAATAAAACCATAACTGTATTCCCAGCTTTCTTCTTTCTAGCACTTTTTTTTTTACCAGTGCTTTGGAAGGAAGTCAATGAAATTAATAATGTATGTCCCATTGTGTGGTAAAGCTAGTCTTGGAAACTGTAGGTCACACAAGAGACAAATGTGTTTGCCCAAGTCACCTGTATGCAGTCTTTGACCTAAATTTCCTCCGGGGGGGGGGTGGAGAATAGAATGTGATTCTTGGTCAGGGAAGACTCACAGTTTTCTTGCCAGCCACTCAAAGGCTCCTGAAGTCCCCAGGGTGTGCAGTGGTCCCGAAGGCACCCACAGCTTTGCCCAGTCTTCAGTGCAGTCAGAGTAGTATCGTTTATTTACTAAGGCTCTGAAGCTGGCTCCACTTGCCAGAGAAGATGCCACTGAGCACTAAAGTCTTTGTCTTCCTCTTGAATCATGAGAAGAACCCACCCACTCTGATTTTAGGGGGCCTGTCTCCATTTTGGAGACAGGGATTGTGGGAGAAAGTCTGTGTCTGGAAACTGAGAGTGTTCAGGGTACCTTGGGTTCTTGTTGCCTCCCTCCTATCTCTGGCCTGGCAAGGGAGATACAAGCCATCTCCTAACCCACAGGGGTGCTTCTGCTTTCACTGGATATAAAGTCATTTTTATTAGATTATTATCATTGTTAATGGGTACTAATCAGCTGGTAAACATACGGGCAAAACTGGTTTCCACACCTGTTCTCAGCTGGTACAAAGATCTCTTTGCAGCATTTCACATACATAGGCTGAGTTCATTAAATACTAAATACTATATTAATAATTGACTTCCCTGGAAACAAATTGGCCCCAGTGCTGTGTGCTCTGTTTTAATTTTCCTTACAGAGACACCAAAGGCATAGAAGCCTTCTTGTGTGGAGTATTTTAACTGAGCAATAAAGCTTATTATTGAAAACAACAGTTCTGACGCACTTTTGCTGGTTCCCAGGGACTCATGAAAAATTTGTTTCTTGCTTTTGCAAGACTATTCATTTCATTTAGCTTTTAGAGCCTATCTCCATCCTATTTCAACTGCAGCGTTTTGCTGTTTAAAGCCAAAATATAACCCCTTTTTAGGAAGATAAGGAGAAATGAGAACTTTATCAACCCAGCCCAATCTAAGAAATAGATATTTGCAATTTGGACTCGGTATTATTTTTTAATATATTTTTTAATCCTCATTTTATAGTTAAACTCTAAGGATAAAATGGGGAAATCAATGCAACATCCAGAAACAAAGTCAAATAAGGATAGTAAAAGAGAAAAAGTTTAGTTTTTTAAACATAGTATTTTTAGATTTTCATTGAGAACTCAATAATTTATAAAATGCATTTTGAAAATAACCCTGCTTCATCCAATTCCTCAAAGGTCTCACTCCTCTTGATCCTCTGTCCAACTTCCTGTCCTCTCTTATTTATTTTTAATTTTAAAAATAACTCACTGACTCCCACTTGTGCTACTGGTTTGTGTTTGGATATGGGAGCATCCGGAGCATGGACAACCTACTAGGGACACTCTTGTGATAAAACTGTAGTAACTCTTACCAGTCATCAACCATCAGCAGCTCCTCAGCTAGGACTCAGGCCTTCTGAGGTCCTCCCTCCTCTCCCCACGCTGGGATGTTAAATGGCTTGATCTCCTGAAGGTTTGTGCAGGCAGCCATTGCTGAGCTCATGAAGGCATGGGCCATGTCATAGACAGAAGTAATCATTCCACAACAGTCTGCCCCAGCTGTGGTTTTTATAGCCTTTCTACCCTCTTCCACAAGGTTATGTGAGCTTTAGGGAAGTGTGGGATAAATGTCTCATTTGGGAATGAACTCTCTACTGGCTCTGTACATTCACTTGCTGTGGGTCTCTGTGTTAACTAAGCCCCCTCACCTGTAAAAAGAAGTCTCTCTGATGCTGGCAGAGAATGGTATCAATCTATAGTTCTAAAGATAAGCATTTAAGAAGCATTTTGATACTATATCCATTTAACAAAATAATATTATTTGGTTCTCCCCTAGTACCCATGACATCCCCGATCATGGGTTCCTGGCCAGGTTTACAGCACCAGGCCTGAGTTGTCTTCTGCAGAGGAGGCTGTAAATGGTTGGTTACTGCTGTAGAAGTCATGCCACCACTGAATCAATAGGAATAACTCACCAGGCATGTCATTACTGTAGCGTCCGTGTTTCGTAGCTGAGATGACTGCTTTTGCCCCATCAACCTGCAAAGCATCTTCAGGAACCAAGAAAGCTTCCTACCAGGAAGGAAGCTATCAGGTTTTATCAGCTTGATTTTTCCGTGTCCTTTAACCAAAAAGTGTGGAATCTTTAGTAACAGTAACAAGGTCCTATCATCATACTCTGGTGGAATAACCTGTGTTGATTCTCCCTGATTAACAACTCAAAAAGGGGATATCCCACACCTGGCACTTGGGTTTTTGATACCTGTAGCTTTTGGGAGAATTATTGTTCTTGTCCTAACATCCCCATGCAGGATAACTGTCAAAATCATTTTTAAAAAACAAATTTTAAGAAACTTGTAAGATAGGTTTCCATATTTTCCCCCAAGACATCTTTAGTATTAGTTATTCATTTCCCTGCTACCTTCTCTGCCCTACCTTCCCCACACTCTCCACTTAAGCCTCTGTTTCCCCCATAGCTCCCCTTCCCGCCTTAAGAATGAAAGCTCTTGCCAGATACCATCATTTCATTCAGCCTTTATAGCCCCCATCTCTGTCTATCCTCTCTCAACTGCAGCGTTTCTCTTTCTGAATCCAAAACACACTTTCCTCAAGACAAATAAGAACCTTATGGACTTAACAGAGGTAATCCCCAAACCTGTATGGTAGAAGGAGAAAATTTAACTCATTACAGTTGTCCTTTGACCTCCACACAGGTGCTGTGGTTTATACCCCTAAATGTGTAAAACTTATGTTTTAAACAAGTCATAATGAAGCATTTATTGTCACCAACATTTTGGAAGGTATAATGTAGACTAGGCACACAAAGGGAGAAAGGAGTCAGACTGCATGGTGGCCAGTGTCTATGACAGACACAGAGCCACATTACTGCAGAATACCACGTGACTATCCAGATAGTAAAGAAATCAACCTGGCTGGAATTAACACAGCCTTAAGATGACTGTTAGCTATTCTTCATTATAATGACGTCTTTATACCATTAGCCTTGTAGGATTGGCTGTCTCCATGGTATGCCTGATACCATAACACATCCAAAACCCATAGGAAGACCAAGGGTCGTATCCCAATTCCTGAATCTCCTCCTTTCCCTGTCTTTTAAAGTTAGCCCATAAGACCCCACTTGATGACACTATCTTGAAATGCTTGCACTTGGTCTTCGAGTGTACAGTTTTGTCTTATAATAAAATTTTTTTCCAGTACTTTATTTTACAACTAAATTCTTTCTCTGATGGTGATAAGGACCTGGAAAAAAAATAACTCAAGAGGTGTCAATTTCTCCATGCCTAGGGCCTTCTCACTGACAGCAGAAACACTTACTAGACAGTAGCAGCATCAAACTCAAAAAACATTTACTACTAACCTGCATTTTAAAAGGTGAATACTGCCAAATTTTAATGATCTTAAATTTTCTGCTACTCAGGTACTTGAAACTCTACGGAGAGCTTAATCTCATTTTCTGCTGTGTCACACAGGTCTCTCTCTGATAAGAACAGTTACATTTAATGCATGTAGGTCATGTGTGGTGGGCATTTTTCATACTCTAAACTCAGTGCCGTCAATGAAGTGGTTATTTCAATTTTATTTTAGCAAGAAAAGAAACAGAGGTGGAAATGGAGTCATTTTGTTATTCAGAGTAACAAAGGAGGAGGCAGACACATTTTCAAATCTAGATTCATATAATTCTCAGTCTGGGTTATTGCTGCACAGTTACACACATACACACAGACAAAACACACTTAAAAATTTAGATGGATCCTTCTTGAAGAAAAACACCCAGAATTGTTCTCTGGTATGTATGCACTTATGCACACATGTGAAATCCCTACCACACACACGTAAACATTTACACACACACAAACATATGAACCAAAAGAAAAGGGTGTGATTCTGTTTTCTCAGTTTGTTCACTTATAAAGAATAGTGGAGCTCTTGATGGGAGAAGGGATCATGGTGGAATTAATAAACGGGACCTTTTGAAAAAGGTAAGTAGTATCTAGATACATGATTTTAGTCCTCATCGTACCATAAGGCTTTGTCTCTACCTGAGAATGTACAGCTTTCCATAGTTTCTAGAACCCACCGTGATGTGCTCATAGACAGTTCAGAAGGGCCCACTTTCCCTTGGGGTCGTAGTATGCAACCACTAAATCGCTATGGTGTTCTCACTTCCCTCTGAGCTCCAGCTGTTGGTCCCTCATAGATCCCAGAGCTTTGGCTCCTGCTACTATGTCTCACCTCTGCTCAATGTAGTCTCTAAGCATCTTGAAGTAGTTAGAGCCTGTGTTGTAGAGATGACTTTGGATGATCACTACATGTCATTGATTCTCATCTGTAAGTTACACATCTTCCTGTGACCTGGCTGATGATTTTGTCTAAGTGTCGTACCTGAATTTTGATTGACCTTGCTATATGTTCTTTGTCTTTGGCTACTTTATAGACTTTCATTAGTTACGTCTCATACTTACTCCAATGTGAGGAGTCCCATCCATGGTGTCTATCTGTATAAATGTACCACAATGTTATATTCCATCTCCATATCAAAAAAGGTAGCTGCTAGTCTCAGTCAGCTCTAAACAGCTACACCCGCATGAGTCATATATTTTTAAACACACAATCCATTTTCTTCCTTTATATTAGCTTCAGTTTTCCCTGATGCATTTGTCAAAGTGAAAATGGACCAGTTAAAATCTTAGAAGAAAAACTACATTTGGAGCCTGGAATAGCTGGTGAAATCTATGCTTTTATTTCCACAAAAGAAAACTCATGTTCAAGTACTGCGTGCATAACACACACACGCGCGCGCGCGAGAGAGAGAGAGAGAGAGAGAGAGAATATTAGGATGAGCAGATGCTGCCAAGTCATTGCTGTTGCTAAAAAGGTATAAGTGTGGGGCTGCCCCTCTATGTTAGAGCTCAGAGAACAAAACACATCTCTGTGTCTTTACACAACTTGTATGGCTGGAAGTACTCTATTTGTTTAATTAACTTTCAGTTAGTATTACTCAGGGGTAGATAGAGATGGAAACTCCAAAGTTGTCTTTCAAGATGTAAACAATTCCTGGCAAATGCTCTTAAAGAGAAACTAGGAGAACATTGGTATTTCATAGCTTCAGCTATCCATTCAATAGAAACCCAATTCGCCAAATCAGTAGCTGGTGGATGACTGTCTACTACCACATAATATGATTTAGCCGTGTGTGTTTCCTCAATGGATAGATGCTTCTTTTCTATTTTTGGAATTCTTCTGTTTCACAGATCATATTCAGCATTTTTTACTCAGTCATATCATTCACATATGTGTATACTCATATTCTTTGAACTTCTTTATAAAGGAGTTTCTAGATAGTTTCAGAATGGCTATTATTTTCAGACATGTATTTAAAGTTTAGTGAATCTGAGCTCAGTCTACCTCATTAGAGCCTAAAATTCCAACTTAAATTGCACACCTTGGCTTGTGTATATTTATATTATTTATCTTTCCACTCCAGACATTATACATCAAATTCATAATTTTAATAAAACAGCAATTTTTAGATAACATTATTTTTTGTAAGATATAAAAAGGAAAACAATAATACAACAGTGGGACAATACTGAGTCCAGATAGATTAACAAGTCAGGGAAAATATCAGGTTAAGCATCTGAAGGTCAGTGGCAAAAGATGGCAAAATCACAGTTCTTGTAACCCAGGAAGAGAAACGTGGGCAGATTTTCAGAAAAAAAAAAAAAAGGCTTTTCTTTAAGGAAAAACATGACCAGCTCTGGAGAACGAGAAATATCTGAATACTGGTGTTTTTCCTGAATTTGTATTTTGAAATCCCTACCCAAGCAAGAAGGCAGTAGGAGCTGTGACTTCTCAGAGGTGACTGGGACTTTCAACTGTTTTTGAAAGCATGCACGTCAAGGACACTTTGTGTACCTTGTCATTGTGCACCGTTCTTATAAGCCTCTTGATTATAACCTCACAATAAACCTGATATTTGATATTCTGATACTTCAAATACTTCTGATATTTGTTGAAGACTTTCAATACTGAGTCTGTTTAGTTTTCTTTGGGATGTGGTCCATTGGGATGTTTGAATGTGTTTTTATGGTCTAATCAGAATCATATTATTCACTGGTAAATTTATTTCCAAGCTTTTGAACACCTGCTCCTGTGGGCTGTCTGCTTACTAGCATTTTGGGTCTAACATAGATACTCTGTAGGGAGAAGGTAAGCTACATGGTCACAAAGTCTGTCTCCCCTTCAATGAGTACCACAGCCCAAGGAGTCCAGATTTCCAATCAGCCATCCTTCATAGACCATGCTTTGGATTGCCATTGTTTGGTCTGCTTTTCCAGAGCCTATGTGCCGCTGTGAACTACTTTTATCTTTTATGGGCCTAGAATCAAGAAGTTTGGTGGATCTGTGTTGAGTTGTGATTGGTTTTTGGCCAACATCTGGAGACACAAAGCAAGCAGCATGGTCCTCTGAACTGAAGCAGTTCTGCGAGGGCTTTCTCTATCAGTAACACTGACTCTTCCAGAAAAACAATTGATTCCTGCACATTTTTTCACAAGAGTAACCAACATCTCTATTTCTCTAGCAGAGTAGTACAAATGCTAATTTGGAATTACTGGTTACTTTTGAGTGTTTACTTACACAATCAAATAATTGAGGCTCAGTGCAAGAAGCAAATGAATCAGATACCCTGTCTCAGAAAGAGTATTTTTTGCTTGTTTTTAGGTTTTTTTTAATAAAAATAATTTTTAAAAGAAGGCAGGGAAAATGGCTCTTTTGGTATAGTGGGTGCTATGAAAGCATGAGGGCCTGATTTTAGTCACCAGAACTCAGGTAGAAAAAAATGCAAGCCTGGGGCGTGGTGGTGCAAGCCTTTATCCCAGCACTTAGGAGGAAGAGGCAGGAGATATCTGTGAGTTCGAGACCAGCCTGGTCTACAGAGCTAGTTACGGGGCATCTAGGACTGTTACACAGAGAATCTCTGTCAAAAACAAGCAAACAAACAAAAAACTCAAACAACAACAACAACAACAACAAACACCACTGTGAGGTACATCTGCAATCCTAATGCTGAAGAGATGGGAAGGAGGGATCCCTGGCACCTGACCTGATGGCCATCTAGTCTGTCTGATTCCACAAGATCCGGGTTCAGTTAGAGATCCTGTGTGAAAAAATAAGATGTAGTGTTACTGTGAAAAAAACTGTGAAATTGACCTTTGTCCTCCACAGGCATGCACACACATATGTGTACAACTCTACACTTAACTGCACATATATGAATGTACAAGTACATCCACATATACATATATGCAAACATAAAAGAGATGATTTCATTTATCAGAGGAGACACATCTAGCTATATCACTCTGCTTTGTGTTATAACAAAACACTCAAGGCTAGATCCTTCATCAAGAGTTTCATTTAGCTTAGCATTCTGGATACTCAAGAGCATGGTGCCAACTGTCTGCTCCACATTGGTGAGGTCCTGGCATTGCAAGAGCAGAAGTGTATTCAGAAGGGATCATGACAACACAGAACAAAAGAGAGTCAGGATGCTCTACCTTACTTTATAACAAATCATTTTCATGACAACCTTTTGTTCAACAATTCTTTACAAAGACAGGTGCCTTAATGATGGAATCACCTGCTATAGCGGTCTCATCTCTTAAAGATTTAACCATCTCAAAAACATCACATAGAAAACTAAAATTCCAGCATATGTAGTGTTGGGAGACACTGAAAACCACCATTGTGTTATAGTATCTTTCCTGTGTTGTGTTTTTAAAAGAACATTTGTTTTTGTTTCAAGAATTAATAAATCATCAACTCAATATCTGTATAAAGCATCTTGAAGCCACTCCTGTGTTCATGAAAGACTGGCATTTGATAACTATATTTTTCCTTCCTTCAGAGGAATTATAGTTACTTTTATATATTAGGTTTCTATTCTGCAACTTTGGTGCAATCTCTTAATATTTAAAGTATTGATGGTGTCAATAATCAATTGTGATTTTCTATATAATTATTTTATACAATTGCTTTTACAGAAATATTTTCCCATTTTTGTAAAGTTGACAACCTCCAATTTGTTTTCTATTTCTTTCTTGGGAAGAACATAAAAGACTAATTAAAATAACTATTTAATTAAATGTTCACTCAACAGTATTTAATTCAAATAAATAGTTTAAATGTTCAAAAGAAAGTTAAAATGTGTTATCAAGCTGGGACTTTCTTTGGGGATAATGAAAAGCATATTCACATCATAGCCTTTGTTATTGTGGCTCATGACATAAGAAGGAAAATCTTTAGTTGTAAGATAAAAGAAATGCTTTATAATCATTCTAAAACTTTAAAATGTTATAGGAAGAATGTCAACACATTGCTGCTTGTAATATAAAAATACCCTAGCCAGTCTTGTGTATCATAGAAGGCACCATTGCTTTGAAACTTGCTATAAATCACAACTTTAGAGATCATATTCAATAAACGTGATAATACTCATGATGGGTCTTATAAGGCTTGGTTTTATGAAGCTCCTGTAGAGATATATACTTCATGTATGTTAACTTAAAATGATAAATTTCAGATACTTATATTGAAATCCTTGGACAACTAATTAAGTTTATAAATAATCTTTGTACATTTATATAATCCTAAATAAGAAATAAATACAAACATTAGGTATGTAGTAAGTTTTTTTGTCAGACTATATTTGAATTACCATCCCCAAATAATAGCATGGAGACTTAATATTAATTATGAAAACTTGGTATTTACCTTAGGCTTTTCCCTACTAGCTCCTATAACTTAATAAACCTGCTTTTATTAGTGTATGTTTTGGCACATGGCTCAGTTAACTCTCTTCTGCACCTTATATCCGACTTGCTCTGCATCTCCTGGTGTAACCAGCATGCTTAGATTCCTTTTCCTCTTCAACTCTCTACCTGGAATTCTAAGCTATCCTCATCAGTCTAGCGAGTGGCCATTCAGCTCTTTATTAGACCAATCAGAAGATGTATTGGCAAAGATACATCGTCACGGTATACAAAAAGATTATCCTACAACATTTACCCTTTCTGTCTAAATAAAAGGAAAGGTTTTAACTCTAACAGATTAAAACTATATACAATAAGAACAATTATCAGGTAAGAATCACATTCACAGGGCTGGAGAGATGGCTCAGTGGTTAAAAGCACTGGCGGCTTTTCCAGAGGTCCTGAGTTTAATTCCCAGCAACCATATTGTGACTCTCAACCATCTGTAATGAGGTCTATTACCCTCTTCTGGCCTGCAGGCATACAAGCAGATATAACACTATATACATAAATAAATCTTTAAAAAAAAGAATTCACATTGTTCAGTCCATTTGTATTTGACATGCTCAGAGAAAGTGCTCTATTATCTATCCTATATTGATGACTCTAACGTCTATACCTAAACCATTTTCAACCATAACTTGCATTACCAACCTAAAAATTTAATTTTAGACCTTAAAACATTTTCTTAAACAGCTTAAGCTTTTATGTCTCTTAATCTTTATAAACTATACATCTCTTTTGTAAGTTTCTTTTTTAATTTGATAACAAAGGAAATGGTATAACTATCTAGTTTTCAATTTCTATCAGAGACCTGAGAAAGATATTACCTAAGAAAACAGGAAGTGCAGAACAAGCAACTTCCAAAACTATAGAAATGACAGACATATCTGGCTGCCTCTACACTGACTCAAGTTTCCTCTGAAACGTTGAAGTGTCCCTCTTCAGCCTACAGGCCTCGAATAGATTACAGATTTTTCTGTGAAGCAGGAATTTTGAAGAACTGTCCTCCTTTGTTTTTGCAAAGTTTGGCAGTTGCTTTCTTTGTGTCTTCTTTGTCCAGTTTGGACACTTTCTTTCTTTCTTTCTTTCTTTCTTTCTTTCTTTCTTTCTTTCTTTCTTTCTTTCTTTCTTTCTTTCTTTCTTTTGGCATTTAAGCACATTTTAAAACCTTATGTACCTATTGGGAGGTTTTTTTTTTTTTTTTTTTTCATCTTGGAACTAATTTTACTAAGCACCTGCATTGTTCTTTGACCACATGAATTCCAGCTTAGCCTGCTAGGCAGCATTTAGGCCCTCTTCTGGCGTAATCCACAGGCCTAGGATTCTTCTCTTTCTTTCTCTCCTTGGAAATTCCACCTATTCTTTCCAGCCTAGCTATTGACCATTCAGCTCTTTATTAACCAATCATAAGATGCCTTGGCAAAGATACATCTTCCCAGTGCACAAAGATTATCCCACAAAATAGGTGGCTGGGCCTGGGTTTAATTTATTTTTATTTCTTAAGCTTCAAATGGATTAATAAATATGCAGATGATTTTGTTAATATCATATATGCTCATTTTTGCTTTTTTAAATAATATGCATGACAGAAACTAAGCTTTCTTTGTTCTGAAGGAAAAATTATTATTTTAGGATAATAAATGATAAATTCCATAAAATCACTTATAAAAATTATATAGCTATGGAAGTAAATAAAAATATTTTTAAAAGTTGTGACATGATAGAATATATATTATAATAAATAATATTCTAAATTCCTGAGATTCAAAATCTTATCATGAAGCTTGGAAGTATTAAAAATCAATTCTCTGAGATGTAAAAGCTATCTACTGAGCAAATAACCAGCATTGAAGAATTACTTTTTATGTAATATCCTACCTTTTGTCAAGTTGAAATTATTAATTAATGCAAGGTACCTTTATAATACTTCAGCTTTGCTACCAACAGGCAGGAGCTGTATTTCTGTAATTACCCCCTAAAAATCTAAAATTTAGAATTTTAGTTTTCAGTAAACAGCACCAAAGAAACTGACCTTTAGCTTTGATGGAAAAAAAATTGAGGAGATAGGGCCAAGAAGACTATAGCAGCAGAACTCCAGATGTTGGTCTTAGTTGAGTCTGAATTACCAACCAAAAGACGTAGACCAGTTCATCCTGTCTGGCCTGCATCATTCCATCTAAGGATCACAGACAGGACTCAGGAGTCTGTGTAAGCCATAACGATGTAAATAATCAACTCTTTCCCCAAATTATCAAATAAGTCAATGATGAAATGTCTGGTTCTACTGAAAGCTATTACTACATTTTTGGCATTCTATTTAGGCACTTTCAGATCTTTCAGATATTCAAATTGCCACCTCAGTAGAAACTTGTGACTCCCTGAAAAACGTGTTTTATTTAGAAGTTCTGAGATGATCACAGATTATAATGTGAAGTAAATTTACCTTCATGCCTAATGTTTCAGAATGGGGCTAACAACTGGAAATGATCTTAATCATGCCTCGGATTATAACAGTTACTGCAACTGATACAACTTCATCTGTGGAAATCCAATAATTTTCAATGTGTTATCAAGAGTTGGGATGAGCATGACATGATACAACAAACACAGATGATGGAATTTTTTTTAATGGGTTAGGTTTTATAATAGGGATCCTTAGCTTCAAGACTGTTTATAAAGACTAATAATCATTTCTCTCTAGTGTTTTACTTGCATCCATAATTTTACTATAAATAATTTAGCAAAGTATATATAAATATCCAGATGGGAGAGATACATATGTCAAGGCATGAGGAAAATTGGGGAGTACTTCTGCTCTTCTTTGGGCATCCTCCACTCTTGGGAACCTGGAAGCTCCTCAGATTCTTTGCTTCTCCCATCCAGGAATTCCTCCAGACTTGTCTCCTTAGAATAATATATGTCGCTGTCACCCAGGACATTCCAAGACTTTCAGGAGCTATAGTCAAAGACACAATTGGAAGAAAATCTGTTAAGTCATTGATAAGCATAGATTCACAGAGATTAGGTATAAAATAAGGGACTAGGGGGAGGGATGAATCCCCCTACAAATAGAAGTAGAATAGTTATGGATAGATGAAGGGGAGCACTAAAATGGGAGGATCAAACAGGGAGGTGGAGAGAGGAGGGGAAGAGGGAGGAAATGCACAGATGGACACCTAAATCTAAGAAGCATTTACAAGGTCATATAGAAACCCAATACAGTAAAAGCTTCCCACAACATATGTGTATATGAAGTTGATCTAAATAAAATCACCAAATAACAGATGAGACAGAGAAAGAGCCCCAACTAGATGTCTCTCATCACCAAATGAGAGACTTTCGGTACCAGGTACTAGGAGTGGATTACATCTAACAAAGTTGTTGGAAAGGAACCCTATGACAACCCCCAAACAACCCAGGCTATGAACAAGTCTATTGGTTTCTCTCCACAAATTGAATACAAGACAAGACTTACACAACTCTTTGATCAAGGAGAAGTCAAACTGGTGCTTACCTAGAATCTTCATTCCTATGGACTAGCATCCATAGAATGGAAGATATTTTGCATGCTACCATAGAAGAAAGGTAAATACCAACTCGGCTGATAAGATCTATAATGGTGTCTGACCTGCAAGTATGCTAGTGCAATAACGGCACAAAACTTGTAGGGGTAACCAACCAGGATCTGATTTGATTTAAGATCCACTCTATGAGATAGAACCCACCCTACCCGACACTGTTTGCGTGGCAAAGCACCTGAGATGACATAGGTCATAGACCTAGGATGATTTGGATACTAACATTCTCATAAAGGAATGTGACACAAAATGACTCCTAATAAGTCATCATCTCAGAATCTTCCCCCTGCAGCCGACAATATGCAGAAAATGAGAGACCTTGGAACACTCTGCCCTAAATGAGATGTCTCCATCAAATGCCTCCCCTCAGAGCTCATGTAACTATGAGGAACAGAAGTCAGAAACAGTGTATGGGCCAGAAGGGATAGAGGACATCAAGTCAACAAGGCCTTCTAAACAGAACAGGACTGACACAAAGATGAACTCACCGACACTTGACAGCGTGCATACGGCCTGCTTGGGTCTATACCTAGTGGGGTCTTAGAGCTGAAAGAAGAAACGGATACATTTCTAGCCCAGAAGCTAGCTTGAACTGATAACCACTTGCAGATTAAAAAAAAAAAAGAATTCGTTTTCCCCAAGGGAGTGTCACAGGGGAAACTAACAACTCTTAATGTAGGCCCCATGCCCAGCAGTAGATGACCAACACCAAATAAACTCGGCGACATCTTTGGAGGCTCTTTGTCTCATAATGTTAGGGCATTTTGTTTGTTTGTTTGTTTTTGTTTTAACTTGCAGAGCCCTTGCATATATATTATAGTTTCCAGTTTTGTGTTTTTATGGCATTCCTGTGCATGTGAACATGTGTGCTTCTGCATCTCTATTTATTCCTTACATTTTTTATTTTTGTCTGCTTGTTTTCTCCTATTATGATTTGTTTTATTTTGTTTTATCTTATTTTATCTTATTCCTTTAATGCCTTTTTGTTTTTTTAATGAGGGACAAAGAGGGTATAAGTCCAGATGGAAGGGAGGTGAGGAGGAACTGGAAGAGTTGAGGGAAAAAATCATAATCAGCATATATTGTATAAATATATATATTTTCAATAAAAGAAAAAAGGATAATATAGAGGAAATAGAATATTCAAAGTTGAAAAAAGAACAAGGCAGTATTTTGAACACTGGAATAATATAATACATATTTTCTGAAGAAATTAGAGGTATAATTTTATTTACAACTCTTCTTTTTAAATATTCATTCTTACTTTCAGGGAAATCTCCTATATTGCTATTTTCTACTGTTTATGGTTGATCTGAATATCTTTCCATGAACTTACATCTTTCCATCCTATAAATACTGGCAAAGTAAGTATATTCAATGCTGACTAGTTCTTAATTCTTTCGTCTTCCTCTTACTGCCTGAATACTCCAGCAGCCCCAGAATATTTGAAATACATAAACAAAGAGACAGGAAATAGTTAAGGGCTGCTTCTGTAGCAGCTTAGTAAATTAGAATAATCAAATGCATCTTGGGATAAATCGTGCACATAGCTGTAAATAGAAAGCTCTGTTCTTTGAAAAGTGTAAATTATCTACTGTAAAAACCCATGATCACTCTCATTTCAAGTTCTAGATGAGAATAAGTTATAACAAAAGAATTTTTACTTTCTTATTAGAATTTATTTATTTTTTAAACAGAGAAGTGAAAAAAACAAATTCCCACGAAAGGGAATGAAAATGAACTGAAAACTTGTCGAAATCAACAGAGAGAAAAAGTTTCGGCCATTGACGTAGGTCCACAAAATGCACCTCAGGTCTCGCAGAATCTCATAGAATGCTGCATGATAGAGGCAGAGGTGAGAGAGTGGGCTGAGTTGCTGTGGAAGAGGAATTTGGTGGGTTGGCCATGCTTTGAAAAGGCTTCCCCTCTGGGTGTGTGCCAGGTTTCCAGGAGCCCCCAGTACACACAATTACTGCATTTGCATGTGTAAATTGGGTAATGGCGTGCCTAACTATCAGATTTGTATGTGAAAATGCTATCAGCATATGCACTATTGGTTGTGTGCCCACTCAAAGAGGACTTTTAATGGGGGTGCTTTAGTTGGGGAGGAAATTGTCTAAGAAGTTGGGACCACGTTCTACACCCTTGGATCCAGTTTGGGTGCCCCTATGGATAATTGGCACCCCTGATAATTACTTTGTTGTTGCATATTCTCTCAAATTCTATCTAGGGGAGGAAATTCATCAGAGGATCATTTGACCAACTCTAATTAGCACAGAGCAAAATTATACCCAAGTTCCTCTTGGCAGTGCCTATTTGAGCCAAAATGAACAGACTGCTGCACAACCAATCCATTCATCTTGGCCATCTTAGCAGTCAACACGAGTCCTGATAAAAGTGACTAAGACCTTTTTCCTCCTAAGACAGTAGTCTCAAACATCCTGAACCTATCTTTTCTTAAAGTTTACTAGTTTCTTTCAGAGGAAAGAAAAGCTGTTGTTTCTGTACCGCCGAAGATGACAAATTATAATTATCCTTTCATCCGACTTCAGTGCTTTCCTTGCTTCTAGAACTTTCCACACTTATTTATTATTACCCGATGATGTAAAGAGTCATAGTCTCTTTTAGCATTTTTTTTCCAGAAGCATAAAAATCATATGTCCTAAGCCAGCAATTAGTATATATGCTATGATATATACATGAAAATAGACGTGTGGGCTGAAATGTGCTTTTAAAACTTGGATGTTTGGTAAGTACCTGACTCTGGGTGACTTGCTTCTCTGATAATTCTTAGTTCTGCTGGTACCCTATTTCAAAGAAAGAAAGAGAGAGTGTGTTAGAGAGACAGACGGAGAGAGAGAGAGAGAGAGAGAGAGAGAGAGAGAGAGAGAGAGAGAGAGAGACAGGAAGAAAGAAAAGAAAAAAAAGAAATTTTCTAATACAAAAAACTACTGTTCTAGAGTAGAGTAGCCCTTTATAACTTCTCTTTCAACTGTTTACTGAGAAGTGTGAAATGGCCATCCTAGCCATGGATTTAATCTGTTCATATAATTCTTATAGAAATGCTGCTACTAAACCCCAACAAATTGTATAAGGTTTCCTCCCCCCAATCTACCCTCCGAAGAGCCTTTCTCAAAGTTTGTTCTCAGTAGCATTGAAATAACCCAAGGATCCAGATCCATTCCGTCTTTCAAAACAGCTGAGTTCAACTTTGGTAGAAGGAGACCTAGACAATTATAATCCATTGGATTTCCTTGATGGTTGTTCTTTAAGTTGTAAGGCATGTGTGCTGTGCACAATTTTAAGTTAGTTTAGTCACTTGTCCTTCTGTATATCAATGAGGATGTGTCGTACTGAGATGCAATCTAACCAGTCAAGGCAGATGTCAATATACTGGTTCATAGCTATAATGATGAAGTCTCAGGAAGAAAATGCAACATTCATATTCAAAATTAATGTCATAACATAAAATAAGATTTTATTCAGGGAGATCACTGCCTTAGTCAATCTGCCTGTTTCACCTACAGAAAATGGCAAGCTGAGACCCAAGATCATCTCGACTTAAGTTTTACCATGTAATGGGTACCCTCCAGGGGTCCCAGCCCTTATAATGTATGCTGTAGGTGATAAGAACAGACTGATTTATGATTACTCAATATCGGAAAGGTGTATCAGTCCATTTCACAAATAGTGTTCTGCTAGATTAGAAAATATCATAAACACATTGGAAATCTTCAGTCCAGGAACTATAAACTACTGGTAGTTTTTTTTTTTTTCACCATTTTAATTTAGCTATCTGTTTTGGATTACATAAATAAAAATGAGCCTGTATTTTCTTTATAAGATAAATCAATCTCTCTACATAGGCATCACTAGATTGAACATTAGGGCATATATAAAATCGCATCTTTAAAAGACATGAAAACATTTCTCAACGAGAAAGAAGCTGCTCACAGTGACCTTCATGTTGAACAGTAGGGGGTCAGCACAGCCAGTAAATCATTTTGATTCACAGATGAGATCAACATATTCATATTTGTTTGCCAAATGTGTATTTTAATTTAAGCTTCCTCTGATTGATGTGTGTAATTTATGCTGCCTAGAACTAAGGCGTCATATTTTTCTTTTTTCCTAACTAACAGGGGGAGACTTTCTTGGAAACAGATAAAGGAAAGAGTCCAGTAATTTGTAGCAATGTGACTAGAGTCACACATGCTCTAGAATTAATGTTCTTCATTAGGGTGAGTGTAGGATCAGCTGTATGTATACATCAAATTTTTAATTAACTCGGTCCCCACAACAGGGCTCATGATTCAAACTGTTTGCATTTTTTTCTTAAATCACAAAATTAAAAAAAAAAAGATGGCACTTTTTTTTTTACATACAAAAAAAGGGAGTATTTAGAGGAATGAAAAGCTCTTTGTATTATAGGGGGAGTGCTCAGAAGAGCTTTGTAATCCTGTGTTAATCAGATAAAGGAGAGCTTGGCATTGAATGATTCTGCTGAGAGGCTGCAAAGTCAACCATTGTGACAGTTTTCCCTCTGTATAATAGCTATGACTTCGACTTATTTGTCTTAAAGTCTTGAAGGCATGGAATGTGTTATGTGCCTTTTCTTCTGCAGTACTGACCTGACCCAGTACTGGTTTCGTGAGAAACTACCAGCTTATGGGAACTGCAGCCAGGCAACGTGACATGCTCAAGTGAGGGGTGAGGGGAGAAACTTTTTATAGACGTTACATTCTCTGAGATCATATTAACATAAATTTGACAGTTAATCTCCATATTGCAAAAAGGCTGCCCAGACTCACTTAATTAACTGAGAACAAACCTGCATCATTATTTGCCAGGTACAGTTTCTAACTTAAAAATATGCACTTTCAATTATGATACATGACCACAGTTTATGTCAGGAACATAGCGGGTACAGTGGGGGTATGTAGCCACAAATCTATCCCAACCATTCCTCATACCACACAGGGTCTATGACAGAGACCTCAAATGTATAAAAGTTACTATTATGCCTTTGATTTTAGTGCCTAAGATTAAATTTGATAGAGATTTCCCCAAAATATATTTAAAATCAAATCTTTACCGAATATTTATGGGATTGCTTTTATTGTTTGGGTTGTCGTTGTTGTTGTTGGTGGTGGTGGTGATGGTAGTGGTGTTGGTGGTGGTGATGGTGGTGGTGGTGGTTTTTGAGACAATGTCTGTCTTCATAGCCTGGCTGTTCCAGAACTGACAAAGTAGACTAGACTGGCCTTGAGCTTACCAGAGATCCTTTTGTGTCTGACTCCTGAGTACTAAGATTAAAGGTGTGTGCCACCAGCATGGTTGGATTTATTTTTGCCTATACTCTACATTCAAAGAAAGATCACAAACCATGCATGTGAAAGCCAGATGTTAGTGCTGCATGCCTTTAATTCCAGCACTCTGGAGGTAGAGGCAGACAGGTGTCTGTGAATTCAAGGCAAGCCTGGTCTACAGAGCCTAGTTCCAGGACAGCCAGGACTACACTAAAAAAAGCTGACTCGGAACAAAACAAACAAACAAAAGAATAAAAAGGCCTATGGAATGTGCAGGATCTCAACATTGGTAACAGAAGAGTTTTTCAGTCTCTAGTTAGCACTCTTCTGTGCCGAACTGACTAAGAACAAGTCCTCTGTTTACCAAAGTTAAGACTTTTTAGGGAGATTAGAATATGTTCATTCATCCAGTAAGTATTTATGAGACACATTCTTTGTATCAATCTTTCTTCTGGGCAAAAGTGGATACTATAAAATTCCTGCCCTCACAAACTTCTAGTGCAAGAAACAAGAATCATCTATTCCGTAATGTCAAGCATTGTAAGTTCTATGAAGCAATCCTGTAAGAAAGAGTGGGATGTCTGGCAGCGGTAGGCAGATGAGTAAGATGTGAGAGTAAGGACAGACGTCTCTGATGCTCTGTCATTTGATCAGTCTGGAACAAAGTCAGGAAGCAAAGACAGAATCATGGGATATAGGGATCCAGGAAGAGGGAGCTGTAGCTTCAAATTTCTTGCGTGACAGCCAGCTTTAGTAAATGAAGCAGCCAGGAGCAACTTCTGACCCAGCTGCTTTTAATCCCTTCATTCTTTCGGAAACCTTATGATCCAGGGCTCCACAGTCTGCATTACTCTCAGTAATGTTGTCCTCTAAGCTCCTACTAGAATGATGTGTTAAACATTGATTGCAGCATTCGAGTGCTTTTGTAGTCCAAAGTTCCAAAGTCTTCCATATTTCTCCAAACAAAACAAAACAAAACAAAACAAAACAAAACAAAACAAAAAACCAGCGTGATGGGATTTTTTAACATTAGCGATTCTACTTTTTCTAACATCTTTTATATTAGCTATGTTTTGTTGTTATGATAAAATACCATCACTAAAAGCTCAGAAGAAAGTTTATTTGGTTATATAGATGGGGAGACCATAATGGCGGAGGAAACAGAGCAATAGGTTTCCAGAGCACATCTCCAACCTCAAACATAAGACAGAGGGAATAAACTGGAAGTGGACTGAGGCTGCAAACTCTCATAGCTCTGTCCCATTGATGTACCTTCTCTATTATGTTTCCATGACCTAAAAGTTCCATAACCTTCCCAAACAGTGCCATCTGCCAAAGATTAACTGTTCAACTACCCGAGCCTATCAGGGGCCCTTTGTCATTCAAACTATTGAAGATGGTGTATTACAAAGCAAAAAAGTTAAGAAAGCTAAATGATTTTAGAAATGCAGTAAATTCAGAAAGCTTCACATGATGGGTAGCAGTAAGACTGGATGTCACATAGTGCTTATAGCAATTCCACAGTGGCAAAAGGGTAAAAATGCCCAACCCTGTGATGAAAGTCATAAGAACGTTTCCCATGAGTTTTCTGTGTAAACTGTGCTGTATGTGCCATTCCACACTGAACCATGGCTGCATTAAAAGTAGAGACAATGCCCTCAAGTGAACAGGACAGGTAAAGTTTCTGTTTCACTTTCTTGTAAAGCTAAGATGTCACACTGACTTGGTAGAATTTCCACACCAACAGAGATACCCTGATAAATAGTAAATCCCAGGGAGACATGGTTGTTTGTTGTTGTTGTTGTTCATATTATCAGATCCCAATTCATACCCATGGCCATTTAATATTGGTCTGAGTAAAGAAAATTTGTATATAGAAGGATATCTTAAGAATAGCTCATAATATAAGCTTAACCTTGTCTAGCCACTGCTAGCAGTCCTATAGTACATGAGGTAGTTTCCACTTGCCAGCTACAAATGAGACATATTTTCAGTCTTTTTGTGCCTAGAATGATTATGATTGTCAAAAGTAAAGATAGTTTATAACCCATAGGAGTAAACAGACCATGAAGGTGGTACAAAGGGAGCCAGTGTCTTCCCTTCACGGCATCAGTGGAATGTGGATGAGCTTGGCTCTTGTGCATACATATTTTCAACTCATGGATCTGTTTTGTAACATCCAGAAGATATCTAAAGTCCACTGTGGTGGAATTGAAGGTTTCCTGCTGTGTGTTTCTGTTATTCTTTGAGGGGAGTTCAACTGTAAGAAACATACTGGTTTCCCCACCGTTCAGAAGAGCACCAACAAATGTTAAATGGCCAGTGATGAGGGAGAACCCAGTGATGAGGTAGGACCCAGTGATGAGGTAGGACCTAGTGATGAGGTAGGACCCAGTGATGAGGGAGGACCCAGTGATGAGGTTGCACCCAATGATGAGGTAGTACCCAGTGATGAGGTAGGACCCAGTGATGAGGTAGAACAGTGGGCAATCTGTCTCCCAACTTTGTGACACCTGCAGATCATTCTCTATGTGAGTCTGACTTCATTTTTGCCGTAGCAATTTTCTGTGGCTTCTTCACCTTCACAGAATGGTGCTTGAATTGCTTGATCTACAGTGCACTGAGAAAACCATATTCAAGCAGTTAGGAATAAGTTAGACATTATACTTCATATGGAAGCCAAAATATTTATTAATTTCTCATTAATGAATATGGACAAAATCAAGTCATGCATGCTCTGGGCAAGTACTATGTCCTGCACCTGTGACATAGTGGTTATATTTTACAACAGTGCTCCAAGCATTTCCTTAATGGATGAAGATAGATAATTTAAAGATGGTATCTCTAATTTTGTAGATTCAAAGCATAATCACTTAGGTTATATGTCTTTGGACATATAATATATAAATAACCAAGATTCTTATATGAACATTTTAGACCTTCAAGCTGACATGTAATTTTGTTCAGAAACTTTGTGGGACTTTACAGCCTCCATTTAATGAAGCTAGTCCCCTGGGTGGTGGAGACACATGCCTTTAATTCCAGCACTTGGGAGCAGAGACAGGCAGATCTCTGAGTTACAGAACAGCCTGTTCTACATAGAGAGTTTCAGGATAGGCAGGGTTACACAGAGAAACCCTGTCTCAACCCCTCCCCAAAGGTCATTAATGAAGTTAAGTTAGTTCATGAATTAGTGAGGAATTATAGTAGCCAAAATCAGTTTTTGCTAAATAAATCAGAAAAGTAATATATTCAGAAGCTCTCTAATCTAAGAACCTCTATATTCAGAGGTTCTTATAATCACCAAGTGGCTTATAGAAATTATGCCCCTTATGCATTAAAAATTCTCAAGGAAAGATTTACGTCACAAACCTTTATAGTGCTCCTGGTCATTAAATCCATTTCTTCAATGCTTTGCTCAACAAAATGTTTATTATTCACGGTTAATAGCCTCATACAATCTACCTTTTTCTCCTTCTCTCGGTAGTATTTAGAAATCTCAAAGAGAGGGGAACAAAGATACAAATTTCCCAACTCTAACTCTGCATACCAAACTATACAAAGCACAAAGTGTCCTGGGTCTGGAATTGGGTCTCAAGTTAATCTTATTCCAATGTGACTTCCATTTTTCTAAGTATTTCATTTTTCCCTATTTACCACAAAAGTTGATGTTTCATTGAGCTTTTATAGCAGTTAACAGTGTGAAAATAATGTGTCTATAATCAAGTTCTATGACAGTCATTGTAACCACTCTACTGCTAATTATACTCGGGTATTTATTTATAACCACTTCAATTTTCTGGTCTGTCCTTATGGTCTGAGATGCTTTATTATTGTCCATTTCTCTTTGCAATGTGCAAGTGTGTACTCTTCTCTAGTGGGATCAAAATTTTCAGTACCCTGCACATGCACATTTAGCAGAAGAAACACTGCATGGGTCTCATCCTTGAAGCCATGTTAAGTCTCTTCATTGTCCAGAGTCACTTCTGATCTTTAAAGAAGATCACAGCTCAACACCCTTCATGATCTGTACTTAGACACCCACTTCTTTTCTTTATTTCCCTCTCAAAATTTCTGCTTTTTCTGATCAGATTAACTTATGCTTCTTCACCCCTACAAATGCCTCATGCTTTCTGGCCATGCTTGTTACATGTATCTTGCTTTTGTCCTGGGGAACTATCCCCAATCCTATGCAATCCCCCCACCTTCTCAAACCCAACACACATGGTGATAAAGTTACATTACTCTGAGTAGGTACCATGTCGTTGTCTTCTGAACAAGTAACACACTTTGTAAGTGCAGTGGTTTTATTGTTATGCGGTTTTCTCCCGTTGTTTCTCAAGGTGGCACACACTCAAGATAGATCTAGGTAAATCTCCATCAGGAGACCAGGCTATACAGCACTCAGACATGACTGGAACAGAATTTATTTACACCATGATGTTCTACAGAGACTTTTCGTTCTTAAAGCTTGCCAATTTCTTTTTATCTGTTTGATTCATTACATCATTCACATTACATAAAAAATTAAAATCCAGACAATAACAAGACCAGGAAGTAATGATGGGAACAGGAGTAGCATCCAAGTTCCATGGTTGCCAACTTAGCATTCCTCGTAGCCAGCTTTTATCTACTTTTCTTTCTACAAATTAGAGGCTTGTGATGATTAAAGGTAGGGATTTAGCCACAGTTGATCTCGCTCATGGCTGCTGCTTGAACACTTTGCGATGGGCATATGGCATTTCTCTGCCCCTGGAGATATTGTATTCACTCTAGATAACCTGATTTTAAACTAATCTTTGTTGGGGACATGGACTCAGAGAAGTAGGTCAGAGTTCAGAAAGGAGCTATCCAAGCAGTCGGAGTGAAATGCTTTGCTGCCCACATACTGTGACGACTCCTGGCAATGTGGGTCAAGGGAGAATGGATTCCAGAACACTGAGGCTTGTGCTTTTGTTGAAATCATGATCTTGAATTAATAAAAAGGAATTGTCTCTCTAAGAGTCTCTAATATTACTCCTCCTGATTGTAAGGAGTAATATAATCGATGACTGACATAGTAACATATAGTGATATAGTAAAAAGACCCTTCATTTAGACCATGACCTTAATCCTTTTATGTAACTGGCAACTGGGTTACATATTCCCTTTGTTTGGGAAAACTACAGATTCCACTTCCAGCCATACAAAGAGATATTATATATACTCGTGTGGGGAAAGGACGATCACTTTTTTGATTTCATAAGTATTTCTAGTCACCAGTTCTAGGGAATGTTGTCAAATATTTCTGAGAAAGCTCACACTGTCTCCGTAGGTTGATTAGATGAGCTCTTGTGCGTCGGAAACCTGACTACTTTCCAACAACTTGATTTCACAAATGGAAAAACAGCATCTGTTTTCCCGCAGCTTCACATATGGCGATCATTGTTGCTAAGACAAGCTGAAGCAGGTAGTCCATGTGACTGTGCCCCTCTGGAGTGCTGCAGCCTCCTGGGACCAGATCACACTGGTCTGCTGTGAGGGACTCTGGCTCCCCAGGCAGTTGAAAGTGCGTATTTAATCAACATATGCAAAACATCCTATGAACAGCAAATTACAGAGAAAATGATCAAATGCAATATTTACCACCTCTCTGTGTTTGCGATGGGCTGATTTGGATAGGTATATCTAGTGCCACATGCAGCTAGTTTGACTGTTAAGAAAAAAACATCAGCCAGTTGCTAGAAGAGTCAAAGGAGCCAAACTGCTTGATTATACACAAGTGGGGTAGTGCTGCTATGGGAAACCAGAGACAGGCTCTGTATCCTATTGCTATGGAGGACTCTCCCCAAATACTTTGCTGTGTTTTACAACCATATGTGTGCATGCTACATATAAAATTATTGAATCAGTGGCTCATTTTTGGTTTTTTGGGAGGGGAGGGAGGTCAGGAACCTGAACTCCAGCTCCTGTATGTCCCTACAAAGATCAAGGCTTGTGTTCTAATGGTCAGATGATTTGGCAGCAACATAATTAAATCCCAGAAGGATTCAATAGCCAAGTACCATGCAAACAGATTCCTTTTCTCTGTCTCTGTCTCTATCTCTGACTCACTCTCTCTTGTGTGTGTGTGTGTGTGTGTGTGTGTGTGTGTGCCTTCCTCTTTTAAATTGTTCTGCCAATGGCCTCAGCCATGATTTAAAAGAACACAATCATATATAATACAAAAGCCTTGGCACTTCTGGAGAAGTCTTGGGTTCTTTTGAATATTGATGTTGATAAACACATAGTTAGCATCCATTAAACCCGGGCATCTTCTAATTCGTTCTGATTTGGTCTGACGGGGATTTTTTTTTTTTATCAGCAACTGCTCAGCAGAGCCCTGGATAGGCTCCTAGGAGATTGGAACTAGAGAATCTGAAAATGCTCGATGTTTATTATGCTAATTTGCAACCCTAGCTTGCAATCTGAGATTCTCTGCTTTTGGACATTAGCTTTATTCTAAAACTTCAAGGTAATGATAAATTTGGAGCATCTTGTAAGATTAAATTGTTGCCTTTTTGGAATTTGATCACCAAGAAATAGAGGGAAAAGGTAGAAATTGAAGGTAGAATGTCAGATTGAATGCTACAGAAAGCAAATGTGTCCAAAGAAATCACAAGGAAGACAGTAGACACCTCTTAGTCCATAGCAGAGCTGACAACTAAGGTTCTTGCAGAAATGGAGAACTGTGCGTTCTCTGACCTGTACTTTTGAAGAACACAATGAGATGTAGAGATGTTTAATGTGACTACAAATAGCAGGCTCCCCTTGGAATCACAGTTAAACCCTTCAAGAAGTTGCTCCTCTGTGACTATTGCCCATGTATTCCAGTAGCTGGAAAGACACTCTTCCCATACAGCACTCACCCAGAACACATCTGAGGTTCCTGTCTTTGGACATCTTCCTTTCATCAGTTTGTCTTTGTTCCCTTTGTTGTCTGCTTATTAAAATAAAGTCTTGACATGTAGCCCAGTTTGTCTTTGAACTCAGGATCCTTCTGTCTAAGCCTCCTTGGTATTGGGATTACAGGTGTATACCAAGATGCCTGGCTTGTCCCCTCGGTTTCAAAATACATTATTCTGGATTCTCCTCCAACCATTCATATATGACTGGTAATATTTTCATGCTTGTAGTCTATACATGGAATAGGAAAGCAGTATATACGTAGGTAAAATAACCATTAACATCCTCAAAACTCTGTTTTCTGTTTCTCTAATTTTAGTTTTCTACAGTCAATAGAGGTATGCAAATGTTAAATAGAGAATAATTATTCCTAAGTTTCAAATAGTTTTATACTGTTATAATTGTTTTGTTTTGCTTTACTAATTTTTTATTTTGCTTAATTTGTAAACCAAATTTTATCAGGGGTGTAAGGAAAACTATAGCATATATACAAGAACCGTCTGTATTTTTCATCTCTGTTGGAGGCTATCAGAAGGTTCCTCCATGAATTAAGAAAAAAGTAAAGGTCGTATAAAGATTCTGTGTTCCACTACCATGTGAATTTGGTACACTTATTTCTTTGCTTTTAAAAATTATATTTTTATTTATGAATGTTTGCCTGCATGTGTGTATATACACTGTATGTGTACAGTGAACATGGATGCCAGATATGAATATCAGATCTCCTGAAACTGGAGCTATAAATGACCATGACCTGTTATGAGGTGCTGGGAACTGAACCACAGTCCTCTGACAAGTAGCAAGTGCCCTTAACCCAATAACCATCTGGAAAGCACCAAGAAGTCTAGTTCTTGATCGCTTTGTTCTTGGTATTTTTCCATGTACCCTTACAACCATATAAAATTGAATGAAGAACACCTAAAATTTCTGTATAGTTTTATTTCAGAGAAAGGCTTTGGTCAAGCTGCAAGAGTTTTTAGACTTCTTAACAAGGGTCATCAAATTCTACTCGAGAGTCAATCATTTAGTCATTCAGTCAACCATTTATCATCTGTCCAGTCATTGTTTGCCAACATCAGTCTTCATTTGCAAACTAAAACTGCATTCTGAAATCTTGTCTGATGAAAATGTCTGAAGTCAAGGCAGAGCATGCAATTTGGGACTTGAAAAGATATGTTTTTCATATCTTGCATAATTTTTATAATAGAGCTATCTATATTGTACTCATAGTATTGTTTAATGATGGATGTAGGGCTCATGTTTTGTCAACACCTTCTTGGTTCTGGGATGCATAGATTATTGGGGCATTTTATGACAGATCTCGGTGTTAGAAGTGGTCAAGGTTAATATAACAAACAGAAAGTGCAAACTCCAGGGCGACATTTTAGCAAAGTTAACAATATATATTGGCTCTTGTATGTTTTGGTGAACATGAAAGCCTTAAAGTCAACTGAATTACCTTTACTTAAAAGAAATAGTTCTTTCTTGGCTATTTCCAAACTTGATAAGGTCTTAAGCATTCTGTTTTGTTCTACAAAGGACTACAGTTGTGATGGAAACTGGAGAAAGGAAGTGATTACAATGACTCAAAACCTTACCAATATGTGCAAAGGAAGGTTTACACGTTCTGGCATTGTGAAGTCACTGAGCTCATTCTCTTTTTTGCTAAGTTGCGAATCACCTCTGAATAGTGATGTGCTTGGGGAGCTACTGGCCTGACTAGTAGGTATCACTATATCACTAAGCAACTCCCCACCCCACCATGCTATGGTGGTAGAGCATCAGAAGCCAAATTAGTCTTCAAAGTCTTCCCTAGCTTTCTCATCTGAGAAGCAGAGATACCGGGAGCATCTGAATGTCAGGCTGTGTGAGGATGTAGCATGAGAAAGCACACAGAAAGCTGTGCTTAAGGGGGCTCCCCATGGAGTAGCTGCCATCACTTATTTGAAAATATTAAAAAAAGAAGAGTGATACCTACATTATAGCCTTGTCATTATTTACTCTAGGAAACTCCCTTTAAACACGATGGGTCTCTCTTAGAGAAAGAGATCTTTTACAGAGTTTGAAAACAACACATGATTTAGAGTTAACACATTAGAATAATAGCCCTACTTCCTCAATAATCACAGCTATAGTGAGAGTCACTGACCCCACATATGCGGACACTTAGGTGTTGTGTACCAGCTCTGCTATTTATCAGTTCCTAGCTAGTGATCTTGGTCCTGTTGCTTAAATCTCAAAGCCTTATCGCTTTTCCTTCTATGAAGAAACCAAGTAGGACAATGAGAACAAAAAACGTTCACTCATTTAGCATAAAGGAATGCATGGTGCACAACAGCAGCTTCTTTCAATGTTGTCCATGTATTGAATTAAATCATCAGAAAGCAAAGATAAATACTTGAGACCCATGAATGTATGCAAGGAATTCCTTAGGGAACTAAGTATCCTGATAATCCCTTTCTCTGAACCAGGTGGGATGGGTGCTGGGGCAGAGGAGGCTGGAGAGGTAGACTTCCACAGGAAACAAAGCATAAGGCTGCTGAAGCTCCTGATTGCGGTAAGGAAGATAAGCAAAAAATCGAGGACATAGTACCCAACACAAATATTCTCTGCTGTAGTTTTCTCTAGACAGTATCATCTGACCCCTCATCTCAAACGCAGTTCAAGCTTAGGAATTTGGTGTCTGGCTTCACATTAATCTTAGATACATGCTATTTTTTTTGTCTCTGTTCTCTAACATCGTTTTATCTTGATTGAAATAAAAACTTTTAGTAACTTTATATTTAATATCTTGAATAATTTGAACACATTTTATATAAGAAAAAAATCAACAGGGAAGAAATAGCCATAAAGAAAATATATTCATGTCCTCTGTCTAGGAGAGGTGAAATGAGACAAAGAAGAATTAAAATGTTGATGGAAAAATTGAGATCAGAGCTCTATCGTCAAAGGGAAATGAAGCTTGTAATTTAACAATCAAGAAAAATAAACACATCAGAACAAAGAGCTTTTGTTTATAAAATCAAAAATATCAAATAAAAGAAAAGCAATTACTAAGACGAAGCTTTTCTTGCAATGACGACTATACTTCAGTATTGCCAACTGCATAAATAAAAATGGAAACCCTAGTTAATGATTTTTAATTACTCTTTTATAACCGATGCCAAATATATATTAACAAACAGCTGAATGATTGACTGAATGTTTTGGTTTTCATCTGTATGTTTGGTGTCATGGAGATAAATATTCAATCTAAAAAGTATATTAAGAAATTGTAGAGCAAAACAGTAGTCTACTGAGGAAATGCTGAGGGGTTTTTAAAGATTCTGGCTTCACAGATTAAAAACCGTGGAGAATTTTCCAAATCAACACACCACCAATCTGCACCTGTTAGTATCCCTTCTAACTCTTACTTGTGCTTCTTTTTCTGCATTACTGGGCTTTTATTGAACTTATAATATTCCCATTTTGCTCATATATAAAATTTAGTATCCTTAGCATGGTGTATTTGTTAATCAAACTCCCAAGTGAGGACTGAATAACCACAAAGTATCTGCAAAATGTAGTCAACCTTCTTTAAGCAAAACACAAACAGCAAAATAGCAGTACAGCTTATTAGCATGGATTGCAAAGAGAGAAAGTTACATACCTTGCACATAAATATATGAAACATGGCTTGGTCCACAGCTCTTCCAGTTAAACATATATACGAGTAAATATTAGATTTTGAACTGCTTTGTTTGAAGCATGGAAATTTTTATTTTGGAGGAAAATGGACGTACTTGGGAAAATAATAAAAATCTCCTTTAATCCTCTTCCTTTCCCTTTTCTGCCATTGCTGCATTCTTCAGGCATGAAGTCACTATTGGTAGAGAGACTAAGACATCCATCTCACATTTCACCCCTTGGTGTCATTCACACATTGTTTATTGGTAGAAGATGCTGAGGACTAGTGTTTCCATTTACTTACAAATTTTCCACAACCAATTAAACTAGCTGCAGTTTAAACTAGATGTGGTTTAGTTGACTTTAGATGAGACCCTTCTTTTTTTGTATTGTTTTAGGCAAAGGCCTTGCCTGTGTACCATGGTCTAACTTTCCGCAAGCCATAAAGCTGGGCTAGCTGCACACTGGTGGTCCTCCAGTCCCAGCCTCATCTGTGTTGGGAATGTGGATATGTACTGCAACACTTTGCTGAGAGAAATTTAACCATATTTAAGTGTTTCTAAAATGAGAGTATCCAGAAACTCTACTGGTACGTCACACTTTGCAATGAGCGACAGTATGCAAAGAGTCACTCGCAACACTCTGCCACAAACTGCACACGTGCTAGCTTGGCATTGGTGGACTTATGTGATCTACATTTGCCAGAAATGTTGCTGTTAGTTTAGGGGAATTGGAATGTATTATTTCTTGTGCGTGAAGGGATGGTGCTTCTGAATAGGTTAAGGGAAGATAAAGCACCGACTCTCAGCATTTTCTACTTGGTCATTGCTATAAGGTTGTTACATAGGATGCCATTTTCCCTGTTGTACCACACATTTTGTATTCAATATAGGTGTCTTAGTCACTTTTCTACTGTTGTGGTGTGACGTCGTAACCAAGGCAACTATCAAGAATGGGTTTACTGGGGATTTACAGTTTCAAAGAGTTGGAGGCCATGACCATCAGGGCAGGGAGCCCAGAAGCAGACATGGTGCTGGAGCAGTAGCTCAGAGCTTACATCCTGAGACAATGACCAGGAAGCAGAGACAGGGAACTGGAAATGACCTGGGCTTTTGAAACCTCAAAGTATGTCCCCAAAGACCTATGTCCTCCAATGACAACACACCTCCTAATCCTTCCCAAACAGTTCCACTACCTGGGGACCAAGAATTCAAATATATGAGCCTATGGGGCCATTCGTAGTCAAACCACCACAATAGGAAATCCACAAATGTAACTGTAGGCTGCCTATTTTGATAATTATTACCGAGATAACTGATTTATAAAGAAAAAGATTCATTTTACCCATAGTTCTGTTCCATGACTGATTTGCCATTTTGTTTTTGCCTCTCTAAGGAGGCAAGACCTTAAGTCAAGGGCACGTTCTAAAACAAAACTGCCCACTTCATGCTAGGAATGGGAGAAGAAAAGCAGAACTGAGTTCTCACTGTCCTACTAGCTCCCAGCTCTTAACGATTCTGCCACTCTAGAAGCACCGCATTGGGAGTCAGCCTTTGGGCCTTTAACGGCCACCTCAGGCCTGGGCTATAGCATCAACCTCTGTAACAGGGACCTCATTTTGTAAGTTAGGTTATCAGTTCTCAAAAAGCTCAATTCTACAGTTTTCTCAGAACTCCATCAAGGAAGTATTTTCTGCTGATTTGTTTTGATCTGTTGTTTGTATTTGTTGGTTATGCAAGTTGTTTGTAGCTTTGTTCTCTTACTTTCTGTGTTCTTCTTCTTCTTCTTCTTCTTCTTCTTCTTCTTCTTCTTCTTCTTCTTCTTCCTCTTCCTCTTCCTCTTCCTCTTCCTCTTCCTCTTCCTCTTCTTATTCTTATTCTTATTCTTCTTATTCTTCTTATTCTTCTTATTCTTCTTTTTCTTGTCTTTCAAATGTCTTTCGGTTATCTCAGAATTATAAACATTAAACACTGAGACTCCTGGAAGCAGAGCTAAAAAATGGCTATGTCAGGTCACTGTGCTTCTGGAATAAGAATACTCATGCTGGACTTTCCCATGTCACCACCACTCTGCTTAGTTACACTTCAAACAGGAGTGTATAGATTTCACTAGCTATGATTCCTTGTTGAAAGAAAGAAAGGAAGAAAAAGAAAGAAAGAAAGAAAGAAAGAAAGAAGGAAAGAAAAAAAGAAAGGAAGGAAGGAAGGAAGGAAGGAAGGAAGGAAGAAAGAAAGAAAGAAAGAAAGAAAGAAAGAAAGAAAGAAAGAAAAGCTCCAATGCTCATACATTCATGAGAGCAACAGACAAGACTTGGCAGACCTTGTAACCTCAGCTGAGCAGTCAGGAGGGACAAGAAGCTCATGATGAGGCTATAAATACTAAAACAATGACCATAATGTGTTATACTCATCTATGAAATTACAGAAAAACATTATGGAATGAGATGAAATAAAAAATAAAATTCCCCAGTTTTTTTAAATAATTAATTTTCATTTTATGTGCATTGGTGTTTTGCCTACATGTATGTCTGTGTGTGCGTGTGCTGTATCTCCTGGAAACAGGGCAGTTGTGAGCTGCCATGTGGGTTCTGGGAATTGAGCCTAGGTCCTCTGGAAAAGCATCTAGTGCTCTTAACCACTGAGCCATTTTTCCAGCTCCAAAACTTCCAGTTTTAATATGAACAATTTAATAAACAAATAACTTCAAGTAAAAACAATTAAAAATTTAAAAATGGAAAATACTTATTAAGCTCTTTAAAAATTTTCTCTGAATTCTAAGAATACTTCAGATTTACCATCGTATGGAGAGGGTATTTTCTGCATTGCTCTTATGGTCTTAATGGCTATTCAGTTTTTCAATGTAATCATTAGTTTTAAACTAGATGTGTATAATTAATAAATGAAATTACCACACAATTTCTGCATATAAAACTCACATATTCTAAAGTTTTCTTTTTATAAATTTCTAAATCAGCCGGTTTTATAAAATCAGCTTGTAGCATAATAGCTGGTATTTTTTGCTGCTCAATTCATTGAGTTCTGAGATCTACTGCTGTTGATTCTTTGTAGTATAGCGAGGGGCTAAAGACTGGATATGAAAGCTCTCAGTTAAGGTAATGCTCAGAAGAAGGACACAAGAGTGCTATAGTGCCCCATGTATTCTAGTGGTAAAATTTACTGAGGAAGAAGAAGAAAGAAAGATAACAACAAAGCATATGAAAACCTATGTAGTAATATAAAATCACAGTATATAAAAGTCTTACTAATCCCTTGGAACAAGAAGTTGATATTGCTATACCCAACATCATAGAAATAATTTTGAAAAGATTCCCCAGAAATGGACTTATACTTAGTATATAAGACTTGAAAACTAGTGTAACTACGTTCTTATTGCATCATCAGTTCAGAGAATGTAAGACAGTGGTTCTCAACCTGTGGATAAGGACCTCTCTGGGGATTGAATGACCTTTTCAGAGGGGTTGCCTAAGACCACTGAAAACATGTTATGACTCATAACTATCATAGTTATAGTTATGAAGCAGCGACAAAAGTAATTCTATGGTTGAAGGTCACCACAACATGAGGGACTGCATGAAGGGGTCGCCACACTAGGATGGTTGGGAACCACTGCTCTAAGGGAATAGAGGCTCTGCCAGTAATCATGGCATGGAGTCCAGTCAACCAGAAACTTTAGCACCAAAATCCTCAACCTGCTTCTGAGTCCTCAGCTTGGCTAGGATAAAAAGACCATGGATTCAGTCCTCAATACAACAAAAACAGTAAGAATGAGGCCATTGTGGGTGCACACCTTTAATTCCAGCACTTGGGAGGCAGGGACAGGTGGAGTTCGAGGCCAGCCTGGTCTACAGTGTGAGTTCTGGGACAGACTTCAAAACTACAGAGAAATCCTGTCTCGAAAAACAAAACAAAACGAAACCAAAACAAACAGACAAACAAACAAACAAACAAACATAAAGTACCAATAAAAACAAAGCAAAGAACAACACACACAAAAACCTTATCTCTTCTCACCGGTAACAAATAGGTCTGAAGTGTTCCTCAGCCATTGTCATGGTAGGTGCGACTTCCTCTGTAGGCTCTAATCCTGGTCGTTTCCTGAGCTTTGAAAACATCCACTTTGAGCTCATTTCCCTTATTTCCCTTTCTATGTGTATTGATCTATATGGAGGAAATTGGAAAAACTCATAAAACAAAATGGTAAGATTCTCACCCCTCTCTGTGACCATTTGTGTTCCTCCTGGAGTGAGTATTTTCTAACGTGAGCTGAGACTTAAAACGACTAGGGAAGTTAACAGTTCTCATGTCTCCTCCCATTCTCCCCATTTCGCCCCTTCACATACCAAGATGAACAGAACTAACTCCCTTTTGCAGAGCCTCCTCAGCCAGTGCCCCTTGTGCGGCGTGGTAAGGGCTGAGATGGCAAGGATCCAGTGAAAAGGAAAAAGGCACAATGAAGGTTATTTTGGGGTTTTGTTTCCAAATATATAAAGGAGCCAAACTGCATTTCGCATACAGCAGAGTTTCCTTTTCTTCCTCTTTCATTGCTTACATAAAGGAGAACACTTTGCTTTTAAAGCAGGGGAATCCACCTCTGAAATTATGGAACACTGACACAGCATCATCCATCTTGGCAAAAGTTGACTGAGCAGATGATGTAGATCCACTTAACTTGGACTCAATCAAAGGTTTTGCTATTTTCATTTCACAGGCCAGATGTAGCTCATCATCGACTGGAATGGATTCCAGAAGAGGTGTTAGAGGCTGTTGGTCCAAGAGAAAGTCTCTTCCAGGCACCAAAAAGAGCCATGAGGAAAATGAATATGATCTCTTCTATTATCCCCACAAAGCTGGTAATCCAGTATTCAGCTCAGACGCAGCACATAGCCTTTGGAGATAACCTACAAAGGACCTATTTTAGCACTCTCTTAAGTTACAAAATTCACAGTCTTTGCCACAGTGTCTCCCATGTCATCTTTCTGGGAATACAGCATCATATCTGAATGGTTCGTGGGATGAGATAATTAACCATAGATACTCTAGGGTTTTTAATGGCTCAAAATATATTAAAAACTAAATACAAACATGACATAAGATTAGCTGGGATGCTTGAGTTATCTCTGCTGCCTAGAACCTGACCCCCAAATGCCTATCAGTCCTACTTGTCAATGAGTACAAATGTTCTGTTTCCTAAGTAGGAGGCAATGAATCAATATTTTCTGATTGAAGTAAGAATCATGTGGAATCCTTATGTTAATACACATTTCAATATAGGTGTCTTGTTCTCAAAATGGCAGGCTCTCAAATCTGAATTTCTCTAAATACACTTTAAAGCTTTACAGATTAAGAAAAAAACAGATAAGCCACCCACATTGCTGTCACGGGATGGGAAGTAGGACCGTTAGAAACTGCATTTTCCACACATCGGGGGGGGGGGGGACCTCAAAAACCAACAAGTCTAACCTGAAATATCAGATCATATCCAATATTAGGAGAACTCAGCACAGCTCCATCAGGAGTCAAATGCAGAGAAAGTTGTCTATATTCCTCCCAAGAAGGAATAGCTCACAATCTGAGTGAGGATTTAAAGCCTGCCCCCAAATCTGAATAGGCAGAAGTGCTGCTGGCGTGACAGATGGAGTTGTGTCACCCTCAGACAAAAGGGACTCATTTTAAAAACACAATGCCCACATTCCCAAAAGGTGGGATGAACGGTTTTTGGTTGTTTGTTGGGTTATGGTTGTTGGTCATTGCTCAGGGAGTTTGGTTGCATATTGTTCCTGGTCATGTGATGATAAAATCCCTGGCCCTTGGTACTTGTGAATGCAGACCAAGTTAAATGCAAGGCGTTGGCGGATGATTGAGTGAAGACAATGCCGTAGCATGGACTTTAACTGGATGGGCCTGCATTCTTTTAAAAAAGGAGAAAATCACACTTGTATCACACAAGGAAAGGGCCATGTGAAATTAGAATCATGTTGCCATAAATCAAAGTGCTCCCAGCGATAGGAACAAGGCGTGGGACAGATCATTCCCTGGCATCAGCTGAGGTAATATCTTAAATTTGGACTTCTGGACTCCAGGACATGGACAAATGTCCATGGTCTAGCCACCTTCTTTGTGGATATTTCATTAATTATTGATCAGTAAATTATTAGAAATGGGCAACTAAATGGAAAGCTTTCTCAGGTACTTTTTAGAGAAAGAAGGACTTAAAAGGAATTGTTTTGAGGAAAAAGATAAGGAAAACTCAGAAGATAAGAGTCTCATGGCAACCGTACCATATCAGGACAAGATACAGATACCAAAGTGGTATTATTGGATCCTGAGAAAGATTATTTCCTAATTTTCTGAGAAATTGAGCCTTATATTTTTTCTTAGGAAAGGTTTAGTTGTTCAAAGTCTGTAAGTTTTACTTTACTTTATTTTATTTTTTACATTCTGGGAAAATTTAGTTGGATTTTGATAGGGGTGGCATTGACTTGCTAGATCATATTCTGAATATGGACATCTTCAAATTAATAGTTCTACAGTGTTGTCTTCAACTTATTGTCCCATGTTATAAAGTTTTCACTGTAGATTCCTTTCATCTCTTTGGTTAGGTTCATTCCAATTATTTTTAGGTTATTGTGGATAAAATTACTTTACTGATTTCTTCTTGAACATGTTTATTTTTGATGTATAAAAACATATTGATGTTATTATCCTGATTTTTGTATTATGTTACTGTGTTAAAAGTAATTATCAGATTTAAGGGTTTTCTGGTATAGATTTTAGGTTCATTAAAACACAGGATCATATCTTGAGAAAATGGAAAGGTTTTGTCTTTTTCACTTCTTGTTTGTATTTTCTTTATTTCTTTCTTTTGTCTGCCTGTTCTTCAGGCTAAATCCTGTACCACACTGAATCAGATTGAGGAGAATTGATACCCTTGTTTTATTTCTTATTTAAGAGGAATTGCTTTCAAATTTTCTCTATTTAGCATAGCGTTGTCTAAAGGTTTGACTTACATAATTTTTATTGTGCGGAGGGATTATTTTCCTATTTCTGATCGTTGAAGGCTTCTAATCATGAAAATATATCGGTTGTTTTTTTTTTCCTTTTGCCGAAGTCCCTTTTTATGTGTATGTTTATTTTATTTTTTTAATTTTAAAATTTTGTATTCATTTTACATACCAATAACAATTCTCCCTTCCTCCCCTCCTTCCCTCTAACCCACCTTTCACCAACCCACCCCACATTCATTCCTCTGAAAGGATAAGATCTCCCATCGGGAGTCAACAAGACCTGGCACATTAAGTTGAGGCAGTACCAAGCTCCTCCTCCTGTGTAATGGCTAAGCAAGGCATCCTACTACGGGTTTCAAAGAGCCAGCTCTTGCACCAGGGATTGATCCTGGTCCCACTGCTAGGGGCCCCACTTACAGGCCAAGCTACACAATTGTTGCCCACATGTAGAGGGGACACTTGTTCAACTATGTTCACAGCAGCATTATCTGTAATAGCTAGAACCTGAAGACAATCTAACCAAAGTATCATATATCTATTAATATGATTTAATTCTAATAATTGATTGTATTCATGAAATTTACTACATTTAATTTATAAATGGATAATTTGAGCTATCCTAGCGCTCTTGCCATAAAGTCAGATTAGACACTGCCTATAGTTTCCTTAATGTGTTGGTGAATTTTTGTATTTTATTAAAAGATTTTTAATCTCTGATTATGAAGAAAACTCATTTGTAATTTCCTTTTTCTCTTGTGTTCTAATCCAGTTTTTTTTTTGTTTGTTTGTTTGTTTTTTTTTTTGGTTTTTCGAGACAGGGTTTCTCTGTGGTTTTGGAGCCTGTCCTGGAACTAGCTCTTGTAGACCAGGCTGGTCTCGAACTCACAGAGATCCGCCTGCCTCTGCCTCCCGAGTGCTGGGATTAAAGGCGTGCGCCACCACCGCCCGGCTCTAATCCAGTTTTTGAGTTAGAGGGATGTTGTTTTTAGGGGCTGGTAGCATTCCCCCATTTCTGTTTGATGAGTAGTTTAAATGGCACTGGTGTGTTGGTTCCTGTCTAAAGATGTAGTAGGATTTCACAAAGAATCTTTCAAGATTTCCGTGCTTTTCATTCAGTTGAAAATATCTTTAATAACACTTCAGTTTTAGTGTTTGATATGGATATGTTCAAGCTCTTTATTCCTTGGTTTAACTTTGGGGGTTCGTGTGTATCTAGAAACCTATCCATTCATCTGTGTTTTATAATTGTTCTTATAGGGGCCGTTTACTTTTTCAGTTATGTTTATTCCTATGTATTCTCTTTTTTATTTTCTTTGGGTAATGTTAGTTGAGATTGTTGCCATGCTTTATTTTTTAGAAAACCTACAGATTTTTGCATGTTGATTTTATGTTCTGCAGCATTACCAAATTTACCATTTCTCATAGTCCTTCGGTATTTTAGGATTTTTTCTGCATGTAGAATTACATCACACAAAAAATGGGATATCTTGTCTTTCACTCCTTCTTCTCCCATGTCTTTTATTTCATAGTCTTGTGTAATTTTTCTGAATAAAAGATCAAATACTGTGTTCAGCTTGTCCAGTGAGAATGAACAGATTTCTCTTATCTTAGAAAAATGCCTTCATATTTATCCAAAGTAATATGTTGATAGGTGTGATTTTGTTATGTGTGTTTAGGTGTTGTCCTTTTGTGATGAATTGATCAGGACTTTTATCATGATTGGATCTTGAATTTTATTAAATATATTTCTGTAACTAATTAAATTATTGTGTAATTTTTGTCCGATTCTATATGTTATTGGCTTGAATATGCTGAACCATCCTATCAGTCTTTCAACAAGACTAAATTTATCATGGAAAATGATCATTTTTATATGCTTAGATTTTTGTAGTATTTAATGGCTTATGAATCTATGCTATGTTAACTGTTCCCCAAAGGCCTTCTGGAGAAGGCTTGGTCATCATCTTAAAGTGCATTTGACCTTCCTCTCCTTGCTCCATGCATCCCAGTGATGCATGTGTTTTTATACCTAAGGATGTCCCAAAGGTCCTGAATGCTCTATTCTAGTTTTCTCTCTGAATGGGATATTTTAAAGGATATGTCTTCAAGCCGAATATGCTTTTTTCCTATAGATCTGTCCTTTACTGAGGCGTTCCCTGGATATTTTTTTTTGTCCTTTTAAGCTTTTTATTTTGATTTATTTGCTTCTTTTTCTTGATCATTGTTTTTGTGAATTTCTTATTAATAACTTCTACTGTCTTCCTAGTTTCTCTTAATCACTTACCTCACTTAGATGTCACTGAGTTTTTCTGCAATCATTAATTTCCATTTTTCTTTTTTTCCTTTTCTATCATCTTATAAAGCCCATTCTTCTATTTATTTATTTATTTATTTATTGAAAAAATTTCTGCCTCCTCCCCCTCCTCCCCACTCCTTATCCCCTCCCTCTTGAGTCTGAAGAGCAGTCCGGATTCCCTGCCCTGTGGGAAGTCCAAGGTTCCCCGCCCCCCCATCCAGGTCCAGGAAGGTGAGCATCCAAACAGGCTAGGCTCCCACAAAGCCAGTTCATGCAGTAGGATACATATTAGAGTACTACTCAGCGGTAAAAAAAACAATGACATCTTGAATTTTGCATGCAAATGGATGGAAATAGAAAACACTATCCTGAGTGAGGTAACCCAGACCCAAAAAATATGAATGTGGGATGTATTCACTCATAATTGGTTTCTAGCCATAAATAAAGGACACTGACCATATAATTTGTGATCCTAGAGAAGCTAAATAAGAAGGGGAAACCAAAGAAAAACATATAGTCATCCGCCTGGATATGGGAAGTAGTCAAGATTGTCGGGCAAAAACTGGGAACTTGGGGATGGGGTGGGATGGGGGTAAGGGGAAATGGGGCGAGAAAAGTGAGAAGGGGTGGATGTGGGGAGCTTGGGGGAATGGGATGGTTGGGATAAAGGAAGGGTGGATATGGGAGCAGGGAAGTATATATCTTAATTAAGGGAGCCATCTTAGGGTTGGCAAGAGACTTGACTCTGGAGGGGCTTGCAGGTGTCCAGGGAGATGTCCCCAGCTAATTTCCATTTTTCATCAAACATTTAACCTGTTTGGCTTTCTTTATAGTTTACTGTTGTAAGTTATTTTCTTTGGAATTGTCATATTACCTGTTTTTATTTTTATATTCTTGTGTTCTTCTGTGGAGATACGGAGTTACCTTCATAACTAAAGACTTTCTCTGTAAGGGACATTGAAGTGCTCCTGTCTTTTATAAAACAAACTTTTTTAAAGATTAATTTATTAATCTTATGTATGAATGTTCTATCTGCATGTTCACCTGCACACCAGAAGAGGGCATCGGTTCTCACTACAGATGGTTGTGAGTCACCTTGTGATTGCTGGGAATTGAACACAGGACTTGTGAAAGAGCAGCCAGTACTCTTAATCTCTGTGTTTGTTGTATTTTCTGTGGAGCACCAGCGTGAAGTCTCCCTATGGAAATCCTTGTATTTGAGCATTATGTGTGTCATGTCAGACTTCAAGCAATCTGCTGTCTGTGCAGGCCCCACTGGCATTGAGTTCATGTAGGTGTTGTAAACTTAGCAGTATGCAGTTGGAATACACTCTGTAGCTACTTCTAAAATGAGAATCGTGTCATAAACTTTTCTTGCTCCCTTAAAGCTGCCCCTCATCTTCATGGGGCAGCCTCTACACAAACACACACATACACACATGTATACAATGTGTATGTGTGTTTATAAGAAGCTAGCACACAATACAGAGAACACACGTAGTAACTGTCTTCCCCAGTCTGATTTAGTTTACCTAATATCTTCCAGTTGTATCTAGTTTTGCAATTTTCCTAATTTCATTTTTATCACTGATTAAAATTCCATTGTGCATATATGCCACATTTTTATTCTTTATTCTTTAGTAGATGGGCAACTATGAAAATTCCATTTCCCTGCTGATGTAATGGACCAGCAAGAAACATGGATGTGAAAGTATCTCTGTAATAGGGTGTAAAGTCCTTTGGGTATATGCCCAGGAATAGAATAACTGAGTCAAATGGTAGAGTTTTTCTTTTTTAAGCCTCTGAGAAACTCCCACATTAATTTCCGCAGCAGCTGTGCCAGCTGACATCTCTGACCGACAGTGATCTAATAAGGTCCTCTTTCTTGTCAGTATTTGTTTCCTTGATGGGAAGCTATTCTGACTGCACATCCCTGATGGTAAGGAAGTTGACACTTGTTAAAACATTAACCATTTTTACTTCTTTGGAGAACTGTATGTTCCGTTCCCTTAGTCCATTTTTTGATTTGGGTGTTTGTATTCTCACTTATTTTATTCGTATGTTCTAGAAAGTAATCCTCTGTCAGACATGTGGCCGAAGCAAAACTTCCCCTCTGAGACTGTGTTATCATTGGATTGTCTGTTTTCTTGCTATCCAGAAAGAAGCTTCTGGATTTCAGAGGTTCCTAGCTTTGGACTCTTGACTTTGTTTCCTGAGTGAGAGGCGTCTGTTTAATGATGCTTTTGCCTACATCTTTAAATAATTTTCCTACCTTTCCTTCAACTAATTCAAAGATTGGGGTCCCAGGTTAACATCTTTGGTCCAGGTGGAATTGATTTCCGTGTAAGGTGAGAGATGAGGCCTGCTGACTTTTAGAGTTTGTTCAGAAACTTACTATTCTGATGGGTCTACCTCTATGTGAGACTTGGTGCTTCTCCCGTGTTTCTCTCAGTACACGGCTCTTCTCTTGTGTGTTTAGTGGTTTAGTTAAAACTGATAGAGAAGGAGGTTTTGTTATAGTCTGAATGCATGCTGAATACCTCCTGTATCTGGGGTGGCATCTCTTTCCCTAATTTGAGAAAACTGTCTTCTATGACTTTATTGAAAAGTCCCCAAAGCCTTTAAATTGTATGGTTTTTGTGTTTATGTTTCATATTTTCATGGGGTCTTGGATGCCTACTCGTATTTTCTTAGTTTGTCGTTGTCTTTAGAAAAGTTTCATTTCTCTCGCCCTGTCATTCAGCTCAGCTATGTCTACCATTGACCCGTTCTCAGTGAGGCTTTCTCTGGAAGTTTTTATTTGACTGATTGTGCTTTTCAATTGTGTATTTTAGTTTTTTTTAATGTTTCTCTTTGTATAATTTCTTTCATATTTTATACAAATTTCTTTTTTTTTTTTTACTTCCGCTGTTTGTGATCTGTTTGTCTTTACTGGTTTGCTTTCTTTGAGTTCTTTGAAATCTCATCGAATTGACTCTACATAGGTCATTTTGTGGGATTAATAATTTTCTGAGGAGTCATGTTGTTAGAGTTTTCATGTTTTTTTCATAGCTACATTGAGTTTTTGCACCTGGGCTTATTTAGTTGTTTGTATTTTTATGATAGCTGTATTCTTTCAGTTGAAGTATTTTCAATGTTGAGTTATGTTGTGGTAAAGCTGAGTTATGTAGTTCAGACATTTGATCCTCAGTTCTGAAACTCAGTGTGCTAATGTCGTCTCTGTACTTGGTACCCCCAGAGTATGATATTTTTAAGTAATACAAAACTTTTATTCTTTGAGAATTTCATACAAGATATTTGAGGTGCATTTATCCTCATCATTCCCAGATCACTGCATCCTCCCTAACATTCTCAATTTTTGTCTTTTTTGACAGAGAGGCAGAGAGAGGAAGAGAGAGAGAGAGAGAGAGAGAGAGACAGAGAGAGAGAGAGAGAGAGAGAGAGAGAGAGAGAGAGAGAGAGAGGGAGAGCTTACACCAGATGTGCCATCCTCTGGTTCCTATAATCTTTATATTACCTGAGCCTTAGATAGGTATAGGGGCTATAATATAAATGTATTAATTGGGGTTTATCTCTGAGTTTTGACCAATTTGATTTTTTGTAAGTATCTATGTCTTCTGCCACAAGAGACTTCTTTGATGAGGGGTTAGAACTACACTTTTCTGTGGCTGTAAGAATATTTATTTAGAATACACTTAGAAATGCTGGCTTATAAAAGTGGTAGCAGTGAGTTCTTAATCAAATATCCATGGCTAATGAAGCCATGGAATCTAGGTAAGTTTACAGTGAAGGCATAAATTTCCTCCTATTTACTGGCCCTTAAGTTCAATTAGGTGGCTGTTGGTTACCCCTTACATATAAGAGCCACTATTACACCTATCAGAATACCATACTGGTGCATAAGTGTTACGACTGGTTAGAGCCAATGATTTCTGTTCTCCCCTGATAGCTTACATAGGCCCTCTGATACTATGAGAACTGGTCCTCAGGGAGGGGGCTTCCCATTCAGATCCAGACCAATTCCTCCAAGTCCTGTGCCTGAAGTGTGTGTGTTGTTGTCAACACTATGGTCTTAATTTCTTTTGCTGGAAGGCACGATGGACTCCCCTAACCAACAACTCACAAGGAGGTTTTTCATGCCTGGAATTAGAGTTCTCATTTAAATAGTCTTGAGAAAGAACATTGGCTATGCTTGGCTACATGCTGTGACATGGAGAGGTGAATAGGACCCCCTTGTCCTCAGTGTCATCATGTCGGGTGGGGGGGGGATCATAAGTCATTACCTGGTGGTCCCCACAGACCTCAGCTACTCACTGTACTTTCCTCCAGCTTCCTCAGGGTGCAGTCTTTTGGCTCTCCAGCTGCCTGTCCCTGCAGCACAGTGCTTGAGTGCATGTGTGTGTGCATGTGTGTGTGTATGTGTATGTGTGTATGATGTATACGCTCACACTTCCCTACTGTGGTTCTTAATGCCCTTGCTTCAGCACATTGGTTCAGCTGAGCGCTTGCTTCCTTCTTCCACACCGAGACCCTAGTTGCTTACACTTAGTTTGTTTACACTTCTTATCCCATGCAGGAAAAAAGGATGACTTTTTGCACATTCTTTGGACTGTTTTCTTCCAGTGAGTTCCACTAACGAAGCTTTTAACCTGCCATTTGACCTAGAGTGCTATCAATAAATTCTGTTTACATGAAAATATATTAACTTGAACATTTTTAGGGAAACTTCTGTGTGATTCAGACGGGTGGCATTTTTAACTTCTTCATGTCTTCTCCAGGCCTACTGAGTTTCTGCTCAGAGCTTCAGTCATTCTGAGGATCCTTGTGCATGTGTAGTCAGTCACTTGTCTCTACTGCTATTAATATTGTGCCTTTTATTTTATCATTTTGATCACAATGCCTTGAAATGTGGGTAGTTTTGAGTTTATCCTACTTGGAGTTCATTAAAGAACCCTGTTTTTGTAATTCTTTTTTTTTTAATTTTTTTTATTTTTTTTTTACTTATTTATTTATTTTTATTCTTTTTTAATTAAAATTTCCACCTGCTCCCCATTTCCCATTTCCCTCCCCTCCTCCCAAATATTGCCCTCCCCCACTTCCCTCCCCCTAACCCCACTCCTCTTCTCCTCCCCCCACTCCATTCCCCCTCCCTCTCGATACTGAAGAGCAGACCAAATTCCCTGCCCTGCGGGAAGACCAAGGTCCTTCTATCTACGTCCAGAAAGGTGAGCGTCCAAACAGGCTAAGCTCCCACAAAGCCAGTTCATGTATTAGGATCGAAACCTAGTGCCATTGTCCTTGGCTTCTCATCAGTCTTCATTGACCGCCATGCTCAGAGAGTCCGGAATCAACCCATGCTTATTCAGTCCCAGACCAGCTGGCCTTGGTGGGCTCCCAATAAATCAGTTCCACTGTCACAGTGGGTGGGTGCATCCCTCGTGGTCCTGATTTTTTGCTCATGTTCTCCCTCCTTCTGCTCCTCATTTGGACCTTAAGAGCTCAGACCGTTGCTCCAAATTGAGACTCTGTCTCTACCTCGATCCATCGCCAGATGAAGGTTCTAAGGTGATATGCAAGATATTCATCAGTATAGGATAGGGTCATTTCAGGTTCCCTCTCCTTAGTTGCCCAAGGTACCAGCTGGGGACATATTCCTGGACACCTGCGAACCCCTCAAGAGTCAAGTCTCTTGCCAACCCTAAGATGGCTCCCTTAGATAGGATATATACTTCGCTGCTCCCGTATCCATCCTTCCTATATCCCAACCATCCCAATCCTCCGAGCTCCTCCCATCCTCCCCTTCTCATATTTCTCATCCCATTTCCCCTTTGCCCCATGCCACCTCACCCGCAAGTTCCCAGTTTTTGCCCTGGAATCTTGTCTACTTCCCCCTCTCCATGCGGATGACTATAAGATTTTCTTTGGGTTCACTTTCTTATTTAGCTTCTATAGGATCACACATTATATGCTTAATGTCTTTTATTTTATGGCTAGAAACCGATTATGAGTGAGTACATCCCATGTTCCTCTTTTTGAGTCTGGGATACCTCACTCAGGATAGTGTTTTCTATTTCCATCCATTTGCACGCAAAATTCGAGAAGTCATTGTTTTTTACTGCTGAGTAGTACTCTAATATGTATATATTCCACACTTTCTTCATCCATTCCTCCATTGAAGGGCATCTAGGTTGTTTCCAGGTTTTGGCTATTACAAACAATGCTGCTATGAACATAGTTGAACAGATACTTTTGTCATTTGATGTGGCATCTCTTGGGTATATTCCCAATAGTGGTATTACTGGATCTTGGGGTAGGTTGATGTTTTTGTAATTCTATGTGCTGGAAAACTCCAAATTTGAAGATCATTTTTATTTTCTCCACTTTAAAAAGAAATCACATACATATTGGTTCAATCAAAAGTTTTCCTCAAGTATCTTAAGTTCTGTTTTCTTCCTTTCCCCTTCCCTTTTTATGCCCAAATACAATAATGTCAAATGATCTTTTTTAAAAATGTCCCTTTCTGCAACTAAATTATTTGAGTGAAAATTTTAAAACCAATTTTCATGGTTTCCAGCACCAGGTCCCATTTGTTTTTACATTTTGAATTTTCTATTTCCTTATTGATGCTTTAATTTTTTCATTTGGGATTTTTCTTTAGTACACCGTTCACATTCCTTCAATTTTAAAGCATATTTAGGATCGACAATTTTTGTAAAGTCTGAAGACTCTTTTTCCTTAAATGGGCCATGTTTATGTTTCTCTGTTACTTTGACTATCTTGTTAAATTTTGTTAAAAATTAGAACATTTAAGAAAAACAACCACATTTCCACTCTTTATGGATTGGCTGGAAATGCTGTTAAGGTTTCCTTGGGCATTATGAGTTCCATCTTCTCTAGGCCTCTGCATGCCTCCATCACCAACTGAGCCCCAACACTCCAGGCTTGGACCAGCCCACACATTCTGTCTACCAGCTCAGTAACTTGTATCTACTTGACATTATTCATCTCAACCATATCCAATATTCAGGCCCAAGAAAAACTTCATATCCTGTGCCCTGTCACAGTCCGCAGTGTTAATGTTAGCCACAGAACTAACTAAAGAAGTCCACATGACCAGGCCTCATTGCAAAGAATCAAACAATATTAAAGATCAAATAGACATCTCTAAAATCTACTAGTCCCATAGAGATGTTTTCCAGTGAAAGCTACCTGCATGAACCCTAGGACACAGAATTTAAAAGAACAACCATGAATTCCATCAAAGAATTTGGAGTTGAAGAATACACAAACAGCTCAGTGAACTTAAGGAAAACAATTGCCTAAGTGATGTTCAAGAAAGTAGAGGCCGGGCGGTGGTGGCGCATGCCTTTAATCCCAGCACTCGGGAGGCAGAGGCAAGCGGATCTCTGGGAGTTCGAGGCCAGCCTGGTCTACAAGAGCTAGTTCCGGGACGGGCACCAAAGCTACAGAAACACCCTGTCTCGAAAAACCAAAAAAAAAAAAAAAACAAAAAAAAACAAAGAAAGTACATATATACAGCTTATAAAATTACAGAATTTCAAATCCAAACTCACTAAAGAGAAACACTGACAAAATCTCAAGTTGAAATAAAGATGGAATTGAAGAATTCAACCTAATTAGAGAGTAATTAGGCAGAAGATAGGATTTCAGGACTTGAAGATACAGTAGAGAAATTAGATCAAACAAGCAAAGAATATGAAACATTTAAAAGAAAAAGAAAACATGGGACATCATGAAAAGACCAAGTCTTGAAATTATAGGTACAGATGATGGAAAAGAATCTCAGGCAAAGGGCATGGACCATATTTTGATAGGATCATAAAAGAAGATCCAAACTAAGGAACGACACAGCCATACAGATATAATAAGCTCAGAGAAAACCAAACAGACAATATCAGAAAAGAAACTCCCCAAGGCATGCCATAGTTAAAACACTAAGTATATAGAACAAATAAAGAATATTGAAAAACTGCATAAGAAAAAGCACAAATCACATATAAAGGAAAATGCATCAGAATACCAACAGATTTTTCCATTGAAACTTTGAAAGCCAGAAGTATAAAAAACAACACATTGTAAGTCCTGAAAGATATGCCAACCTAGACTATCATAGCAAAAACCTAACTGCCATAGTTGAAGGCAAAGGATAAACTCTTCATGACACAGCCTGCAAAATAATAGTCCAGCAGACCAACCTAACACAAAATAAAGAAGGCAATAGCTATGCTAAAGAGAGGAGTAAGCATTGCCAAGAAACTATAGAAAGGTAACAAAGATAAAATTCTAGAAACCAAGTACTACTGAGAACATCAACAGCAACAACAATAAAAGCACACAAAAATGACTGCAATCAGCACACACCTTTGAATAATAACTCTGTAATAATAGCCTCAATTCTCCAATCAAAGGCACAGCCTGGATGAATGGATCAGGAAACCAAATCCACTTATCTGTTGTCTACAAAAAAATCTCACCTTGGTTCTATTAAGAACCATCTTAAACTTAAAGGATATATAAAGTATTCCAACTGAGTGGGACCAGGAAGCACGCAGATATTGCTATTCTAGTATCTGACAAAACAGACTTCAAATTAAAACTGCTCTGAAGAAATGAAGGAGGACATTTTATCCTAATAAAAGAAGCAATTAACTAAAAAGATATTACAATCATATATATGTATATACCATACACACACACACACACACACACACACACACATGCATTAAATTCTCACACAGTTTTATGAAAAGTATACTGTTGGAATTAAAGACAGAAGTTAACAGCAGCCCATTAGTAGGTGATTTTAATGTTTCACTTTCTTCAAGGGACAAGGCATCTCAACTGAAAATAAGCAGAGAAACACCAGACTTAAATGATAAGAAACATCAGACACATCAAAAGGATTTTACAGATTTGTGTAGACTGACTATTCCATCTAAGGAATAAGGAATATGCATTCTACTCAGTATCCCACAGAAACTTCTCCAATATGCCGTTTCCTGTGACTAAAAACAACTGTTGACAATTCAGAGAGAATGAAATGACTCCATAAACCCTATCTGAGCATAATGAAATAAAACTTAACGTTGACATCAGACAAATCTCTAGTAAGTACATACACTCATGAATATAAAACAGTTCATTATTGAATGGTCAAAGGAGAAATAAACCAAGAAATTTTAAAATTTCTGAAACTAAACTAAAATGAAAGTGCAGTATAAACAAAACCCCAGAGATACATTCAAAGCAGTCATATGAGGAACATTTGCAGTTTTAAATGCCTACATAAAAAAGAAAGAAAAAGCACAAGTAAATGATTTAATGACAGAACTCATACAAAACAATAACAAATCAAACTCAAATCTAGTAGTTAACAAGAAATAAAATATTCAGAGAAAAAGTTAATGAAACAAAATAGCACAATGAATCAATGACTATAAACACCTGTTCACAGAAATCTTAAAAAGTTTGATAGGTCCTTGGGCCAACTGAAGGAAAAAAAATGGATAACCCAAATTAACAGAACCAGAAAAATACAGAGGAACTTTGCAACAGACACCAAAGAAACTCAGGATATACTTTAAATACCTGTACTGACAGCATTGGAAAGTCTAAAAGAAACTGAAGAATTTCTAGAATCCTCCAAAGCACCAAAATTAAACCAAAAAGAGATGAACAATAAAAAAGCATACAAGATATTTAAACAATATCTGCATAAAAATCTCATATTCCTAGGTGTACTCACAGAAGAATTCTACCAGACTTCAAAGAAATTCAGTAACCAATCCTTCTTAAATTATTTTTATAAATTAAAAAAAGAAAGAAAAAGAAGGAGCACTTCCAAATGCCTACAAAGTTCATATTTTTCTAATATGAAAAACCAGGTAAAGACACAAAACAAAAGAAAGCTACAGGCTAATATCACTGATGAACGTTTAAAAATGCCCAATAAAAAACTTGCCAACTGAATACAGACACGAATCAAAAAGATTGTTCACTATGACCAAGTTGCCTTTATCAGAGAGGAGTAAAGATGGTGCCACATATGCAAGTCAATCAATGCAATAAATCATATAAATTGACTTAAAGACAAAACTCAAATTATCATGTTAATAGATGCAGGAAACGCCTTTGATAAAATCAAATATGCCATCCAAGTGAACAAAATAGAACATCCGAGCAGGAGTATGTATAATTATAGTTATCTAACACTTGGCAAAGTTTTCAAAAACACACACTGAAGAAACACAACTGGTGTGGGGAAAACTGGATATCCACTTGTAGCAGAACGAAATTAAACCCATATCTATTACCTTGCACAAAAACTAACTCCAAATGAACCAAGACCTAAATGTGGGCTCTGAAACGTCAAATCTGCTGGAAGAAAATATAGACCGCAAAGGACTTGCTGAATAGGACTCTGTTGGCCAATAACAGATAAGTGCGACCTCTTAAAACTAAACAGCTTCTGCACAGCCCAAGAAAGAATCAGCTTGCTGGAAAGGAAGCCTCCTGAATGAGAATGTTTGCTAGCAATATATCAGAGGATTAATGCCCAGAATATATATAAAGAGGGCTATGGATCTGAAAAGAAAGTTCTCAAAAGAAATAATAACTAAGAAATATCTAAAAAATAATAAGTTCTTCATCCCTAGAAATTATGGAAATGCAAATCAAAAAATTCTAGATTTCATCTTGTCGTATTCAGAATGTGAAAATCAACGAAACAATTGAAAATAAACAGTGGAGAGGATATTGGGGAAAGGGAATTCTCATTCACCATTGCTGGGGTTTCAAGTTGGTCCAGTTATTCTGGAAGTTAATGTGGAGAACCATCACAAAGCTAAAATTAAATCTACCATATGACCCAGCCATATTACTCCTTGGCATATGCCCAAAGGACTTAATGTCTGACTGTACACACACTTTCTCAGCCGTGTTCATTGGTGCTCTACTCACAATAGCAAGGAAATGAATGCAGCCTAAGTGTCCTTCAGCTAATGCATAGATAAGGAAAAATGCTGTAGTTATATTTTGTGGAACACTACTCTGTTTTAAAGAAAAATGAAATTATGACGTGTTCCGGTAAATGGTTGGTACTAAATGGGTAGTACTAGAAAAGATTATGTTTAGTGAGGCAACTCAGACCCAGAAAGACAAATGTTACATGTTCTCTCTCATATGTGGCTCCTAACGCCATACCTGCAAATGTGAGTGTACAGTGTACAGTCTAGAGTAACCTCAGAAACCAAGAAAGTGTGTGTGGCTAGGGTTTAGAGGAACAGAGAGACTAGCAAGATATAAGTGACCTAAAGAGGGAAATAGGGAAAATGTGAGGATGTTTTAATTGGGACTGAGGAGAAGGGTAAAATAAAATAAGTATGTCTAAACAGATCATACTGAGTTATATTATCTATGTATCTAAAATTATATATAATACATATAAGTCTGTGTATACATGCATACAGTTTAAATGAAATTTTCCCACCTGGACTAAAATGTTTCTCCTTAATGTTATTGACTATCTAACATAAAAATCCACTAACAAGCACAAGAAGCCCTCTATCAAGTTTCTGGTCATGATTGTTCAATTGTTCAAGTTTTACTCACAAAGCATTATTGACTATTGCTGTTGCCCTTTACTGTCTTTCTAAGGCTTAAGTTAAGTTCCTGTTACTGAAGACATCATTAACTTCAGACACAAGACCTGAAGGATCTGAGCTGCATCTAACCTGAAAGCCTTGAAGATAGCATGCAAGCATCCAAATAGGGAAGCAACCAGTACTCCTACCTATCTTGATGCCTGTGAACCACAACAACAGCCAGCATGGCATGATAGTCACAAGGGTTCAATAACAACACACCCATATCTCATATGTAACCAGCAGCTCCGTAATTGAACTGCTCAACAAGAGGGAAATCATCCTTGGTATTGGCAAGTAATCAATGACCTAGGGGTATTAAGACTTGGATCTTGGATAAGAACATCCAACCACCACTTTTTGGAAACAGCTAAACTCCAGTTCTCTAAATATTTAGAGTGGATTTTTCCACTTCAAATGATCCAAACAACAATGATTATTTACATGTGTGCCCACTTGCTTAAATTTTAGTTGATTCCAGATGTGATCAAGTTGAAAACCAACATTAACCATGACAATGTAATTACTTTAATTTTTTTGAATTTTTTTTATTTTATTCTTTTTTAATTAAGATTTCTGCCTCCTCCCCATTTCCCATTTCCCTCCCCCTCCTCCCACACATCGCCCCCTCCCCCCACTCCCCTCCCCCTATCCCCACTCCTCTCTCCCTCCCCCCACTCCATTCCCCCTCCCTCTAGGTACTGAAGAGCAGTCCAAATTCCCTGCCCTGCAAGAAGTCCAAGGTCCTCCCACTTCTATCTAGGTCCAGGAAGGTGAGCATTCAAACAGGCTAGGCTCCCACAAAGCCAGTTCATGTATTAGGATCGAAACCTAGTGCCATTGTCCTTTTTTTCTCAATAGCCTTCATTGTCCGCCATGTTCAGAGAGTCCGGTTTCATCCCATGCTTATTCAGTCCCAGTCCAGCTGGCCTTGGTGAGCTCCCAATAGATCAGTTCTACTGTCACAGTGGGTGGGTGCACACCTTGTGGCCCTGACTTCCTTGTTCATGTTCTCCCTCCTTCTGCTCCTCATTTGGACCTTAAGAGTTCAGTCCGTTGCTCCAAATTGGGTCTCTGTCTCTATCTCGATCCATTACCAGATGAAAGTTCTAAGGTGATATGCAAGATATTCATCAGTATATGATACTGTCATTTCAGGTTCCCTCTCCTTAGTTGCCCAAGGCGATTTCTCAGGAAATTTGGGATCAACCTACCCCAAGATCCAGTAATACCACTCTTGGGAATATACCCAAGAGTTGCCCTATCATATGACAAAAGAATTTGTTCAACTATGTTCATAGCAGCATTGTTTGTAATAGCCAGAACCTGTAAACAACCTAGATGCCCTTCAATGGAAGAATAGATAAAGAAAGTGTGGAATATATACATATTAGAGTACTACTTAGCGGTAAAAAACAATGACATCGTGAATTTTGCATGCAAATGGATGGAAATAGAACACTATCCTGAGTGAGGTATCCCAGACCCAAAAAGAGGAACATGGGATGTACTCTCTCATAGTTGGTTTCTAGCTATAAACAAAGGACATTGAGCATATAATTTGTGATCCTAGAGAAGCTAAATAAGAAGGTGAACCCAAAGAAAAACGTACAGTCATCCGCCTGCACAGGGGAAGTAGACAAGATTGCTGGGCAAAAACTGGGAACTTTCGGGTGAGGTGGCATGGGGCTAAGGGGAAATAGGGTGAGAAACGTGAGAAAGGGAGGATGAGGGGAGCTTGGGGGAATGGGATGGTTGGGATATAGGAAAGGTGGATACGGGAGCAGCGAAGTATATATCCTAACTAAGGGAGCCATCTTAGGGTTGGCAAGAGACTTGACTCTAGAGGGAATTACTTTAATTTCAAAAGATAGAAAAATTAAAGTAAGAATGAAGAAAAATCATTCTAGATATTTGGAGAATCAAAGATCTGTGTTTTTCTAATACCCCAAAATGAAGAAACAAAGAGGACTTACAGAAAATCTGCTCAATGAAATTAAGCAAAAACTTCCTTAATTCTAGAAAAGGCATGGATGCTTATATACTGAAGACTTACAAAATTCCAACCAGACATGACCAAGAATGCTATTCACTATGGCATTATTATGGCCAAATATTCAAAGATATTGGACAAACATAGCATTTTATTACTGTAAGAGAAACCATCAAGTCACTTCAAATCATGCTTAAGGAAAGTTTCATTGGACTAAGAACAGAGAGCCTACAAGCTAGGACAGAATGGAAGGACAGATTTTTGTACTGAGGGAAAATAAATTTTGTACTGAGAAAAAATAAATTCTAATCAAGGTTAATATGCATAAAAAGGACACCTTTCAGAAATGGTAGTCAAATATAGACTTTCTTAGAGAAACAAAAATAGAGAATTCACAACCACTAGACTAATATTACATCCCATACTTAAGGAAGTAGATGAAAGGAAACTTTCAGCTTGGATTCTGTCAAAGTATATCTCCTGTTGGAAAATCAAAGAAATTACTATTATAAGTTCATACCTTTAAATAATATCTTGAATGTAAATGGTTTAACTTCTCCAATTAAAAGACACATACATCAGGCATAGTATGCAGTCCTATACATTCAGCATTTCTGAGGCTAAGGCAGAAGAATCTTTAATTTGTGGCTTGCATGAGCTATACAATGGAACTATATCTCTACATTAATTAATTAAAAATTACAGAGTTGCTGAGTGAACTAAAAAAAAATATAACCCAACAACACGCTGTCGACAAGAAACTCCTTATAAGCTAGTTTGTTTCAAAGATAAGTACTGTAGGAAAAAATATAAGACAAAAATGAATCCAACTATAGGTAAAAAAGAAACACATAGCCAGTACTATACAAATATAAAGAATTATTTGGAATTGCTATGAAAAAATGATACACTAAGAACTTAGAAAAATCTAGAAAAAGATAAATGTATGGAAACATGTGATTAACCAAAACTGAACATTGAGTAGATGAAACACGTAAATTCCCAGCATCAAGTAATAACACTAACTCAGTAATACAAGGTCTTACAACAACGAAAAGCCCAGTACTGAATGGCTTAACTGATGAATTCACCACTTTTGTATAAAACTCAACTGAATAAGTACTTATGGAGCATCTAAGGCAGTCACAATGCCTAGTACTCTCTCTGATTTCTGTTCCCACAGAATAAGCATCTGTTCAGAAGCCAAATCCAAGACATGGAATAATGCAGAGCAAACTGTGAGGGAGAGGGCTGCTTGTGGAGACACAGAAGAAAATTTCTTTTTCCTTCGAAATCTCCACTAAATGATTGTTTTCAAACAATTGAGTATTTACAGACAAAGTTATTCCATCCATCTTTCCTAGGACTCAAGTTTGATAGTCTATAACATACTTGAAGTGCTTTTCAATAAAAAGAAATAAAAATGGGCCTGATAGAAAGAGTTTTGATATTTGTACTAGAAAACATCATCCCTACTATAAGATTGCAGCAAGCCTAAAAAGCATTGTAAACATCCCTGACTGGCTGTGTGAGCATTTTAATTAGTACTAACACTTTCCTTGGGAATGAGACATTCCCAAGTCAAAATCTGCTATTGTCTGGAACTTCCTAAGGCCAGAGAAGTGAAAGGAGACATCTACACTGGAGGGAACTAGATGGCAGAGTGGCTGGGAAACACCATAAAATATACATACATTCCCAGAAACAATGCTGACTGGAGTGCACCCTTAGCCCTGCTCTGTTGCTTGCACACACTTGGGAATCATGACCAGGCTTCGGGTTTCTGCTGGCTCCCCTTGTCTGTGCCCAGTTGGAAGAGGCCTTGGTGGAAATCATATATTTATGTTTTTTCCTCCCCACCCAGGAAGCACTTCGGTTGCGAGTGATGCTGTAGTATTTATTCCTCTCAATGCTTGCCATTAGACATGCCCGCCCTCAGGGTTTCCTCACCACTTTCCACAGAAGTATGATTTCATTCTGTTTTCAGAGATCTTTCCACTCTGTTTCCTTTTCTCAGTTCTCTGAGCATTTCCCTTCTTGTTTGTCTCAGGTCACGATCCTAGCTCCTCGCTCCTGTTATGGGGCCGTTGACTCTCATCTCAGCAGCTGGAGGGCTGCCTCTTGCCCTGTTCCACACCGACTGCCAACTCCAGCAGCACTGTGGTCAGCCAGGCATTTCCATCCCACAGGGTTTGTAGCTCACTCTTCCACATTTCATGTGAACACCACTCTCAGCCAAAGAATTGTTCAGCTTGTACTCAGTTTTGAGATGTGTTGGCTGGATCTTGATAATCAGCCTTTTTTTGGGTCCATCCCATAGCCACTAGATGCCTTAGTATATGATGAAATTCATACACAAATTTTTGGGAATGGGAAGGCTTGGGGTTTTAATTTTCCAAGGACTTTTCCTATTTTTCTCTCAGCATTTTCATCTCTTATAATTTCTCTGTGGCATGTCAACTGATGCTTAGAGGAGAATCCCAAAAGAACACTGTTCTGCTGTAGGCCTACAGCCCAGTATTTTTTATGATGTGTTGGTTATTTGCTGTGACTGTAATATTTGTCACTACCTTTGTTCCATCCACTCTGATAATCTGACAGCTGTCTTTCAAAACGTCATAGCATAGGAATTTTTCTAGGCACACGTTCTTGGTACTAGGGTGAGTCTGGAAGAAGTGTGCTCAGGTGGGGAGGTGACCTTTCCTCCCATCTCTGGTACTGCTTGTCAGCTGCTCCGTGGGGACATTGCATTTGCTCTCTACCCGCTCAGCAGCTGCTCCACTACCACAAGGCACATGGTGTGGCCAGTGTGCATCCCATTCAGCACCCGTAGTGCTGTTTCTTTACTGCTGCTGGTGCTGTGACTGCCAGGCATGGGTGTTTACCAAACCTTTAAAAAAAAATAAAAACTAAAAAACAACAAATACTAATCTACCTTGGACTGTTCCAAATAATTGAAAAGGAAGAAACTCTCCCAAATGATGGCAATAATTCCCCATGTATAATAAAAAAAGATAAGGAAAAAGGAAAACAAGAAAACTATAAAGCAATATCCCTGATTACCACTGATATAAAAACAGTAAATAGGATACAGCTAAATCAGTCCAACAAAACTGTGAAAGGATCCTTCACCAGGATAAAGGTGATTTAATTCCAAGGAATGTAAGCATGCAATATATCCCATCAATAGAATGAAGACTGAAATTTACATAATAATTTCAGTAAGTATATGAAAAGAATTCAACAATATTCAGTATTTTTAAAGATAAAACCTGTGAATTAGGCATAGAAGTATGAAATCCCAACATCTCCAGAGCTCTCCATTTTTTAAAACTTGCTGCACTGGGGAAGCTCAAAGCCCTTCTTCTAAGCCAGGGCATGAGACAAAGACATCCATCCCCACTCAATATAGTACTAGAAATTTTAACAAGAACAGTTAGGCAAAGAAAAAAGTTAAAACCAAACAAACAGGAAGGTGCTCTCCTTTTTTTTTACACACAGAAAAACCTGAAGTCCTAACCAAAAAAATGGTTAGAAACAAGAACATTCATTAGTAAATTTATAGATGAGAAAAGAAACATACAAAAACCAGTAGGTTTTCTATACAGCAACACAAACATAATAACGAGGAAAGTATACCAGCAATCCTATCCATAGTAGACAAAACAATGTAAGACACCCAGGAACAAACAACTAAAAAGTGAAAGAATTCTATAATTATAAATAGTTTGGGGGCTGGAAAGATAACTCAGAGGTTAAGAGCACTAGCTGCTATTACAAATGACTAGGATTTAGTTTCTGGTACCTTCATGACAGTTTACAAATATCCAACTGGCTTCTGTGGGTAGCTGGAATATGTGTGTATATACATATACACGGTGACACTTAATACACAGAAGATATAAAACTAATCTTAAAAAGCTGCCGATGAGACAAATTGAAAGAATTCACTAAAGGAGAGAAACTTTGCTCTTGTTTTTCTATTGGAGGACTTAATATTACTAAACTCCCATATTCTTCAAAGCAATTGAGACATCTAGTACTATCTTCATCAAAATATCAATGGCATTCTTCAGAGAACTAGGCAAAGTAACCATTAAATTCATATGAAAGCAAAAGATAGCCCAGAGTATCCAAAACAATTTTGAACAAAAAGAATTCAGATATCAAAATACTTTATTTCAAGACATATACAAATCTAGTATAACCAAAGCTGAGTGGAACTGGCATAAAATGAAGAGAACAGTAGAAGACAATAGAGTCCTAGAAATGTATTTACCCAGCTGTGGACAATGACTCTGGGCACAGCTGTAGAAATGTATGCACTGGAAGAAGGACAGCTTTTCCATTAAGTTATTACTGGACAATGAGTTACGTACAAATGACCAGCAAAAAACTTCTAAATCTCACCCTATAGAAAAATGGACCCTCACACCTACTTTGTAGTTGCTTTGGTGTGTGGAGGTATTCAGGACATTGAAAGAGTAATGTGGAAAATAACCCAGGCACAAAACCTTGACTTACAATCTGTGTAGGACAATCTGCAAAATATGCTAGTACAATGGTGTAACAGTACTACTGTTTGATTTGACTTAAAGCCGACATCACAAGATAAAACCCATACCTGTCACTACTTGAGTAACCAAGAACCAGAAACTGGATAGCCCCCAGACCTACAGTAATACCAAATACTACTGACCTAAAAACAAAACAAAAATCAATAAACTGATTCCTAATTACATTCTCCTATACTCGTAGATCAGTGCCTTACCCAATCACCATTAGTGAAGCTCCCTCCAGCAGCAAATGGGAACAGAAGCAGAGATCCCAGCCAGAAATTATGCAAAGAGAGAGTTTGAGTTGGAAGTATCTATCAAAGCCCTCCCCTCACAGCTCAGGGAATTCCCACAGAAGAGGAGGCGGAAAGATTGTAAGAGCCATAGGGGACTGAGGACACCCTGAAAACAAGTACCACTGAGTCAACTAAATAAGGTGCATATGAGCTCACAGAGACTGAAGCAGCAAATGCAGGGAGTACCCAGGTTTGTAATAGGTCCTTAATGTATCTAGTATTAGTAAATACTTAGTAGTAAAAACTAGTGGGTTTCTGATTCTTGTGCCTGCTCTTGGGACTTCCTTCCTCCTGTTGGGTTGCCATGTAAAACATCAATATAAAAGTTTTGGCTTTATCTTTTTTATTGATTGATTGATTGATTGATTTCTTAAAGATTTCTGCCTCTTCCCCGCCACCGTCTCCCATTTCCCTCCCCCTCCCCCGATCAAGTCTCCCTCCCTAGTCAGCCCAAAGAGCAATTAGGGTTTCCTGTCCTGTGGGAAGTCCAAGGACCCCCCACCTCCATCCAGGTCTACTCCAACAAAGCCAGTACGTGCAGTGGGATAAAAAACCTATTGCCATTGTTCTTGAGTTCTCAGCTTTATCTTATACTTTATTTTGCATTGTTTTGTCGTCATCTCTTAGAACTCTTCTTTTCGAATGAGAGACAGAAAGGAATGGATCCAAAGGGAAAAGGACGTGGAGAGTAACTGGGAGGAGTGGAAGGGGAGAGACTGTAATCAGTATATACTGTATAATAAAAGGATATTTTCAATAAAAGAAAAAAAACACAAAGATGGATTAACTACTTCTATTGAAGTCCTGAAAATTTGAAAAGGTTAGAAGAAAACAGAAGGAATACTTCAAGACCATGGTAGAGGCAATGGTTTTCTGAATAAGACCTCAAAAGCACAAGAAATACAAGCAAAAATTGAAAAGCTGCATGTAGAAAGGAAATAGAAGTAAAAAGAATCTACAAAAATGAGAAAAAATCTTTCTAGCTGCTCTGTGACAGTATGTCATATGTAGAAGATGAAGTGACTCAACAGAATATTAAAACTATAATCAGACACTGGCCAAATACCCCAGAGTCACTTCTCAATGGAATTAAAACTACTGATAACTGAGCAAGCTATTTTGCATCACTTTAGAATGGCTTTTGTATAAAAATCAACAACAAATGTTGGCAAGGATGTGGAGAAAGAACTCTCGCATAATATTGGTGTGTACAGCATTGTACATCATGAAGAATACTATGGGAGTTCATAAAATACCAACTTATCTACAGCATGATTAAGTAAGCCCACACTTGAGCATATACCTGGAGGTAATGAAATAATTGTAACATAGATATGTAGACTTCCTTATTTACTGCATCAGTATTATATTATCAGGTTGTGAAACTTACCTTGGTACCCTCAAGGAGATGAATGTATGAATATACTGTGCTCTATAAAGGTGTACTTCCTAAACATTAGGAAATATTAAATGCTGTCAATAGCTACACAATTCATGGAATTAGAGGAGCGTGGTAAATTAAATATGCCAGTCATAGGATGACACATTTTTCTCATATGTGAAAACTAAAAATGTTTACCTGAAAATAGGGTTACTATAAATTTTGGAGAATAGGGGAGAAAGGCTGTATTTTTGAGGGCATGCAAACATTTATGGAAATAGAGTGTTTATCCCATTAATACATACTGCACAGCATGGTCCTGGATAGTATAGGCAGGAGAAGGAAGCCATGGAGAGCAAGCCAGTAAGCAACACTATTCCATAGCTTCTGTGTCAGCTCCTGAATCTAGGGTCCTACCTTGCATTCCTCCCCTGTAACTTGCCTGGAAAATGGGCCATCTTAAGGAATAAACTAAAATCAGTCCTTTCTCCCAAAGTTGTTTTTTAATCATAGTGTTTTATCATAGCAAATAGAAACCCTGACTAAGACATATGCTTGGATCTAGAGATTTTAAACAAAGCAAGAACAGGTGTGTCTGTACTTTCAGCAGGATATATCCTAGTCCTTCAACCCAAGTGTTTCCATGCCCAGCTTCGTGACGTTAACTAGCGCTAATGCCTTACTGAACACAGATATTAGATGTTTTAAAATAAATACAAAGTTTCTTATTCTGTAAAAGGTCTTTTAGGTAAACATAGGGTATTAAGCTATATCCAAATGAATTAGAGAGATTGCCCATGTCACAAGAATTATTGAGTTAAATGCAGGTAGTGAATTTACTTAGTGTAAAATGTCATTCGGCAGATACCCAAAGATAGCACTGCCTGGAGAAATGCACAGAATAAGGTGAAGAGGAAGGCCCCCCAATATGCTGGATAGACAGCATAAAGGAAGGCTATGGAACCCTGCGCATGACAATAAAACAGCATCTAGTACTGCCCAGGATAGGAGTAACTGGAGAAACGCCATAAACAGGCTGCCCATGCATGCTTAAGCATTGTTGGGGAATAAATGATGATGATGGTGAGGATGAAAATGTCATTCAATTATAGGTGCCATTTACTGATACAGTTAATATTAATTAGAAATTCCAGTGCTGCAGTGGGCGAGCTAGCTGGGACAATGTTGGAGAGCTTGCTGAATTGGTGTCAGTGAGGGAAACCTGTCAGGCTGACTAACCCAGATACCATTCAGGCCCAGAACCAGGGCTGAGTTGTCTCATTCAAATATCTACCTCATCTATGAACTTGTTGGAGAGTGTGAAGGGTCCAAACCTACAGATTCAAACCTGCAGTGATGGAGGAAGGTCATTGGTTAAAAAATAAAGAAACTGCTTGGCCCTCATAGATTAGAACATAGGTGGGTGGAGTAAACAGAACAGAATGCTGGGAGGAAGAGGAAGTGAGCTCGCATCTGCCCCAGCTCTCCTCTCTGGGGCAGATGCGATGAAGCTCCGACCCAGGATGGACGTAGGGTGGAATCTTCCCGGTAAGCGAACCTTGGGGTGCTACAACACATTAATAGAAATGGGCCAAGCAGTGTTTAAATGAATACAGTCTGTGTGCTGTTATTTTGGGGCATAAGCTAGCCAGGCAGCCGGGAGCTGGGTGGCAGGAATGCAGCCCCACAGCTCCACTACACTGCAGGATGGACATGACACAGGACAACAAGAGGATATCTGAGAGGAGTCCCAATGAGGGCCCAGTACCCAGGGTATAGTAAAAGTCTTGAACCAAGCCAATGACTTATTGCAATGGCAATGAATACTTTAAAATAAAGATGTAGACTAAAGGGTATATCATGTGACTCACTCTGTCACACCACAGCATCTGCAGCAAAACATTTTTTTTTTCTTTTTTGTATGTTAGTCTGGTTGGTTTTGGTTTCTTTTTACAGGCAGGAGATTCATGGCATCTGCAACACTGCCCCTTTTCTTCCAGCATTCTGTTCTGTCTACTCCGCCCACCTAAGTGCTGTCTTATCAAAAGGCCAAGGCCGTTTCTTTATTCAACCAATAAAAGGGACAAAAATACAGAAGGACCTCCTACACCAGCCTGACTGATAGTAATTTAAAGTGTAGCCACTATGACTAAGGGGAAGCAGCATTTCTATGCTTATAATATACCCTGTGTCTCAGTGGAATTCCTGTTGTTTTCTGATCAAGATTTAGCTGGCTCCACGTCTGTCTATATGCCACCATACTGCCATCATGATGATAATGGACTGAACCTCTGAAACCGTGAGCTATCATCCCAGTTAAATGTTTTCTTTATAAGAGTTGCCATGGCCATGGTGTCTCCTCACAGCAATAAAAATCTTAACAGGACAGTGTTGGGGGAGAGGCTGCTTATTTGTTCCTGGCTACCCATATCCTAAACAATCGCACAAAACTGTATTAATTAAACACTGCTTGGCCAATGACTCTAGCATATTCCTAGCAAGCTTTTACATCTTAACCTATTCCTATTATTTTATATTTTTATCATGAGGTTCTTGGCCTATAGGCAAGGTTCCCACTGGCAGCCTGCATCTTTCTCTTCTGGCAGCTACATGGCTTCTCCATAACTCTGCCTACTCTCTCTATGTATCTTTTCCAACTTGGCTATACTCTTATTAAGCCACTGGCTGAAAGCAGCTTCCTTATTAATTAACCAATAACAGCACATATACAGAAGTACTTCCCACACCAAGGACGGGAAAGAAAGAAAGTGTTCTCAGGAAGACAGACAGACACATGAGACATAACATATCATATGCAAGTATTTTCTTCCATACGGTGAGTCCCTTTGTTATCTTATGATATTATCATTTAAAGCACAAACTATACAATTTATGATGAAATATAATTTATTTTTCATCTGTGTCTTATGCTTTTGATGTCATATCTAATAAGGCTTTCTTAATTTAATATTATGTTGACTACATCCTAAAATTGTGTTATGAGCTGAGGAGGTTTTGGGTTCTATATTTATTTCTAGGATAGATGTGATGAATAAGATAAATATCGATTTTCTTTTATGTAATAAAAAGAGCAGCCAGTGGTTTTAACCACTGAGCCATCTCTTCAGCACTTTAGATTGTTTGTTAACATAACAGGAATTACTTCTAGAGGCACAGCAATAATAATAATAATAATAATAATAATAATAACAATAACAATAACAATAGCAATAATTTCTTTTAAAAAACAGAATCCTGGACTTTATTCTCAGATGAAAAATAATTTTGATCAACCCTCTAGAGATAACATGTCTAAATGCAAATGTGTTCAAAGTGCTACCCTTGAACTTAATTTGCCTGCTTTGCTTTCAGCTGTGAAAGGTCAAGCTGCACTCATCTTTCTCAGCACATTAGGTAAATGTGAGTTTATTATACGGTGCAAACAGCTGGTATCCTGAAAGGGACAATTGCAAGAGAAGGAAGGAGCCCACAAAGGTACGCCTATCCATTCTACAAATGTTCTCCTTAATTCTTATTTGTAATCCCATAGAAAATACACGGTGCCAATGTCTCTTTGAAAGCCCAAGACCTGCTGGGGAATTTAAGTTTGTTTAATAAGCATTCCTGTAAATTTCCCCGTGAATGGAGGGATGTATAGGTGGGGGTCTTCTACCTGGAGGCAATAGCCTGTGGACCGGATGGCAGCGCATGTTTTATTTCATCCCTCGCACATGAGAGGGTATAAAAGCAGTCACCTGTCAACCCACTCCAGCAATGAAATTCAGCAGCCTGTTGTCCCAATCACTACTCTCAATCACTCTAAACGGCCTCCTGAGACAATCCTTATTATAGGACATGCTCCTAAGAGTAGATAAATGGAGCTCCACCTGCCAGTCTGCGTAGGGAAAGATGGACACTCTTGGCCAAAAATATGAAAGGGCCTGGAGCTTTATTGACATTTACATCAAAAATAGTTAGCAATGAAAGCAGCTGTTGTGGCATGCTTTCACCACAACGTGTTTGGAATATGCTGCGAATTGAAATGCAGACCTCCTGACAAGCAATTTACCTTCTGTCAGTCTCCATGTGCTTATAGCATTGCCGGTGCTTGCGGTGAGAGGCCACCGAAAGCTGCACATGTGTACAGTTTGGATGAAAGATTAACTACAATTTGAGGCAGGAAGTAACGAGTTGTGGAATGTCATTCATAATGGCCTACGCTGTCATCTGCAGGGTGACACCATAGCAAGAAGTTGCCTCTGTTGTGACCGCCTTATGGAATCAGATGCCATTCATTCTAATGAAGATCTGACTACAATCCTAATAGGCAGAGTGCAAGACAGCTTGGGATTGGAAGTATTAATCTGCCTTGTTTGTTGACATTACAGTAATGACTAGAATGCCATTATGCAAGGATTTCTTTTAGAAGCCATTCAATGGGGGGATTGGAATCCAGAGTATAACAGCCTGGAACAAAGGATGTGCCGGGAGTTAATTTTTGTATTTATTCTTTTCAGTTGATTCAGTATATTAAATTTTCCTCTCTTAAAAATTTCAGTAGATGAGATATTATGATGTCTCGTGAGTACTGACTGATTTGCACAAATATGACACACAGCACAGTCTCTCCAAAGCAGGCCTTTACCCTCTGTGTTTGGGTGGCACTTGGGATGTAGACTCACTTCTGAATGATGGTTATTCAGTTGCTGTTTCCTGACCAGTGTTGCTTCAAACCATGCTGTGTAGCGCAAATTCTCATTGGTCTTAATAATAAAAACCCAGAATTAGATATGGGGTAAATGCTGAAAGATCAAAGAAAGAGCCAGCCACTAGAAAAACTGGTTACCTCTAACGAATCTGCAGACTAAAGTGGGCAAGATCTGTCTCCAGGAATCCTCAGTTTGAATGCAATGTGCCTCTTCCTGTCTTATATTCCTCTCTCCATCCAGCCATGTCCCTTCCTGAATCCACCTTCCTAGTACTGGGATAAAATGCATGTGACTCCCAAGTACTGGGATTAAAGATGCAAGTCACCACTGCCTGGCTCAGTTTCTCTTTTAGACTAGACCAATCTAGTAAGGCCCAGGCTGGCCTTTAATTCACAGAGATCCTTCTGCTTCTGCCTCCCAAGTGTCTGCCAAGGTGTGGGCCACCACTGCCTGGCCTCTATGGCTAACTAGTAACTAGCTCCATACTCTGATCTTCAAGTGAGCTTTATTTGTTAAGTCATGAACAAAATATCACCACAATGATGATTGTTAGAAATATTTTCAACACGAGCTCTCTGTCGATGCAAAAATCCCAATCAAGCCAAATCAAAACAAACTAAATTAAATGATATCTAGGTTTAATAGGACTTCTGAGCTCTCGGGTGGCCCCCGAGGGGAACCAGGAAGCTGCCAACTTGACCATGGGGAAAGACGGAAGACCACGTGTTGACCTTCTGGGAAGCAGTTTAAATAGACTGGGGGACTGGTCCTGACCTCCTCTGGGGAGGTGTCAAGGTGTAAGGGGCACACGGGTGGGGCCTCCAAAGATGGAGGCCAGAGACCGGGATTTATAATGATGTTTGTAGTTCTCCCAAGAATGTGGTCACATCTACCTAGTCACACAAAGAGAGTAATTTATAGTTTTCTTCCCATGGCTAAAAAGTTCATCATTTCAATCTGATAAACTGCTTAACAAGAGGTCGTGTCATTACCCACTTGGTTTAATTTTGTTCTCTACATTTGAGGATCTGCCTTTTGGCTCCTTTGCTAACATTTGATCTTGGGTGTTATAGTTCACAAGCAGTTTAGCTTTTCGTCTCAAGAAGAAAAAAAAAACATTTGGTACAATAATGGTTCAAACACTCAATGTTTTCACTATGATTATATATGTAAGACCACCACAACTGTTAACAATCCCAGATGTAGTTTTAATAATGTTTGTAGTGTCACAGACTGTAAACTTTACTTTTTTTGAGACAGAAGGGTCATCTACAGCCAGTGAGAGAAATAGTCTTCCCCAGAGAAGAGCACACCAATTGGATATATATATATATATATATATATATATATATATATATATATCTACAACAATTAATTTTTTTTTTAAAAAAAGGCCATGAATGTGAAAAGGAGGGTTAGATGGGAGGGTTTGGAGAATGGAAATGAAGCAGAGGAATGATGTAATTATGTTATAATCTCTAAAATAAAGTAAAAAGTCTTTAGTGACATTGGGAATCTGAGCCTTTAAGCTTTTCAGATACTAACCATAGCCGTAATAACCCAACAAGACCAGCAAAACAAGTTTTTCTACCAAGAACTTTAAGAAAAGACAATGTAGCTGCTGACACTTCTCTCTGATGAACGCTGAGACTTATAACTAAGCCAACTTTTGGAACACAGCCCCATCACTAACAATTCTTGACACGTTCCTCCCAGTATAAACACACCCAAGCGTTTGGGAAACTGCAAGTCCTCAGAATCATTTGTTGTAGTTGGCTCTCAGGTGTTTGGTGGCAAATGCTGGCTCAGCATAAAAAATTTATGTGAGGTGAGTTCTAACAGGCCTGAATGGTGTGGAGGTGACGGTAGCTTTCAGGGAAACTGCTATGTGTGTGTGTGTGTGTGTGTGTGTCTTCCAGCCAACAGAGAAAAACAGCAGAGCCCTGGCAGAGTTTCTGGCAGAGGTGGGTTTCAGGGCAGCTATGCAAATTAGCCTATTTCTGGAGTCCCTCCCTGAAACACAAACTCATAGTCAGCACCAAATCCAGTGACTTCTGTGTCTCTGTTAATTCAGGCCAATTCATAGTTCTTGCTTCTTTTATTATTGACACAATTAGCCACAAATTTAATGGCTTAAAGCAACACAAATTTATGAATTTACAGTTCTGCATGTCAGAATGGGTCTCACTGGCCTTAAACCTGGATGCTAGCAGCTAACATAACTTCCTGGAGGCTCCTGCACAGATCTTGTCTCTTGCTTTTTCTGACCTGCATCTCTGTTTATGCTTTTATGGTACTTCCTCCATCATCACAATAATCTCTCTCTCTTCCTTGTACTTATTATTTATAATTTTTTCATGTATAAACAAGAAGCGGTGGTGCACACCTATAATCCCTCGCACTTAGAATTACAAGCGCATGCCATTGTGCCTACTTCCCCAGTCACTGAGGTGAGGGCATCAGAAGGATCTTCATGGGAATAACACATCTAACATGATGACTGGGTAGGTAGGGATTATTCTGGTTAAGGAGAGAGATCAAATTTTATGAATGCAGTCATGTACCATGTTTGAGAGGTGACAATGTGCTCCTTGGTCTGTGGCATTTCTTTCTATTTCTTCTAACCCAGTAGATCTTTTAAACAGCAAATGTGAAAGTGAAGGTCACTTTCATCCAGGACTTTTATACACATCTACATCATCCCAAAGACAGTGGATTTAGAATGTGTCTCTGTAACACCATAGCAGGTATTTCTTTAGTTCCACCAACCAATTCCCGAATAATGGCACAAAGTCTTAATATTAGTTATGAATGCTTGACCTTATCTTAAGCTCATTCCTTGTTAATCTTGTTAGCATAATCTGTTTTTCTTCATCTACATTTTATCTCGGGGCTTTTTACCCTTCTTTCTTTTTTATTTTCTTTCTGTATATCTTACTTTCCTGCTGTTTCCACATCTGGCTGGCCAGTGCCTGACTTCTGGCCCCAGGCATTTCACCTTCTTTCTACCTGGAATTCTCCTCCTCTTCCTTCTCTGATCTCATTCTTCTGAGCCTCGATTTCTCTTCCTACTTATTCTCTCTTCCCACAAGCTCTGCCTGTCCCTCTCCTGCCTAGCTATTAGTCATTAAGCTTTTTGTTAGATTAATCAGGTGCCTTAGGCAGGCAAGGAGAAACTAATGCAACACATCTTTACTTAATTAAACAAATTGAGCACAAAGGAATATAACACATATTTACATTGTTAAAAGGCAACAGAAACAAATGTAGCAAACCTTCACATAAAGTAATATTCCACAACATAAATAAATGTAACACATCTTTACCTAGATAAAAATAATATTCCACAACATAATACAAAAATATTTCTCCCCTCAGGACTACTGGCCGTTTTTTCATACCATTTTTTGGAGAAAATTAGCCCATGCTCCATATCTTTTCATAGTTACTTTCTCTATAGAGCTAGAAGATATGCATTATAAACAAAAATCAGTGGTTGGACCATGATGTGGACACTTGAAAGTAAGCAGAAAAAGTTCTAGTTCTCCTGCTTTGTGTTCTTCAGTTTAGACTGCAAGTTGCCATTCAATTAAGGAGAGTAATTGGCTATTTACTATTGAAGGGTGCTGTTTGGGCATCAGCCAAGAAACTTCTCTCTCCCATGATATCCATATTTCTTTCATAACAGTAGAAATGTTCATAATTTTAAAGTTTACTAACTTTTATAAAATAGCCAAATAACAGTTATTCCCCCGCCCTTCTTTTTGGACTTCACTGATGCATGGACATCTAATGTATCTGCATGGTATACAGTGTAAATGAAGTACACATGGTGTGGCAATTACCATACTTATGTTGATATGGTCATCACAGTGGATGCTACATATGAAATTTCTAGATATAATTAGTTTCATAACTGAAAGTTAGCACTCTCTGGCCAGCATTTTCTCAGTTTCCTCGTCTCCCAGTACTTGCTACTCAACATCACTGTTTCATTCCCTAATCTATAAAATTATCTTTTCTAGATTTCAGTTGTGACGACATGCAGCACTAGTCTTTCTGTGTCTGTCTGATTTCATTCAGAACAAAGACTGCAAAGTTCATCTATGTTTTTCCAGGTGACGGAACTTCCTTCTTAATTGGAGCTGGTAATATCCCATATTCAAAAAACTTTTGAACCATAATATATATACCAGGAGTTAGGTATTGTGAATGGCCTAGGTTTTTTTTTTTCTTAATCTCAGCTAAGTTTATGTTCACAAATAGATGAACATAAAACAAGCACACCATGAACAGGAATATACATTGAGTATTTTGAGTCATTCATCTACTGGAAAGCACAAACTTGAAAAGTTGAAGTGTTTTCTCATTAATTTCAGGTGGTTTCAGGTAGCCCTGTGGTCTTTCTGTTGAGTGAATGCGAGCCACCTAAAAGGAACACAAGCTCCCTTGCTCAGTACAGCAGCAGAACCCTGTTAGACAAAATTGTAACCAATTTCAGGAGTGGGTGACCTAGAGGCTGAGCCACAGGTCACTAACTAGTGACCAGAAAATCAGACTCAATCATGTATTCACCAACAGAAAATAAAATCATTGCAAACCTATTTAATCAATTCCTTATCAATAATGATCAGACTACTACTGCTATATCTAATATGAATGAATAGAACAAAATCCATATATACCAAAAAGGGACGTGAAGGAACTACATGTAAATAACTACAGAGTAAATTGAATAGAGAGTCATAGTAGAAGCTAGAAGAGAGAAAAAATGCAATTAAATAAAAATGGTATTGGTGGCTAAGCAAAAACATAACCAAAATGCACGACAAAATTAAGCCAGGAAGAATGGTGGACACTCTGCAAAATTAACCAGCAGTAATATGATAAAGTCCATAACTGTTTTTGAAAAAGGAGGCTAAGCAGTGGGAGACAGAGTGGGGAACAGAATCTTATGGGAAACAGTAGGACAGTAGTCAAAGGAGCAAATCCAAAGGTGTTATTACAAAGAACAAAACTGATGGATTCAAACAAGAATCTGAAATTTAGATTTAGAAGTAACACTAAGGAAGTGCTTTTTGCCCACCCAGAGCAACTGATTCCGAGGCCTCGCTCCAGCAATGGCCTTCGCAAATCTGCGCAAAGTGCTCATCAGTGACAGCCTGGACCCCTGCTGCCGGAAGATCCTGCAAGATGGAGGGCTGCAGGTAGTGGAGAAGCAGAACTTGAGCACGGAGGAGCTGATAGCGGAGTTGCAGGACTGCGAAGGCCTTATCGTTCGGTCAGCCACTAAGGTCACTGCTGATGTCATCAACGCAGCCGAGAAGCTCCAGGTGGTGGGCAGGGCTGGCACAGGCGTGGACAATGTGGATCTGGAGGCCGCCACGAGGAAGGGCGTCCTAGTCATGAACACCCCTAATAGAAACAGCCTCAGTGCCGCGGAACTCACCTGTGGGATGATCATGTGCCTGGCCAGGCAGATTCCCCAGGCAGCAGCTTCGATGAAAGATGGCAAATGGGACCGGAAGAAGTTCATGGGAACAGAGCTGAACGGAAAGACACTGGGAATTCTTGGCCTGGGCAGAATTGGAAGAGAGGTGGCCACCCGAATGCAGTCCTTTGGGATGAAGGTGAGAGGCTTCCAGACTGAAGCAGCGTTGGAAGAGAGAGCAAGGCTTGAGGGAAGATTATACATGGATCTCTAGGACTTCTTATCAAATAAGCAGTCAAGTCAGGGAGAAAGGGATCACTGGCCTCTATTGGGACATCTGAACTCAAAAGCTGAGAGTACTCAACACAGTCCCTCAGCTCCTGGGTATCAGTAGCCCCGCGTCTCAATGGGCCAGCAAATGTTCTTCTGTGATACACATCCTTTCCCATCATGCTACAGGGCCTCCTGGTTTCGCTGTGTCTCCTCTCTGACAATTTAGAAACCAGATTTATAGCCTAATGCCAAGGCTTTCTGACCTTCCTATTTCCGTCACTACCCCAGCAAAGATTAAAGATGCTAATAGGTGGGAAAAAAAAAAAGAAGTAACACTAAGTTCCTTTTAAAAGTTCAGTAAGTTGTCAGTTTATGAATTCAAGATACCTAGCAGCAAATATTTGAAGTTATTAGTACATAGAAGAAATGCAGGCTTAATTAATAAGGAGACGAATTACTCATCCAAAGAAAATACTTTATTAGCTTTCAAATTTAGAAAATCTAGAAAGCACCTGGGGAATGACTTGGAACACACAAGGAATTCAATGTCGAAACAATGGAAACCGAGTCTCAGTGTCTCAGGCACAGCAGAAAAGCTACTCTGAAATCCCGAGAAGTCTCAGATTTTATGGTTCACAAGCCAATCCAGAGCCTACATGTAGTAGACAGTCATGCCCTAGGAGCCAATCAGGAGCCTAGGTGTAGTAGATACAGTAATGCCCAAGTAAACTCCAACCAGAAGTTTGATAGAAACCCTACCTGATTTCTTGCATAAAATTAAAAATGGAAGTAGGGCAGGGAGAAGCAGAAGCTAACAAAGGACATAGGGGAATGTCACAGTACATGTTTTTATTTGGGTTCTCCTTTAGCTAAGGACAGATAAGCTGTTTGATAAAATAGACCTTGCTGCTGTTCTCAGAGCCACAAAAATAACTCAGGGGTCCTAAGGATTTGTGAAGCAGGAGATGAAGTTTGGCTCCCTGAGTGAGCCACAGGAGACTCCTGATGTATGAGTTGGGGCAGGGATGGAGAAGGGTAATCAGGAGACCATAGAAACTCAGGAAACTGTAAAGGAGTTTGTAGTGTGTGTGTGTGTTGGGGGGGGAAGAGTACAGATGTGCTAAAAGTCATGTCAATCTAAACAGTTTGAAACAGCAACAGTAGACAGGTATAAGATAACTATTTTCCAAAAGAATGGAAGCAGTTTGTGGGTAAGCATGCTAAGTTTTAAAGTGAGCTATGTACGAAGAAAATGCAAGAGTGATGCATGATGTCCGCAGGGGGGAAACTTAGTAGGAAGAAAAAACTGATACAATAGAAGACATTCCTCAATTCTAAAATGGGGCAAGAGAAAAGGAAGCAAAGAGAAGGCATGGCCGCTTTGAAACTTCAAATTCATGAGCGTACCTATGAAATCATGGATTCAGAAATAATAAAAGAAGTCCAAATCCAGCTATCAATTACTAAAATTTGCAGAAAATATAAATCAGTAATGTAGTGCTATGTAGTGTTTGAAAGTGAAGGTGTCACGTAGGATGAAGCAGGAAAATACTGACATCATCAAAATTTGTTCAGGTTGCCTGATACGATAAGCAGTACAGGGACAGAGGGCTAATGCCACTCCTCATCCGTCAAAAGGATCCATGAAAATGCTACCATTAAAAAACTGAAGCAAATGGGCCTGGAGAGATGGCTCAGTGGTTAAGAGCATTGAGTACTCCTCCAGAAGACCTGGGTTCAATTCCCAGCACTCACATGGTGGCTTACAACTGTCTTTGGCTCCAGTTCCAGGGGATCTGATACCTTCACCCAGACATATATGCAGACAAAACAGCAATGCACATAAAATAAAAACAAATAAATTAGAAAGAAACAAATGTGAAAGATTAACAAGAGAGAACCATAGCAAGTTTATTCAAGTTTTAAATGATACAATTGAAAGTCCAGGGAAAATTCTGTAGTGTTCTTCCTAACTTTGATGGTGAATCAACAGCCATAAAGAAATGTCATTGGACAGAAAAAAAGGCTGCAATGGGATGGCATATGCTGAGGGCCGTGATCCAGTGTGCCTGTCTGCTCAGGATCTTACGATCCTTTCTGTGTGGTTTTCCTTCATGCCAGTCCTCAGAGCCCCTCTGAAGTGGAGGTCTGAAGATAAGCAACTCAGAATTGTTCATTTTTTCTTCTTTAGTGTAGAGAATCAGAGAAGCCTGGAATTATTGTTATTATTGTTGTTATTATTATTAGATTTCAAGCTTGCTCTGGGGAGCTATGGCTTTCTATGGCTTACCTGGGAGAATAGAAGAATTTTTATGAGCAACTTTCAGAGAAAAGATAAGAAAAGCAAAATGTCTGAAAGTTTGCTTTTGAGGCTACTCCTGATACTTCTCAGTATTCATTAAAGCCCTCGGGGTGCTCAAAGGGGACTCTCAGATACTGTCGGTAGGACTATATATAAGTATACTTAGAGATAAAGAGTGGAGATTCCTCAGAACACTGAGACTGGGATGGTCATGGGATCCCGTGATGCCACAGCTGGGTATGGATCTATCCGAAGGAAATGCAATCTACATACAAAAGGGACACCCATGGAGAAGTGGATTTAGAGCTGTGGCATATATACACAATGGAATATTATTTGACCATAATTTGTGGTAACATAGTAGAAACTGGGGGTGATGGTGTCAAAGGAAGTCAGCCACAGGAAAACAAATCCATGGTGTTCTCATTTAGGGAAGGTGAAAACACAGAGAAAGGGTTAGAAAGGGGGTTATTAGCAGCAAGAATGGTGAGAAAGAGTGGCAGGGTTGATACTGGGAACAAAAGCACAGCTGGAGGATGTCGGCGGACGCTGTTTGTTTGTTCCTGGACACTTAGACACAAAATAACCACACAGAAACTAAATTATTTACAATACTATTTGGCCAGTAGCTTAAATATATTTCTAGCTAGCTTTTACATCCTAAATTAACCCATATCCATTAATTTGTGCATCACCACAAGGTCATGGCCTACCAAAAAAGTTTTGGGGAGTGGCTCATGTCTTTTTCCTCTGGCAGGGCGGCCATGTGGCATCTCTCTGACTCTCTCTACACCTTTGTTTGGATTTTCTGCCTGGCTTTACTTTATTAAGCCATTGGCCAAAAGCAGCATCTTTATTAACCAATGGCAATAAAACATTTACAGCACATATCACTTCCCACATCAGGGGGAGTTTGGATCTGAAATGTTTCCTAATGCTCAAGGCTTGGTTATTATCTCTGGCACTACTGGATAGCAAAGGGATCTTTAAGATGCAGTGTTTAGGTCATCTGGATGTGTACCCTGAAAGGGGCTACTGGACACCCACGCCTCCCTCTCTCCTTTTGCTTCCTGGCCGTGATGAGAGAATAGATGTTCTCTTGCCTGAATGTACCACTACACCAGAAACTCAAAGCAATCAGACCATTCAACTGGATTGAAGCCTCCAAAACTATGAGCCGAACTCATAATTTGTTTACCTTGGGTATTTTGTCTGTGATAAGCAGCAACTAATAAAGCAGGGGAGCCTTTCTGGTGTTGTATACCTTAGTCAGACAGTCTACATCAATTAATCATGTATCACAAGTGCTCTCAAGAGAAGACTCAACTACTGCTTACCTAGATTGGAGTCTTCCTCTGGCTGGAGACATTCAGCTGTCTTCTCTGAAGAGTTAAGCCAGTTGTCAGTAACCAGGCTGGTGGACTACCTCCTGGGAAGGGAGAAGCTTACCTTTTCCATGTACCCACTAGTGCAGTCCCTACCAGCCACCTTAAGGTTCTGCTGGTCTGCCTGTCTTAGAAAGACATACCTATTCCTTTTCCCTTTTCTCTGTCATTTTCTTTGGGATGCTGGCCAGAGCCCATGTGTGCTCTCAAACCCCCTAGTACTTGCTCTGAGCTTTCTAATGCCTTTCCTAAACTCCTTCCCCAGCCCTATCACTGCAGATGCTCACGACCACACAACTGACTTCCGTGCTGGCTTAGCATGGTCATTCATGTCCTCTGGGCAGCTTTCGCATTCACAGCCTGTCTGACCTCATGTTTTGTTTTGCTTTGTTTTCTTAATCTTGACTGAATTATCCCGGGGCTTCCACTTGAGACCATTGTTAAGTTTTTTTCATGGATGAGACTGAGAACCCATGACAGGACCCTGATTTATCTGACATGGTGACCTCATCAGGACTCCCCACAATTTCCAATAGTACTTCTTTCCTCCTGCCTTTTCATTCTTTAGTTGGTGGAGAAAATGAATCCATTCCTGCAATCCTAGAAAGCATCAGTTGGTTACCACACATCACATACATGCACTGAATAATACTGTACTATGTAAATGTGCACATGGCAATTAAAACAATGATTAACATACCCACAAGACAAAGTGTTATATTTTGAGCTTTTATTTACTGAGCCCCAACATGATGTTTCACTAAGGAAAATATGACAATCAGGTTCTATATTTATTGTAATCTTGCCTCTTCTACATAAAAAGAAATCTACAAATCTAACATCATAATGGTATTATATATATATATATATATATATAATATGGGTTTGAAAAGCCTAAACAAGAAGACTTACCAACGCATTTTTTAAAAGATACTGCTATACTTTGTAAACAAAGATAGACTTTTTTTCTTATCCTATACAAGTTGGAATTTGTTACAGAAATGGATCAGAGACTAGGTCCCAAGAGGACGTATCAAAATGTTTTAAAACCGGAAACCGATAATAAATATATTTTTCCAGATGACTTGTAACAAACTAAAGCTGGTATAAAATAATGGAGCTGAGGAGGGGAAAGCAAAGTGAAAATTTCAAAATATTCAGGTTCTGTCTGATTATAACAAGAAAAATCAGATGGTTTCATGGAGTCCTTAACTTTCCTGAGTTTTTGTTTTATGCTGGATTTTCTGTGACCCCCTTATTCTGGCCATCTGCCTGGACTCCTCTGACTTTTGTTTCTGTTTAGGAGCTTTGTGAGTCATGTTCTTTGCTACACTCATGGTTATTTGCCAGTCCAGGGGAGGTCCGCCTCTGCCCAGGTTGTGCTCAGCAACAGACTCCAGAAGCCCAGGCATATCTCAACCTCTTCCTCTGCATTCCTCACTTCTAATTTTATCTCAAGTTGCACCTGCCTGAGCCTCTTAATACAAATCTGTCTCCCAGACTAGGCCAGAACAGAGGAGAATCTTGTCCAGGGCTGAGGTCAGCAAAGTATCTTCAGGTACAAACTAGGGAAGATAGCCTAAAGAAGTGGTTTTCAACCTGTGGGTCGTGACCCCTTTGGGTCAAATGACTCTTTCACAGGGATCACCTAAGACCACCCGAAAACAAAGATATTCACACTACAATTCCAAAGGGGAGTGAAACTACAGTTAAAAAGTGGCAACAAAAGTAATTTTATGGTTGTGGGGTTACTACAACATGAGGGACTTTATTAAAAAGTCATATCTTTAGAAATATTGAGAACCATTGTCCTAAAGCATCAAAGACCTGCAAAGTTGGGCAGCATCTGAAAACAGTTGCATGTGGCTTCGTTTTGTCCAGTTTACAATAAGACGAGACTAGTACTTGATATTTTCTCACAGCCAAGGAGAGAAATGTGGACCATATCCTGTTAGCCGTATTTTCCCATCTGCTATGTGGTTGTGAAATAGGCTCTCTATAGGCTAGATTAGCCAGTGTTCTCCAGAGAAATAGAACCAACAGGAGAAATATATATTTAATGTTCTACTGGTGATATGTAATACTCTAGTAATTATATTAGTATTATGTGATTATAAAAGATGAGAGGTCTCCCAATCTCCCAATGAAAACATGGGGGAAGAATGTGAAGGTGTGAGAGCCAAAGATGTGTGATGTCAAAGCTAGTATAGGTGTGCAACTCTGAGACGGAGGAATGTTGAAGGCAGGAAACTGAGCCTCAGCTAAAACAGTCAAAGAAAGAAATCTATATTCTTTCTCCTTTCCTTTCTATCTAGGCCCCAGGAGACTGGTGGGAACCTATCCTCATTGGGCGAAGAAGACAAGTCTGATCCAGTTTTATTTATTTTTTTCTTTAATTACTGATTTCTTCCATAGACACTGCCACTCAGAAGTAATGCTTACCCAGGTATCTGGGCATCCCATTGCCCAGGCAAACTGACACAAAACTAACCATTATAGGAGACTTTGTTTTTCTTTCCTTTTTAAAAAAAATCACATTTTGAAAGTTTCGATTTCTTGCTAAATGCTAGTCAAGTTATAAGTCCCAGATGATGTAAGTATTTAAAATTATAAGCCTAAACAGACTGGAGTTAGGCGACAATGCCATCTGGCTCATGCCATATGAACACATGATGTGCTGGTATCCACATAACCCCAACTAATTTCTTCATCACCAACGGAGAATGTGGACATTTGGGGACTCAAAACCACAGTAAAGTGGCCTCCTAACTCCTCCCTTGTGCCCTTGTGGTAGTTTGAATGTAATTGGCCCCCACAATCTTATAGGGAGTGGCAGTGTTGGAAGGTGTGGCTTTGTTGGAGTGGGTATGGTCTTGTTGGAGGAAATGTGTCCCTGTGGCATCGGTCTTTGTGGTTTCCTATGCTCGGGATGCTCCCTGGTGTCTCAGTTGACTTCCTGTTGCCTACAAGATAAAGCATCTGCAGCACCACATCTTTCTGCATGTCATCCTGCTCCTGTTAAGATGGTAAAGACTGAACCTCTGAAACTATAAGCAAACCACGACGATTAAATGTTTTCTTTATAAGAGTTGCCATGGTCATGGTGTCTTTTTGCAGCAATAAAAACCCCAAGACAGCCACCAGATGCTGTCTTGTGAAGGGTCTCCATATGGGAGATTTCTCTGCCGATGACCTCTTTGAGGTAGTTCTCACAATATTCAAATGTCATCTACATAGAAGTCACCATGCCCTCAGAACTCTTGGAATGGTTAGGTTACTGCACAGCTAAGTAACTGCAGCAGTTAATTTGTTATCACTGCTCAACTCTCCCATTCTAACACAAACAATGTGGCTTTCCTGGTATGGGGACAGTGATCTGCTCATAGGGTTGAGTGACTGGAGACACTTGCCATGGGCCCCTGGAGAAGTCTCTGCTACTATCCTCCAGCGTGCACAGATGTGGATTTCCTCATGGGTGTTCTCTAAAGCCTCCTACCCACCTTCTGCTGCCAGCCCTGCTTACTCCCACAGTCTCTGAAGGAGCAAAAATTTCATTATCGGAAAAACTCCCCTGTGACTTCTTTCCCTCCCCTCTGATTTCCACTATAAATGACTTGGCGTAAGTGGTTCCTTTTTCTGCTGCCACCTGACAGCTGCATAGTAGGTCTGCTGGCAGATGTGCTTATGGCTTCTAGGACAGGTGGGTCAGGCCGCTCAGCCTGGTGATAAATGACATGGTCACTGTGTCATACAAGAAAGTGCCGTGTGTTGATGAACAAACAAGTGTCCTTAGCAGTCTGCATGAATTTCAACCATGGTCTATTCGCATTCCTTTGTTTCGTGAAAACCACATAAGTGATAAGTGTAAGGATGCCCGTCCTAAGAAGGAGTTAGCAGGAAAAGAGAGGGAGTGTTTGGCAATTCGGGGTTGGTGATAGCTATCTTACAAATATAATCCAAACCTGGTACAGTGAAGATGACCGGACTCACATACTGTTATTTCTTTCACTGAGCTTGAGGAGGCAATGTCTTGGTGGTTTCTAAGTTGGATGACTCAATTATTAATAATAGCTATTTCTTGGATTGTAGGACATTATTTGAAAATGTTTTCTTGGATCTGACTAATGAGTTGAATTTAAATATGCTATCCTCTGTGCCCCCAGAATATCTTCAGTTTTCTATGACAGGTTCAAACAATGAGCAACCTATTGTTATTTAGTCTCTGGGGAACAGGATGGAAGAAGTGCTTAGGCACATCAGACATTTTAAAGTTTAATAGCTACCAAGATGAGAATGGCAGGTAGACTCTTAAAAATGCTACATTTTTTTAAATATCTTGTGAAATTCCCAAAGAAGCTCCATAGCAACATTTGCAAGTATTTATGTAAGAAAGTAAGTTTAGGAAACGTTTAAATATTTATGGAATGTTAGAAGTGAGGCATTAATTGGCAAACAACTTAATTAAAATGCTTTCTCAAGTCATTAGCAACAAATACTTCCCTATCTGCTTTGCATGCCGTTTGTCTTGTTGTGTTTGCTAAGCCTGCCTGTCAGTCAAACTTTGCTTCAGGTGATTTTTTAGCTCTGTGGGGAAAATCTTCAAAAATTACATCTGAATTTAAAATATTTTGATTATCATTTTTATCTAACAAATTCTCTTTTTCACTTCATCTTCTATATGTCCCAGTAAACCTCCATCCTGGGAGCTTAGGGCCTGAAGATGAAATTCTGCATCAAGCATTTCCGAGCCTCCACAAGTGCTCTCCAGAGAACAAACTGAATCAATCTAGAATCCACAAACAGTGCAGTTAATTAATGAGAGCACCATGAGGGAGCTTTTTTAAACAATGTTGACGGCTGCTGCCTCAGGACCAATAGTACCAGAAGTTATTGCTGGTTTGAAAGAAGCGACTCTTAGGGTTCCCCCAAGGCACCTTTGCTTGCATTAGCTATTTACTGCAACTTTTCCTCTTATTTGCGCCCTAGAGGAAGAGCACTTATTTCCTAAATTACTTTTAAAGTGATGCTTACACTTGCCAGTAGCCTGAGGTACAGAGAGAAAGTGGCGTAGAATAAACAAAACAGAAACTAAGTCTGAGAAACTACTGCAAAGTCTACAGGAAAAGCACTTAGACTCGGGATTGTGTTTCAAATCACAAATCCTATAATGCTACGTAAAGGCTGAGGTTTGCTTGACACAGGCCTGGTCTGACGAGGGAGAGCATAAGGGTCCGTAGCAAAGGGTGAGGCGTGCAGAGAAGGGTGATATTATGGGGCATGGGGAGATAGAAACATTTACCTGAGTAAGAAGCCCGATTAATCTAAGACAACAAAAGGACACTTTGTTCTTCTCATTATTGCACCGCAGTACCTCACAACATCACCTCTCAACACTTAGCTGTCAAATAAAAAAATCATTCACTGCTCTTAAAATAGTGCCTGGCACATTGTAGTCTATCAAGGCATGCTAGTGAATGAACGAGTGGACTGGGGGATTGAAATGAACAGAAACTGGAAAGGAAAACCCCACATCTCTTTCCATAACTTTCTCGGCAATGAGAAACACGTAGAGCAATCCTTACATTCAGAATTTCCCTTTATGCCTAATGTGTGATAAAAGAAATAAGATCTAATAGGTTTTCTCTACCCCATAATAGATTTCTCCAATGACACAGTAAGCCAGATCAAGCCAAATTGAAAAAGCAAAAGAACAGGTTTGTTTTGAGAAAATAAAAATTCCCAGGTGAGTCCTCCAGCCCCGAGAGATCAAGCCAGGAGACGGGGCAGGAGAAATCATTTGGCCAATCTAAAGAGGGGCATGTAGGCAAGGCATGATGACAGGTGGAGACGTGTCCGACACAAGCTGGGTTTGTACCCAATTATAACTCTTTGAATGGGTATTTGGGCATCTGGCAGCTTCAGGGAAGGAGCGGAATGCAGAACTCAACTTTTCGGTAGCTTTTCTTTGTTGGAGATTCTTTAAGAGGGTTGGATTTGGAGAAAGAGCTTTGGAGGAATGAGATGTAAATTTTAGCTCAATAAGAGCCATGCATGTATTTCAGTCATTAGGTAGTTATTTTCAATAAACCTGCTAGATGCTGTGCACTGGGCTAGATTAATAGGAATTAGAGGACAGATCTGGTCCTTGTCCTTAATTTTCACTCTGAGGAGGAAATCAGATTTGAATTACTAACGACTCCAGTATATAACTATAAAATGTGCTAAGTCACTTAAGACCATTACTGGGTTGTTTGGCAGCATATCCATGAGTTCAGAAGTTTAGAATTTACCTTTACAGAGAAGTACAATTTAAGGACGACGTAGGTACTAGGGCTTCACCAGAATATTCTCTTGCATATTTCTTGTGAATGAAAATTTTATTCAACCTATGACAAAGAGCAGGTCAGGACATCAGGAGCTCAGAGTACGCTGCAATTCTAAGCCCTTCAACCTGTGTAATCAACGACACTGCTGTACTGGAAAAAGAAGTCATCAAATTCATGGACTCACAATTCCCTTTGCTACTGAGATCCTGTGTCTGAAAGAAGAAAAAATTATTCCTTTAATTGAAAACAAATTAGAGTTGTGACTATATTGAGTGTATTGCCTAGGATCTTTTTCTACCTCAAGAATTTTTGAGTACAGTGTGCTCATGAGGTGGTGGAGGCTGGTTCACATACAAACTACAGAGTACAGTGTGCTCATGAGGTAGTGGAGGCTGGTTCACATACAAACTACAGAGTACAGTGTGCTCATGAGGTAGTGGAGGCTGGTTCACATACAAACTACAGAGTACAGTGTGCTCATGAGGTAGTGGAGGCTGGTTCACATACAAACTACAGAGTACAGTGTGCTCATGAGGTAGTGGAGGCTGGTTCACATACAAACTACAGAGTACAGTGTGCTCATGAGGTGGTGGAGGCTGGTTCACATAACGATTCTATTTTACTCTACCTCTTGTACCTCCGTTCAGAAATCCCCCAGGTCTAAGTTCTGGGAAATGCTACTCTTCACCTTACTGTGCACACATACCCTGCTCTCATGTACAAATCTAGGGATTTTCAATCCTTGGCTAAGTTCCCTAACCTGTTGTTATTTTCAAATCATACTTGAGTCACAGATAACAATTGAGCAATATCCGTAATGCCACAGATATCAATAGATAATTTATTAAAATAAGGATAGTTTGGAGAAAAAAGTAAAAATCAAGGAATAAAATTAATTTTCATGATGTAAATATTTAGGAAGAACATTCAGCAATCACTGCCTGAAAAAAAAAAATAGAATACCAAAGAGGATGGGTTGGCACGAGATGCATACTCTAAGAAACAAAAAGGGATTCAAGTATTAAAATAGATGACAGGAAAGAGGAAGTTATTTTTGAAGAATCTTTTCAATTTGCTAATCATTTTTTCTTCCAAGGGGAACATGGGTATAATGCTGCAGAACTATAAAAAGGAGCCAGAAGACTGCTCAACTATGATGCAAATTAACACTTTCTGAGAAGAGTGTTAATTGTCACCTCTGTTACAAGCCACAATTGAGGTATTCAATAGCAGTGGATACTGAAGGACCCAAAGAAGCAACATTTATTTGAATATAACTGTCAGTGTCAATGTCAAAAAACAGTAATATCAGGTATTGTATTAAAAGAATAAGTGTGGACATTTTTCATGTAATAATCATTACCTCTATGAAGAGGAGATATATTGGCAGCATTGAAATAGAAAGTCTCTAGAAAGTTTTACTTATTAAGAATGGTATCAATATCTGAAAACTGAAAGATCTGAAAACTCAATCCAGTTATTCTTTAATGTTCAGGTGTTGATTGGGGTTTTTAGTGGGGTAGCTGGTAATTGAACCCCAGGCTTCATAGACAGTAGGCATGTGCTCTTTTGTAAAGCCACATTCCAAGCACTTAGTCTTCATAAAAAATTCTTCACTGAAGCCTAGGATTCTGTGATGTGAGATTCTCCTCTGTATGCTTTGAATATGTTTATTGTCATTGGTTAATAAAGAAGCTGCTTTTGGCCAATGGCTTTACAGAACATAGCCAGGCTGGAAAAGATATATAGAGAGAGTAGGCAGAGGTGAGAAGAAGCCACGTAGCCATGAGGGAAGACATGAGCTGCCCACTGGGAATCTTACAAATAAACCTCAAGCTTTGTGGTAAAATATAAAATAACAAAACTAGGTTAATTTAAGATATAAGAGCTAGCTAGCAATATGATTAAGTGATTGACTAAGCAGTGTTTAATTAATACAGTTTCTGTGTGGTTATTTTGAGTATGGGCAGCTGGAAATGAATAAGTAGCCTCTGACAACAATTTCTGAGACAATTCTGGGTTCTTTCTATAAATTAAGTTGGACCATATAAATTTCAAACTCACAAGATTCCTTTAACTTCAAAATGGAGGAGAATGGTGTTATGAGTTTTCAAGCAGCTCATGCCAAGGCATCTTCTTTCTTTGTGAAGTACTTGTTGCCTTCTCTATTTTGCATTGTTGAAACTTGAGTAGAATTTATCCAACTTCCATGGTGCAAGGGCATCTGTGCATTTACCCCAATGTGTTTAACATGCTGCTGTCAAGTGAGAGATATACATGCAGTCCAGAATGAAAGATTTGATTTCCCAGAGCCCTGGAGATACCTCTTAGAACAGGAGTGTCTGTTTGGATTAGATGGCTTCCAGTTAAACAGATGGGGTACTAGTCTCCTGGGATTGAAACTGGCAGAACCTTTTAGGGCATTCAATAAAAGAATCAACACTGTTTAAAGAGAAATCAAAAAACCTAGGGTCAAAAAAAGACATGGTTTTGCATGCCAGTAATAAAGTAGACTTACCTACAATATAAATGTGCCAACGAATATGATTCTTCCATAAAGTAAAATTATGTAAATTAATAAAAATATAACCATACATATTTTCAGATTTTAAGATTTTTATACAATAGTCATACAAATTTATTATAAAATTTTCATGGAAAATTAGTACCCTATGGCTTAGAATTTAAGATGATCCATGTCAAATGTTTATCTCTTTTCCTGCCATTTTACCAAGTTCTTATAACACTTGATGACTATTCTTAAGGTTTTATAGTCTGAAAACATGACTAATATTCATCATGAAGGCAAGACATTCCAGGAATGAGTTTCAACCTGGAGGGTAGAAACTATGATCTCAAATCCCCTGTTTTCTTATTTGAGAAACACAGATGTGGTAGAAAGGAACCAATCAACTAGCAAATAACCATAGTCTTTCAACAGTATACTACCTTCCCCTTTGAAGAAGAGTTCCCTTTAGGAACCTGTATCAAGTGCAGATGAGGAGACTGTAAATTCAGTTTTACATGTGTTCTCTCAGCTTTACTGGGGATATCCATATAGACTCCAGCATTCCATGCACCTAGAGACCAAGGAGAAAAGTTTACTCAAGAGATGCAGAATTTAAGATAATGGCACGGTCAGCTACTGCCATGAATGCAGAAGACCCTGGGTGTGTCAAAGGTATACCTAAGAAAAAATGAGTGTCATCAAAGTAACAAAAGAGAATATATGATAAAGTTTATATTTAAACAATAGAATTATTTTTCAAAGAGATTAAATACTCTTAAAGCAAAAAAATATTTAATATTAGTATTCAGTTTGGTAACATGGAAACAACTATTAACTTTTCCTAAAGCAGATCCCATGGTGAGGGAAGGAGCATGAATTCTGTGGGAAGCATAGAAAGGTAAACATGGGACAGTAGTTGGTTGAGTGCTTGCAGGGTGTGTGTGCAGTGCTAGCTTTCACTGTCAGCATCCCATAAAACTGGACATAGTGGTGTATGCCTGTAATCACAGGCCTTGGGAAAATAAGAAACTGAAGGACCTCCTCTGCTACATAGCAAATTTTAGGCCAGTCCTTAGTTTATGGAAACCTATTTCCCCAAATAAACAACAACAGAAATAGAACATGTGGATTTAGACATTTAGGTAACCTGACTGAAAAATTCAAAAACATCCACAGTGAGGACCAGAAGAGGAATTTCAAGTTTAAGGGGAATTGGGGGTGGAACTATTTCTTACTCTGCTTGTATGTAACCCTTTGTTGTTTGCACAGCAATAACTTTAGTGTTACTACTGGACTATTAGAAAGAAAGTCAAAATAGGAGTTCGGGGATAGCAAAAAGGTTTAGGTAGAGACACTTGAGTGTAGGCCTAAAACGCTGAGTTTCCATGTGAGAACTCATTCCCAAGAACTGTCCTGTGGAGAATAAGAGTTCTATAGCATACACGCACCTGCAAAAACACGCACATGCACGCACATGCACACACACATGTGCACGTGTGTGAACACAGAAAAAAGAGAGTTTGACATTTGGGAATAGATAAATCCAGAAAAGAAACATACAGATATTTTATCAATTTCTTTATTAACAAAGGAATTTGATGACAAAAGTAAACAGAAAAGATTTATTTGAACCAAAACTTTATAAAGTTTTTAACGCCTTAAGATAAACTTCAATAGTGATTCAATTTTGGAATGAAAACATTTACTATTTAGGTAGAAGCTATTTAGCCAAGAAATTAAACTTCGAAAGGGTTAAAAATTTCAAAGTGTATATACATGACAACTTTGCATTGTAAGACACAAAACAAAACTATTAAAAAGACAGTGAGATAATGAAAGAACAAAATGTTACAGTTATTCGGGACATTAATGTTAAAGTTCCTTAGAAAGCTAGCAATAGATCTACTGTATGAATCATCCATACTATACCTGGGCTTATACTTAATGCCAATCTGAGATACTTAATCATCCATGTTCATTGCTGCTCTAGTCAAAATGGCCATGGAATAGAAAAAGTCTATGTGTTCACCAAATGAAAATGGATAAATGGATAATGAAAATGTGGTATACAAAAATAATGGGATATTATGCATTTTTAAAGAAAAAAATAAAATTATGGGAGTAATCAGCCACTTTCTGATTTGATTAAATGTAAGCCCATTTAATGAACCCCATATCCAGCACCATTCTTGGGCCAATAACCTGTGGTTAGACAGGCAATTATAGGCCCTAGAGGAGAACCTTCAAATAGCCTTCAAATGGACACAGCATTAAACTGACCAATAATGACCAACTGACTAATGACTTGCTAGGCTTTTGGATTTGTTTTGTTATTTGAGACAGGGTCTCTCTACACAGCTATGGCTGTCCTAGAACTCACAATGTAGACCAGGCTATCCTTAAAATCACAAAGATCTGCTTGCCTCTGCCTCACAAGTGCTGGAATCAAAGGTGAGTGCCACTACATCTGGCATGATGACTTATTGTCATACTTCTGGATTAGTACATCTCTCCACTCTCATCAGAGAAGCCTCTATGTGTTGTAGAAGCAATTAACACAGAGACCCATAACTGGTCAAAATACAGAGAAGAAGAGACTGTAAAATCAGCAGTCCTAAATGGGAATCTATAGCAGCCCCTCGCCTCCCAAGTCTTGGGGAATCATTGCATAAAAGAAGACTAAATGGTGAAACAGGGATTGAGTATTAGTAGCAAAGCAGTATGTGCTCAGCATGATGGAACACAGATGAGGTGATTCGTTGGCTTGGTTCTGCACAAAGTGTTTCTGGAAGCAATCCTATAGTAAGATATAGTAAGAAGTGAATCACCACATCAGAAAAATGAGAGGGCCATGGAGGGGAAATTCATGGAAAATACATATGGGTAATTGAAACAATACAATGAAGTCTTTCTTAAATATGTATATTAAGAAACATTCTTTAAAAATTTTTCCTTTTACTATTCATCTAAGGACCATAACACAATTTTCTCTATCAGATCAATCAGGCAAATAAAAGCAGTATACAAAGCCATGCAAATTGACATAGACCTGTAGCACCCACACTTAGTTTTGGAGGCTTGTTGTATGCAGGTTGGTTGTTTGTGTTCCAGCTCCTCAGACTCCTGAAATAATCACACAGAAACTATATTCTTTTCAATACTGTTTGGCCAATAGCTTAAGTGTATTTACTGGCTAACTCTTATATCCTAAACTAACCCATCTCCATTCATCTGTTACCCATTATCATCACGTGACTGTGGCTTACTGGGTAAAGTTCCCAGAGTCTGTCTCCCATGGGGCTACAAGGCTTGTCAATGACTCCACCTTCTTTCTCCCAGCATTCAGTTTAGTTTTCCCTGCCTAGCTAAGTTCTGCCCTGCTATAGGTCCAAAGCAGTTTCTTTATTAACTAATGGTATTCACGGCATACAGAGGGGAATACTCCATCAGAGCCTGGGTCAGGAGGACTGATTGCTCAAGATAAGCAAAGGCTACAAAGGAGGGCATTGTTGGAGGGGAATAAAGCTCCTACAATTTTGTGAGAATACTGGAGACTATGAAACCATTTGCATTAGTGGTATGAATATAAACCTAAACAGTTTACTAGAGATAAATCGGTGATAACACCAAGTTTTAAATACTTAGGTTTTTATGTGTTTAAGAAATTCTAATTTTAATGCTTTCTTCAGTAAATAACAATTTAAAGTTATTTGTACAAGGATGTTCCCTGTGGTGATGTCAACAGAAGTGTAAATTGAAATGAATGCTTGAATTTAAAAATAAAAGAGCAGGTTAACAAATATCAAGGAGAATAAGCCAAATCTTCATGTTATAACCCAAGAAATTTGTTATTCACTGATTCGTGAGTAATGGGAGCAGAGCTGAGCCTGGTGGAGCATGACTGTAATACCACCTACTCAGAGAATGACAAATATCACCCCTGCTTGTGTTTCAAGGAAATGCTGTGTGACTTAATAAGATCCTGTCTCAAAACACATTTAAAAAGAAGTACTGGGCATGTGCTTCAATTTTCCTGGCCTGCATGGAACCTTATATCCAGTCCTCAGTACAACAAAATAAGTAGGAAGAAAAGTAAGTTGTACAAAGAATAGTAAACAAATTATAGTTCACTGTATGCATACTAAAATTTGTGTGCAACAGATAATAGACAATAGGTGCTTTTCTTATTTATTTTTTTTACTTCTATTTAAATTGACACTTAAATACTTATCTTAGACAATATAGAGATTCTGTGATTTACCTAAAATTGTTATTTTCCAGCTGTCTGTGTTTTAGATGATCAATTTCCCAGGAAGGGAAGGGAATCAACTTCAGCTTCCTCTTATCCGGGAACTTAAACACAGTGAGATGCTTAGAATTCTCTCACTAAAGCCTATGTCAGAGAAAACCCAAAATGTGACTACTTCAAGTAAACAGTAAAGACAGACTCAAAACCATGTCTAGAAACAGGAATCCTGGAGTTTTTGGAAGACAGGTTTTCCAATAGAACTGTTATCAGAACAATTGGAAACAACTTCAAACACAAGTGTTTGTTGTGCTCTAGAAAACCACAACACATGACCTAAGGAAGGGCTCATATATTCTATCCAGTAAATGTTTTATGAATACTGTGTTGGAGGTAACTGCTTTCCAATACTGTATTTAACAGTGAACCAAAACCTCAAGTGTTTTCTCCTCATGGAACCGCAAGGCTAGTATGGAGAAAAAAATAAATAAACAACACACACACATGCATGCATACACACACACACACACCCCATGAAATGCATTATGTACTGTGAATTATGGAGTGAAATATTATTAGGGAGTTCTAGGTTGAATAAGAATATCAGTTTTATGCAGAAATGGTTAAGGAAGGCTTGGTCAGATGGAACTTGAAAAGACCCAAGGAAGTCAGAAACAAGCCGTGGAGGTACAAGGAAAAGATGACCCCAGGGAGCAGGACCAGGCCACATATTGAATGTGCTTTTAGAAGGGGCATGAAACCACCAAAGAGTGTGTGTTGGCAGGGAGCAACTGGGCATGAGGCATGGTGAAGGGCCAGGCTATGCAGGGTGTCCAGTGTCCTTCTGGGATTTTAGTATTTTCTGTGCAATAGAGGGAGTCCTTGGAGGATTGTAAGCAAAAGTAGCCTTCACTGGGGCTAAATCAGGAACTAGTTATGCAAAGGACAGTAATTGTTTGCACAGTGGCTTGCATCATTCAATTGCCTTTTAAATTAAGTTATTAACTTTTGTGCATATGAAGAGTGGATCTAACACTTTCATAAAGTTTTAATCTTTTACAACAATCATATTATCAGAAAAATAGTAGCACAATGGCAGCCAAATATAGAAAAAGGAGAAATACTGTGTAGAAATGAGGCAGTCTATGATTAGCATCACAGGAAGAGAGGACAGAAAGTTTTCTTGACTATACCAAAAGAGCCTGCTAGGAGATGTGTTTGTGTGCATATTTATGTAAGATTTTAGGAATTTTCATCCTGATACCCTTAATCTCCCCTTGAGCATATAAAAAGGTTAATTTGCTTAGAGAAAGATTCTAGAGTTGAAATTGGGGGCTTGAAGCGGTTGGCAAACATTTGAAATAGCTGTAGTGGGAAATGGAGCTGAGAAGGCAGTTGAAATTGAGAACCATAAAAATATAGTGTCACCATTGCTCACATTTATGCGACTTTCTCCAGCAGTCCCCTAGCATCTCAGAAACCAGAGTAGAAAGGGCAGATGTTTAGTGTAAACCAAGTTTCTGAACTCAGTGCAACATCAACAGGCTTGGGCCAAGATATACTATGAAAGATAAGATTCATCCTTCGTTATGTAGGCAATTACAAAAGTAGACAAAACATATGAAACAGATCATTTAGATCTTTGCCACTATATAATCTAAAACAGTGTCATCTGAGGGATAGAAACAAATGAGTCAAGACCTACAGTTGTACAAACTAATATCACATGTATATCTATATATCAGTGGAAGCATAAACACAATCAGATCCCAGATTCCTGGCTGAATACAATGGATGAGTTGTATTCTGAATTCTGAAAGGTCAAAGTAGCCAGGCCTGATGGTGGGGGATATAACCCTACAAAGATGGCTCAGGAGGTCTGAAGAGGATTTCATCTGAGCATTTGATAAAGGATTCATCTGCAGATACATGGAAGGAGGAAAGTACCAGAAGTTATGGCAAGAAGAAAGAAAGTACAGCAATCCCTCCAACTGATATAGAGGGAGGACAATCTCATGTTTTACTGAGCTGTAGTAGGAAGACCTTCAAGGCAAGTCTAACTAAATATGTAGGGCATGAAAACTTGTCTCTAAATATAAACATAGGATGCACATTATTTAAGTTCACATAAAAATGGGCCTAAAAACTGATTCCAAATAATATTATCCTGTTCAAGAATAAAACTTGGTAATATGTGTCTTAATTATGGTTTCTATTGCTGTGAAGAGACACCATGACCACAGCAACTCTTACAAAGAAAAACATTTAATTGGGTGGCTTACATTTAAAAGGTTCAGTCAATTGTCATCATGGTGGGACATGGCAGTATGCCTGCAGACATGGTGCTAGAGCTGAGAGTGCTATATCTTGCAGGAAGTGCACTGTGTATCACACCTAGGAAAGCTTGAGCAAAATTACATCAAAGCCCACTTCTGCACTTCCTCCTATAAGACCACAACTATTTTATCTGGGCAACACCTCCTAATAGAACCACCACCTTTGGGGTACATTTTCTCTCTAGCCACCACAATATGTTCAGAAATAAAAATGTAAAAATGATAAAATTCACAATTGTTAGTGTTGAAAAATGAAACATTATTTAGCAAAGTAGCAGGAAAATCATACTTCAAGCCAGGAAGCATGTCAAGCCCTGTCAGGAAACACAAATGACTGATGGAGAGAATTATCTTTTATACTATCAAATAGCTTTAAATCAGAAACACAATTTTATATGCTTTAAAAATTAGGAGAAATTATGATATTATTAAAATAGAATATTAAAATTTAACATGAAAATTAAAATTCACTGAAATGAACAGCCAATGAGGTCAAAGGAATTATTGTGGAGTTAGTCATAAGATATGACAATATCAATATTTCAAACCAAGAATCAGAGTAAAGTAGTATTGAATTAAGTGAACAACAGCAAAAATAAAGATTAAAAATTATCAAAAATTCCAAGCAGTTGTGAGAACTTTAGTCATTAAAAGAATCTCAGGAAGCAAAGATGGAAAAAAGAGAGAGAGAAATTTCAAATTTTATAAGTTGTTAAATATTATTAACTTTATAAATTTAAAAATTCAACAAAGTTCAGGTAAAATGAATAAGAACAAAATTATACCAAAATATATATTAAAAATTACTAAATAAAAACAACAATGAAGAAAATCTTGTAGGTACTTCTATTTTGGGGGAAATAAGACATATTATTTACAGCATAACAAAAGAAAAACAACAGAATTTATACTATAAAACATCTATAACTGAAAACAATTTAAAAGAGCATCTCTTCAATTAAAAAGGAGAAATAAGAGAAAGGCTACACTATTGTATGGCTATACCTTCAAAATCACTTGTAATAAACTTCAGCATCAATCCTAAGAAGTGAGAACTTTGAGAAGTCAAAAGATCACAAAGAAGGGTTGGAGAGATGGCTCGTCAGTTAAGAGTATTTACTGTTCTTGTAGAGGACCTGAGTTCAGTTACCAGCACCTACATGGTGGTTCACAAACATTAATAATTTCAGGTCCAAGGACTCCATTGCCTTCTTTTGACCTCTGTGGATACAAGGCATGCACATGGAACCCATACATAAATACCAAAACACTCATACATATAAAATAAACATATCTTAAAAAAGCATAAAGACTGTTTCTATGGTAAAGTCATGCCAGTGCCAATGGAAGATACACAAAACAATAACAACAGCAAAAGTAAAGTCTATGTATTAGGATCGAAACCTAGTGCCATTGTCCTTGGCTTCTCATCAGTCTTCATTGACCGCCATGCTCAGAGAGTCCGGAATCAACTCATGCTTATTCAGTCCCAGACCAGCTGGCCTTGGTGGGCTCCCAATAAATCAGTTCCACTGTCACAGTGGGTGGGTGCATCCCTCGTGGTCCTGATTTTTTGCTCATGTTCTCCCTCTTTCTGCTCCTCATTTGGACCTTAAGAGCTCAGACCGTTGCTCCAAATTGAGACTCTGTCTCTACCTCGATCCATCGCCAGATGAAGGTTCTAAGGTGATATGCAAGATATTCATCAGTATAGGATAGGGTCATTTCAGGTTCCCTCTCCTTAGTTGCCCAAGGTACCAGCTGGGGACATATTCCTGGACACCTGCGAACCCCTCAAGAGTCAAGTCTCTTGCCAACCCTAAGATGGCTCCCTTAGATAGGATATATACTTCGCTGCTCCCGTATCCATCCTTCCTATATCCCAACCATCCCAATCCTCCGAGCTCCTCCCATCCTCCCCTTCTCATATTTCTCATCCCATTTCCCCTTTGCCCCATGCCACCTCACCCGCAAGTTCCCAGTTTGTTTAGCCTGTTTGGACGCTCACCTTTCTGGACGTAGATAGAAGGACCTTGGTCTTCCCGCAGGGCAGGGAATTTGGACTGCTCTTCAGTATCGAGAGGGAGGGGGAATGGAGTGGGGGGAGGAGAAGAGGAGTGGGGATAGGGGGAGGGAAGTGGGGGGAGGGCAATATTTGGGAGGAGGGGAGGGAAATGGGAAATGGGGAGCAGGTGGAAATTTTAATTAAAAAAGAATAAAAATAAATAAATAAGTAAAAAAAAAAAGTAAAGTCTAATAACTTCCTTAAGATCATAGAAACCCAAAACATTGTGAGGTCTCAAGAAATATGAACACTTTTAAAATCCTGTATGATCCAAAACTTGCTTTCTTAATATACAGAGATGAGCACAAGGACAAGATCTATACTCCTGTGCTCAGGTAAGGATAGATAGAGAAACTGTACCAATGATAAGTTTGGTAATCACATCAAGAAGACCATCCTGACAATTAGGAGACTGACTATCTAGACGATCTTCTGTTTCTTTATGTAAGTTACTGCACACACATACAAGCGCAATTACTACCCGATTTTAATTTTGTAGGCTACTGTTTCCTGTGTTACACCTCCCTTTCCCTGATGTCTCTTTGCTCTTGTTAGCCTAGGACTAAGTTTGTCTTTATCAGACTCACGAATGCTGGCACTGCTTTATGTGGTCTGACTGTATGTTTCTTTACTCTGTTCGCTTTAATTCTACCTTTACTCAAAATCCCCTTATCCTCTCCCATCTTCATTCTTCCCTCTTTGATTTTTTTTCTTCAGTTGCCCCAATACGAACCACCAGGCTATCATTGTATTTTAAAAGTAGACCTGTCCAACAGTTGTGGTTATTTCCACATTTAGTATTCTACTCTCAGACTGGATCTAAAGTTTTGGTACAATGAACTCATAGGCTGAAGTTTTATTTCATGAGCTATACCCTCAGGCAAGTGGAGTGGAACAATAGAATGATATATCAACCCTACTATAAACTGGAAATGTTCAACCTAAAAGATTTCATATGAACTCCAGCCAGTGCCATTAACCCAGATGTGCAACTCCCATAAAAAAAACCAAGGAATATGAAAAATCAAGACAGCACAACCCCAAAGACTTAACAATTCCAATGTGAGTGAATTAGGTAAAGTTACAAATGAAGAACTCAAAAATCATGACTGTAAAGAATGTTCAATAAAATAAAAAAGAAACAGACTCAAACTCTTGAATGAATTTAAAGAGAATACAGATAACAGCTGAATGAAATAAGGAAGTTAAGACAGAATATGAAAATATCCAATAAGGAGATAGAAACACTAATTGAAAATGTAAATTAATTTTCTTAGAAATGAAAACCTCAATGATCCAAGTAAAATCTCCACTGTGATGCTTCGCCAATAGGACGGACCAAGTAGAAGACAAAGTAGCAGTGCTCAAAGTAAGGTAGAAAACTTGGAATAGCTATACAATAATACAGATAGAATAATAGAATATGAACATAATAGTCGAGATTTGTGGGATGTCATTGGCTGAATACATAAATTGCAAATATAGAAGAGTACAAGTTAAAACCATAAAATGTGTATCCAATAAAACTGAATCAGAAAATTTCTGTAATTCAGAGGAAAAGATTGTCACCCAGATACAGGAATCCTTTAAAATGTCAAAAGACAAAACCAGAAAATATTCCCCTGTCATATTATAACTAAACACTGAAAACTAAAACTTTACAAAGCATAAAACTAAAACTAAAACTTTAAAAAAGCTATATTACTAGACAACAATGAGGACTCTAAGAGAGACATGCTTAGATCTAATCTACATGAGAAGTAGAAAAAGACAAGATTTCCTGAGTGAAATGGGAGCATGGGACTTTGAGAGAGGGTTGAAGGGGAGGGGAGAGGCAGCAAGGGGAGCAGAGAAAAATGTAGAACTCAATAAAAATCAATAAAAAAATATTGAAAGTGTCGGGCAGCATCAAATTACGTATGAATACAAGCTCATCAGAATAATAAAGTCCCTATAGTACAATTGTTTATTTGAAATAACTCCACCTCTGTGCACAACCAGATGTAACAAACATGTTGAGCTTTTAGAGTGCGGTAGATTCTCCATCAGAGAGGTCAGTCATGTCATTCCAGCTTTTCTGTGTATCTCTGTGTTTGCCTTTTCTTAATTCCCTCGATTCAGCAGTCAGGTCAGTTCTTGGAGTCATACAGGATGTAGTAATCCTCTATAATGAAAGAGAAAGAAAAACTTTCCATGATGAAAACAATCATGTCCACTAAGTCATGCATTACAGAAAAGTACTTGAAAGAATCCTATACATTAACACTAATGACCAAAAATTCATGAAGGTATAACAAAGAATAAACTTCATTAGAGCAGTAAACAGTTAGAAGAGGATTAAAAAGTACCAAGCATTACAAAAATAATACTATAATAGCAATTAGTACATACCTTTCTTTCAGTAATAACTCTGAATATTAATGGTCTTAATTGTCCAACCAAAGACACTGACTAGCAGATTGGATTAACAAAACAAAACAGGATATTCCTAATCATTGACTTGTGAAATGTACCTCAAGTAGCAAAGGCAAACATGTGGTTAAGTTAAAAGATAAAAAGGGGCATTATAAATCAATTAAATCAGAAAAAAAAACAAGTGAAGCTATAGTAATATCTATCTATCTACTATCTATTTATCTATGTAGGCATCTATTTAGGTTTGAAATCTATCATCTATCTATCTATCTATCTATCTCTCTATCTATCTATCTATCTATCTATCTATCTATCTATCTATCATCTATCATCTTTGTAGATATATTTCAAACCTAAATTAGAAGAAATAAAGAGGATTACTTCATATTAACTAAGAGTCACAATCCATCAAAGGGATATTACAATTCTAAACATATGTGCTTCAAACACTTGTGCACCCAATTTCACTTAGAAGCTACTTTAGGTACAGGCACATTTTGATCTCAACATAATAACATCAGGTGACTTTAATAATCCACACTTAATAATAAACAAGTTATTCAGACCAAAACCTAAAAAAATTCACACCGGCATTAAAAGACACTGAAGATCAAATGGATATAACACCCAAACACTACAGAATTCACAATATTCCCAGCAGCTAATGGAACTTTCTCTAAAATAGATTATATCTCAGTTCAAAAGGCAAACCTTAATGAATTTGATAAAGCTGAAATATCTTATATTCCACCTGATTATAATGAAACAAAACTATAAAAGAACAGCAAGAGTAAGTACAAAAAGAATAGAAACACACACAGCGATTTAATGACAAATTATTAGTTAATAGGTAGGTCATTAAAAAATTCAGATGGATGGGCTGGAGAGATGGCTCAGAGGTTAAGAGCATTGCCTGCTCTTCCAAAGGTCCTGAGTTCAATTCCCAGCAACCACATCGTGGCTCACAACCATCTGTAATGGGGTCTGGTGCCCTCTTCTGGTCTACAGGCATACACACAGACAGAATATTGTATACATAATAAATAAATATTTAAAAAAAAATTCAGATGGAGACTAAAAGCAAAATCCTTTTGTTGAATGGAGATGAAAATATAGCATATCAGAATGTATGGGATATAATGGAAACAGGTATAAGAGGTAAAATTACAATCATAAATGCCTAAGGTCTAACATAGAGAGACATCAAAATATATGTTACACTTCAAGGTTTTAGAACAACATGAATAATCCAAACCTTCTCAGTCGATGATTAAATGAAACATTATTGAACTAGGAATTAATAAAATAGAAGCAAAAAGAACAATATTAAAATAATCAGTAAAACAAATTGTTGGTTCTTTTAAAAGAGAAGCAATATTGACAAACATTTGTTCATATTAAGGAAAAAAGAGATAAACAAAATTAATGTAAGTAAAAAGAGAGACATTACAATATATCACAAAGAACTTAAGGAGCATTAGGGCATACACTGAAAATGTGCATTTCAACAAATTGAGAAATCTTTAAGAAACAGATACATTTCTAGAAATATATATTTTATCAAATTTTTTATTTTATTTTATTTATTTATTAAAAATTTCCCCCTTCACTCTCCAGTCCTAAGAGAAGTCAGGGTGCCCTGCCCTGTGGAAAGTCCAAGGGCCCCTCCCTCCAGGTCTAGGAAGGTGTGCATCCAAACAGACTAGGTTCCCCAAAAGCCAGTACATGCAGTAGAATCAAAACCCGGTGTTATTATCATTGGCTTCTCAGTCTGCCCTCACTGTCAGCCACATTCAGATAGTCTGATTTGATCACATGCTCCTTCAGTCTCATTCCAGCTGGCCTTGGGGAACTCCCATTAGATCAGTCCCACCATCTTCGTGGGTAGGCGCACCCCTCGCTGTCCTGACTTCCTTGCTCATGTTCTACCTCTTTCTGCTCTTCATCTGGGCCTTGGGAGCTCAGTCCAGCGCTCCATTGTGGGTCTCTGTCTCTATCTCCATCCCTCGCCAGATGAAGGTTCTTTAATTAAACAAAGAGAATGTAAATAACTTGAATTGGTCTTCAGTAAACAATGAAATTAAAGCTATCTAGATGAAGTTCAGACCCAACACATTTCTGCTGAGTTATACCAGATCTTTAAAGAAAACTAACCCTAATCCTCTTCAAACTACCCCATAAAATGAAAGAGGCAGTATTACCATACTTATTATATAACATCAATGTTAAAATGATAGAAAATTAGATAAGGGCACAACCAAAATTAAAATTATAGACCATTCTTCCTAGTGATTAGGTCTATTAAAAACTTCAATTAAACTCTTACAAACTAAATCCAACAACACAAAGAATAACTGACCACAGTTAAGTTGGCTTTATTCCAGAGATGCAAGGATATAACAATATAAATCAAGAACTAAAACATTAAATATAATATAGCACATAAATAGGCCAAAGGTTAGAAACCTCATGCGGATCTTAATAGATACAGAAGAGGTCTTTTGCAAAACCTCACATTCCTATTTTGATAAACCTTAGGTCATTTGGACTAGGAGAAAATTGCTTCCAAATGCTTTATACAACAAACATACATCTAACATCATACTGAATCTGGGATAACAAAGTGCTCTCTCTAAAATCAGCAATGAAACAAGTATTTGTTTTCTCTCCACTTATTCAATATAATGCTTAAAGTAATAGCTAGAGCAATAAAAGAAGAAATAAAAGCAATATAAATATGGCAAAGAATAAATGAAATTATTCTTATTTGCAGATGGTATGATCTTCTACTTGAGACCTTAAAGACTTCACTGGAAAAGTTTTGGAACTTAAACACTTCCAGCAAACCATGGTGATAGAAAAATCACCAAATAACAACAATAACATTCCTCTACAACAGTGGTTCTCAATCTTCCTAGTGCTGCAAACTTTTAATACAGTTCCTCATGTTGTGGTGAACCCCAACCATAAAATTATTTTTGTTGCTACTTCATAACAGTATTTTTGCTACTGCTATGAATAATAATGTAACTATCTATTTTTTTGATGGTCTTAGGCAACCTCTGTATAAAGGTTGTTTGATTTCCAATGGAGTTGTGACTCACAGGTTGAGAAAATACTGTTCTGTACCAATGATGAACATGTTAAGGAAGAGATCAAGTAAATAATCTCATTCATGACAGCTTTATTTAAAAAAAAATAAATAAAATACCTCGGAATACTTTTAACCAAAGAAGTTAAATCCTTCTTCAATGAAAATTGTAAAACATTGAATATAAAAATTGAAGCTACAGTAGAAGATGGAATGATATTCTCTGTTTTTGAATCAAGAGAATAAATATTATAAGAATTAATATATAACTAAAAGCAATCTGAAGAGTCAGTGCAATCCCAACAAAACTCCAGTTATGTTCTTTACAAGCAGAACAACCTGAAATTCATATGGAAACACAAAGTACCCCAACTAGCCGAAGCAATGTGGAACAATGAGAGAAGGATCACCATACCTGACTACAAGTTACATTACTTCACTATTAAATTAATATGGTGCTGGCATCGGATCAGACACTAAGATCAGTGGAATAGAAATTTAAAAACCCACACTTAGCTATACCTAACTTTAAACAAAGATGCCAAAATCATGTATCAGAAAAGACAGTCTCTTTACAAATGGTGCTGGGAGAGTCAGAACTGGATATTTACATATAAAAGAATGAAACTAGATCATTATCTCTTTACACTATAAATAAATCAGTTAAAATGGATTAACAAGCATAGGGTAAAAACACATATTATAAGTACTGGTTAGCTCAGGAAATAAAGCAAAGATATGACAAATGGATTGCATGAAATTACAAGACTTCTACATGCCAAAGGAAACAATCCAGTGGCGAGGCATCCTCACAGTATATCTCTACTAGTTGTATACATTTGGCAGGAGATTAATGTCTTGACTGCATAAAGAACTAGAATAAAAACACTAAGTATAAAGAATCCAAATCACCTATCAATAAATGGATTAATAAAATAAAAAAGACAGTTCTCAAAGGATTATGGAGTAATAATAGTCCATAAACATGAAAAATATTCAACTTCTTTAGCTTTCAGGAAATGCAAATTAAAGCTACAAGGAGATCCCATTTTGTCCCAGTCAGAATGGAGGAGATTAAGAAAGCAAGCAACCTGAAAGCAGGTGTGGTAGGACACTCTAGTAATCCTGGCACTCGGGAGGCAGAGACTGAAAGATCAAAAGTTCAAGGTTAGCTTTGTCTGGATAAGAGCAAGCTCCAGGCCAGTCTAGGATAAAGATTGCGATCCTATTTCAAAATGATGATGATAATGTTGATGATGAGGAGGAGTGGGAGTAGGAGGAGGAGAGATTGGGGACTGTAGAGATGGCTCAGTGCTTAAGAGTCACATTATTCTTCCAGAGGACTAGAATCAGGCACAAGGCTCAAAACCACCTGTAATTCTTGCTCCAGGAAGGAATCTGCCACTGCTAGATTCTGTGGGCACCTCCTTGTGTTGCTGTTCAGTTTTTACTCTTTTGGTCTTTTGGCTTTTCCGGGGCAGGGGTGCTGCCATCCAGCTCCCAAATAAATCACATGCAGAGTCTTATTCTTAGTTATAAATGCCCAGTCTTAGCTTGGCTTGTTTCAAACTAGCTCTTCTTAGCTTAAATTATCACATCTATCTTTTACCTTTCCTTTATTTCTGTATTTCTGTATAACTTTTTTTTCTTTTTTACTCCATTGCTGATCCCTTCATTTCTTACTCCTTGATCTCTCTTCTTCCCAGATTTCTTCTTCTCCTTATTGTCTTTCTTGCCAGCCCTGCCTAAGCTTTCTCCTGCGTCACTATTGGCCGTTCAGTTCTTTATTAAACCAATCAGATGTTTTAGACAGGTAAAGTAATACAGCTTCACAGAGTTAAACAAATGCAACATAAAAGAATACAACACATCTTTGTATCATTAAAATAAATAATCTACAGCATAAACAAATGTAGCACACCTTAAAATAATATTCAACAACATATTTGTGCATGTGCGCGCACACACACACACACACACACACACTGTGGAGAAGATCTTAGACATGTGTTTTCAGCTTACATTGAAATGCAATAAAATCCAAAGCTATAAAAAGCTACATTTTCTGGATATAAAATACCTTTCAGTAAAGCTGACAAAAATAGCTAACAACAAATTTATGTGAGAAAACAATTATAAGTCAAAATTTTCTGCATTTTAGCAAAGTTTTAAAACTCATGTCATAAAACATGTACATATCTCCTGACGATCACAGTCACTAGGGACTCCTCATATGGCCATTTATCAAATATTCACATATAGAGATATACTCTGTGTCAGTCTATTCAGCATTGTTTGTATTAGGAAAAATCACCAAATTATTAAACAATAGTTAGCAATTATAGGGGATTACTTAAATGAATTATATGCACAATGCAATACTGTGACTTTTAAATTGTGAATAATGTATAGAGGATAATCTTGTTTAGAGATTAGAAGAGAAGGACAGACAAAAAGATGCAGAAACAATTAGATCAGAAAAATGCATAAAATATACATCTGAATGTACAGAACACAAAGGGATAGTTCCATCTTTTAAATGTCAGGGGTTCCCTAATATATTTGACTGAATGGACAAAACTGTACAAACACTGGAGTACAGAAAATAAGGCAGACAGAAAAAGACAAAATCATAAAATCCTGGCTATTGATATAATCTAAAGGAACTGAATTAATGAAAACAGAAAGAAGAGTGGGAAGGATTAAAATAAGTTTGTGAAATATATACAATTTTAGCAAAACAAGAATGATTTGGGGGATAAGATGACCTTCTCATTGTAGCACAACAGCAGCACCATCTTAGATGTTTCGAGGTGTGCAAAGTAAATTTTTTTTGTTGTTTTTTTTTAATTGAGTTATACATTTTTCTCCACTCTACTCCTTTTCTACTTTATCCCCTTCCTCCTTCTACTCTCTCTTGTAACCCCATGCTCCAAATTTATTCAGGAGATCTTGTCTTTTTCTCTTTGCTATGTAGATCCATGTATGCCGTTCTTAGGGTCCTCTTTGTTGTATAGAGTTGTGCACTGTAGGCTGGTTTTGTTTGCTTTATGTCTAAAAGCCACTTATGAGTGAGTACATATTATATTTATCTTTCTGAGTCTGGGTCTTTTTTTTCTAGATCCACTCATTTGCTTGCAAGTTTCAAGATGTCTTTTTTTTTTTAATGGCTGTGTAGTACTCTGTTGTGTAAATATACCACATTTTTCTTATTCATTCTTCAGCTGAGGGGCATCTAGACTGTTTTCAGGTTCTATTATAAATAATGCTGCTATGAACAAAGTTAAGCATATGTTCTTGTGGTATGATTGAGCATCCTTTGTGTACATGCCCAAGAGTGGTATTGCTGGGTCCTGAGGCAGGTTGTTTCCTAATTTTCTGAGAAATCACCACACTGATTTTCAAAGTGGGTGTTCAGATTTGCACCACTCACATCAGCAATGAAGGAGTGCTCCCCTCGCATAACTGGATATCAACATGTAGAAGAATGAAAATAGATCTTTATCTATCACCATGCACAAAACTCAAGTCCAAATGGATTGAAGACTTCAACATAAAACCAACCACACTGAACCTCAAAGAAGAGAAAGTGAGAAGTACATTTGAATATATTGGCAGAGGAGACCACTTCCTAAATATAACCCCATTAACACAGACACTGAGAGCAACAATTAATAAATAGAACCTCCTGAAACTGAGAAGCCCCTGTAAAGCAAAAGACACAGTCAATAAGACCAAACAGCAGCCTACAGAATGGGAAAAGATCTTCACCAACCCTACATCAGACAAAGGTCTGATCTACAAATAACTTAAGAAACTAGACATCAAATGAACAAATAATCCAACAAAAATGGGAACAGACCTAAACAAAGAACTCTCAACAAATGAATCTAAAATGATTCCTTTAGTGGAAGACACTAAACGAAATGCTCAACATCCTTAGCCATCAGAGAAATGAAAACAAAAACAACTCTGAGATTCCATCTTACACTTGTCAGAATGGCCAAGGAAAGCACTGATGACAGCTTATGCTAGAAAGGATGTGGGGCTGAGTAAGCTTTAACTGTTGTAACGCAGAGAGATGGAGAGCATCTGAAGGGACAGGAATGCCCAACAACCTCATTTCATTTTTTATGTTAGATACACAAGTCCTAGCATCTTTCTAACTTATAGATACATGCAATTTGAAATTAGTTAAGTATAAAAGAGAAAAATAAATACTGATATTATTGTCGTTTCAGAGGGGTTGATGTGACATAATGTTTGACTTCATAAAAGCTAGAAATTGCTTTGTGATTAAATAAAATTATTTTTTGTTGGGTACACAATGAGTTTTTAGGGCTTACCTCAGGTCTTGATAAATAATTACTTGTAAGAGGCAGAGCACTGCGAAGCCTGGCCTCTGTGTAAATGGTGACTTCCTGTAATTGCACAAAATCCTTCCCTCAGGTACTTCTGTTCACATTTTATACATTCTAGAACCTCCTGACTCCCTGAGACTGTGTGCTGTTAGGGTCAGGCTCATTACAGTTGGCTGGGAGGTGACAGAGGGAGTGGCTGGAATTTCAGGTGAGAGTCAGGACCACTTCCACTCCCTCCTTCTATGAGGGAGCATCATCAGTGAGCAAAAAGCATCCTGAGGCTCTCTTCGGAAAGACACAGTTGATTCTAACGAACATGACAGGAGAGAGGGCTCCTTTGCTCCTAATATTTTCACATTCTCTTTTATCCACATCGCAGTCCTCTATATTGAGCTTAACTCTTTTGTTTTCCCTTTTCTTTACTTCCTTATCCTAAATTGTGTCCAGGTGCAGAAGGGGTTTGGGTTAGTGGAAGGAAATTCACTGCCATCGAAACTCCATATGGTCACAAGAGACACCAGAAAATGGAAGAAGGTTCAATCCAAATGATACTTGCCATAAAGCTGAATTTTTAAAACTACATCTGTCATATTATTTGTGCCACATGAATCATTTGGTTGCAGTGAGGACAAAAGGAACTTACTGTGTGTGTGTGTGTGTGTGTGTGTGTGTGTGTGTGTGTCCTGCTCACAGAACATACCCTCCTCTCAGTTGTGCCAGGCTGAATCTGGACCACGTTGTAACGTGCAGTACTTCACCACTGAAATGGTGGGCTTTGGTCCTCACTAGAAGGCATTTCCTTGAACTTGGCCGTGCCTTGGCTGTTGTTTTTTTGTCCTTTCCAAATTACGCCTTTTCTTTTTTTTTTTTCCCTCCTCCCCTAGTCTGTCACATTCAATTGCAAGAAGGGAAACTTTGAGGATAATAAATGCAGCTGAACCATGAAAAAAATAAAATAAAATGGAATCACTCGGAGCTGCACATGGTGTGGCTAGAGTGTGGCAGATCCGAGCGAGCTGGAATCAGCGAATCCTGAGCATCTGCAGCCCTTCTCCTCAGAGAGTGCACACTAATCATCTCTCTTCATGGTCAGTAACCACATAAGGACAACACCAGACGATGCCAGTGGTTTGGGTTCTGCAGCGTTTATACGCTTCCCCACGAAGAGAGTCATGCCAGACAGTATTTGTCAACCTTGTCCTTGGTCTTCTCTCCTGATTGAGGCAGATGTTTATTTTCCATCTGTACTATAAGTCAGTGTGACTGCAGCTTTCATCTGGCAAAGGGGCCCTGCAATATTATGAGGCCATCACATAAGCTGGAAAGATGACTCTGGTGAATAAAATCACTTTATGGCTAAAAACATTTATTCTTCATTTTGATAAGCTCTTAACAAATGGAAATTTGCTTCCTTACACTTTTGCCAAGCATAGGACCATGTTTATTTCTCGCTATATGGGTCACGGAGGATTCCCAGCTGTTAGCTAGAGTCAGTTGTGCATTGCTGCACTCAACAACATCTGTTTCACAAAAACAGTATCCAGCTTTTAGCACTCAAACGGAGCTTCGACCATATGCCGGCAGACCACTTAGTTTTTACCTTGGGAACCAACTTTGCTCTAGTCAAGGTAACAGAGGAAAAGCTGAATATTTAAATGGTACCAGGCTTCAGTCACATCTTCATATGTGTTTGTCATTCTCCACTATATATAGTAGAAGTGGTTCCAGGCATATACTACAAGCTGTTCCTCTGTTCAATTATTAATTGAAAGAAAGCTTGTTTGCAGAACAGTCGAAACGTATTTCTTGATATTTGCTGGTGCTGGAAGTATCTACCATAAGATGGTGCTGCAAATACAGCATCCCTTTAAAATGCCAGTTCACGTTAACCATGGCTAACACAGGTCAGACTAACAACCCTGAGTAATGCCCTGGCAGGTGGTAAAATGAGAACACCAGCCATCATCCGCCATTGCAAAGTCCTCTTTATTGCTCAGCTTTACCTTTGGACACCTACACTTTTCATTAGTCGTTCAATTTTTCATGAGGAGAAGAAAAAAACCTCTGCCTTTGGTTTATACTGTGGAAGACTTAAAGGAACAAGTACGTGCAAAGAAAGTAAGTGCATATTGCTTTTCAAATATCCACCTGTGTCTTCTGTCTTCAAATTAAACAAAATGCTGCTTTGTTTGCTTTGTAGAAATCTAGAAATAGTTTAGTGTTACTGATAATTTGGGCAAGAAAAATACTACAGACCATAGAAATTGCAAGCCTTGGTTTTTCTACTTTGTTCCGTTCCAATGTGAAGACATTTAAAACAATTTGACTTTGGGAGTTCTGATATTTTTACAGCATTTCATAATGATTGTGCAAAGACATTTTTTCTCTCTTTTTATTATCCTCATGGGAAGAAGTATATTGATAGGATTTCTTTGATGCTATGGTGAGGGCCAAGAGAAAAGCATTTTTGGAGATAAAACCAATCGTGAAGCCAGAAAATCAAGACTTCCTTAATAAGACCTGAATTGGGGAGCAATAGAAATCCTCTAATTTTATTTTCATTGAAAGTATAAAACAAAACAGTCTAAGGATTCCTCTTTATGTAGACTCTAAAACAACCAAGTTAAACCATTTATAAGAGACTCTCAAATTATAGGTTGTTCTAATTTGTCATCTATAAATTTTATTTATATGATTATAAATGTATATGTACATTAATAATATAATTTGAAAGGAAGAATAAGATTAATTATTATATTTGTGCACCATTCTAATCTTTTACTTTGGCTATCTTCTACTTTATAGAATTACTTCTTCCCAAAGCTAAGTTCATGCCAGTTTCATACAAGAGACTATATGTATCCATTTCATCTTTGTTCTCAAGTATAGCTGAGCATTCCTTTCCCCTCCTCTTTTCTCTTCTTTTCTGGAAGCCTGAAGTAAAAGTTCTTGAATTATATTCAAAGGATTTCACTTTTAATCAGTTATCAGTAAAATCTCTCTGGAACATTTGGTAATAAAATTCAAGATTGGAAAGAAGAATGTTGATGATAACAGTATGATGATAAATCAACGATGAATAGCCCTGTTCAGAAACTTAACCCTGTCCTTAAATGCAAGCATGACCCACCATGGATATTAGCTACTCACATCTCATGAACCGTGTTTATAACAAGCAGAAATTGTGGTATAATAGCTTCTGATGAAGCCAAGCCAAGAAAAAGTACATCTTATAATAAATTAAATCCGTGATTGGAATGAGTCATTCTCTCCATTTCTCTAAGGACATTAAGTCTTCTTTGTTCTCTCTGCAGCAGACCAAATTCCATGCTTAAACACCAAAACTAGCAGGAGATGGCCTTGGTTCAGGACCATCAGGGCTCTGATTCCAGTTCCAAATCTGACTGGTTTAGGTGAAGTCATGTGTCCATACAGATCTATCCATTCTTATCAATAAGGCCATGACCATGATCATATTTCTGTAGCACAGAACTGAGGCTTGCCTATTGCTTAGGAAATACAAGGCACAAAGAGTTCTTTAAATGAGACAGATTACCAGAAATGCTAACACGATGTCAATCACAGGATAACTTATGAATTCCATTTTTGAATTCACACAATCGAAAGTGTCATTCCTCTTCCCATGCATGACAACATGAAAAAGCCTAGCAGGAAAAAGTGGACCAGGCACATGGAGAGCAACCAGGGGTTAGAGGACAAAATTGTTTACATCGTGGCTTAACTAAGGAACAGGATGAGCAAGGTGTCCTGAAAGGAGTTCCTGGTCTCAAGTGCCAAGTTCTGCTGAGCAATTTCACAATTAAGGTGTAGTCCAAGCAAGATAAAACACAATCCTTAAATCCCCTCTGGGGAATCTTACTCAACCGAACACACCCATTTAATTGTGAATGTCCTGGCAGAAGCATAAGTTACCCTAAAGAGGGAATTGTGTCTTCTCATTCATCTATGAGACTGAGACAATGAACCCCAAGGAACTGAAATTTCCTGAGTTAACTCATGCAGGGGAAGGAAAGGGCTGGGTGCATGCACAAACCAGATAGAGAGTTTGTCGCCCAGAGATTTTCCCCAGTTTTGACAGCTCTCCTAAAGAATGTAAACTAGCTGAGAAAATTATGTGTGGGGTCACACCTTGAATAGGACTGCTTAGTTAGACATATCCCTGACCTTCTATTTAAAGTTGAATGTCACTTAAGATCACCCCTCTGGCTAATGGAACTGTGCTGAATAAATCTCCTTTCTCTATATTTGCTTCACTGTTGCGTCTCTCTTTGTTTGGCGCTCTTATTGGCACCAGTGAGCAAGTCTAGGGTATTAGCGTTGTTAGATCTTTGATTTTGAGCCTAACAACTCAAGCAATAGTACAATTAACATCCTTTTTGAAGAGAAAAACTCTACAATTATAGTACTTTTTGTCATGTCATAAAGTAGATAAGTGAATGCCTCTAAAATTAAAGATGACTTAATAGACAATAGATACATAAAAAAGAATCAACATTATCTACACAAATTACATCCTTTCTGGTTTCTAAAATTATGACACTCTTGATTCTTGACTGAATCCATTGTCCTAGAAACTGTTATTTAATAAATTTAGATAGCCTTGGGGAGGAATGTAGCTCTGGTAGTCTTGTTTTTCATGTATGAAGCAGTTGTATTCTGTTCATTTTATTGCATGTGTTTGAATGTCATTTGTTGTCTTTGTGTCTATCTGTGCACCACATGAACGCAATGCCTGAAGGCGGTGTCAGATCCCCTAAGGCTAGAGTTACAGATGGTTGTAGCCTCTATAAGTGTGCTGAGACTCAAGCACAGGTTCTCAGTCAGAGTAGTAAGTGTTCCTAACTGGAGTCACAGGAAGGGTGTTCTTATTTTGTATTCATAACTTTATACCAATTTGTTTCATAAATTAATAATCAGCTTCAATTAAGAGAAATGATGAGAAACAAGAGACAATCTAAACACCCATTGAGTCTTGAGTTCAGAAAAAAAATCTGGCAAAAAAATAGTCATCATTAAGATGTTAATTGAAAAATAATCTCACTTCTCCAAACAAAGAGATCTGAAATGTTTATCTTTGAGTGGCTGATAGGGACTGAGAATAACTTCGTAAGAAGTTCAGCAAGATGACTTCTTTCCTTTTAATCATTACTCGTGAAAATATAAAGCTCTCCATATATTTAAATTGAAACTAGGAGTAGAATATGTGTTGGCTTTATTTAAGTATTTTCAAATATATAGAAAATTCAATAAATGGTATCCATATGTCTATGTGTATATGTGTGTTTCTTCCTCCTGCCATTATTTTCAAAATATTTAAAGATGTAACAACCATATAATTTGTGGTAAGAACTACAAAATTTGTTGTACAAATAAGGAAAACTCTAGATACTAGAGGTCAAGGTGGGGGGAGCAGGAGAAAAGGAGGAAGTGGGAACTGGTATGCAACTAATTAATTAATTAGTAATAAATTAATTACACAAAATAATCGTTTCAAGGCAAATATTTTAACTAAAATATATAACATTTTTAAATAATAATAATTAATTGTGTGTGTCTGTGTGTGTGTGTGTGTGTAGGTAGGTATATGCACATGAGTACAGAAGCCTGTTAAGGCTAGAAGAGAGTGTTGAAGTCTCTGGAACTGGAGTCACAGGAGATTGTGAGACCATTTTCCTCAGAACCAAGCCATCTCCCCTGCCCCTATCATGCCATCTTATTCTCAGAGCACTTTAACTCAACCTTTTCTTAGTGTAAAAGGAGAAGATGGTTTATAAGCTCTTTTGGAAGGCTTTTGATGGAATTCAAGGTTTTCCTCTCCAGTTTCTGTTTAGATGAAGATAAATCTCAACAATGAATTATGTTTAGAAGCTCCATAAATTTTAGCTGTAAATATAATGATTCCCTTTACATATACTTATCTAAAGGATAAGTTTTGAGCCCTTATTGGATTCAGGATGTGTTGACAAGCTAAACCCATAATAGACTGTCACATGAGATTGCCTGGCAACCAAATAGAAAGTAGGGATATAAGTATTGGGTGTGTTGAAAAGTTCAAGGTGCCTAGGATTGCCTAGAATGGGCATAAAACCCAGACATTAGGTGAGGAGTTCGGAGAATGGTTTTCTGGAAAGGAAATAATTTAAAGATGAAATCATATCTGGGTGAAGGGACAAATCAAATCTTATCTGTGTAAGACAGGCTATGAGTCTGGCATGAAGAAGAAGATAAATGTTTCTAGGAAAGAGAACAATGTGAGATCTAATCCCTGCAGGCTGAATAATTAAAGAGGCCTGAATAATGTAGTTTTATATATCTGGGGCGACGCCAACAGAGCAGTGAGGAAAGTGGAACAACATTGCAAATGCTCATGTGGAGAGGGAAACCAATTTGGAGTCGGATGCTTAAGCCAGGCAAGAGATGGCAGACAGATAGATAATCCAGGAAGTAACAGTGAAAATGTCAGACCTCAGAGACCTCAGGGAACTTCCAAATGGCACATAGTAATCTTCACATTTGTATGAAGCAAAGAGAATATTAGTTCCCAAATATTTTGATATTTTAAACCATACGTGTTACCTGTTGATTCTAAAGAGTATTTTTTTCCCAGGACTCCCAAGGCTGATATCCAGATATCAGAATGGGAATTTGTCTCCCAGGCAGAGATTTCACAGTTTTGACTACTACTTGTCAGGTCTCTTTGATGGAGAGATTAGAACTGAGATAATGATAGTAGAATCACACCTTGATCAAGACCGCTTAGTTATATATCATTTTTATTCTCCATTTAAACCAAATCTCCTGTAAAGACATAGGAAATGGGTGGGTAGGTCACAGGACTTCATTATATGTTATTTTTCCAATATGGTCATCTTAAATAAATCTCCCTTTTCTGATTCTCTTTGTAATTTTTATTTTTTTAATTGAAAATATATTCTAGCTGGGCCATGGTGGCACATGCCTTTAATCCCAGTCACAGGAGGCAGAGGGAGGTGGATCTCTGAGTTCAAGGCCAGCCTGGTGTAAAGAATGAGTTCCAGAACAGCTAGGGCTGTTACACAGACACTATCTCAAAAACAAAAACATAAACAAAAAGCTCCATGAAAATATATTATTCTCTCATACAATACATCCAAATCACAGTTCTGCGTCCCCCCCTTAGTTTTCCCCACCTCCTCTCTCCCCCCAAATCTACCTCCCCTCCATTTCCTATTTAGAAAAGAGCAGGCTTCTAAGAGACAACAGTCAGACAAGACAAAACAAGATACAATAAGACAAGGTGAAAGCCCTCATATCCTTGCTCGACAAGGCAACCAATGAGAAAAAAATGAGACCCAAGAGCAGGAAAAAGAATCCGAGATATACCCCACTCCCACTGTTAGGAGTTACATAAAGACTCCAAGATAACAGTTATTACATACACAGAGGACCTGGTACAGACCCATGACGGCCCTGTGCTTGCTGTTTCAGTCTCTGTGAGGCCTTGTGAGTGCTGTTTAGTTGATTTAGTAGGCCGTGTTCTCCTGGTGACCCCTGTTCCCTTTGTTTACAACAGTTATTCCTCCCCTTTTTCTGCCAGGTTCCCAAATCTCTGAGGGCATGGACCCAAAAGAGATCTGCAGTTTTGACATTCTCTCTGCCTACTATCTGACTGTGGATCTCTGCACCCACTCCTATCTGCTGCTGAAGGAAGCCTTTCTGATGACAAATGGTTAAGGCACTGATCTATAAGTATAGCTGAATACCATTAGGAATCATTTTTTTTTGTTTTGTTTTGTTTTAGTTTTGTTTTTGCCAATTGTGTTTGGTTCTACCCTAGGTCTCTGGACTGTCTAGTCTCTGGTTCCTGGCTATCCCGGAAGTGTTGGGCACAGGCTCCTTCTCATAGAGTGGGCCTCAAATTAAACCAAGCATTAGCTGGCCACTCCCACAAGTTCTGCACCACTGTTGTCTCAGCACATCTTAAAGGCAGGACAGATTATAGGGAGAGGGTTTTGTAGCTTCATCTGTGTCTGTAGATGCAAGTTTCTGTCCATCCTGGTCTCACAGCAGTTCAGTCCCAAAGAAACACATAGAGGCTTATACTAATTATAAACTGTTTGCTCTATTAGCTCAGGTTTATTGTTAACTAGCTCTTACAATTTAAATTAATTCATAATTCTTGCCCATGTCTAGTCACATGTCTTGGTACCTTTTCTCATTATGGCATTCTCATCTTTCTTCCTTTGCATCTGAATATTGACTGTGTCTCTACCTTTCTTTTTCCTAGAGTCCTGCATGGCTACTAGCCAATTAGTGTTTTATTAAACTAATAGGAGTGATCAATCTTTACAGTTTACAAGAACATTATCTTGCAGCAGGTGTCCAGGTTTCTCTTTCTGTAGCCTGTAGAGTACCTTCTCATGACAAAGCGACTAGAATGTAGGAGTAAAGCTCCAAGCCTGGAACAGCTTGACTTCTCTACTTTCAGCAAGCTTTGTGGATGTTGTCATCAGTAACAGGACCTTGTTGTCAGTTTTAAGAGAGTGATCTTCTGTTCTAGTATCAGTCTGGGTTATTTAAGGATTTCTTTGGAACCTCCTCAGCCCACAGCTCAACCGAATTTAACTGAATCTTGCCATTGGAAGTCTTGCCTGGCTTAAAAAGTTGGCCAGCTCACACTCTGGGTCCTCCATTACTAGAAATCTTTACTAAGGTCATTCTCATAGATTCCAGAAAGTTTACAAAGCACTAGCTTTCTACCCTGCCCCTGAGAGACCCCTAAATCCAGTTGTCTCCCTTACCTTGCTCTCTCCCTCCATCCCCACTTGATCCCTACTGCTCCCATCTGTACCCAGCCCTAGTCCACCCACAGAATCTATTCTATTTCCCTTTCCCAATGTGATCTATGCTTCTACCCATAGCAGTCCTCTTTACCTAACTTCTCTGGGTCTGAGGATTGTAGCTTGAATATCACCTGTATTTTTAGTTTCCCCTTAGAGGACTAGTGGTAAACCCTAGCTTTTTAGGGCTCTCAGGGCCTAAAATCTGACTCTAACAATTCCAGGGTGGCGTATTTCCCACCACAGCTACAATCTTAACAGATGGTACCTACCACTTCCTCTTGAGGGCAAGAAATCTCCCCCAAATATCTGAACAAGTACAAAGCAACAGGAGTCTCGTGTTGTACCTAGTTTTAGTCCGGTTATATGATGCTCTCAGTTATGTATTTTCTTTATCTCAACCTTCCATTGAACTTTTTAAAAGAAAAGAAATAGTATTGTCTTGAGTTATTTAAAACACCCAGGAAATAAAAGCAGTAGGATAGACAATGACTGTTTGCAGTTTCTAAGGTATTTTCTAGGAGGGTAGCTGTGATTTGGGACTAAAAATATAAAATTGTCAGTCAGTCCCATAAGGTAATACTGGTTACACTACAAGACCAGCATCATGATTATCAATCAATTTCACAAGTCAGTGCTTTCCTAGAAGATCAGAATCATGATGATGAAATCATTGAGTGTTGCAAACACTCTATGACCTACAACTGGGGACAGCAGTACAGATTCTCAAATGCAAGTTCTTGCCCCTCCTCCAGGTATCTTGGATTGCCCCTCTCTTCTTGTGCTGCTTGGAAGTTCTTCCTCTTTCTTTTAACACATTGGTACAATAATCTCTCTCTTTAGTTATTTTTATATTATACACAGTGCAACCCTTTTTAGACAAACATTTTAATAAACTGACAGCTAATGAATACTTTAAAAGTAAGTGTGTCTCAAGAAATTGGTTCTGACAAATAGAAGGCAAAGTATTTCATAGATTGAATGGCTAAAAGAGTATCAATGACAGCTCATGCTGCTGAGGATGTGAAGCAAGGGGAACACTCCTCCATTGCTGATGGGAGTGTAAATTTATATAGCCACTTTTGAAATCAATATAATGGTTCAACAGAAAATTAAAAATCTATCAGCCTCAAGATCCAGCTACAGCACACCTAGGCATATTCCCAAGGATGCTCCACCTTATCACAGAGATACTTGATAAACTATGTTCATTGTGGTTTTATTCATAATAGCTAGAAAGTACTTAGATGTCCTTCAGCTGAAGAATGAATACAGAGAATGTGGTACATGTACTTAACTGTTAAAAAAATAACATCATGAAGTTTGCAGACAAATAAAGATAACTAGAAAGAATCATCTTGAGTGAGGTAACCGAGACCCAGAAAGACAAACATGGTATATACTCACTCATAGTTGTAAAGTAAAGGATAATAATGCTACAATCCACAGATCAAATGAGACTAAGAACAAGGAGGGCTGGCTGCAGTGGGAGGAGAGACAGGGAAGGTACATGAATCTCTCTGGAAAGAGAAAATAAAATAGATCTCCTGGGTGGACTGGGGGTGGGTCAATGCATGGGGATGGGAACAGGAAAGTTCAAGTGAGAAGAGGATGGAGGAGAAAGGGTCCTGGGAGAGACAACTGAGAGCAATTTATAAAGGAACGCCAAGTTAAGACTCCAAGTAATGGGGATTTGGACCCTGAACTGGCCATCTCCTGTAACCAGGCAAAGCTTCCAGTTGAGAAATTGGGGCACCAACCAAGCCACAAAACCTTCTACCTATAATTTGTCCTGCCAGCAAGATGTGCTGGGGTAAAGGTGGAACAGAACTTAGGGGAAGACCCAACCAATGACTGGTCCAGCTTGAAACCCATGCCAGGAGAGGGAGCCAACCCATGTCACTGCCAAGGGGTCAAGAAGCCAGAGGCTGGAGACAGGACTGCTCAGAGCCCTAGGATAGAAGTAAGCATTACACTCAGAAAAAAAAAATAATAATTGAAATGATTCCGAATGCTTTTCTGCATACTCATAGACAGGAACCTGGCATAATCACCATCAAAGAGGCTCTATCCAGCAACTGATGAAAACAGATGCAGAGACCCACAGCCAAAATTAAGGGGAGCTTGGGGAAATCCAATAGAAGATGGGGAGGAAGAATTGTAGAAGCCAGAGCATCCAAGGACACCACAAGAAAACCCACAAAATCAAGAAACATGGAATCATAGGGGCTTACTGAGACTGAACTGACAAACAGGGAACCTGCATGGGTCTGACCTAGTTCCTTTACATATATGTAATAGTTGTGTAGCTTAGTGTTTTGTGGTACTTCTAACAGAGGGATTCTGTGCCTGTTTAGATGCTCTTGCCTGCTTTCGAGACCCCTTTCATCCTACTGGGTTGCCTTGACCAGCCTTAATATGAGAGTATATGCCTATTCTTGTTGTAACTTGATATGTCAAGTTTGTTCAATACCCCTAAGAAGCCTGTCATTTTCTAAAAGGAAAAGTAGGAAGAATGGATGTGGAGGGGAAGGGGTGAGGAACTGGAAGGACAGAAAGGAGGGAAAGCTGTAGTTGGGATGTAATGTATGTGAGAATAAATTAATAAAAATATTTCATAGGTTGAATTGTATTTTTTTCATAGAAAATACATATCTGCATCTGTATTAATTTAATGTAATTTACAGTTCAGAATTAGGAACCTGGAACTAGGAGAGTACACCTTCAGTCAATTGTTTGCCTCATAAGCATGAGGTCATGAGTCTGATCCCCAGTACCTACATAGTTGTGTGCATCTGAGATCTCCACACTGGGGAGACAGACAGGCCTGTCATTAGAGATTGCTAGCCAAGCCCATCTATCTGAATCAGTAAGTGACCTGTCTAAAAATAAAAGATGGAAAGCAAATGCGGAGGACACTCAATATTGACCCCCGATATCACATAAGTGTAAATATGTGATTAAAGACACGCACACACACATTTTAAAGCAATACTGTGTAGTACATGTTGAGGTTCAAGAATCTAATACCAGCCCTGCATTTCAGAAGCTCAGGCTGGTAGAAGTGCTACAAAGAGCCATCCACCAATCATGGCCAGTGTATGAACTTACGCTCTTTGGAGCATTTAGAAGGACCATTTCTCATAAAAAGGAACATCTGCTGAAATTTTCAGGGTCAGATCCCTGTTCCCGGTATAGATTTGGTGGTATATGTACACAAGCACCTGGAGAGGAACTATGATGGGGCTTTTTCTTAAGAGAAATGGAGAAATGAAAGTATTTTGTGGCAATTGAGTCCTTGGGCACTAAAGAGCCCCCAATTTTCTGATATCTGAAGTCAACCATCTGCCTCCTTCATGAAGAACCTTGAAGACCGGTGGTCATCTACATAATTAAGATCATTGGCCCCAAGATAATTTGGTGACACTCAAAATTTATCCTCTTTGAATATACATTTAATCTAAATTTTTGCACAAAAGTGAAAGAAGAGTTTTCTTGAATCTCTATGGAATCTATGGAATCACCCTGTGCTCACTGTAGAACCCTGCTTAAGAAGCTCTGGCCAGAATGAGCTATACAATCATAGGCAACCGAGGGAGAAGGAAGTGTGTTGTTCCTATTTTAGTGCCATTTTTTTTGCAGAGTCTAATAAAACATTTTTAACAAATAGATAATATTAATGATAATGATATTAATGTGTGTCCAAAAGAAGCTATGAAATGCTCATCTCAAGAGTCTTTTGCAAGTTTAATTAATCCTTCTAGTAGCTTTTGAGGCTAATTTTACTACTTTGCTTTTAAAGATGAAAAATAAATCCCAGAAGTGGTGCAATGTGTTTTTACTGAATGATTTCAGAGAGGTAACACAAGTCTTACAGGCAGATATTCTGACACCAAAATCTATGATCCTAACAATGGATTAAGAAGAAGAAAAGAAAAGAAGAAAACCTCTACAATGACATTTTTTGTTTCTTTGAAAGACTGTGTGTGTGTGTGTGTGTGTGTGTGTGTGTGTGTGCAGATGCATATACAGGCCAGAACAAGGTGTCAGATCCCTGGAGCTGAAGCTACAGGCTGTTGTGAGTTACCCATCGTGGATTGCTGTAACGTGAGGGCCTACTTTGTTGGGGTTTCTGTCCTGCCCAGTTCCCACAGCCAGTAAGTCCCAAAGAAAATTACAAGGAGGTCTCCATATTATAAACTGATTGACCCATTAGCTTAGGCTTCTTATTATCTCTTACAGCTTATATTAACCCATTATTCTTATCTATGTTAGCCACATGACTCAGTACCTTTTTCAGTGGGGCAGGTCACATCTTGCTTCTTCCATTGTCTGGGTGGGACTGAGGGAGGAATGGGCTTCCTCCTTCCCAGCATTCTCCTGTCCTCCTTTGCCCCACCTCTACTTCCTGTCTTGTTGACCCATCTATATATCCTGCCTGGCCAATAAGCATTTATTTAAAACATGATTTACAGAATACAGACAATTCTCCCACACCAGATTGTGGATACTGGAAACTGAACTTGGGTCTTCCTCACGTTTTCTATCCATCAGTCAAGAAGCCATATTTACACAGCTTCTCCAGGAGCCTTTTCTCCTTCTGTCTGTTCAGAGTTTCAGGTCCTAAGACACAATGCTTACATTATTTTGTCCACTAGCCTCTTTATGAAAGCCACTTAAATTGTCCCAACAAATTTACTGTTTGATAGTCAGCAACAAAGATAAATATAAACAAAGCAGACTAGAAAATGCAGTTGCCAAAATAGTCTGAATAGTTATATCCAGAGAACAAAAATATATGCTCCTTGGCCAGTCACTGTATCTGTAGCTGGTGCTTGAAATCCTAGCATTCTGGAGTCTGAGATAGATTTTAAGCTTGAACTACATATGATATCACTGGCACAATGGAATATACCTTCAAACTATGAATAAAAGCAAACTCTTTCTCAAGTAGATATTGTCAGGTATTTGATCACGGCATGAGAAAAGTAATTAATACAGAAAGTTGGTACCAGTAGCGGTGCTGTTTCCGAGATGAACCTAACCATGTGTTTCTTGGTCTTTAGAACATGTTTGTGGAGGGGATGTGGAAAAGTTTGATAGTTGGGGCTGGAAAGGTGTTTTAAAACTATCAATAAGGCTTAATAACCTATTCTGATGAAAGTCTGAAAACCAGGAGGCCTAGAGAAATAAAGACTTTGGAAGCCTATCTCTTGAAATTTCAGAGGGGAACATGTATTCTCTCAGAAACGAGGTCATTCAGACCATAGCATGGCGAAGAATCTGGCTAATTCTATCTCTTGTCATAGAGTCTGAGGGGAATGGAATTTCAAAGTGATATGTTCATACCTTTGGTGGAGGAGCTTTCAAGGAAGCCTATGATGTGATTATTGCTTACTACTCTAATACAGGTCTACAGTGTATAAAAGTAGGTGGGCAGAAAATACAATAACAAATATAGCTTATCTAGAAAAATAGCTTGGCTGATTTTAAAGTTGTAGCAAGGCTCCTGCTGATGATAGAGTCTACAATTGCCAGAACAAACCTCCTGCTGTGCAGTGGGACAAAAGAAAAGATATCTACAAAATAAGACACCAATCACAGGAGGCTCCAACTGTGAGAATGCAAATTTATATTAAAGATGAGAGCCTAAAGTCAGAATTGATGTGGGATTCCCCTCTGTATGCTGTGAATATCATTGGTTAGTAAAGGAACTGCTTTGGTCCCATAGGGGAACAAAGCTAGGTGGGAAAAGCCAAACTGAATGCTGGGAGAAATGAGGTGGAGTCGGGGAGAAGCCATGGAGCTGCCACTGGAGATAGACATGCTGAAACTTTGCTGGTAGGCCACGACCTTGTGGTGATGCACAGATTAATGAAGATGGGTTAAATTAAGATGTAAGAGTTAGCCAATAAGAAGTTAGAGCTAATGGGCCAAGCAGTGATTTAAATAATAAAGTTTCTGCATGATTATTTTAGGGCTAAGTGGCTGGGAACTAACTAGTGACATCCTCCAACACAGAGTGTCTAAGGGGTCCACTGCTTTTGGAAAGCAACTGTATTTCCCAGAGGTCAGCACCAGCAGACTGTTCCAGTTGTAGCTGGAGGGTGCCAGGATCTATCTTCAGCTGGCAGCAAGACTTGGCAGCATTGTCAACATGGTACTAGCCTTTCAGCCATTAAAATTAAAGATTGGGGTGGCAGTGTAGTCTTGAATCATAACTTCAGAAAACTGATAAGGCCAGGAAATGTCTCGTAGGTTCAGAGTCCCTGCAAATAGACCTAGGTCATGGCACAAAATCATGAAGGTAAAGCCTAAAATGCAAGGGAGACTCCAGTATTGTAAAGATGCCAGGACCACTTAATAATTATCATGCTAACCAAGAAAGAGAAAGACTTGCACAGCAAAATCTTTAAGACAGCAAAGAAAGAAGTTGAGGAAGATATCGGAAGATGGAAAACCCTCTCACACTCAGGGAACAGTATGCTTAGCATTATAAAAATGTCCACCCAACCTAAAGCAACCTACAGATTCAATAAAACCCCATCAAAATTCCAAAACAAGTCTTCACAGAAGTTGGAAAATAATCCTTAACTTCATATGGAAAGACAAAATACCCAAGAGAGAAAAGGCAGTCCTGCATAGTGAAAGAACTGCTGAAGGTTATCATCATCCTGTTTTCAAGGTGCACTACAAAGCTATAGTAATAAAAATATGATTCTGACATAAAAACCAACATTAACTGACAGAATAAAATTGAAGACCTAGACATTACTTCCACATACCTATGGTTACCTGATTCTTTGACAAAAAAACAAAATTGTATACTGGAGGAAAGGTAGCATCTTTAATCTTCCTCATGTTGTGGTCAGCCCAAACCATATAATTATTTTCATATTATTTCATAACTGTAATTTTCTACAGCTGTGAATGATAATGTAAATATCTGATCTCTCCTATAGCCTTAGTCAACCCTTGTGGAAGGCCCAAAGAGGTCACAGGTTGAGAACTACTGATCTCAAGGAATTAGAATAGATCTATAACAATCACCCTGGCCGAAACTAAACTTCAAAAAGATTAAGGACCTCAACATAAGTCCTGATACCCAGAATGAAGGGAAATTAGGGAATTTGCTTTGGTTAATCATTACAAGAAAATGCAACACAGTCATCTAGACTATATTTATAAAATACAAAGAACTGAAAAAACTAAATCTAAGAAAATAACCAAAATTTTAAATGGAGTATAGAACCAGAGTTTTCCTTTGATGGAACACAAATGACTGAGAACCACTTTTTAATTTTTTTTCCTTTTTTCCATCTTTCCCCCCATTTTTAAAATTGATTTTTATTGAGCTCTACATTTTTCTCTGCTTCTTTCCCTGCCTCTCCCCTCCCCTCTTCAACACTCTCCCAAGGTCCCCATGCTCCCAATTTGCTCAGGAGATCTTGACTTTTTCTACAAAAAGATGATTATCACATGGTACTCACTCGTAGATGGTTTTTAAAGATAAAACAAAGAAAACCAGCTTATAAACCACAATCCAGAGAACTTAAACAACAATGAGGACACTAAGAGAGACTTATATAGATCTAATCTACATGAGAACCACTTTTTAAAGATGTTAAACATCCTTAGACATCAGGGGGAAAAAATAAAACTACCTTGAGATTTCATTTTATTCTAAGTCAGAATGGACAATGTTAATAAAACAAATGACAATACATGTTAGCAAGGATGCAGGGAAAGAGGACCACTTATTCATTGCTGATGTGAGTACAAACTAGTACAGTCAGTATGAAAATGAGCACAGAGGTCCTTAAAAGCTGAACAAAGATCTACCAAAAGATCTTGCTCTAAACACGATTGTCACAGTTTTCCCCCTAAGGCTCAAGGGTTTATGCAGCAGATCAGGCAGATTTTAAGTGCCAAAGGTTATAAATGTCTCCAAGGAAACAATGTTTTCCATACAGAACAAGGCCAATGCATATATGAACTAGTGTCTGCAATAGCATCCACACAACCTGAACAAAATCAATCCAGTCAAAATTCTAGCACTTAGAAGAAGTGGACAGAATAGCACTGCCCTAGGAGAGATCTGTTTACAACTCATAGCTGCTGGGTGAAGGAAAGTCAGTTTGTTTGTTTTTTGTTTTTTGTTTCCAAAGGAATGATATTATGTATATCAACCACACCAGGGCTGGTCTCATGTTTGGTTGTCCTTTAGTTTCTTAGTAAATATTCCTTTTGGAAAAAAAATAAGAATAGTCAACACAAATTAGACTCCATACACCTTATTTTTTTGTTTTCAAGAGAAAGAACATGAAGTTGGCTTTGTAGGAAAGTGGGTTTCAGGAGCAGCTGGGGGAAAGGAAAGAATATGATCAAAATATATTATGAAATTTCCAAAAACATGAAAATAAAAAAGACACACATTGACACAAACTATCCCAACAATAGTGAGTTTAAGGCTATGTTGGGTTACATAGAGGATACCAGGCCAGCTAGGTTAAAAGCAAAATTAAACTAAACTAAAAGCAATTATACAGATCAATTTTGTTTTTCTTTTCAAGAGTTCTATTACCATAGAACTTATATAGCAGTCATCCAGAGAACTTAAGTTTCTTACTACTACAACAACAATTAGGTTAGGTTATTGATGAGATCTTTGAAGAAATTTTATTTTTCTGTTATAACAAAATTCTGTTTTATAAAATGGAAGGGTAGTCTGTATTCTTAATACATAATATTTTTTAAATCAACTACATCTTGGAATCACTTGGAAAGGAGTGTCAAAGGAGATATTGCCTTGATTAGATTGACTTGTGGGGGACTGTCTTGATTGTTAATTGTCATGGGAAGACCCTGAACTTAATAAGAATGAAGAAGGTTAGCTGAACCTACCCAACAAGCAAGCAAGAATTCAACCATTTCTCTCTGAAGTTGGACTATGGGTGTGGCATAATTAGCTGTTTAAATTCCTACCTTTCTTTCTGTCAATGTGAGCCTGTAATTATAAGACACAGTAAACTCTTTTCTCCCCTAAGTTGTCAGTGTTTTATCATACCAACAGAAATAAAGCTAGAACAAACACTGTGTTAACATAAAAAGAACTGAATTTGTTTTGGGCATTGGTATTTCAGAGCTTCTAGGAAAACAGGGTCTATACACTTTAAAATACCAAAGGTTGGCCACAATCAGTACCACATATAATGTTTTTCAGATTTTACTTGCTTCTCATAAAATCTCTATTGTTCTTCCTTCTACAAATTGGAAACAGCTCTAAAGAGAAATAATCACTCTATTGAAATACAATTCTACTTCCTTCTAGGGCAGTGGTTTGTAACCTGTGGGTCATGATCCCTTAGGAGTCAAACTCTTTCATGGGAGTCACCTAAGACCACTGGAAATATCAGATATTTACATTATAATTTATAGCAGTAGCAAAATCAAAGTTATGAAGTAGTAGTGAAAATAATGTTATGGTTGAGGGCCACCACAACATGAGGAACTGTGTTAAATGGTGGCAGCCTTAGGAAGCTTGGGAACTGCTATTCTAGGGCAGATTTGCCACAGGAACGTGTTTTTCATAATACCTTCTACTTCTTCATTCTTCTAAAGCCAACACACCCTGCACTTCCCTCTTTCTCTTTTTCATTAGGAACCCAGTTACAGAGAATAGAAAAGGCCAGCCTGTGCAGTCAGTTATTGGGAAACCTGCACAGGGGCACACATTCTCATCATGTGTGTGCATGCCTATAAACAACAGCTGTAATTCTCCAACCCTGTAAGATCACAGGAGTAATCACTCTCAGAAGATGTTCCAGATCTTTCCTGTCAACATGCAAACATTCTTTTCAATTACATAAAATTATATCTCTCTAGCCAGTTGTTGAGTGTAGCAAGCTGGATCCATCTGAAGTCTAGCATAGTTAAGAACAAAACAAAGCAAAAGAGCTGGAAAATATAGAATGGTATATCCTCTGGCTACACTGTAGAATATTTTCCTCACTTATAGCCCATTTATTCCTCCTCAGTCTCTGTGCTCAAGTTTGCATTAATCCAAGTTTGCATTAATCAGAGAAACAGACAGTAACAGAGAGAAAAAGTTATTCCTCTCAGACAGGCTAATAAGCACAGGAATGCATACAAGACAAGGGAAGAACGCAGAGGGTGGGAAATATTCATGTCAACTAAGGTATGTAACGAGGTTTTCTATTAGATCACCACTGTGGTAGGAGGTCACTTGTTTGTTTCCCGGACAACTCAGACCCATAAATAACCACACAGAAACTGTATTAATTAAATCACTGCTTCACCAGTTACTTAAGCATATTGTTAGCTAGCTCTTATATCTAGAATTAACCCATCTCCATTATTTTATATTTTACCACAAGGCTCATGGCCTACTAGCAAGGTTTCAGTGTGTCTGTCTCTGGCAGCTCCAGGGCTTCTCCTTGATTATGACCTTTTTTCTCCCAGTTTAGTTTTCTCTGCCTAGCTCTACTCTGCCCTATCAACAGGCCAAGGCAGTTTCTTTATTCACCAATGGTATTCACAGCATACAGAGGGGAATCCCACATCACATCATAGTAGAAGTCTTTCAACTTGAAAAGCTTACCCAAAAAGAGGAACATGGGATGTACTCACTCATATTTGGTTTCTAGCCATGAATAGGGATGATGAGCCTATTATGCGTGGTCCTAGAGAAGCTAATTAAGAAGGTGAACCCAAAGAAAAACATTTAGGTGATGAAAGGAGACAGAGACAAAGACCCACATTGGAGCACCGGACTGAAATCTCAAGGTCCAAATCAAGAGCAGGAGACAGAGCACGAGCAAGGAACTCAGGACCGCGAGGGGTGCACCCACACACTGAGACAATGGGGATGTTCTATCAGGAACTCACCAAGGCCAGCTGGCCTGGGTCTGAAAAAGCATGGGATAAAACCGGACTTGCTGAACATAATGGACAATGAGGACTACTGAGAACTCAAGAACAATGGCAATGGGTTTTTGATCCTACTGCATGTACTGGCTTTGTGGGAGCCTAGGCAGTTTGGATGCTCACCTTACTAGACCTGGATGGAGGTGGGTGGTCCTTGGACTTCCCACAGGGCAGGGAACCCGGATTACTCTTAGGGATGATGAGGGAGGGGGACTTGATGGGGGAGGGAGAGGGAAATGGGAGGTGGTGGCGGGGAGAAGGCACAAATCTTTAATAAATAAATAAACAATAAAAAAAAGAGTTGCAAACAAGATCTGACCAGTATTTGCTGCTTTAGCTCAAGACCCAACACATTAGCTTCCCACCATAATGACAAGTTGTCTCTACTGAAATTAAGCCGTTCAAAACCAGTATGAAGTGAATTTGAACAGCTCTACAGGTGAAAACACAGATGAAAAATCACACCAGATGACAAACGGGTTTTAATTAAGCACAGAAGCAAATGGTCTCAAACGAAATCTCACAGTAACCCAAGCTCAAGACATTAGCTTCAAAGGCAAGGCTGAGCGTAAGGCTTACTTTCCAGAGTTTGATTACAGGAAAATAGCTTAGTATAAAGCAAAGAGTTGTTTGTTACTATATGAAATCAGCCTGTTGTCTTGTTTTAAAAGCTGCATTGTGTGCTTAACTTTTAAAATATTGAAGCGAGGGACGACCGCTGATGAAGTGATTCCATTTAGCTATATTCGCTGATAGTTAACGAGAAAGATTGGGAACTATTACCTTCTAGATATATTACACACATAATTACACACAAGTACAAAATATACACCAAGGGCCAATTATATTTGAAGAAGTACTGATAATTAAGAGAGCGATTTAATATTACTGAAGTATTTGTTTGACGGCGTCATCCTGCTTTCTGTGCTGTTTAGTCTGACACCAGATGCTTAACACAGTAAAATGTGACCACGCTAAGGCTGTTCTTTGAAAATATTCTACTCTGTGGAAGTCGGGCACTGAAATATGATTTATACAAAAAGGTGCTTGTACATCGGAAAGCTTTTAAAACTTCAAAGTCCTCTTATTTGAGCACACAACAGGGTTTAGAGAGGTGCAATTGCAGTCTGCCATTCTATCTGGGTGGAGATTGCTCCTTCTATCACTGCAGCCATTTGGCAAAGGTCCCTTTCACAGTTATGAAACTGCACCTTCCCCGAAGTGCTGAGCCTGCGGTGGATATCCCTTTTGATCGTTCACATTCAAATATTCACTGCAAAGAGCTTACCTATGAAGACATTCTCTAGGATCATGGATCATTTACCATCAAACTGATATTCAACCCTGGTTCAGTGAAGATGATGATAATCTATTTCTTAGATATTCAAAAGTAATTCATACAGAGCAGCATCATAAGAAAGTAAAAATCATGCACCCGACTAAACATTTGGCTTGGTTAAAATGCGAGCTATAAAATTCACTAAGTGACACAAGGGGAGATATTCATAAGGGCCAATTATGCATGATATACTATAGGTGATTACAAGAGCTGATTAATATTTCTGAATTATTAACTCTGACAGTACAATCATTTTTTCTTATCTCTTCTGTTGACACCAGATGTTTAATACAGAGTCAAATGTGAATGTAGTATTATTTGCTGTGTGCATGGCTAGTAAACACAAATTATGTGGTATCGTTGTGATAGTATGAAGACATACATAACATGTAAGACAAAACAGATGTCTTAAGACTTTTGACTGGCTTGATGGAGGTGAATCTCCCAAGGAAAGTATGGGCAAGAGAAAATTTTCTGTGACAAAGGAGATTGCATTTCATCTCTCACATAATGTGATGTGTCACTTTTATAAATTGGTATTATTAGCTTGGGAGGTGATGTGATCAGACTCTGTCCATAGAAACTGAAATTTCAGTCCCTATCAGCTATGGTCAGTGCAATTTCTTAATGAGAATAGTTAATGTTTATTTAACACTTATAATACATGAAACACTCTACAGAAATTAACTTCATAATTATAACACCTCTGTGAAGTAAGAACCATCATCCTCGTTTTGAAGATCTTCCTTCACACAGGGCCTAGACAAGTTGATCAGCCTGACAGATACTGTGCAGGGATTAGGAAGCAGATAGTTACTGAAATTTGAGCCTTAGAGATAGGGTTTCTGAACTGATGTTAAAACACTCACAATACCTTTTCACCTGCCAACCAGTATCCAACACCATGATTCTTGGCTTTCCTTAACCTCAAACCCAACTGCAGTGTAAAATAAAAAGCTGTTGGTTACGGCCAAGGTATGTAAGCCACTACTACACTCTTAACTTTACACTGAGGAAAGCTGGGAATGGGAGTAATGATCTTCCCAGGGAAGAACACATTAAATTGGTTGTCCAGTACCAAACAGTCAGTCGTGAAGGCATACCTTCAAGTAACATTATATTGATTGAGCAGGCTATACTGAGAAATATATGGATGTATATGCACACATGCATGTAATAACAATTAGTGAAATAAGAGGCCGTGAATTTGAAGGAAAAGAGGGAGGGGTCTATGATAAGGTTTAGGGAGAGGAAAGAGGAAGGAAAAATGTTGTATTATATTATAATCCTCCAAATAAAATGTCAGAGAAAAGTCTCACAGAAGATGAAAATTAAAATGTTGCATCATAATTACAGGTGGGTGCTTTGTATGCTTTAATTCTCTAACAGTTTATGCCTTTTTGGTATAAATGAAATCTTCCAGATAAAATAAATCTTTATTTATCAGAGAATTCAGTTCTCTTGTTATTCCAAGACAGCTTGTTCAGTCATACAATTTTCATTTTGAAAAAACTCAAGAGACCGTGGAAGCAAATTGCTGAGACCAGGGATGTCAGATGGACGTCAAAGAGAATGCTGGTTGCATCAGCATTCATGTTTCTTAAAATAAAATAAAAATTAAAACTCCAAAGAGCTTGAATTTGTTCATATACAAAGTCAGCCAAGTTCTATGGTTTACAACTACTTAATGTTTTTCAATTTATGAATCCAGTTTTTGACAGAAAAGTAACATCATATCTTAGCAAAACGTGTGAAAGAGAGGAAAAATGTCTGATAGTTATGAGGAGATAATAGATAGGCAAGATGTTTTCTTGTAGTTTGTATGGTCTCAACAGCTGTCATCAGAATTGAAAACAAGGGTAAGTGAGGCTAAACAGGAAGGAGTGGCAACCCGCTAATGGAAGGAGAGGAAGTTGACCCTGGAAGAACTGAAGGCTTTAGTGCAACAGACGAACCCTGAAGGACTGAGTTTGAGACACAATTCACACATTACCAGCAGGAGGACTGCACTGGGAAAACCAGGAGTGAAGCAAGACAGAAGAGCCTGGAAACCTTAGGAACACAGAAAGGAAAAGGAACCCTCTCTCCGGCCCCTGGAAACCTCCCCTACTGAGAACTCAAATTTTACACAACTAACAGTTTGCTGTGAAGGTAGTTAACAGGAGACAAAAGTGCATTTTCAAATAAAAATGTTAAAATAACAGTAAGCCCAGCTTCAGGCCTGAGTCCAGATGACCTCAGAGATATTTTCTGAGTGTCTCAGAAAACAAGGTTTTTAAGTTTGTTTCCCTGAAGTTGTCTTACCTTCCTGCATTCTGCTAAGTGTTACCTCATCCCCTGTAATCCTGTCAGGTAAACTTCAGAAACTACTCTGTGACTTCATTGAAATTCCTTAGCAACTCTTCAAAAATAAGAACTTCAAATCCCACAATAACTGTATAAACCTTTTAATTTTAATTGTTCGATGTTTAAAAACAATTTTGTTGTCTTTTGAAATTATAATTAATTCCCCTTTTCTTTTCTCCCACCAAACCCTGCCATCTACCCCCTCCTCACTCACTCTCTATCGAACTGAAGCACTCTTTTACCTTAATTATGGATATGTGTGTGTGCATGTGTGCGCACGTGCACACATGTGTTTGTACACATAGTGTTATATGTATCAATACAATTTGCTCTGTCTTTATGTTCCCTGTATGTATACATTGGTGTGTGTGTGAGGCTGAGCATTTGATATTAGGTAACCAATTTAAACTGCTTCATCCTTTCCTGCAATGAAGCCAAGAAGTCTCTCTGATCTGAGGTCATACTGCCAGGCAAAGCAGCATGGAGTTGTATTTCTGTACCCATTGTGACCAAGAAGAGAATTTTTTTTTTCTCTGTAATGTTGTAGAAATCTTGAAGATGGGGACAGGCCCACACGAAATAAGGAAATGAGAAGTCAGTTTGATATATGTTTGATTGCATCCTCAATGGCGCAGGAGTGCTCTGCATCCTCAATGGCGCAGGAGCGCTCTGTCTTCTCAGTCATTGTGGACATTTGGCAGATTGTGTAGTTTTTACTTAGATTTAGAGATTTGGGAGTAGACAGCAAAAGCAACGGGGGCAAACAACTTTTTTAAAAAGATAAAGTTCTAATGGAAAAAAAAAGGAAAACTCAATTAGCATATTCATGAGGAGTAGTGTCTTCAAAAATCATTTTTTCAATATGTCTATTGACAAGTATACTAAGACAGCACCTAGAGAAATCAGAGGAGTGATACTTTGGGTCTCAACAAAATTATAATACTAAATCCTAGTGAAACACTGCGCTTACCTACATATCTTTTCACAAATCCTGAATGTCTTCCTCCATTCTACATAACTGAATCAGCTTTTGTAGAACTGGGGCTTAAACACTTATTTTTCTTCATGCTGTGCTCCCAACACGGAGTGATTTTTGTGCCTAGTTCATGTTGAGGAAAGATTGTTCTATCCGCACCTGTTTCAGTACAACATATTAATTAGGCTTTCTCATGATCAGACTCCAGCAGTCTAAGATTTAATTATTCTCCATTAGTGAGGTACAGTTGTGATCTAGAAAACTGAAACACCTAGCTCACTTGAGAAGCAAATTTAGGACATGCAGACACATCTCAGCTTACTCTAATGATGTCTGCCACAGCTGGTACATTATTTGAATTACTTTTGTTCCATAAGGAAGGAGACTGTATTAGAGAGCATGCTTGTACATTGGGTTCTCTAATAAAATAAAGGTTGTTTCTGATGATAAAAATACTATCCTACTAATTTAGATGTTTGGTGGGGTCAGAAAAAGGCATACAACTTGAGAATCTGCATAAATGAAGGATGCAGTTTGAAAAGGATATCATTCCAAACCAGATAAAACTAACAGTAGATTCTACAAGGGGAAAATGGTGCTTTCTTTACATAGAAAAACATTTTCTAAATTCTCCACTGTTTGTAAACTATGTATTATCCATTATCTCACTGGTTGACAAACTTGAGATTTGGGAAATACTCAGGTGTTTAATTGCTTCTTTTATCTGATGATTTCAAGTATGTTGTACCTTAATATTTTATTTTGAAATTTGAAGTTTGAGATGATATGGAATATTTGGTATGCTATAATTCATAATTCTTGCAGAGGCTCGTCTCAGAAAAGTTGGTGATATGGCTCAGTGAATAAAATGATCTACTCCCAAACCTTAGGGCCAGAGTTTAGGTTTCTAGCACCCATACAGATGCCAGATAGTCATGTTCCCTTTCTATAATCCTAGAACTTGAGAAGCAGAAACAGGAGATCCTTGCAGCAAATTAGTAGACAGGTAGGTTAGCCAAATCAGCAAGCTGTGGATTTAGCCAGAGAGCCTGCCTCAGTAAATGAAAAACTTGAGAAAGATGCCTAATATCAACTTCTGGCCTCCAAATCAATGTGCACACATATGCATGCACACCTGAACAAATGTGTGCCTAGAGATAGACACACACACACACACACACACACACACACACACACACACGCACACACACATCTTTAAAAACATTAAACCAAAAAAAAAGTTGAATCAGCTAGAAAAACGATTCACAAAAATTCCATACCCCTATATATGAAATGTGAATATTTAACAATTTAGCCTAGCACATGCTTGTCATTGTGCTAAGCATTTGAGGCCCCAATGTCTCTTCATTGGGGAACCATCAGAACATTATGCGCCTTTAGCAATCAGAATGGATGGAGAAATTTGCTTGGTACCTACTTCCATAACAGAGACGAGATTCCTTCAATGTTTCAGCTACAGCACTTGTCCTCTGATTATGTGGTATCCACATGGGTCTGTCCATATTACTTCCAAAGGGTTTAGCAGTACAAAGACCACTAGCATAAGCATGCTGTTGCGGTGTTGAGATCAATAAAGTCTTGTTTTTGGAGCCGCAGGTCCTTCACCAGAATCTTTGAAAAAGTGGAGAAAAATAAAAACCCAAAGACTGATACTCGTTAGACATGTCTCTCAGGTTCATCTAACTTTTTGACATTGTAACACCATGTTGCTATCTGCAGCATTCATACTGCAGGACTATGTAATCAAGTCACCAAAATAAACGTAGCAAAATAAAAACATATTAAAAGAAGCTCTCTGTGTTTTAAATAAGCTTAGGACTTTGTGTTGAGCTGTCTCCATATTTTCCTGTGCTGCATTGCATGCACCCCACTGGCCACTGTTTTGACAGTGCTGTACCAAGATAACGTTGTCTGATGGTTGTAGTGGTTTCCTCCTTGGTCTCTTTGCTTGAACTCCTCTCATTCTAAACAGAATAATTAGAGTAATTCTGTTAGGTATACATTTGATTATGTCACTCCTGTTTAAAACACTTGATTCTTACCTTAGTCAAAACCATATACTCATCAATAAACATTAGGCATTTATTTCCTAATTGTTTTTTTCTTAGCCCTTGTGACTTACCTTATTTATGATCTGTTTCCCCCACTGAGATCTAAGATCCATGAGTGCAGGAAATTTGTCAGTTCTAGGACAATACTTAGTATATCATAGATATGAATAAATTATACATCAACGGGTAAACAGGGCTGTGGAAGTAACCAGAGAACTACTGAATATAAAAGAATGAACATATACAATACCCTAGCCAGCTGGCTGACTGAGGGACAACAGGATATTGTTTCTAGAATCTACTTTGTATGATATATCATCCTTAAACTTTGATGCCAAAACCAATCTATTATTTCTAACAATTTTATATCTTGACTGCCTTCCAACGAAGAGTTTGATTGGTGTCTTCATTTGTGCAGTTAAGACAGAGGCTGACCATCATAGGCTAAGAATTCAGAGCTGTTTAGTCACAAAGCTAGCAGTCGATGCTGGCTCTAGAAAAGCGTCTTGAAAGCTAGTGTTGCATAAACCAGAGACAAACTATGAAGCCGATGAAAGGCTATACCTAAAACAGGAATAGGCAGAGTAGCATTGCTACTACTGTCATCCCTTGAGCAAAACAATCATGAGCTACTCACTTAGGTAGAAGAAAGTAGAGGCATTTATTCTGTCTCTTAATGAAAGGCTGACTAGAGAGTGTTGTGACTATCTTTGGAAGAAACATCCATAGCAATGATGTCCAAAGAATGACTCTGGAATGGAAGAACTCCAGCTGAGCAATTCCCAGGTAGCTTGCATCAAGAAGACTGATGGCAACAGGAAGGACCGCTCCATTAGTTAGAATTTTAGGGTTACCTTCTGCGGAGAAGAATTGAGAGCTTTCATGAAAGACTCAGATGCTTACCCCCTCAAAATCATCCACTGTCTGAATGCCTTCTCTCTTCATCTCACCAAATCACACATTTGACTTAGCCTGGATTCTCACGGGGGTGAATTCAAATATTTCAGTACTTGAGAAGTCAAATTAACACATTGGCATCTTGATTTACATATTTGTCTCTTGTAACTTTATTCAGTCTGAATCTATTCCAGACAATCTAAATTTTTCTAAGCTTCATAAGATTACATTTTCCACGTTCAAAGCCAGAACCCAGATACCTCAATAACAAGCTACTGCCTTGTGGTATGTTAGACCAGTAGTCAATTGATCTTCAACATCATATTATATTGCTTCCAGTAAATATTTTAGAATATTCAATACATATTCCTGTACTTATAGAGAACAATGCTTTAGAAAGTTGTCTATTTTATCTACAGAAAATCTTAATCACTACTGAGTTTTCTGTCTAGTTAGATATATTAATGAGATTTCCAAATTCTATACTTTTTATGAGTATTCTTGTTTTATCCAAAGTTTACATATGACTTATACATCATAGTATAGTCTTTATCTCACAAGACAATCTATTACAGACTAATAAATTAAGTGACAAGAAGTCTAATGAACTTACAAAATGTTCATTCACTTAGTGGTAGATTATCTCCCTGTATACATCTTATTATTTGAAAATTTAATATTCAATGCACAAGAAAATAAGTGCTAAGTGAGGTATGTTGGCACATACTCATAATCTTAGTCCTTGGGAGACAAAAACAGGAGACCCAACCTGGGTAGAATTAGATCTTGTTTTAAAAATCCAAAAGAAAAATAAGAATTGGTTACAGATATTTTTCATTCACAAATCCAGTGTGAGCTATGACTGCAACATTCATTTCACATTCGTAAGTTAGCTATCACATAGCATTATATAATACACGTACCTTTGAAACTAATAGCTAAATTAAAAATTAACTAATTATAAATGCAAATTTACTTGTTATTTACAAAAGAACAATAAACAGGAAAAAAGATGCTATGCTTTCACAGAGGTCAATGGTTTTAGAAAAGTTAAAAATATTTGTTGAATCTTTTTAACTCACTCTACTAATATGAGGGGGAAAGCAGTGGTTATCCAATAATCTCAGTTGGCAAAAAGGATTGAACTGATTAGTTAGATGCAGTAAAACAGAATGGCTGCACAGATGAGGTCAGTGTTCATCTTAAGTCTTGATCTCAAGATGCTAGGATGGAGTCTGACAAACAAACCTGCGTGCTACTTAGAAGCGCTTGGAATTTGTCCGTTGGTCTGGATGTTCAGCTGGTGATAAGGAGCATTAATTTCCTTGACATAACATACCAAGCCGTAAAATGAGTCATTGTTCATATGACTATTTAGTGTTCTGAGCATCATTTATTTTATTCGTTTTACAGAGTTGGGGAAACACCTTCAAGAATTAAGAGTGCTTCCTGCAATAAGCCTGATCATCTTAGACTGGCCCCCAGAAACCCATGTAAAAATTGAACTTTGTCGTTCAAGCTCTGTCATCTCAGCCTCTTTAGGGAGATAGGAGGTAGAGAAAGAATTTCTCCGGTAGCTTCTGGACCAGATACCCTTGGTTTATACAGCAATGAAGACACCCTGTTTCAAAGAAAGGTGAAGACCAACAGCCAAAGAATGCCATATGAGCTCAACACATGTACTATCATACCCATGCCTAACTTCATATATACAAGCAGGAACACATATAACACAGACACACACACACACCTGCACACATACACACACACATACACACACACACATACACACACACACATACACACACATACACACACATACACACACAGGTTTGCTAACTTATTGCAATGTCAATAAATAGTAGTATAATTTTATGAAAATTAAATGGAAAAGCACATGGGATTGTGGCATCTGCAGACTCACAGTGGTCATCCATTGCTGAAAAATCTCTGCTGGGTATCTCACTTAAACTTAACAGGAACACTCCTGTTACATGTTCTATGTATTGTCTTTGAATGAGATTTTAAATGCATCCCATACTGTTTTAGTAGGATCTCCAGGTCCATGAGGTTGAAGTTAGATATGCATATGGGCACACATCCATCAGACTTGGCTCACTTTTGAATGAGGCCTCAACCTATTAAATCTGCCTAGTGGTTTACTGTGCAGCATCCCTTTCTTTGGAGCTCAGTAAGCCTGCAAGTAATTTCTTCCCTTTAATGTTCTTTCATTTGATTCTATTAACCTGCCAGACCTAGCACACACATTATGGTTTGAGCAACTGACACATACAAATTGGATCTGTCTTTACTTCTTTCCCTAAAACAAAGTTGTTGGGTTAATTTCTATTAAAACTCCCTGCTTTTCAGTTACTAGCAAATGATTACATGAAGATGCTCAGAGAAACATAGCAAGAATCCTCAGGGAGAAACCCTTTATATCAAACACAGCACACATTGCTGTGAGAGGGTTTAAGGAGTACTTATGCAGGTGACTAGGAACAGATCAGAAGCACACTATAGAAAGATAAAGCAGAACTGCACATGTGGCCAAATCCACATTGAAGGACTGTAATTCAAAACACATCAGGAAAGGATTTCATTTTCTTCATTCAAAAAGCAAAATGAACAGACAGACAGACAGACAGACAGACAGACAGACAGACAAAAAGCTTCCTGAGTATTCAGTGCTTTGCGAAAATGAGGGGAAAACCCTGAGAAGAAATACGTAACAAGTAACTGCTGTTCATATATAAATCACATAACCCGCTTCGCGGGGACTGCCCGCTCAGTATAAACAAATGGTCTTTAGATCTTTCTTTCCATGGCCCTTGGCAGGCGTCTGCATTCCAGGGCCTGAAGATGAGTTGCCTAGCTGGGAAAGCAGCTCATTTTATTCCCCAGCGGCTACTCTGGAAGACCAAGTGTGGGGTCGGCTTTCTTTGCTACTTACTAATCATGACCTGAAAGACCGGGAAAAGACTTGTTTCCAGGAAACTCCAAAGAAATGCGCTGTGCAGAGTCTAAACTGAGGTTCGCTTTGCTGAGAATTCCTCTCCCAGTCTACACAGACTTCTTTCTAAACCTGTGCTTAGCATGTGCGTGGATTCCCCATAAGCATAGGGGTCAACATTGCTCTAGTAATTGTTCTTAGTAAATATTCCTGCCTTAGGTTTTATACATATATAAAATCTGGGGCAGGACCTTTATGGCAGATTTGGAGAAGCACCATCCCTACCCTGGTGCAAGAAGATGCACTTCCCAGCTGCTGGCCAGGTAGTCAGTCAGATGTGCGCTCCAGGTCTCCAAGGCCACTCTTGGCTTTAGGGGATGCTCCCCAGAGCACAGCATTCTTAAAGAGCACGCACTCAGTGACAGCGTGAGGTAAGAGTGTAAAGACTTGGCTTGTAACACCCCGTGAAGGACACTGTCATTCAACATTCCCAATGAGTTGATTAGGACTGTTAGTCTTAGATGCCAGCCAGACTTCTAGCCAGGTCTGTCTTTTCTACTGCACTGGCTAACTGCGTGCATCAACTTGATCCATGCTGGTCATCAGAAAGGGAGGAAATCTGGTCATCATTTGAGGAAACACCTCCATGAGACCCAACTGGAAGGCATTCTCTCAATTAGTGATCAATGAGGGAGGGACAAGCCCATTGTGGGTGGTGCCATTGTTGTTTGGTGATCCTGGTTTCGGTAAGAAAGCAAGCTGAGAAAGCCACTGGAAGCAAGCTAGTAAGCAGCCCTCCTTCATGGCCTCTGTATCAGCCCATGCCTGCAGGTTCTTGCTCTGTTTGAGTTCCTGTCATGACTTCCTTTTGATGACAAATGGCAATGTGGAAGTGTAAACTGAATACGCCCTTTCCTCCCCAACTTGCTTTTTGGCCTGGAATTTTGTTGTAGCAATAGAAACCCCAAGAAATCCACATAATTCCTACAAAATAACCTGTGCCCCAAATTGTCTGAGAATTAGCACCTACAGAGTCCATCGGTGGCTGCGTTATTTCTTTCTATGGTATTATGGCAAGACTTTGAACAGGTTGCAATAGAAATTATATTGGTAAGTTGCCATGCACTGTTTGTAATTGTTGAAAGTTGACTCTGAGAACAAGAGACTTATCTTAGACTGAATCATATTTATGTCAAGTGTCTTCCCAAACTCCCTGTCCTGGGTCAGACTGTCCCTTGCCCCTGCATGTGAAAGATTGGAAGATAAGAAATAGCAAATGGTATTAAAGCCATTTTGCTGTCCCAAAACAGGAGGAAGGTAAAGATTTTCCAGTGCAGGTAAAGAGTAGATGGTGGGAATAAGAAGCCAGAAGCTCATCAATGGCGAGAAAGCGCTCTGCCCACAGCTCTTAGCTGGACATGCCAGCACAAATCCTCACACTCACCTGATGATGTTTCGTCATCTGTTTGCTAGTTGTTGTCGTTCTTTTACTTGGAAACCTTATCTGAAAATAATGTTCTGTTCCACATGGGATTCTTAATCAGGAGTCCAAATTGGATTTCTCAGTAGAGCTTTCCTGGTCAGTTTCTACTGGATGTAAATGCTCAATTGGATGCTATTGAATTCTTGCTTTTAGTAATTATTTTGTGCTGGATGTTGTTAAGGTTTTATAATTTTCTATCTATCTGCTCCTTGATAATTTTATGTTACTCTTGCTTGCTATCTGCTTAATAAATTCATTTATTCAAAATAGAAAATATAGCAATCACAGATTATCCTTCAGAAAGAAAAAGATGACTTTTCCTGCAGTCTTAAAGCCAAAGATTGGAGCCGAAGCTGAGAACCAAGAGGTTAGCAATCCACCACTGAAACTAGGGACTTCCTCTACTTTTGTTCTGGCTGAAGTTGGCACTGGAATTTCTACTACCCCAGTTGCCAGAGACGAAAGGAGGATGTACCAGAACCACTTTCTTCCTTTTCTGTGGAAGGGTGGAGTCTACCCCCATCCTAAACCAACCTTGGGACCAAAATAATTATTCACAGATGTTTATAATTTCTTACAAGGAAATGATCATAGTTCTTTATCCAACTAATCTGCTATCGAACTTGTTATGAAAGAAGGAAGTGTAAGATGTAAAGAGAGAAGAAAAACACTAGAACTGAGAAGCCCAAGGAATGGATATACGCCAAAAGCAAGTGGATATTACTATTACCATACTTGGCCACATAAGGAGACAACTATAGAAGGAAATTTTACTAGATAGCTGCCAGTAAAGGAGCCCGTGAGCAGAGACCTTATTAAAATGCATGTTCTGCTTCAAGGACCAAACAGTAGGCAGACCCTGTGCAGCATTCCCTGAAGGGATGCATCTGAGAGCCCAAATGGACATTTAAGGAGTTCACATACCTAGACATTGCTGGCCACGTAGTATCATTCAGAACAGAACACAGTCTGCTGCAGTCAAGTTGCAGTTATCTGTTTTGCTTTGTTGCTGCCTCAACCCTGGAGGGAAAAGAACTTGGGGTGCAGTAGGACGAAGAGAACAAAAAAGAATATCCTATGATCAGGCCTTCTCCCTCCTTATTCATGTCACCCAACAGAAGCCTAGCAGACACAGGAAAGGGGAGAAGAAAGGGAAGTGTAAAACTAATGGAAGACAATTTTCAAACTGTATTAACTGAGCTGAAGTGTTCATGCATAAAAATACCAAGTGAGCTGTTTGGTTTGTGAGAAATAGCAATTGAGGACCTGAAAAGATTTCTAACAGAACAGCCTCAGCAAGCAATTGGAGGACATTATGCTGTGGGAGAATGCTCTTCTACATTTTCATCTTGCTTCCTCTGCCTCTGGCTGGTGATTTCATCTCTGCCTTTCCTCTTCCCAGAATTCTCCTATTCTGCTTGTCCCACCTATACCTCCTATCTGACTACTAGCCAATCAGTGTTTTATTAAACTAATATGAGTGACAAATATTTATAGTGTACAAGAGCTTTATCCCACAGAAACATTAGACCATTTATTGTTTATATGTCTATAGAAGGAGCGGAGGGCTGCTTCCAGCCACCCGGATCCTACATGGCTAGCTTTACCCAAAATAATTACATGGAAACTGTATTCTTTTAAACACTGCTTGGTCCATTATCTGTATAACCTCTTAATGGCTAACTCTCACATCTTGATTAACCCATTTCTAATAATCTGTGTAGCACCATGAGGTGGTAGCTTACCAGGAAGGATCTTAACCGCGTCCATCTTGGAGAGGAGAGCTATAGCATCTGCCTCACTTCCCTTCTTCCCAGCATTCTGTTCAGTCTACTCCACCTATCTAAATTCTACCCTATCAGGCCAAGTAGTTTTCTTTATTAGTTAACCAATGAAAGCAACAGATAGATAGAAGACACTCCCACATCATACGTCATTGGGTTATCACTAGTCAATAAGCACCGTGTGCTTACTCACAAGCAATGGTTTCAGAGTATTTTCATGCTGAATGAAAATGTTTTCTGTGTATTGACCCACAGTCAGAGTTAGAATTCTTATTTTATGATTAACAATTCTCTTAATATATGAATACAGACTCTGGAGAAAAAGGAAAATAGGAGGAGTGGATTGAGTGGGGTAGAGAGGTTGTGGGAGGAACTGGGGGGAGACTACAGTAGGGATGTATAAACAAAAAATATAATAAATGAATGTCCTAAGTGTCATTGGAGAAGTGTCATACAGAGGCAAGGGACAGACGATACAGATATAGGTATATATGTAAGTTTTAATATTATAAAAGTTTACGGCACTAACCCACTAGAACATAGCAGTGAAAAAGACAGTTTCAAAAATAATAGGCAAATATTCCATTAACACAAATTGAGATGCCACGCCTAGGTTCAATGTTGTCATGTTTATAAACCTTAAGACCCAGAATGTTATAAAGCCCCAAAGGAAAGTTTTACACTCTCCCAAATACATACATACATGTATGTATATACATGCATATATGTATATGTGTGTACATGTATAAATGTGAATATATGTATATATATATTCCCATATATAAAATAAAATGAGACAAAATTCTATTATTTGATTAAATATCAATAAAGCACATCATATCAATCTAATTTTAAAAATTTGGTATGTATAGACTGTAATATAACTCAATGACCCTAGCATGTGGAAGGTCCTATATTCAATCTGAAACACCACAAATACATATTGTAATGGATTTTATAATGTTGCAAATTTTTGAATAATTTAGAAGCTTGAATTTACCATTTCACAAAAATTTCCAGAAGAAAATGGTCAGATGACATGAGCCTCTAATTTCAGCACTCAGGAGGTCATTGCAGGAAGATTGAGTATGAGGCATACTGGGTGACACAAGAAAACCATAGCAACCCCTGCCATCACCACCCAAAAATACCATGGCATAATCGTTGACAAGTTGTATGCAATACAACTCTCCCAGGTAGATACCACCTACCCCTGCTGTGACCCCACTCTCCTAACATGAGGACCACACACAGAATCCTGTATACCATTCTCAGCTATCAATATGAAAATAAATCCTGCAACCCTAGTCTCTACCACCTAAGGACCACGTGGAGAATCTCTTGAGCCTTCCAGAGACTTCTGGAGATCTTTAGTGAAAGCCTGCTACCACTACGGAAGGTTTGGTTGTGTGTTCAAAAACTGTAGTAGATGTAGCTGACCTAGGGCTACTTCTGATACTCCCATTGTCTTAGTTGGAGTTTTTATTGCTGTGAAGAGACACCATAACCATGGCAGCTTTCATAAGAAAAACATTTAATTGGCTGGCTCGCTTACAGTTTCAGAAGTTCAGTCCATTATCATCATGGTGGAGAGCATGACATGTCCAGGCAGACATGGTATTGGAGTAGTAACTGAGAGTCCTAAACCTTGCAGGCAGCACGAAGTCAACTTAGACACTGAGCAGTATCCTAAGCATAGAAGACTCCACTCCCACAGTGACACACTTCCTCCAACAAGGTCATACCCATTCCAACAAAGCCACACCTCCCAATAGTGCAACTACTTATGAGATTATGGGTGCCAGTTACATTCAAGCTATCACATTCATTGTATATCAATACTGGGTGGCCCCAAGCAAGATTCAGTTGATCCAAAACCTGACAAATCAGGATAACAGTCAACAGAAATGTAAATGCTCATTCAATAATGGTGAGACAGATGTCCATATAACACACACCATCAGCCGAGCGGTGGTGGCGCACGCCTTTAATCCCAGCACTTGGGAGGCAGAGGCAGGCGGATCTCTGTGAGTTCGAGACCAGCCTGGTCTACAAAGGGAGTTCCAGGACAGGCTCCAAAACCACAGAGAAACCCTGTCTCGAAAAAAAAAAAACAAAAAAAAAACAAAAAAAAAAAAACAAACACCACCAATGACCTAAATCCAGATGCCTAGGTCTCATCCCAAAGCACAAACACCAATAACCAAGATGATATATACCCTCCAAAAACGAGTGCTTCCATAGTAATGTTCCCTGAGAAAAGCAACTTAGATAGCATACAAAACAAAGATTTTGAAAATAGCACTTATAAATATATTCAGAAACCAAAGTGGATATGAATAAATGGCATAATTGAGACTACAAAACACAAACAGTCGAATGAAATAAGGAAAACAATTCAAGTTGTAAAAGTAGATTTTTAAAAAGAAAAGTTATGTAGAAATATGAACTGAAATGAAAACTCAAAATGAAAACTTCAGTAATTCAAAATTTAAAGCTCAGTAGAAAGGATTTACCAAAGAATAGACCAAGTGAATGAAAGAATAACAGGGCATGAAGACAAGGTAGAGGAATTGAATAACAAAGATGATAAATCTTAAAAAACAAACAAACAAAAAATAGAACATTCAGGAAGTCTGAAGAACTGTAAAAGGTTAAATCTATGGGTCATGGGTATAGAAGAAGTAGAACAGCTTCAGGTAAAAGACAAAATAGGTTGTTCTCAGCAAAAATCATATGCTTCCTAAATCTAAGGAAATAGATACTCATCAAGACACAAGAGACATATAGATAGCCAAATACAAAAGAACTCCCATATTATATAATATTCAAAATTTTAGCTATATAGGACAAAGAAGGGATTTTTAAAGCCACAAGCGAAAACGAAAAAGTCAAATACAAAGGCAGGTCCATCAGAATAACTTCTGATTTTTTTATTGGAGAACACAAAATCCATAAATATTTGCACTATAAAGACTGCAGATCCCAGCCTAGAATACGATACCCAAAACTACTGACCAGACTTGAAGAAGAAACAAAAATTCACCATGATAAAGACTAGTTAAAGGAATTTGTGATCACTGGCCCTACAAAAGGGACTGGAAGGAAGATTTAAGACTTAGGAAATGGGAGAGAGAGGGTAGAAGGGGTGAGAGGAGGAAGGTAGGGGAATGGAAAAAAAGTGTATAGTGCAATAAAAACAATAAAAAAGAAATACCCTCACCACTCATTTCAACCAACAGAAATGTTTATTTTACTAAAAAGGTGGAAACAAAACATTTTATAATTCTGTTTTCAGTATTTCCTTCAAGAAACTTACTGCAATTTTTTAAGCATATGTTTTCCTTCCATGGTTATCATCTATATGAAAGTATAAGCCAAATAAACCCTTTATCCCCCTCCAAAAAATGTTTAAATGGAGTTACTCTATAATGGAGGAACAATGGCTAGCCCAGACAGCATAGGGCATCAAATAAAAAGTGCCCAGTGTCAGGAATGTGTTGCCTCCTTTCAAGCTGTCAGTCAGTGGAGTCTCATAGACCCACAAACATTACAACAATTTCTATTGCTCCTGGTTACATTCCAGAACTAGACTTTGAATCTCCACCCCCATTGGCTAGCTTTCATAGTGCTGGAAGGTGTTAAACATGCTACTGAGGGAGTAATCAAGAGTCTCACCTTGTTGTGAACCCTGTGAGCTCTGCTACAATATGCACAATCCTGGAAAATACACTTCCTACAGCAACAATGGCATGAATGATGTGGGAGTAACCAGCCACTTTCTCCATAATATGAAATTCATCCCTGACAGTGTTAACTGGGCTAAGAATCAATGTCTGGATAGTTCATGGACTCTAAGGGAAAACCTGTAACTATTTTGCTAAGCTTATATAGTATTAAATTTCCCCTCTAAGTTCTTATCTTTATACCCACAGATTAGTGCATCTATCAACCCTCATCTGAGAAACTACACTTTGGAATAAATGGTGATTAATGCAGAGGTTCACAACTGGTCAACATAAGAGAATAAGAGAGTGTAGAGTGCTAGTCTTTAGATGAGATATCCATTTCACTCCCTCTCTTCCCGAAGCCCAGAGTTTATCATGGAAGATGAAACAGAAGATTTTAAAAGCCAGATGTAAAGGATAGCTACAGGAAAACAGTGTTTTTCGGATATAATTAAAAAGACACACATATAAACTCATAGTGGATGGGGTCACATGCACAAGAACTTAACAAAATCAGGTCAAACAAATCTAAGTGTGGGTTGACCAAGGGAACATGAAGACCCACTGGTAGCTATGAGCTATTGGCAACTGAAGGCTGCTGGAAAAGACTGAGTCATTTTCTTCAGCAATGTAGCTCCTGAGAAGCTACCTTTGCTGCAGTGTGTGGAGCTATATTCAGTTACATACTAGTAGCGCTAAGTGAACTCAATGGTCAGCAAAAACAAAACAGTTGAAATTGGGAGGGAATAGTGGGAGAGGTGGGGGAGGATTTAAAGAGAGAAGAGAAGGGGTAGATTTGATCAAAATGTATCATATGCATGTCCAGGGTTTGGTTTTTGGTTTTTGTTTTGATTTATTGTCAACCTGATGCAAGTTCTGGTTATCTAGGAAGAGGAGTTTAGTCTCAGAAGTAATCTCTACTACTCTTTGGGAATTGAATTTTCAAAGCTAGTACCAAGACTCCTAATAAAAAAACTTAAAACAGAAAGGTTCATACTTTCCAAAACTTCATTCCATAGTTCCTGCCCAATAATTCTGGGTCCATGGTAAAGCAGAACAAGTTTGAAGGCCATGCAGAACGGGGTAACATTACCTATGGTACTCATGATGGGGAGAGTAAGAGCCAGAGTGAAAGAGAAAGATGAGAGAGACCGAGAAAGAGCAGCCCAGAACAAGATAAAATCCTGGTGGACACAACTCCGCCTCCAGCAGCATACTTTTTCCATTAGGTCTCACCTACTAAACTTTCCAGAACTCCTAGAACAGCACCTTAGGTGGTAACCAAACATCTGCTATGTTAGTGTATTGAGGGGGTACTTCCTATCTGAACCATAACCCACAATAGATAAAGAATCATAATAACTAAAACGACATGGTCTTATTAGAAAACACAGACCAAGAAAGAAAACAGATGCTAGAAATTAACCCACAATTTACTGTCAGCTGTTCTTCAAGAAAGAGGTCAAAATATATATTAAAGATATGAAAACCTATTCAACAAATTGTGCTCAGAAAATGCACCGCAGAAGACAGACATTTGACCATTTTCTCTGAAATTGCACGAAAGTCAAATTGTGATGGTTTGAATAAGAATGCCCCCAATAGGCTCGTATGTTTTGAACAATGGTTACAAGTTGGTAGAACTCTTGGGGAAGGATCAGAAGTGTGACCCTTGTTTGAGGAAGTGTGTTATTGGGGTAGGCTTTGAAATTTAAATAGAGGAGCTCTATTCCCAGAGAGGAGAAAGAATAAGGAGAAAGGAGACAGGAGAAGGGAGAGAGAAAAGAGGAAGGAATAGACAGCGATGGGAAAGGGAGAGACAGAAAAAATCCTGCTTCTCTCTATCCAAAACACCATAAAAGAGAGACATTAAAATAACAGAACACTTTTATGCAACAACCACTGTACTACAACACATGAACACACACACACACAAAAACACGTTCTACCTCTGCTTGTATCTCCAAGGTTGAGGGAATGCCAGAGTTTATGCCACTGCTGGGCTTTAGAGAAACACTAAACATTGTCATAGGAAGACATCAGAAAAGACTAAAGAAGGAGCCAGGGTGTTCATCTTCGGTAGGTTCATCTTTCACTCATCTTCCCTGCCATGGCCAGTAGGGTAATACCAGCAGAGGCCAAGAAGAGTCATGGGCATCTCTATGTCTTTTTCCCAGAGATGAGGTTCCAGGACCAATAATGACCTCTCTTGAGCACTAATATCAAGGATTCTCAGACCCTCAAATACTAAATGAGATCAACTGGGAACCTAGGGCTACCATGGTCCAGGGTCATACTACATAAGATACTGAAAGCATCCAAGCTTTTACTGGAAATTTTTCATCAGTCCAGTAATTGCCATGACTCCAAGAGGAATGAATAGTATCATCAATAAAATCCAGGGACACATGTTGCAAGATACTGAGAAGATCTGGGTTTTTATTGGACATCGTTCAATCAATAAAATCCTGGGGCACATGACACAAGATACTGAGAAGATCTGAGTTTTTGCTGGAAATCATTCATCATTCCATTGTAATGATGTCAAGAGGAATGACTAGGACAACCAATAAAATCCAGTACTAAAACAAGAGAAATGTGAGAATTACCAGCCATTACACAACCACGTCAATGAGTAATAAAAAAGCAAACACACTTGAGGAAAACTAAATAAAAAGTTTGGAACGTTGAAACTCAGTAAGAAAACTACTTAAAAACTGATGAATGGGCTCATGAAAAAATTAGTAGACTAGGAGACAGAAGATAAATTCACTGAATCTCAACAGAGTAAAACAATAAAAGTTAGTAAAATTTCACTAGGCTGGTGGGACAATGTAGTAAGCGATAATAACATCAATATCATTGGAGAAGAAGGGGAGGAATACGGATGAAAACCATAGAAGTCATGACTCACAGCTCCCCAAAAGGAGAAAGACACTAACTTTCAGAAGACACCCAACAAATCTGCAATACTGCCGCCAAGAAGCATGAGGGCACGTCAGCAATGCTTCTGATATACAAGAAATGAAGAAAAAAGAAGAAAAAACCACTTCAATGCAACATGAAAACCAAAACAACTTATTTGTAAAAATTTTTTTTTAAAAAATTTTGAATGATATGAGTCAGAAGCAAGAAGCAAACATGTTTCAGGTGCTGAGAAAGAGCAACTTTTAACCAGGAATTTCTGAGCTATCACAAGTATCTCTAAGACAGGAAAAAGGAAATAAAAATTATTGCATAAACAGAAATGAGAAATAATTATTTCCTAAAATAGTGTATCAAAGTTCTCAAATGACAAGATGCTTTATGAAGGCTGTCACCTGAACACAGAATACAGAGGGTCACCTGAAAATGGAACATGAAACATGGAACACAGAGGGACCTGAGAAGATAAGGTGTGCAATAAACTTCCCTTTGAAGTCAGGACTGGAGCAAAACTAACTCAGGGCCCTTTCTTGTGGTTGAAAGTGTATCTCGGGTTTACTTCGTTTTCTTGGTTTGGGGGGCTTGATGTATTGGTTTCTTGTTTGTTTTTTGAACAGCAACCAAATCCAGCAGGTGAGAAAGAGGCTGGATATGTGCTTTACATCAGCATATATAGTATAAGAGGCCACGCCAAAGTGGGTGGGTAACTTAAAGGCTACTGGCGGTAGGAATTCCTACAGCATCTCTCCCTTTTGTTTAAATAAGCAAGTTCTAAGCCTAATACAAAGTTTTATAAAATAAGAACAAATATCAGTTATAAAAATTAGAATTACAACCAGCATAAACAATATCAAGCAAGAAACATGTAATAAATGTTTCAATAATTATCCTATCCTAAAGAGTGTAAATCTTCCATAATAAGTAGCGTGGCTAAGTCAGGAGAGGAAAGTAACAGCTATCTAGTCTTCAACCCCAATGAAGACCCGAGAAGGGAAATAATATTACTTAAGAAAGCAGGAAATGCAATCAAGCAAGTTCCAAAATGTGCAACAAATGACAGAGACAACTGGCTACCTGGGCAATTACCCAAAGTCTCATTTGCAAAGTTGGAGCAACAAATTTTGGCTAAGGCACTGACAGACCATTTTCAGAGGCAGGAAATTTTTCAAAACCATCTTACCCTGTCTTAGCAAGATTTGACAGTCTTTTTTCTTGTATCCTGCTTGTCCTGCCTAGACATCGTGCATTTTGTCAGTGGTTGATGCAGGGCAGTTCCATACCCAAAGGCCAGTTTTGCCAAAAAGAAAACAAGCTCCAAGTGGAGTGTCTTTGGTGCTCAACAATCTCTTGGGAATAGATTGGTGCTGCCAGTAGAAATTGTGTCTCACGTCAACAGAACCCTAATAAATGCCATATTTTACAGCTCTTTGAAGTAGTTGAAGACTACCTATCAATGCAGAATACGATCTCTACATATCTAAAGAACCTGATTAGTCTAACTATACGTATGACATGCATGGATGACTATTGCTTTATGAATCTTAATATCTATATAACTTAAAGACTAAGACTTTCTATTAGAATATTAAACAATCTTTAAACAACTGTGCAACAAATGAGGACAATGATCTCAAAATGTAAACAATGTATAAGTATCTTGATCAGAAGTAGAAATGTATATTGCAATATGCTAAATTTTAAAATTGTATCAATATACAAAATGTCTTAAGCAGAGGTAGAAATATGCATGCATGCAATATGACAAAATATCTTTTCCTAGATATACAAATATTGTAGAAGAAAATAGGAACATATTCAATATATTTAAAGCTTGTATCAACATACAAGAATCTATACCAATGTAAATTGCCTATATATAATAGCTCACAAGTATTCACTCCATTACACACTATTAGCTCACACTCATCTATTATCCCATCCACATACAATTTCTTCTTTTTTTTTAAAGAGATCCCTTAGTTTACATAATTTTCCCCCCAACCTTCAACACTATAACAATTATAATCAACCCCTAATTGATGTCTCTAACCCTGAGGACAAACTTTTTTGGGAGAGGGACATAGTCTTCTAGAATTACTTCTGGCCGTCATTCCGTGTTCATGGCTTTCTACTAATGAGAACGATGTAAAAAGGGAGAACTAGTGGAAGTTCAGGTTTGAGAAGGTTGGTATGGGTGTGAAGACTACAAGAGGATAACAGGAGAATCCTTTTCATTGCAAGATTGCTTTGTGCCAGGGCGGTACTGTTGTCCACATCTTGGTTATGATGTTCTTCTATAATTTGAAATAAATTATCGTGAAGAATCTCTGTCCTTTTCTCCCTGTTTCCTACAACTGCTTGTGACGTTGTAGTGACAGAACAGTTTATTCTTTCAATCCACTTGGTCAGTTTTTAAGTTTTTACTTCATAGGGAAAGGCTTGAAGGAGTTCTTAGAGATTCATGGTACTGGTACTAGGGTGGGGTAGGGTGGAAAACAAGAAAACGAGAGAGGAACGCTCCTGTGGACAAGCTCCTGGAGTCAGGACAATGGCAGACACTGCAGTAGCAAGATGTTTACTGATGTCAGAAAGTACTTGAGAAAACATAGGATTTATTGTGGGTTCTGCTCTCAGAGGTTTAAGTCTAGTTTGGCTGGTTCTATTGTTTCTGTGCCAGCTGTGAGGCAGGAACCCCTGATGTAGGAGTGGGAAGGAGGAGCTTCTCCTATCATAGTAGCTAGGCAGCAGGGGAAGGGGGTCAGAGGAAGGGAGGGAGGGGGAGAGAGACACACATACTCAGAGAGAGAGAGAGAGAGAGAGAGAGAGAAAGACAGAGAGACACATACACATTGAGAGAGACAGACAGACAGAGACACGTACACAATAAGAGAGAGAGACACAGAGAGAGAAAAAAAAGAAAGACAGAGTCAGAGAGACACATACACACTGAGAGAGAGACAGACAGAGAGACGTACACACTAAAAGAGAGACTCACTCAGAGAGAGACAGAGACAGAGAGACAGAGAGAGTGGATTGACTGCTACCTCACTTTCCAAAACAGCACTATTAGTTGAGGATGGGGGGCAGGGCTCTGGGCTTCAACACAGAGGATATTGTGTATTCAAACCATAACATGTAGAAGTAGTTGAGGTGTTAATTACAGAGCCTCCCCAAATGTAAATATACCTGCTGGAGTCCTGTAGTCCTGTACTTTACCCACCACTAGTCAGAATCACATCTTTCTTTGCTTTAAGGGCCAGTTAAGCATCAGTCTGTATCCCTTTCTAACTATCCTGACTTCTCTCATCTAAGGATTTCTGACTGTGTTTCCTAAGCGCAATGTCAAATTGCTCCCTCCAAAAATTCACTACGTGCTTACCCGTTTTATGACTTCTTCAACTGCTTACAGCTTTCAGTGGGATAAAAAGGAAGGCAGCCTTGTTAGTAGTTTCATTCATTTATTATAAACATGTGGCATAAAGTCACTTCCAGACAATATAGACAAGGCATATATAAGAAACACACTTCCATTACTTGATTTGGGTTCAAGTTCAAGATGAATCATTCCTGCAAATATTCCAAAACTTCAGACAATACACTTTGGTTAAGTTTAAAGTCATACAATTCACGGATCCCCAAAGGGGCTGAAAAGGTCCTCTTTGTGTTTATGAAATCATAGTGTAACGGTGCACATAGCTTACCTATCTCACTCCATCATGAGACCATATCAGCAGACGGACTGGCTCTAAGGCAATGAGGTTTGCTGAAGCACCTTTTTGGTTCTGTTGCCTCACCTAGACTTTTCCTGGACCTTGCTTCACTTTCTTGCCTCCAGGGTATTCTCCTGACCATCACCCTGAGTACAAGGACAACCCCCAGATTTGCTTCACCCAGTTTAACAAATGTCAGACTTTTCAATGACTGCTATACCCCACCTCACACTTCCCACAAGCTGAAATGCTTTGAGTACTAGAAAAGAAGCAACACAATGATTAACCTCATTCAAGGAAAGAAGTGACGGGTATTTCCATTTTTGTATCCGAATTCGAAATGTTGTGAAATTCTAGACTTGGGGGAGAATTTTGCTTCCAGAGAAGTAGGATGAATAGGCATGTTGGCAAGATCTTTTCTCTGGCGTGAGGAACTTTACACAAGTCTTGCTACATTCTTAAATAATGTGTGTAATTCTAATTTTTCTCAGTATTTTGATTTGGTGTAGTAACAGCTTCAGGCTTTTTACTTGTTTCTAAACTGGAGGGCTTCTTCCCTTCTACTTTCTTCAATGTTGATGATCTAACAGGATCCTCAGATACATCAAGTAAACACTCTGTGACCTGCACCCCAGCCACCCCAACACACCTTTTTTTACTTGTTCCTTTGGTGCCAAAAGGAACCAGTGAGTTGCTAAAAAGCAGAACCAGAGAACTAGAGATGAGGAAAGTCCTTCAAAATGCCCTTAAGGATCTGTAGTTGTTTGAATGAGAACTGTCTCCCACGGACCTCTGCATTTGATTGGTTGGTTCCAGGTTCCTGGTGCTGTTTGGGGAGGATTAGGCAGTTTGTAGTCTTGCTGGAGGCAGTGGGTCTGTCACTGGAGTATGTTTTCAGAGCTAAGATGCTCCCTCACTTCCAGGTTGCTTTCTCTGCTGTGTGGCTGGAGTTCTGCGTGTGAACACTGAGCTTCTTGTCCTAAGCTACATCTTTACTGGCAGCAGTCTTCCCCGCCATGGTGGATTCATCTTTCTGGAACCTGAAGCCCAACTAAACCCTTTCTCCCATAACCTGCCTTTGTCATGATTTTTATAACAGTAATGTAAGAGCAACTAACGCAGGATCCTTTTCCCTAATAATGGACACCATGCATGCTGCCAATAGAGACTTTGGAGAATATAGACAGGCAAAAGTAAAATATAGGTTACCTCTTAAACAACACCAACCACTTTTGTAGTTTGGAATCTTTCCTTCTAGTCTCTCTTACTCCTAATATGCTGATTCCTAAAATAATATCCCCCTTCAGTGGATATATGCAAGGTTAAATAGTTTATTTTTGATATTTAAAAGTCTATGTACTTAGTTTTAAAAATATAGAAAATAATCGTAGCAATACAAGCTTACTGAGTATAACTAAAAACAGCAGAAAAGAAAGAGCAAACTTTTTAAGAGTCACTGAGAACTCAAGCGTTAGGTGGCAAACACTGATCTTAGAATTCTGATATATAGTGAGAAAACCTTATTCTTTTCCAATGGTGCTGCCTAAAACCAACAGAAACAGTCAGACTTCTTCTTTTCTTATGATTCCTCTTTAATTTATTTTCTGTGGCTCATCTTTCTGAGAAATCTTTACTTTTCACACAATACAATAATCTACTCAAACTGAATCCTAGATCCCACTCCCCCGAAAAAACCTCTCTGAAACTGTTTAGGGGAAAACATTTCAAGATATAGACATAGGCAATAATTCTTTTCAAAAAGGGCTCCAATAGCTCTGGAGATTTCAAAAGTTGACAAAAAGAATTCTACGAAATTATGTTCTGTTGTTTTACACAGCACAGTATAAAGACCAGAGAATGGCAGAAAATCTTCTTTAGCTGTATATCTGACAGAGAATGGATATCTAGAGGATACAAAGAACTCAAAAATTAAACACTAAAATGATTCAATCAGTAAATATGTAAAGGAACCAGAAGACAGTTTCTCAAAAAGAAAGTAAAATTTGCAACAAAACAATTGAAAACAAACAAACAAAAACTGGCCACATCCTTAGCTAGCAAGGAAATACAAATCAAAATGACACTGAGCATCACACCTCTGTCACAATGACTACTGTTTAAAAAGAAAAGAAGCAAGGAAAATCAAATGCTACAGGTTGCTAGGCCTCCCTAGATGGGCACCACAATGCTGAACAAATATGTGGTAGGGAGGTGGGAAAGATAGAAAGAAGGAGTGATCTGTGTGTGGAGAAAGGCAGGGCTGAGGTCAACAGGGGAGCATGCGGAGTCAGTGGGTTATGTGTATCAATCAGCTTGACATTTAGGCAGATCGAACATGCTGTGAGCAGGATTGTCCTGGCTCTGGACAACAGCGGAGACCTCAGATGTGGTACGGTTCACTTTCCGGATCGGACCTCCTAGAAGGACCACCATGGTCAGTGATGCCACGGGAGGCCACATTGGTGTCTACGGTCCATGCTGCTACCCCAGGCTGTGAAGAAGATCAACACCCAAGTGGATTTTCACTGTCTGTGCCAGGGACTGAAGCCATGTTGATGTCATGGACCTTGCTGCCACCGAGGGCCATGTCTGGGTCCAAAGTCGTACTGCAACCAGGGTCTGTGTTGATGTCCACGGGCCAGGCTGTCTCCAATGACCTCGTCTGGGTCTGTGATCCCACTGCTGCTGAGGGCTGTGTTCATGGTCTGTGCTCTTGCCAGAAATCATAAGGAAGTCCACCATCTGTGCTCCTGGTAACTGTAAAGAGCAAGGAAGATATTTTTTGTCATGATATTGATGACTGCAGACACACAGTTGAGAGAGAGGAACATGGCAGGCGTCTATGACAACATGTACCCCTCTCCCCACTCCACCCACAAGTAACAGCCTAAACAGGATGCCACAGAAGAGAACTCTTTAAAAGTGTGACAAGGATGCTGAGGTGTGAATCTCCACAACTGATGGACTCTGTGCAGGCATGGGAAGGGAAGAAAGGACTCAGTCCCATTTAAGGGGCAGGACACCGAGAGTTTGACCATGTTCCAGTGAGAATAGAGATAACATAAATCGGATTTGTTTTTTTCCTTTATTTTTCTGTTTTTAAAATTATTTGTATTTTGGGGGGGTCACAAGGGGAGGTGGACACAGAAGGACTAGGAAGTGCTTGTGATCAGGATTCATGATGTGAAATTTTCAAAGAACTAATAAAAGTACTATATTAAAAACCAAAACCAAAACAAACAAAAAACTCTTAGAGATGATGCCCAGGTTAGGAGTACTTGCTGCTTTTGTGGAAGGCTAGAGTTTGGTTCCTAACACCCACATTCTGAGAAAGGCAGGCTTAGGTGATTAAATCACACCATGTATCTCACAGACCGGGTAGGCTACGCCAACTGTAGGACATAGCGTCATGATACAATCCATGTGGCTCGACAAATGGTCATGTTGTAAGAATCTTTCCCTGCCCACGGTGGGGGAACACAAATAGTATTTACTCCTGCCTCATAATATTTCAACAATAAATCAAACTATGATTCTGTCCTGAGAAATGAATGACTTTATTGGGCTTACACAGCCGTGGTGGCCCCAAAGAAGTCACATTAGATACAGTTTACATAGCATAGATGATGGCTTTCCCATAGCTGTATAGACGAAGCCTTTCTTCAGTAAACTTCCCCCAGCACATACACTCTAGCAATTTCTAGGAGATTCCAAGGTCATATGTAATTAGGACAGAAATTAGGACTGGCAGGAATCTCAGGTGAGAATCCAGTGACCTCCCCCACTCCTTCCTTTTATGAGGGAATGTCAACAGTCCATAGGCCTAATCTTGAGGAACTCCTGCAAGCAAGCACAGATACCTGGTAAAGGTGTTGGGATGTTATGTTGGGAGGATGATATTCAATGCCATTCTATTCCTCCCCAGCTCCTGTGCTCTTTCTGCCTACCTCATCTACAACGCTCTCTATGTCTTGGAGGGCAGGGTGTAAATGTCTGTTTTCCTCCAGCTCCAGGAGGGTACGGGGAACCCTAATATCTTCTTGTTGATCTATCTGTGGAGAACGGCTGGTGGTGAGTCTCATTGGTATTCCTTCTTCCACAGAACTCAAGTGAGAAAGGGGAAGGTAAGTAGAGATGGAAAACAGGAGAATACCTGAATTGACGCCGACAACTGTAATAACCCACAGAAGTAAACACAAAAGCTTAGAAAACATATTAGCTGCACATCACATCCATTTAGCCAAACAATTACAGTTGGCCCGTGAGTTTCCCGACCACAGCTTTTTGTGGGAGCTCACGGCTCCAGCTGCCAGATATCATTTTCTCCCTGTAGAAAGGGTCTAATGTCCAATCAGAAAATTGGTTGTATCCATAATCACTTATGCCACTGCGGCACTAGTGGACACATCTTGCCCGTCACTTCTACAGTTTAGCATGCAGGGTCCAGAGATACTTAGAACTCTTGGCATAATTCTCTGCAGGCTTCTTAGCACCTTTTGTCACTAATGTAGTGACCAGGGAAGGGACACCTTCATCTCAGTCCCAGCTCCAATCCCCCAAGTCTTGCAACAACACAGCATCTTCAGCAATAGAGCCTTACCATCTAGTTCTTACATGTAGCCAACAGTGGCAACGCCCTTTGTTATTTTAGGGGCCTCTAGGACATCAGAGACTAACAACTGGTAGGGAAACGACATGCTCCCAGCACTAGGCTTTGCAATCAATAAACTAACCCTTGAACAGCTTGTTAGGCAATTGGCTGTCACAGTTCTCACTGACAAGTATTTCTTTCCCCACAGAGGCTGACCCAGTGAGACACACTGTTACATTTCCAGGGGTCTGTCTATGCCTTTCCAATACTAGGATTCCAAGTGCTTGCAATCATGACCAACATTTTTTTTTAAAAAAAAAAATGCATGTGATCAGGTCCCCGTGCTTATTCGCTGAACTATCTTTACAGACCTAGTTCATTTATTTGTTCAGCTGCTGAAGGGTACTTGGGCTGGTTCCATATCTTGCTATTATAAATAGTACAGCAATAGGCATGGTGTATAGGTATGCCTGTGGTATATTCCTTCAAGTCTTTTGATTCTAATACTCAGAGCTAAATAGTTGTTCAGTTTTCTGGTTTGTTGAAGAGCTCCAATACTGACTTACATAATGGCTGTTATGACGGCGTCAGTCCCCAAGGGTCTTTTTCTCCAGACTCTGGCCAGCATTTGTGGTTTTTTTGTTTCCTTGACAATAGTCATTCTTACTGGAATGATGGGGCATGAGGCCCATATGCTCACAGATAGCACTAGAGAGTCTTCAGCCGGACTTGTTAAACCCATGGGCTTTGTTCTTCAACAGAAGAAACTGGCAGGCTGGAGTGGATGTTGTTTAATAACCTAGTGATCTTTTGGTATTCTGTGGAGCCAGCCTCACCTAAATTCCCCATATTCTGAGCATTGTTTCTCAGTTCATATATACACCTCATCCTTATGTTAGAGATTTCAAGTACTTTGCATAAGAGTTTGCTATTATGCTTATTACAAGCCCTTTCTCTCTAGACTCTTATCCTGAACACTGTATTGCAGTCAATTGAACCCATCTTTATGCCTATTACAAACCTGAGCATCATTCTTCGGTCACCAGAACTCATTCTTGTGGAAGAGGCCACAGGATGTCCTTAGTAAAGACACATGGAGTTTTGATGTAGTCACACTTTAAGCTTTGCTGTGATGCTTGTCATGCAGAAACTTTTCTCCAAAGTTTTTCTCTATTTAAATGTGTAAAAACTAACCTGCTCAGCATTGCACTCCAGAAGTCTGAAAAAACCCAGCTAAGTCACACTGATGCAGGTTTCCTTCTTATCCCAGCGCAGAACCCCACCCCCATGTCCATGAAGCTTGCAGGGACACCCACAGAGCGAGATGGAATCTCAATGTGGTTTTGAGTTTCTTTGCCAGTTAAAAATGTTGATCATGTTTTTATATATTAATGACCATTTGTCTTTGTTCTTTTGAGAGTTGTCAATAAAATTCACTTGAGCATTTATGGATTAAATTTTTTCTTATGTTTAGTTTTTGAGTAGTTTACAGATTCTCCTGCCAGTGTGTAATATGTATAGATAGAGGATTTTCCCTATTTCTCAGGCTGTTTCTTTAATCTGCATATTATTTGCTTTTACATACTAACAGTAATAGTGAATTTTACAAAAATAAAGGGGAATAGTGAAACATCCTGAGAGAATGTTTTTTGTTGCTGGGGGTGCTTTGTTTTGTTTCTTTTATGCCTACCATTAACAAGAAATTTTGAGCAAAATCCAGGACACCTAAGGAATTTCCCTGGCATCTTTCAATTTGTAAACTTCTTTTTGTTTACTGTTCTAGCGGCGGTAGGACCCGGGAGAATAGAGCCAGAAAATGAGGCAAACTAAAGTCTTATGCAATAGCTGACTTTATTCTGAGCTTCAGACTCCGAGGATTAAGGAGACTCACCTGAGTAAAGTGTCCTTTCACAAGGACAAATCGCATGGGCAAAAACATGTTTCTCCGTAGAGACAGAAAAACAAATAACTACAATCAGTTATAATAGATAATCTGAAGTAAACCCACTCCTATCCGCTCCTCCTAAGAAGAACATGAAAGCATACTCTAAGAACAATTTCCTGTTCTGAAGAAATTGGGGTCACAAGACTCATTTCTTGCCCTCCCTTTTTTTTTTTTTTTTTTTTTTTTTTTTTGGAGTTTTCTCACAAGCACTCAGAAATCTCCTCACACAACTCTGCCCTTGGAACATGTTCCCACACTTTCTTCAGTGCCAAGCATTTTCTGGGTTGTGTTCTTTTAAGCCAGAGTAACTTTCAGGCGTCCTCTGGTCACTGACACTGTAATGAAGTTCTGCTGTAATATGACACTTCTCAAATTTCTCTTCAACCAGTGAGTGGCAGGATGTTTCAATGTGTGTCCCTTCCAAGACTTACATGGGGATTTAACTGCCAACGTAGCAGAGCTAAAAGATAAAACATTTAAGAGGTAGTTTCAGCCGGGCGGTGGTGGCGCACGCCTTTAATCCCAGCACTCGGGAGGCAGAGGCAGGCGGATCTCTGTGAGTTCGAGGCCAGCCTGGTCTACAAGAGCTAGTTCTGGGACGGGCACCAAAACCACAGAGAAACCCTGTCTTGAAACCCCCCCCCCATAAAAAAGAGGTAGTTTCATCATGAGGGCTCTGTTCTCAGGTGCCAGCTAGTGCCCTTTAAAGGGAGTTTTCATCTTTAGCCATGTGAGATGCAGTTCCCTCCACTGTGAAGAACACAGCCCTCAGGGTTTCATCTAGAGGCTAGAACTGGTGTCTCCTGAGACACCATGGCTTCTGCTAACTCGCTTTGGAGTTTCTCAAGCTCCAAAATTGCAGAACATACTTTTCTATTTAAAGTAAGTGCTCTTTATTACTCCATTATAGCCACACAGAAAGGACAAGATAGGGAAAGAGGTTGTCTTGTCAAGGAAATGTTCACAGTATGCTCTCTGTTCTGGCGTGCAGAGAACTCGGAGTAAATGAAGACACTGGCGACTTTAAGTGACATGGGAGATGTTGTATACTTAAAAAGTTGTGTGTGTTATACCGCAGCCTAGTAAAACAGAATGATGGGTTTTCCACCGTATTTTGAATGGTTCTATAATGGTTTAAAAAAACAAAAGCGAAAGTTCTGACCCAAGGGTCTTCTCAATAGTAGAACCTAGACAGAGTGGAGACAGGTACGCTCTGACAGAGCACCTCATGGCAAGGGCTGCCAGCGAGAGCCAGTCATGCTCTGGAGAGGCTAGAAGGAAGTGTGGCCCGCTGTTCATGTGACCGCAGAGCAGGACAGACTGGTGTAGAGGGTAAAGTAACAACCTGAGGCAACCTTGACTATTGATCAGATTACGCCATGTATCATAAATTGCCAAGGACAGAGAAAGGAAAACAGGGTTTCCAAAGAGGGCTTTGACCTAGAGTGTGCACCAGCTCAGTGCCTGATGAGCCCGGAGAGTAAGAAATGAGTACACAGCTCCCACTGAAAGTCTATTTCTGCATTTCCAGAATGACTGAAATAGTTGCTGAGAGGAATCTCCTTGCTCCACCCCACCACAGTCCATAGATAAAACCCAAAAACTAAACATTAAAAAAAAAGACATTGAAGCACAAAATGCCACCCACAGGGCACAGTAAAAGAAAGCCAGGGTTTATATGGTGGGTCTCACCAATTCCCTACACCACCCTTCCTCTTTTAAACATGCACAGGTACTCCAGACCATTTTAGCTAGCTTAGCCACTTTTAAGACACAGTGGTAGATGCAATAAACGACAGGACCTGATTAGTAACTGGGTGCTGTCCTATATAATGTACTTCACAGTGAGACTATCACTTAGATGTGTACCAGACAATAAATGATAGTTGTTTAGGTGTAGATGTGAAAAACAGCTTTTTAAAAATAATTTTGAAAATTGTTGTAGCTATTAATTATAATTATAAAAATATAACATTTTTGCGTTTGGATATATTTTATGTGAAGGTGGTCATGCATTATGGAGATTTTTCTCGGAAAGCTGGACATTATCAGAAGCTGCAATGTAAGAGAGTAACAAAAGGGAAGAAGACAGAAAAGGAGCGCTACAAAGCAACACTGGAAGGGTTAGATCGGGGTTAAGAAAGTCAAACTAATAGAAGCAAAGTCATGATTTTCAGAAGAAGATGAATTAGATTCAGATGTCAATGGATAGTAGAAACCTGCCATGGATATAGTCACCTTCAAAGAACTCCCCTTTTTCTTATGGTAGAAAAAACTCTTTTGCTCCATGGACCAACATTCTTACTTAGGCGTATGGAAGAGACACCTGTAACAGCAACACTCACACTCCCAGAGAGCGATCCATGATGCTTAACCGGTTGCATTTACTTTCAGAGTAATCTGGAGCAAAGGCACAAACGCAAGAAGTGTTAGTGGCTGGATCACCCGATGAGCATGGTGATACAACTGTATGGGTAAATTAAGTATACCAAAATTGCTAAAAATTCATCTTGTATTTAGTTTTTAAAATGTACTTTTCTTTTCTTTTCTTTTCTTTTCTTTTCTTTTTTATCAGATCTAAAGGCTGCTCCACAGGATGGAATCCACACCTAGTAGCAAAATTCTTGGCAAGAGTTCATTGTTGGGGAGCTCATAGGTCGAGCGAGAAAACTTACTACCACTATTTTATACATGGCCATGCTGGCAAACAGCCTTCTAAATATTTGGATTCATATTCACAGATTTCTCTTGCTCTCTCCTTTGGCTTGACAATCATCTTCTAAGGTGGACAACAGTTAATAGAGAGACTCATAACTGGTCAGAGTACTGAGAATGAAATGACCAATGGATGCACCACCCTAAACGGGGCTTCTGTAGGAGCCCACAACCCAAGGCTTAGGAAATGCTGTGGGAAAAGAGGAAGAAAGGCTGTGAGAGCCAGAGGATGGGGAAGAGGCTCTGCTGTCTTCTGGACATAGCACGGCTGTTACACCCTACAGCAGTTGTGGTTACCAGCACAAGATGAAGCCTACTGGATTTATAAACATTCCAGCAGGAAGCACCAATTGAATTCCAACTGGACTTAGTGGATGTAAAAGAATTATTAGAGGAAATCACAGTGGGAAAAGAATAAGTTGGGAAGATGCCTGAGGAAACAGGAAGAGGGAATTTGAAGTGGGTACAATCAATTTATACAAGTATAAAATTTGTCAAACAATTAAAGACAAGTAAAGTAGGTCTTTAAGTAAGAGAGATGATTTCATTAGTATAGAAGAGATAAAACATTGGATTTAAGAAACAAAAAAATGAAAACGGAAAATTTTGAAAATGGCCTAACTTTCTAATGTCTGTGTTTCTATCTTACCTGTGTGACTTACTGATTTTCATTAGTAAATGGCATTTACACATATTTTACCTCTGTTTATCCACTCTCATTTTCTTTTTTGCATAATTGGGTCAAGGAGTTTGAAGGCAAGAGAGAGCCAACTACCCCAACAGCCCCAGCAGCAAGAGCAGAAGCCTACGTAAAAAGTGCGAGACAGCATCTGCATATTTGCCCTGTGGTGTGTGAGAGTCCACTGGGAAGCAGGTTGTGAGAATTACTGGAGTTACTAGAGTGACTGTGCAGTTACTGGAGATGGGAAGTTGGCCACATAGATATAATTGATCCAATGCAAATGCACTGATGAAGGAATCCATTTCCTCATGTCAGAGAAGGGTGACACATATAAGCACACATGCATATGTATGAATATTAAAATCTTCATTGCTAACTGATCTTAACTCTTGAGGTTTGCTTATAAATCTCTATAATATATTTACAATTCTTCGATACATTATGTATTGATTGTAATTATAAAGATACCTTTAACCAGATAAGATGATAATAGGTCATATGGTAACAGAAAATATAAAAATTAATTTCAATTTATATACAAAACTTCATTACAGAAAGATATAAAACGCTATCAATAAAACCTTCCTAGTACAAATCTATATTATGTTAGGACAAAGGTTTTTGGGTGAAATGGAATGGAGATATGCAAATAATCACTAAAGATTGGTGTTTCAACTATATTTAGAGCTTGATGAATGCAAGTTCCTGAAACCATGTAATGAAATCAGTGGTGGAACTGGAATATTGTCTGGCTCTAATTACATAAGCTCCCCTCTGTGTCCTGACTTGCCCAGTGTCTTAGTTAAGGTTTCTATTGTTTTAATAAAATACAATGACAAAAATCTTCTTGGGAGAAAAGAGTTTATGCAGTTTGTGATCCATCATCCAGAAAAGTCAGGGCAAGAACGCAAGGCAGGAACCTGGAGGCAGGAGCTGATGCTGAGGCCACAGATGAGTGTTGCTCACTGGCTTGCTCCTTATGGCTTTCTCAGCCTGCTTCCTTATAGCATAAGCCAGTAACCCCAACTTGGGGTGGCAACACCCACAGTTATATGGGATCTCCCACATTAAGTACCCAACAAGAAAATATACCACAGTATTGGCTGGCCACAGGACAATTTGCTGAGTACAATCTCAAATGAATTTTCTTCTTTCCAAATCACTTGAGCTTGTATCAAATTGACATAAACAAGCCATCACATTAGTTTTCTATGCGCCCATCATGTCTAGTTTATCAGTTGGTCCTCTGATCCACGGCTTCCCCAAACCTTTACTTTTTCCTTAGCCTAAAATACACAGGTATCCCTTTGCGCTCCCATTTACCCCTTTACAGCCCAGTTTAGCTATTGGATATGTCCAGTCTCGTGATTTCTCTGTAGGTCACTACAACATGCCTACCAGCTGTGATGCTTTAAGGGCTTGCTTCTTTCTCTGATCCTTCATATTTTCCTTCCTGTCTTCATTTCCTCAGCTCCTAGCCAGACAAGTACAGTACAATTTCCACAATAAATCTCTTATTCTGCTGGGGAATATAGTCATTGCTCCCTATCATAGATCAATAGTAATGCAATCTTAGTTCTGGCATGGACTACCAGATCAGTGACGTCACTGCGGGTGGCAAATGGGACATGAGTAGTTCAAGACATGTGGACATTAAGAGCTAGAGAGCTTGAGTTTACTGGGCCTGTCAATGAGAAGCCAAGCATAGAATTGATTTCCAAATGCTTCAGAATCTAAGAAGGAGAAATAAAACAAAGAAACAGAGAAGGGAGAAAACATTTTGAGGCCCGGGAGCACCTAAAAGGAGGGAAGGGAATTTTGCTAAGCCTCAATTAAGGACTTTTACCTGTCACAGCTGAGAATAGGAATTGTCAGTAACAGGAAGAGCAAAGTGAGGAAAAGACACAAGAAGTCTAGAAACATCGCTCTTGATAAGTGCAGGAAGGACACATGCTGACTGACACCTGTCATTCCTGAGTGCTCTGATTAGCCAATCGCAGCATCTTTAAGAACAGACAGGAGAAGATTCCATTCTTCCTTATTTTCTTAGCATCGATTTACATTTATGAAGGAGAAAATGATTGATGTCATTTCTTTAAAAGACCTCAAATTATTGCTTATATGTTTACCGTTTCTATAACTATATTTTGAAAATAATGTATGATGATTGTTCAGAAGAAATTACTGATAGCTATTTGTCATAAGAAAAATGCCAATTTCTGGGTCAAATGTGATGCGAATTGTTCTTCATTTCAAAGTCAAGAAAAATATGATATTTGAAGAGGAAAATCTGGTAGAAGAGCAGAAACAGGGAGTCTGAACTGTGCTATGGATAAATAATCCTACATGCATATAGCCCAAGAGGACTAGTGCATATGAGATGTTGAGGCTTCTTTGAGAAATATTTGTGAAAGTTGTACGAATTAAAATGAAGCTACCTTTTTTTTTTGATTTTATCAAATCCTAAATAAAATGATGCATTAAATATGCAGGCTATTTTTATGTAAAGTTGACACAAACTCGAGTCATTTTGGGAGAGGGGAATTCAGTTGAAAAAATGTACCCAACTGACTAGCTTGTGTTGCTTTTCCTTGATTGATGATTGATGTGGGAGGACCCAGATCCCTGTGGGCAGTGCCATCCCTGAGCTGCTGGTGGTCCTGTGTGCTATAAGAAAGCAGGCTGAGCAAGGCATGTGGAACAAGCCAGTAAGCAACACCCTTCCATGGCCTGTCTCTATGTTCCTACCTTGCCTTGAGTTCTGTCCTGATTTCCCTCAGTGATGGGCTGTTACCTGGAAATTTAAGGGAAATTATACCCCCACACCCCAAGTTGCTTTTGGTCATGTTGTTTTATCACAGTAATAGACATTCTAACTAAAGTATAAATTTAGAGAATTCTGCAAGCAGGTAGAATTCTAACATACACCCCAGTAGTTTCATGAGCTTCACAAAGTTCCTTGGAGAATGTTGCTTTGTAACAGAAACATCTTACAAAAACCTCTAACTCTCAGAAACACACACACACACACATACACACATTTCTGTAAGCATGGCTATATAAATGTGTAATCCTCATGGCATCACCTTTGTTATTAATTGTTGTAGCCAAAGATTATTGTTTGCAGTATTTTATTCAATCCTCAGCATAGCCCACTATGACATGTGGACTCATCTTGCAATGCTCTGATATCCTCTGATAAATTACCTCTCTTGAGAGATTCTCTGTATATTGTCTAAGTCGACACTTTTCAGAGAATCAGCTCAGCCCAATCCACAGAAAATATTTGCAATCTCTAAAATGTTCCTGTAGTGAACAGAGGTGGACAGGGAGCAGGATTAAAAGGAGTGGTTCTCATTGAGAGAAATAGGTTAGAGCCTCATAATGTCACTTCTCAGAAATCCAGGTTCAGAGACGCACTGGGACATGAATTGCTGGGAAATCCAGTGTAAGACAGGGACAGAGATCATGAATTCCAGGACTTGGCATGGAAGTTGGGTCAACCGTGAGAATGAACTGTTAGCCTGTGATTATGAATTTATAAACCAGAGTATTCAAACCTCAACTGTGTACAATCAATGCCAAACTGTTAAACAAGAAACAAAAGCTTTCCAAGCCTTCCCTTCCTTGGGAGATAATCAGAGCCATCTGTTCTACCATTTTAAAAGCTGTTTCAAAATAATATATTCAGGTCTTACTAAAATTGTTCCTTATAGTCAAAAAAGAGGTTGAAATGGAACTATTCTCTATTGTTGGGTCACTTTGTGATGTGGGAGTATCTTCTATCTATCTGTTGCTTTCATTGGTTAATTAATAAAGAAAACTGCTTGGCCTGATAAGGCAGAATTTAGATAGGTGGAGTAGACCGAACAGAATGCTGGGAAGAAGGGAAGTGAGCCAGTCGCCATAGCTCTCCTCTCCGAGATGGATGCAGGTTAAGATCTTTCCCAGTAAGCCACCACCTTGTGGTGCTACACAGATTACTAAATATGGGTTAAAGCAAGATGTGAGAATTAGCCAATAAGAGGCTGAAACTAATGGGCCAAGCAGTATTTAAAAGAATACAATTTGTGTGTTGTTATTTCAGGGCATAAGCTAGCCAGGCAGCCGGGAGCCAGGCGGCAGGAACGTAGCCCGCCACTCCTCTCTACAACTTTGCTTGTCCATCAGTCTTTTACTTGTCATATCATTAATTTATTTAGAGACCAGAATTCAGTTTGCATATTAGGCTTGTCTTGACCTCAAAAACGCTCCAGTCTCTGCCTCCGAAGGCCTGGTGAACACCGCCGCAGACAGCCAACATTATATTTGATGAAGATTGCTGTCTATACTGTCTCTATGTGCTCTGCCTAAACTGGACTTTCAGTTTATAAAGTATTGCTTAATAGAAGAAAAGAGAACAAAATAAAAGGAAATAAATAATATTGCCTAAGGTGTAAATGACAAGACAAACAGTGGTACTATGGTTTAAGATACTTCCAGTCAGTTTTGGTTTATGCATTTACAGTGTTCCACCATTTGTTATGTAATAACATTCAGGCTTAGCAGCTATATTTTCTATGGCTATGGCTGACTCAGTGGAGATTAGAACCTTCGAGAAAGAAGAAAACAACAGAATTTACCTTTCATGGGGCAAAAGTAATTAATCAAAACGCTAACAGCTCAGCTAGACTGACCACATCTGGAGAACTCGTTTCTACCCTTGTCCAGTGCAACATGAAGTGCCTGATTCTGAAAGCAGGAGAAGTTCTGTCATTTCCACTGCTACAAGTTATCTGTGGCAGGCTAATATTCATGTACCTGTTAGGAAGGGCAATTTCACACCTTTTCTGTTTTCAGAAGAAAAAGGTCAGACTAGCCTCACAGCTTCCTAAAGGCCAAGGAAGGGCAGCTTAGAAAGTAGAAGCTCAGGGTCCCCATGGGCTGTCCCAGTTATGAACAACACGGTGTAAAAACTGGACCCAGACAAAGAGAAGCAAGAATGACAAAACTAATTGAGTTAAGCGTGTGTGACAGTTGTGAGGAGAGGATGGGATAGTCCTAGACAGGTAACTTCACATTCAGAAACACAAGTGGAATTGGAATAGGCATTGGTGTCTCGAAGCTCTTAGAGTCTTGAGTTTCTTTATATAGCGGAGAATTTATGTTGGATATTCCCAATATGAAAAAATGAAAATTGAACTATTTAAACACTAATGGATGCCACAATGGAAAATTCTACATTTGCCCTCACATGAGAAGTCACAACCAAAAATGTAGTGCCCTGGAGGACCAAGTGTTGACATCTGTCTCAAATTGAAGTAATAATAACAACAAGATTTAGAAAGTAAGATGTAAAGGTAGGTGTACCAAAAACACTGTGATGTCTTGTGAAGTTACCCTTAGGGTATATGGATACACATATGAACCCTATTAAAGTAATCCCCCAAGATAGCTTCCTACACAATACAAATATTACAAAATCCGAAAAAGTCCAAACTTTAAAACATATCATCTCTCAACTCACTAAACATTTCAGTTATAGAGCCTGTAGTAAGAGGATGCTAACCTGAGCTTTGAGAAGGAGATGGAACAGTGTGTGTGAAGCCGGCAACCCATTCTTCTTTGTCTCCTTCCCCAACTTCAGAAGTTTGTCCAGTCTTGGTCCTAACAGGAAACAGAAAACCGAAGTTACTGCAGGAAGAAGAAAAAGGAAGAGGAAAAAAAGACCACAGAAAGTTATACTTGGTAATCACAGAGAAGTGTGATTTGATAAAATTTTATATCAAAAGTTGTTAAGACTTTTCAGGCTAGTACTAGTTAACCTTGATTTTAGATGCTTTGTTATATTAGGAAAAGGATGGGTGGAATTCCTCTTTGACCTTTCCCATGCCCACTGTGAGGCCTTTAAATGTTTCTTTTCTTTTCCTTACTTTCTTTTCTTTCTTTCTTTCTTTCTTTCTTTCTTTCTTTCTTTCTTTCTTTCTTTCTTTCTCTCTTTTTTCCCTCCCTCCCTCCCTCCCTTCCTCCCCCTTCTCTTTATCTTTAGAGTCTTTTTTTCTTGATTCTTCTCTCATATCGTAAATCCCTACTGCAGTTTTCCCTCCCTCCAACCCTCCCAGCCCTGCCACCTCAGATCCATTCCTCCTGTTTCCCTTCAGAAAAGAGCAGGCCTCTCCGGGATATCAACAGAACACTGCATAACAAGTTACAATAAGACTAGGCACAATCCTCATATCAAGGCTGAGAGAAGAAACCCAGTAGGAGGAAAAGGGTCTCCAGAAAAGGCAAAGAGTCAGAGACAGTTCCAACTCGACTGTTAGGAGTTTTACAAGAACACCAAACTATACAACTATACCTGTATGTACAGAGGAACTAGCTCAGACCCATACAGTCTCCCTGATTGTAGCTTCAGTCTCTGTAAGCCCCTATGAGTCCTGAGAAGTTGATTTTGTGGGTTGTGTTTTCCTGGTGTCTTGACCCCTCTAGCTCCTATAATTGTCCCCTTTCTTCTGCGGGGTTCCTTGAGCTCAGCCTAACATTTGACTGTGGGTCTCTGCATCTGTTCCCATGAGTTGCCTAATGAAGCTTCTCTGATGTTGATTATGCTAAGCTCTGGCCTGCAAGAATAGCAGAGTATCATTAGCATTCATTTAATTGACTTCCATACCCCCCACAGAAATGTTTGGGTCTCTGGGCTGTCCTGCATCTGGTTTCTGGCCCTCCACGCAGGGTCAGGCATGGGCTCCCTCTTGTGGTATGGGTCTTAAGTTGGACTAGTCATTGGCTGGCCAGTTCCACAAGTTCTGCACCACTAGCAGCCCAGCACATCTTGCAGAGAGCACAAATTGTAAGTCAAAGGTTTTGTGGCTGAGTTCGTGTCCCAGTGTCCCAGTCCATTCACTGGAAGACTTGCTTGGTTACAGAAGATGGCCAATTCAGGCTCTGTGTCCTCCATTACTAGGAATCTCTTCTAGAGTCTCATAGAGTCCAGGGAGTTTCCACTGCACTAGATTTCCACATTGTCCCGGAATCTGTCATGTACCAGATCCCTACCATATCATTTGCTTGGGGGAAAACTCAAGCAATTGAAACCATATGGGAACATGCTATTGATTTCCCCCATTGTTACTTCACAATCACATGGTAACTAATTTATTTTCTTACCTTTATTTACTATTAATTTCTGTTCATTCCATCTCATCTTCTTTGAAAGAAGAAAGACACTGTATTTATATTTCACAGATCCAGCAAACCAAATGTAGTCCATGAACCTGGCTTACACTTACAAAATTACTTACGTCTGAGTCCAATGTAACAGAATCTCTGAGTCTGAACAGGAAAATTAGATATACCAAATTGAAAAGTAAGAGGGAATAGCCATTATTCATTTATCAAATAGGTCCCTGAGAATCAAAAGTTCTAAGAAAAGGAGGGTCAAAATTCCAGTCTTAACATTCCATTTTAAAGAGAAAGAAAGGGCTAGAAAGTGGATCCTTATTAAGACATCTGGCCCCAGATTCAACCACTAGCAAAGAGAGAAAGAATTGCCTACCTGTATTTGCCTATTTTTGTTAGGGTAACAAAATAACTTGAGGATAGATCCATTGTTAAGAAAAAAAAAATATTTAGTTCAGTTTTAAAGGTTGGAGTTTCAAACTAAATTACTCCCATTGACTGAACTCTGTCTAGTAGGGGCCCAACTACAGATGGCATCGTTACTGTCTAGGGGTCTTGATGAGATTTGTTTTCTCCTACCAAATAAGGGATTAAAACACCAAATCAGTAAGGCTAGCATATCCAGTTTGGGATCAGAGTAGGTCCTACTGGGTTTTTATTTCTAACCAGAGACACCTGTGTCTCATTTTGAGCATCAGAGCTTGGCCTGACAGTCTTACCTTAGTGGCTACAGCAAAATAAATGATGAGCATAGAGTATAATGTAATGTTTAGCAGGAAGTATGCCTTAAATGCATCTTTTACTTCAAAAGAGCTGACTCTGGAAGAATTTCTGCTGTTTTTGTTTTTGTGTTTTTACATTTTAAATCAAAATAAAATTACATCACTTTCTCCTTTCTCTTATCTCCCTGTGTCCCCTCCCTCCAACCCCTCCCATGTCCATCACACTAACTCACATTGAAAGCCTTTTTCTTTGGTTATTTTGTATGTGTGTGTATACATATATATCCTACATAGAAGCAATTGTTTATAGAGACGATACTGTTTTATATATATATATATATTACAGTATTATATAATTATAATATATAATTGTATAAATATATGCAACCTTAGTCATTGTGCACACACACGAACATACACAGAAAACATAAACACAAACATGCTGAGTCCATATGCAATTTTTAAATAGCATTTTCTCTAATGGAAAAGGCAGTACATTTTGTTTACATTTGCCACAAGCTCACAATGCCCCATTTGTCAACGATCTTACTGTCACACTGAAGACTAAGTCTCTAGCACATGGGCCCTTCATGATGAACCATATCTAAAGTACGGTACCATTGTAGTGATGTGATAGATAAGGGAGACCTGAACAGCACCCTGATTTCCATGGCTCTGCTGAGACTCAAATGTATTGCTCTTCCCATTGACTCTCCCTGCTTTTACTTCAGTTATTGCTTCTCCTTGTCCCCACCCATTCGTTGGTGTGAAAATGATCTGGTAATATATGTTTGTCATCTAACTCTGAAGATATTTCCATTTTTGGAGATCTCAGATCTTAAAGCCAAGCCATGATGACTCCTTTAGATTTGGCTGTTGATTATGGTCTAGTCAGAGTGTCCAAAGTACACAAGATAATGCTGAAAACCAGTGTTGAAATAATTGTGGCTGGGATGTGAGGACAAAATGGATCAAGAATTAATTTCATGGGAACAGTCACAGCAAGGTGACTTGTGTCAAGGAGACAAATTGTGGAGGACTTCTGATGAACTAGCCTGCCTCCATCTTATGCTTGAAAACCATCTTGTTGTAAAGACAAATTCGGTTCATTCTTGTTTATGATTTAATCTCTGTTTCTCAAGGATTGAGTTATGCCCCACCTGTAACCTTAACTACAAATGGTTCTCTGTACTGCCTGGAAACAGCAACCATGCCTTTGTTTCAAAAGGTTATATGAACACCTGTTCTTATGACCACCCATTATTATGACTACCTTATGAGCACCTTGCAATCATGTCTTTGTTCCAAAAAGCTGTAATGACTATCTTAAAACGCTGCCATTGTTTCAAAAGGTTATGACTATATTGTTCTAACTTTATTATTATGGCCACCTTGCAATATTCTGCTTCTATAACTCTGTCTATTTTGCACACCACCCCCCTCCCCATTTGGAAACCCCACTACCCTGAGCTATAAAAATCTTGTCTTTCTTATGTCCAATGTTGACCTCTCAAACCCACCATAGGGGGAGGCAGCTCCTGTTCAGGAATATAGAAGCTTGATTTAACTAATTTTGTTGGGGTTGGTGATCTTTCTCCTCAAATCTTTGGGATTAACACTTTTCATTGCACATGGAGTATTTATCACTTTCTTTCAGCATTTGGGACAGGATAAACATGGGTCTGTGTAAAAAGGTGAGAGGCATGGACACCAATTTTGAAGTTGTTAATAGCAATTGTTCAGAGACAGGGTGATGGCATAAACTGTGTCTTGCCCAGAAGAGGCGATAAAGAGTATATGAAATAGGATTTAGTTAGAAGGGTAAATACTCATCAACTGAGTCCACAGGACAACTTGATATCCTGATATTTTCTATTAAATACTGTTAAAACTCAAACACAAGTTTTGGGAGTAAACGTGTAATATCTGCTATATGGTCAATACTCAGGAAAAAAGTTGTGTGTGGGGGGGAAGGAGTGGGGTCTATACTTGTGTTTGGTGTGGGCGTTCATCCTGGAGTTAACATCAGTGAAGGTGGACGCTTAAAAGAAACCCCACAGTGGCTCAGAATTGAGAATAATAGAGGGCTATCTAGTTAGGGGTAGACTCACAAATCAATATCCTCTGCTGAAACGGAGAACAGCAAACTGAATCCCACACCCGGAAAAGAGGCCTGAAGTGCACATTACATTGGCATAAATAGTATAAGAGGCCACACCCCAGTGGGCTGGTCACTTAATGGCTACTGGCGGTAGGAATTCCTACAGCAGCCCCCTCTTTTGTTTAAATAAGAGAGTTCTAAGTCTAATACAAAATTATATGCAATAAGAACAAATATATCAAGCAAGAAACACGTGATAAATGTTTCAATAATTATCCTATTCTAATGAGTTTAAGTCTTGTATAATAAATAACTTGGCCAAGTCATGAGAGGAAAGTAACTACAACTATCTAGTCTTCAACCCCATCGAAGATCCGAGAAGGGAAATAATATTACTTGAGTAAGCAGGAAGTGCAATCAAGCAACTTCCAAAAATGTACAACAAATGACAGAGACAACAGGCTACCTTGGCAATCACCCAAAGTCTCATTTGCAACGTTGAAGCAGTCAACTTTGTCTAAAGCCTAGAATAACTGGCAGACCATTTTCAAAGGCAGGAAAATTTTCAGAACTGTCTTACACTGTCTTGGCAAGATTTGACAATCTTTTTCCTTGTGTCCTGCTTATCAATTTCTGGATACCATGTGCCTTGTCAGTGGTTGAGGAATGGGCAGCTCCTTGCCCAAAGGCCAATTGTGCCAAGAAGAAAACAAACTCCTAGTGGAGTGTCTTTGGTGCTCAACATTCTCTCTGGAATAGATTGGTGCTGCCAGGAGCAACTGTGTCTCACTTCAACAGAAGTTATTTAAGTGCCAAATTGTATGGCTCCTTGAAGTGGTTGAAGATTACCTATCTATGCAGAATACAATCTCTATATATCTAAAGAACCTGATTAGTCTAACTATAAGTATGACAAACATAGATGACTATTGAGCTATAATTCTTAATACATATATAACTTAAAGTCTAAGACTTCATATTAGAATATTATACAACTGTGTAACAAATATGGACAATGACCTCAAAATGTAACCAATGTATAAGTATCTTTATCAGAGGTAGAAATCTACATTGCAATATGATAAATATATCCTAAAATTGTATTAATATACAAAAACATTTTAAGCAGAGGTAGAAGCATACATGCATACAATATTATAAAACATCAGGTCTCTTTCTCAGCTAGTCTTACTTTATGTATTGAGGCAGGGTTTGACAGCCAAAAGCCAGCATCTACTAAATAGATATATCTCTCCTATTGCCCCCATTAGAAGACACTTTCCAAGTGCCTTCTTTCTCTGCCTTGTATAATGTGCTGTACATCTCTGTTTGGCGGCTCGGTGCCATTGCTTATTTTTACCTGTGGCCTCTTGCTGAGTTGTGCACTTCAGCAATCCTTCTAGAAGATGGCCTGGCCTCCTTATCCCAGTCTATGGTGTGAGCCCTTGCATATATTATGCCCTTTACCTCAGTCTAAGCACGATAGGATGTTGGTGATGAAAGAGGTAGGGAGCCCATCCTGCAGTGTGCACTGGCAGTTTAGGAAGATCCAAGCCACAGGGCCAAGTCCCTAAGACGGTGAGTGAGGAGAGGTGAAAGGCAGGGTCCCTCCTGTGGGCTCACTGCTGACTCAGAAACAAAACCCCCCTCCTCCAGGACTTCGTGGCTCCATCAGGGGAAATCCTAATCCTTTCCCTCTTCCTTGGCAGGGTTCCTGCCGCTGGAGCGGGAGGCGGTGAGAGGCGGTGCGCCTGGGTCAGGGGGAGGCGGGGGGAGGGGACTCCACTAACTTTGTAGCTCAGCTTCAGGGACCGCGGTGACATTCTGCTCGGCGCCGCGGGCAGGCCAGAGCCTCGGGTGAGAAAGAGAGGGCACCGTGCAGAAGCCATCGCCCCCTGCAGAGCCGCCGGCGCGTCTGGATGGAAGGAGCCACGACCCCAGACGCAGGCTCCATGGAGCCATTCGCCCTCCCGGGCCTGCTCTTCACCATCACCCTGTTGCTCCTGGCCCTGCGCCTCCTCACCCAGCGCACCAGGTAAACTCCAATGCTGACAAGGCCACGCATGCGCGGGGTCGCGGCCGCACGACCTCGTGGGCACCCGAGTCCCTTCGGGATGGCGGGTGCAGACAGACCTTGCTCCGGGAACCTCTGGGTGTCCTAACAAAGGCTCTGCACGCACCTCTGCACGTACTCACACCCAGGTTACAGAGGTTCTGTCCAACCACAGTCTCGGGCTTCCCAGGTTTGCTTAAGCATCCTGCCATGGCCTTTGCCTGGGCCCATGCATATTTCATGACCCAGAATTCCCCGCATTTCAAGGAGAGATACTTCTTTGAATTTTATCTAGTTCAGAAAGAAATGTTTTAAGAAAATTCTGGTGCGCAGTGTGGGTGCTGTTCAGTGCCTCAGTTTATCTAATTGTACCTTACCTGGAAAATTAGAAACAACAGAACCTACCAATCGTGATCATGGGACTTTTGTGTGAAGCAAAGGTGTTAATAGTGTTTATGCCTTTGTTCTATTTATTTTTCTCAGGACAACAAATAGTAGCGACAGGGAAACTCAGAAGTGCGTAACTATCTGCCTTGGAAACGTGGAAGCAGAGAAATGGGAACAAAATTATTCACTTCCCATTTATTTTGTTTTTCCATTAGTGCCTTATCTTTTTCATGCACAGTTTTCATGGCTTTTGAAAACGAAACAGGTTAATTTGGGGAGAAGAGTATTACTAATTAAATATCTATCAATGTTTTGGGGACAATGACACAATCGTACCTCATACAAATAAATATCCGTAGGAGTTTTTGAAGTACCAGTTGAAAAATATTTAAAGTAATAGTATTTGGATTTTCTCACATGTGAGTTTTCAGAGAACTTTCTGGAACTTTGCCTTTCTTTTTATGTAGTCTTCTACACTCCTACAGCTGCAGAGCTCAGGGTATTAGGTCTTTACCTTCAGGCTCATGTGACTCAACGCCGTCAGTTAGGTCACACTTCTAGGAATATAGATGCCAAAGTTGTTTGATCTAATCTCCATTTTCGTGCAGGGCAGGGGCAGTCAAAGCAAACCAGTTCATTCTAGACCACGGAGGGTAACTGGGTGAGAATGTGGAACTCAGGAGGTCCACGGGGAGGTAAAAAAGCAAGGCAAGCTTTCCTCAGGGCGTTCAGAGAATAGGCCAGTTTTTTTCTGTTCACTAAGGATTATTTGCTATCATGTGCATTCCATTAATTGCCACTTCCTTCACACCAGGAAGACTAATGCAGGTCTGTGAGGCACTGCGTTCTAGATCAGTTCATAAGTTGTAGTTCAGTATGGAAAGATATGAGTATATACCGGAAAGACCCACGTGTCTGATGGCTTCTCTTTTCTGTATCTGGACAATTTATTCTATTACCATAGGAAAGTCCTGTCTGATGTCACCTGTAAAAGAGAAACTGTGGCTCTCAATGTTTTGTGTATAATCATGTTTGAACACCTATTAGTGAAAATGTACAAATAGAAGGAAAATACTCAATTACAACTCGCCTTTCCCACTGTATGGTATTCTTAGGGGCCATTGATAATGAACAGAGAGAGTAACACTCTCTCTCTCTCTCTCTCTCTCTCTCTCTCTCTCTCTCTCTCTCTTTCACACACACACACACACACACACACACATACACACACACATATACATACACACACCTTTGGGATGTTGTGGATAATGGAGTTGTAATAGTTATGCAACTTCCCTCAGTTACAATTTATGCCACTACTAAAGATCTTTTAAGTCCCTTTCATATCACAATTCATTTTGCTTGTGCTAGTCTGATAAAGAAAAATAAAGTTTTCCTCTCTCTCTCTCTTGTGTGTGTACATATCTGTGTGTGCAGGCATACACGTAAAAGCCATTGAAGGTCAAATCGAGGGCCTTGGACATGCCAGGCAAGTACTACATCACTGAGCTACTCCACAAGGAAACCTTCCTTTAAAAAGTAAAACATTCCAATTTCTATTTCGTCTTGATGGAGTTATCTCTGAAAGTTTCTTTAGTAACTTATTTTCTTTTTAGTTATTTTTTTTTTCAGAGTCAAAACTAAACCAGGAGCTTGTATGCTCTAGGTAACCACTCACCTCTAAGTCACACCCTCAGCCCTTTCTTGTAACGCTCACAGAACTTCGCACCCTTCCGACTCTACTGCAATTATTTCACATTTTACTTCATACTTAGAGTTTCTGCATACACATCCTTATTTAGAAAACATTTTAAAGTCATGATATGCTAAAAATGCCCACCAGCATTGTCCCTCATCACCAACTAATGTCTAAGGAGATATACATATGGTGGTTATATTCAATTTTTACCCTGTGAGCAATTTTGTCTGTAATGTTTGTAATACAGTGTTTTACAGGAACATGGTTTACCCACAAAACGGCTAAGATTAGGGGAGAACAAGGCACGCCAGAGGTCAGTTATTGCTCTTGCCCGTTTATCAGATGTCTTCCATTTTGTTCCCTCATCCCCTGCCCCACGCCCACACCTTTCCATCTCTGTTTATTTTTGAGACTGGATCTCAGGTTAGTCTGAACTGCTGGGATGAAGTGATCCTTTCACTTTAGTATCTGAGACTAGAGGGCATGTCTCTGCTTTCAGGCCACCTGGAAATTTTGAAGGGGTGGGGTGAGATTCCTTTTCCTTTCCAGGAAGATGATGACTAGTGTAGTGACTGTCAACCACAGATACCATCATAGTGCTGCAATGGGGAGAGGGGAATAAATGTAGCAGTGGTATAACGTGGAGCTATCACGCTAGGAAGGATGGGAAATGCTTAGAATCACCATATATTTTGGATAATAGAATTAACAGGATTTCCTAATGGCAGATGAGAAAAGAATCAAGAGTGAAGTTTACATGTTTCAGCTCCTTTGCTCTCTAGTTCTCAGGATGTAAATGGACTTGGAAAACTGTTACTTGTCCAAAGTAATTACATCATTTTAACCCTTCCAGCAGTAATATATTACACTCGACTCAATCAATAGCATCACCAAAATATGAGACTTTCGCTGTGAACCATAGCAAGAAAACAGCTGTTTATTGACCAGAAAGCAGGGCCTCACGAGATACTGAGTCCTTGATCCTGAACTTCCCAACCTCTAGAACAGTGAGAGATAAATTTCTCTTTCTTGTAAGCCACTGGACTTGGGGTATGATGTTACAGTAACTGTTATGCATTAAAGATGATGAGATTCAAGCCTAAATGTCCTCTAAATGGGGGCAGTAGCTGAACTCTGGTCAGACTACAGCTCCAGAAGCTCCTTTCTCACTATTTAGATTTCTTTCCTTGACTTTTGGTTACTCCAGTCACCTCAAGCTGGCAACACCTCAAGTGATAGTGTAGCTTTTCTGGGGGGGCGGGCAGGTAATACTCCATCTTTGGTCTCCTTTCTCCTGGATTTCTTTAAAGTTCTTAGTATCTCCTTCATTTGTTTTCGGGTCCTATTCTTTAGTAAATATTTAATTTTTATAGTCATCTGTGGTGATGCCAATTTCCAGGCAACTTCACATTTCGAGAACCCAAATTCTATGTCAAATTATCAGATATTCAGTGATAGCTCTAACCAGGTAATGTGGAATATACATGCCTGTGCATGTTTTGTTTCTCTTTATTTCCAAGATTTATTTCTATTTACTTTATGTGTATGAGTATTTTGCTTACATATATTTTTTCAGGTTTCAAATTTTTAATTAAGATCTTTGATCCACTTGGAGTTGATTTTTGAGCAGGTAGAGAGCAAGGGAGGGATTTAGATTTACTTTTGTACACATGGATAGATAGTTTAAAAATGAGTTTTTAAGTACATGGTTACTGGTTAAACTTTAACCCCCTAACCTTTTGGAGTCATTGACCTTTTCCTTGTCTTCTTAGCTTTGATTATTCTGGCATGATCATGTATGTAGCATAGCAACATGAATTCAAAGTCCTATGTGATTACTCTTCCCTATCACTCATTAATATTCCTGTATATGAATGTGTTCAGCAGGTTCTTCTACCTACTGAAGAACGTCTTAATGGTTTCTAATTTTGCACATTTGTGAAGAAGTTTGCTAAAAATATTCATGTGAAGAATTTTGTGTAGGCTTATGTTTTCAACTTTTTGGTAAACACCAAGAGCTCTAACAATGGTTTTGCATTTTAAAGTAAACTTAATTTCTTTATAAAAATGCCAAAGTGGCTATGGCATTCTGCTTTTCTACCTGTCGTGAATGAGTGTTCTTGTTGATTCACACCCTTGTCATCACTTGGTGCTTTCAGTGTTTAGTTCTTAACTTTCTGCTAGGTGATTTGGTACTCTTTTCATTATTTTGATTTGTAATTTCATGATGACTTTTCACATGCTTGTTTGCTGTCCGTATGTTTCCCTTGGTCAGTTGTCTGCTTGGGTGTTTTGCCTAGTTTTAATGAGATTGTTTTGTCTTGTTATTGCTGATTCTCAAGTGTTCTTCATACACTTTCGTCATCAGCCTTTATTAGTCTGTGTTTTGAAAGTGTTTTCTTTTAGTCTATGGATTGCTTTTTCATTCTAAACAGCATCTTTTGCAACCCAAGAGTTTTGTACTTTAATGCAATTCAGTTTTTTTTTCTTCCCTGTTGATCATGCTTTTGGTATTATATTTAACAAATTACTACAATATCTTTTACATCTTTCTTTTTGTTAATGTTTTTCTGCTTCCTGCCAATGTTCACATTAACAACTGAAGTTTTAGACTACTCAAAGTCAGTGTGGGTATTTTTGAGTTATAGTTGTAGATTTTCTGAGAAAAGGCAGTTTCATATCATTGCGTGCACCTAGCATTGCTGAGTTAAATCTAAGTTTTCTCTATTATCCATCTTGATATCCTCAAGGAATATAGTATATCTCTTTGAACCATAATATATTAAATACTTGTCAATATAGCACATGTATGATGAGCACTTGACTCATTGGTAGCCTGAGATATCCAGAAAATTATGATAAATTATCATCCGCTAGTCACTGAGACTTTATTCAACAGTTTAGTCTCGATACCTAATGGCAAGAAAGTAAACTTAAAGTATGTTTTTCCTGTATTTTTATTTTGTGTGTGCGTTTTACCTCCATGTAGGTCTATGCAACATGTGCATGTAATGTCCACAGAAATAAGAAGAGGGCAGTAAATTCCCCTGGAACTGGAGTTACAGTGGGCTGCTGGGATTTGAACCAGGGTCCTCTGGAAGAGCAGTGAGTGCTCTTAACCACTGAGCCCTTGAAAATATTTTCTGGCAGTGACCAGCTACTGGAAGTGCTGTTGTTCAGGAGTACAGTACCCAACTGTATACATTACAAATTTTCAAAGAACTAGTTAATTATTTGTGCCTCTTCAATTTCTGAGTCTACTTGTTTTCTTCTGATTCCTGCTGTGCCTATCTGCCTACATCATTAGCTATTTAGTTGCCAGAAACTTAAAGTAATCTAGAGCAGTAATAACTCATTTCTACCAGCCAATCCCTTTGAGGTGTTCTACTTATGTGGGATTTTCTATTGTACTGCTTCTCAGCCAGCTATAGTGAAGAAATAGTTTTGCTTTTATATTTTTTCTTTATATTTGTATCTGTTAAAAACATGTAATTTGGAAAATTAAAAAAATTTCATAGAATAAAATTTAAAAAAATCACTTAAACCAAGTTAATGTTTCTTTAGTATTTGATTCAACACAAATGACATTTTTCTGTCAAATGGGTCTAAAGATTATGGAATCTTGACATCCAGATTTTGTATTATTTCTTTGCAGAGGAGAGTTAAGAGCACAATTTGTGGTTTGTACTAATTTGCACTTTTAATAACACCCATCTTTATATTTTCTTTTTGAGATTTCATTTCTCACTTCCTTTTCCAAACTCTCTTATATATCTTTCCCCACCCTCCTTCATGACCTTTTGCACTAATTGTTATTGCTATTGCATGCATATATGTATATATTAGATATATATTCCCTAGTATGAATTGTTCAGTCTATATAATGTTACTTGCATGTATATTTTCAGGACTGACTGGTACCGGACAACCAACTAGTGTGCTTCTATGTGGGAGAACTACCTCTCCTAGCTTTCCTGGATGTCTTCTGATATTACTAGAAACATAATCTCACAACAAACTCCCCGGTCCTCTGGCTCTTACAATCTTTCTTCCCCTTCTTCCACAATGTTCTTCCAGCTTTAGGTGTGGGAGTATTTTGTAGATATATCCATTAGGACTGTGCCTCACGCTCTGCATTTTGACTGGTTGTAGTTTTCTATAGTGGTCTCTGTTGCAAAGAGAAATTTTCTTAATAAGGGCTGAAGACTATATTTTCTGTGGATGTAGGAATGAATATTTACAGATTGTTGTTGGGGATTATGCTGGTTTAATAAGTTAGCTGTTGTAGATTTTCCTCCAGTAACTATGACTTCTCTGGCACTGAGTAGTTAGCTACATTTCTAGTACCAAGCATGGTTTCCCTCCTATTGAATGGGTTCTAAGTCTAATTACAGAACTGTTAGTTACCTCCAAGTTATGAGCGCCACTATTGCACACTTAGGTTACCATGCCCTGCTGGTCATTAAAGTGCTTCATAACCTCCCTCTGTTAGAAGCTTTCATGACACCTTCTGGTACCATGGTCCTTGGGGAGAAGCATTCAGGCCAGTTCTAGCTCAGGACCGTTTCTGAAGTACACAGTGTCTTCAGCTACAGGGACCATCTTTGGAATGCACATCATAGTATCAACTCTTGAAAGTTGTCATCTGACCTACACACACACACACACACACACACATACTCAGACATGCACAGTAAATAAATACAATGTAATTTTAAAAATCTTTTTAAAAAGTTTGGCTGAGCCGGGCGGTGGTGGCGCACAAAAAAAAAAAAAAAAAAAAAAAAAAAAAAAGTTTGGCTGACATTACTGTTTCATACAAAAAAGTTATTTCTATTTTTAATGATAGTTGTCCTTTGCTTATCTTAAGGGCATTTATTACAGAGGGGTTCCTTTTAATATCAAAAGATGCTATGTTCAAGTACCTTCTACAAAGAAATGTAAACTTTAATTGTCTCAAGGTTACTTTAATACCTGATGCTACCTAAGTATCTAACAAGAGAAAAAGTCCATTCAGTACAGTGGCTGTTTCTTTCGGGATATTCTCAATCGGCGACTGATTGAATATACAGTTAAGAAACCAGGAAATAAGGAACATTAACTACGTTTAATCCCTCCCAAAAAAGTTTATAAAGCTCTAGATTCACTCAATGCTACTACTGCTCAGTGAAGAAGAAGAACTGCGGCCATCAATAGGGATTGTTTTTCTTTTGTCTCTCCTGTTTCTCATAAAAATAGGAAAAGGGTGTGGATCGCTCTGAGGAAGGTTCTGTGGCACTGCCCCAAGGCTCTCAGGGGGAGTTTTATGTTTTCACAGTACATGAGAGATGTTGGGGAGCTCTCCATCCATGTCAGTGGCTCTTGGTAGAAGAGCTGAGCAGTGACTATGCCATGTTGTAGTTCCTCCTCTTAAGCCCCAACTTTGGACTGGTCTCACCATGGTCCAAAACAAATCACCGGGGTTTGGAAGATGCCCAGTGGTAAAGTGCTTTCAGTACAAGCTTGAGGACTGAATTTCAGATCCTCAATACCCACGTAAAAGCCAGACAAGCTTGATGACCTGCCTTGGAAGGAAGAGATGGGAAATCCATGGAGCTAGCTAGTTAGCTAGACCAGGAGTCTGGGTTCAGTGAAAGATCCTGTCTCAATATATAAGATGGATACTATGGTGGTTTGAATGAGAATGGCCCCCACAGGTTAGTATGTTTGAATGATTGGTCCCCATTTAGTGGAATTGCTTCGAAGGATTAGAGAATGTGACCTTGTTGAAGTAACATGGCATTGAAAAGACATGTGTTACTAGGGATGGACTTTCAGGTTTCAAAAGGTCACACCCAGGCCAGTGTCTCTTGCTCTGCCTGATCTGCTCTGTGGATCAGATGTGGGCTCTCAGCTACTGCTTCAGTACTATGATTGTCTGCCTACCTGACTCCCTGCCAACATGCTCCCAACCTGATAATGATGGACTAACTTGTAAGCAAGACCCCAAATAAATGCTTTTCTCTTTAAGTTGCTTTAGTCATCGTGTTTCGTTAAGGATAAAAAACAGTGACTAAGACAAAAAGTGAGGGAAAATAGCACTCAATGTCTATCTCTGACCTTTATGCTCACACACACACACACACATAATTTTATACATATATATATATATATGATACACACACATATATTCATATATCCATACCATGCACGTATATAAATACTGGGGAAGAAAGGCAGAAACAAAAGAGTAATGGTTAGGATGAAAGAAGTAAGAAAGACTTCACTGTTGCTGACTTGTTTTTGTTTTTGAGAAATTAGTTAGGCTTGGAGTTTGGATACAGGAATTTGCTTTTGGCTTTACAGATGGATCAAGGATGAAGGAATCTATGGCCAAAGACTGCAGATACCCCCTACCAGTTGGGATAGGCAAGGAAACATTTTTTCTTAGAGATTCCTAGAGATAACCTAGACTCCCCTGCCCTCTTAACACCATGATAACTCACTGAGAGCCATGTTGGTCTTCTGGGCTCATAATCTGTCAGATAATAAATTTGCAGTTATATGATCTGGTGCTCATTGAGAAACAATCTATTTCCTATGCTTCCTTCATTGAACTATAATGCCTCTTCAAAGAAAACTCCCAAAGGGGAGCAGGATTGGATTATGGCTGACTGTACTGCCTTCCCCTGAGGAGCAGTGTTAGATACTCATAAATTCCATTTATTTTCTACCATGGTCATTTGAAAACTCTCCATCTTAGGCTACCCAGGTGATGATGAATTATCCATCATAATCTTCTTCCCTATCTAATAATTCACTGTATTGAGTGTAAGTATCTTGCACCTCAATGCGTCTTCCAAATATTTGAAAATGGGTCCCAGGCTATAGGCATTGGGCCTTAGATGTGACTCAACCTGAAAGCTTGCCATGATGTTCATCTATGATGGCTGCTGAGAGAGAGAGAGAGAGAGAGACAGAGAGACAGAGAGACAGAGAGACAGAGAGAGACAGAGACAGAGAGAGACAGAGAGAGACAGAGAGAGACAGAGAGAGACAGAGAGCAGTGCTGGGATGACTGAATAATAAAGGGGCCCAAGGGACTACATTGCACTGTCTTTATAAATGTAAGAGTGGAGCAGGCTCCATGCTGTGGAGAAAGGATTGGCAGCTTCTTGCAGGAGAGTGGCTCTCTGCTTCATCCAACGTAAAATCCCATTGAAACTGCTCCAGGTTACTGTTCTGTGAAAAGTAAAGAACAAAATTGTGCAACTACCTTGCTGAATAAGAGAAAGGGACATCAATTACATGCTGCGTTTTATAGCTAAAGTGCTCACTTTATGGGGTGGCTTTTTTTTTTTTTTTAAACACAGAAGTATGTGGAGTGGATATTTTTGTCTATAGAAAAATAAAAAGGATTAATTAATTCTGTAATTGCTGAATGTAAAAATTAATAGAATTTCTAACAAAAGCATAGCTATAATATGATTTAAATTCATTGTCATTTCTTCCTGCAACTTCATCATAAATAGTTAATGAAAAAAAATTTACAGTTTTACTAAATTAAGCACCTAGTGGAATGTGGGGCACTGAGTACCAAGTATGCAGTCAGTTATTGTTCTTGATGAGACACAGCATAATAGTTGATGCGATATCTACGGAATACCTTGAGGCGAGTGATAGCCTTTTCATGTTGTTTCATATTTTTAATGACATTTTATACCTGGGCAAAGATTCACAGAGCCATATTGTATACAAAATTCATAGCTTTATCTAAATATCTTTGTACTTATACATGCTGCATCTTTCACCATACATGCGGTATACATCCATGTGTTTGCATATGTGCATGCACGCACACACATATGCATGTATGTATGTATCTCAGACTACTTCTACCCTTTTTGCTTGTCAGTGTGTTGTCCCATATGGTGTAGGGCATTGTGTCAAAAAGATAACAATATTCTCAGAACATATGAAATAATCAGTCAGCTGAAGAAAAGTAATGAATTTTGTCCAAGTCATTTGCAATTCTGATATCTACATAGGCAATAATGCTTGCCTTTAATACCCACAATCCTAAGCAGAGCAGATATTTTAAACTTAAAATGCCTTTGGCTTTCTAAGAGAGAGAAATGTGACGTCCTTGCCCTTGTCCAGAAATGGACTAAATAAACATCTTCTATAGACACATGTGGAACTTGTCTCTTTTCTTTGATCTCTGGAATAGCACACTCTTCTTCTGGCTACAGAAGCAGAGGCCTTCCAGTTGAAATCCACCACAGGTTGATGGACTCCGAGGTCAGTGGCAGGAGGGTTGCAGCTTTTCCAACCTATTCCGGGGCAAGATGTTTCTGCTAATAAAAAGAGTCCAGAAGCTCAGTGTACAATCGCAATGTGCATGGACATGTCTTTGTGCAATCTAGTCCCATGTACAGAGTATCCATGATGACGCTTCAGTTCAAAAGAAAGAAAGGTTCAGAACGCTTGAGTTCACAGCATTCCTTGAGTCTGTCTTTTCCCCTCTGTAAGGAACGAAAGGTCAGAGGTCACCTGTGCTTTGTCTTTCATTGCTTTCCAGAATTTTCTCATTTGAAATCTCAGATAGATACATCTGTGTCTAATTGTGCTATACTGAATGTTCTGTTCAACTACTTGATTAAACAAGAAACTTAAGTAGCTATTTTCCAGAGAAACATCGAAGATTTGCGATGGTGTTCCCTGAGCTTTCTTATTCTCTAGGGTATATCTTCTTAGTGCTGTTCTCATTACATGATTGAATTATGGGGCATTCAAGTTCTGCTGTTTATACTTCATATTTAAGCAGTGGTTGCTTCATCTTGAGAATCATGAAGGTCTAAAGGCTATCCAAGCAACAGCAGAACTCCATAAATAACTTTCTTTTGATTATCAGAGATGTAGCACATAGCAGATTATTTGTCCCCAAATGTAATAAATAAAATTAAATTGATATGTAAAGATCCCTTTAATTATATTTTATTAAAAAACATGTATAAACTGTGTTCCGTCTTTTATGTGGTGCATATAAATGGACACACACACACACACACACACACATATATATATATAGAGAGAGAGTATACAAATGTGCTCTCTATATTATATATGTTCAGTATGTTCACATGGTTAGTCCATCTCTTTAGACACTGCAGTGATCAATTCTGTCTTTGCCTTCAGTCTGCCTCACTGTGAGTAATCAAGTCAATTTTTTTTTTGAAACTCTGTGCTTGGCCTCTAGTCTTTCTTAAAGAGAAAAGCTCAATGCACATACAAAGTCAAATAGAAACCAAGGCCAGTGCCTGCTTGGAGGTCATCAGAACTATTATTTAATTGCTAAAAGCATGGGATGAAATAGCTTATAGAACCATGTTCAAAGCTATAGGGTGTTCTGAGTCATGTGATAAATTTATAGCGTTGCTTATGTTGTCTGATCCTGAAAAATTAGTTATTCTTTATCTGCCAAATGAATCAACGTTTTCTTCTTTTTAAACGTTTATTTAAGATATGCTTACATTTATTTGCAAATTTCTCTCTCTCCTCAAGGCAGGTAATTATCCCTTAATGAAAGGGCAAGGAAATGTGCAAGTGCATTGTTTTGTTACAGGGCCACTCTAATAAGGAAGGAATTTTGGCTATGGCCAGAGCATACTCATTTCAGACTCTCGGGCACTTTTGTAAGATTAGCTGCAGCAGGACCTAAGACAGGAAGTGCTTTTGTTCTCCCGTGTCTGTTTGCTAACCTTCACAGAGATGCTATCAGAATAGCCAGGTCAGAAATACTTATCCCTACTGAGAAGGAAAAATGAGAGTAATGTTATTCCTGAAATAACGGTATTTCACAGGAGGGGAAAAGGCATGATGGCCCTTGTCACTTTCTATGACCTTTAATTTTCTCCTCTAAAAATTAAGGAGTTGGACCAATGAGCCACTTTTAAAGACAAGGTCATTGCTATTTTTAAGCTGGCCCCCAACACATGTATTTTAGCAATGTGAATTTTACCCGACAGCAAACTGCACATGCCTCTTTATGCTTCCCACAGTCTGTACTTCTTGAGTCATAACAATGGTCTATGTCTGTGGGATTTTCCCAGCTCTCTTAGGAAATTTGACTGTCCTCTTCCCAAAACTTCAAAATTCACATCACAAAATGTATATTTAAGACAGCCTAGAATTCAAATTAGTGATGAGAAGACCATTTACAAAATTAAGCTGACAGGTGTCACTCACATCTGTAATTTCAGCCCTTAGGAAGCTGAGGCAGGAAGATCTAAAGTTTGGGTCAGTCTTGTGTACATCACAATATCCTGTCTGGGAAACGACAACAACAAGAAGAACAACAACTAGCAACTCATTTTAATACATAACATATCAGATGGATGAAACTTGTGTTATTAAAAGGAAGTAGAGGGTGAGGTATTTGAACTTCTCCACTTTTACTTGTACAGAATAAGCCAGAGAACCATTGTCAGAGTGGATGAGAGCAGAGTGCTCACACCACAGACAATGGGGGTTTGAATACTAGCCCCTCTACTAACTGGAAGTAAGGCTTTCAACAAGATATTTTACTCTGAAGACAGTTGTGGAGAGTCATGGATGAGTTTAAAAATACCCCATGGCTTCGCCTACATGGAAAGTAGGCAAAAGTTAACTTACTGTTCTCCAACAATGTAGGAAATACTGAGCGGAATGCAAAGCAAATGCACTCTAGAGCCTGTCTTTCAGAACTTTACAGTTGAGTTAGGAGCACAGGCAACACATTGATTTTCCCAACTTCACACTTCCCTGAACTATGAATTTAGATTGCTTGTGGTCTGTATTCCCCAGCTTTACACACTTGTTCCATTCACACAATCTCCTAAGGTTAGGTTTTGTATTGAAAGGAGAACCGAGACTATTGGTGCTGATTAGCATAGGAACTCCCATCCCATTCTTTATCTTTCTCAGTCTTCAGTCTTCTCATTCTGAACAACAAATACTAATTGCCTGACTAATGTATGAGTGTATTGTTAGCTACTGACTATGCATCAAGAAAAGTCATAAGGAACCCAAATCTACAGAGACATAAACAGTCCACAACACAAAAGGGTTTGCTATCAGGATAGAGCTATTAGGATAGATGCTACAGAAAATGAAGTATTAATAGTGGGACGAGATTGGAAAATTCTTAGAGTAGTAACTGTTGACTTTGGTTAATGTAGGAGGAGAGAAGTAAAGAGAAGAGAGACTCAAATTTCTGTTTTAAATGGAAGGTTTTATTTCAGTTCAAGGATGAGCCTACTTTATTGGACGTCTTACATGTTCAGTATTTATGAGATACATGTCTTTGTATTCTCTCTGGAAGTGCAATGTATGGACATTAACTTTTATATTCAGTTCTGTCTTAGTGATTTTGAAGTAGGGAAGTAGAAATGAATTGGGGCCGTTGCCAGCTCAGGAAAGGTCTCTCAGGTGCCACACCTTCCCTGCACCACATGAAATGTCATCCACGATTTCTTCTCAAAATTATATCTTCAGGATCAAAGTCATTGGCTAATAGATGAATAGATAGATAATAGATAGATAGATAGATAGAGATAGATATAGATAGATAGATGATAGAGATAGATAGATAGATAGATAGATAGATGATAGATAGATAGATAGATAGATAGATAGATAGATAGATAGATAGATAGATGATAGAGATAGATAGATAGATAGATAGATAGATAGATAGATAGATAGATAGATACATACATACATACATACATACATACATACATACATACCACATGACCTTTGAATATTTACTTTGGATGCTTCACAAAATGCTGTTGTTAGAAAAGTTCCTTTTCCTCCAAGTGCCAGAAATTATAAAGATGTAGGCCTTTTAACCACTAGTAGTCATTAACTCTACTCTGAGGGGAAAGAGAATGGTGCAAGTGGAGGATTTTAGATGAAGTTTGTCTGATTCTGGGCTGACTTCAATATTGTCCCAGTTTGTGGCCATTGCATTAAAGTAAGACCTCCCATCAGGTTTGTACATTTCTCTCCATCCATCATCCATTGCCTGGCTATGTGTGAGCTTCTAGTCAGAACATGATGCTGGGGAGTGCAGTGAGAGGAACAAGATGCTTGAAGGGACCATGGAGGAGGAGGAGGATAATTGATCATGAAGGTTAAGGTGAGAAATGAACAGCGGAGGGCAAGTGGGAGAGAGAGAGGCAGAAAAGACCAGAAGATCTAAGTTCCTGGGGCTATCCTCTGGAGTTCTCTTCACACCTGGGGTTGGTTTGCTCCTCAGCTGATGTGCAAGCACATTCCCCTTCATGCCTATGCTATTTTCAGTGCAGTTTCTATCGCACAGAACTGAAGAATTATGCAGATTCGGGTAGACAATAGAAAGAAAACCAACAGGTGCTGAGCTAATGGAAAACATTCCAGTCTCTAAACAAGAGGCTCTCAGGTCTCACGGTGTGTCATGGTTATTACTGAAGCATATCTGATTTTCTAAATACTCCTGTCTATGTCCCAGTCCTGAGATTGTGATTCAGTTTGTAGAGAACATGGTTTTATTTCCAAAACTTCAGCTGAGTTGAGAAGAGCAGAACAAAACCCTTAACTAAAATTATTAACCCCTCTGAAGTTATTTAGAAGCTCTGAAATAGATGACCAATAAATGTTTAGATTATCCCTGAATGCGGTGAGGGCGGGGGTGTGGAGTATCGGGAGGGAAGGAGAAGATGTTCACCTTTTCCCAGGGCATCTTTCCTAGTTCTCGTGCCCATGTTTCTGCAGAGTAAAAAGAGGCAGACATATAGGCTTTGGGTTCATCCACCATGGCAGGTTTGACGCTTGTATACAGGTCACCATGAACACACTGGGTATGACTGCCACCTTGGAGAGACGTGGGACTTGTATTTGTGTTATTGTTTGTTTAATGCTTATAATGGTCGGTATATTGGTTTCCAGTGTATGGTTCAATACTCTTATTCTATATAGTACATGAACATTTTATTGCAAATTAAGGCACCTAAAATAATAAGTGTATAAAGTATGACACTCTTAATAGTCATTTAAAGTGTAGCTGTGGGCTCTAATGGATAGAACTTTGCTCCATGTGTCAATGTTACTACATCCATTTTTTTCCACTTCCTATCTCTAGTATTCAGTCAGTTCCTCACCTTCTTTATGCACTGAATCTCAAGTGGAAGGATTGGGGGGCCTTGTCCTGAAATTCTAAGATTCACTACAATTCCCAAACTCTGTAGCTTCAACACTACTCCCCCCCACCCCCGCGCGCCAATTATTTTTCAGATAGGTGAGGTTTTTAAAAATTCTATTAAGAACTTTTATTAATTGTATTAAGAACATTTCTATTAAGAATCAATTAATTGAGAGTACTGAGCAGAACAAGAGGAAACGAAAATAAATGATAAGAATGCTGGCTTGTCAGCTGCACTGCCAGCTGAATTTGCTAGGAAATCTCAAGGGAGGTCGTGATGCCTAACCCAGGGCTTCAGGACAAGCCTCGGAACAAAGGATGTTCCGGTAGGGCATGGTTGACTGGACGTAGGGTATGGACGTGGAAACAGTCAGAGATGTGGGAGTAGGAAAGCGAAGAAAATGTGAAAAAATTAAAATTTTAGTATTAGAAATACACCAGAAAAGCACATTTCAAAGGATTTGCTCTTTTAAAACAAATAATTTCTTCTTATATGACCTTTTTTGTTTAGCTGTTGGGCCTGTCTCTCTACCACTAGAGAAATGTGTAAAGAACAAATACTCTCCATCAATAATTGTAACAAATAATGATGAAACAGAAAAATACTATGTTTGGGGAGCAGAAGTACTACAGGATCTTTGGGCTAATTTTATTTATAAGATTGATACATAAAACACTTATCTAAAAGGTGACTGGATGAAGCTGAATGTTCATATATGATACCATAAGAAATGGTTTCTTCTTTTAAAAAAATGGACTATTCTGATGTCTGCTTCTAATCTGCAGCATTGAGCTCTAGGAAGCACTGGGTCACTGCATGAGTTAACTAATCAAGTGCACGGAAAGTTGTTGAAGTAGCTTATTTTCTTACTCATGTATACTTTATTGTCCTAAATTAATTTGACATGAGTAGCAATGACTCACTCTTTTAATTCCCTTGCATATAAGTTATGATTGGTGTTATAGAAGTTCTAGAATTACATAGAATATGTAGAAGGGATGGCAATTGTTTGGTCAGCATAATTAAAATTGATCACTAAACCTATAACTGTAGAGAAGTCAAGTCAAAAAAAGTGCAGTATGGGCTCTCATCATCGGGTGAGCTTATTTTTATGTTACATAAACATCATCTGTATGTAGCCCAACTCCGATTTAGACTCAGGTGCTTGGTAAGTGATTATCTTAGGTAAGACAAAATTGCAATTATGATATTGCTAGTGTACGAAAACAACAGCAATAGCAACAACAACAAAACGAAACACAATGGTAGGCTTCAGAGTCCCAGTTAGGATAATTGCCATCTTAGATAGCATTGCATAAGTTGAGTGTGTGTGTTCTGTGTTATCATTTATAACAGTTTTATCAAGCTAAAGACATTTCTCACATTTGAGAATTTGGGAAGCAGCTCAGAGTCTCAGCTTTGGAACGGACCGGCCTCTCTTAACTTCCTGCTTCCTCCTATGGCCTGCATCCCCTAGTACCGTGGGTTATCACCACGAGCAGTCTGAAGACTGCACTGAATACAGTTCACACAAGGTCTTGGTAAGAAGATGGGACTCACATCTTCAACCATATGGAGTGCTGAAATTTGGGGGAACAAACCAAAATGTTAATCTGAAATCTTATTTAGGAAACAAAACTTGTGTGACTAGAAATAGACCACGTCCTAAATATACTCTGGTATGTGTGCATTCTGGTGCCTAAGAAATGTCACTGAGTAAGACCTCAGGGGTCAGCAGAGAGAGCATGGCGTGTTTCTCCAGAGAATGTGTCCACCATTCAGGGAAACTATTAGACTTTTGATAGTGCGAGAATTTCAAATCTTTCCTACCTGAGCCACAAAATATATATTTTTAATTCTTTGAGGAAATGGGTATTCATTTTAAGGTAACCCTCCACATTTATTTATGATTGATGAATAAAAAACACGTATGTGGGAGCCAGATAGATGGCTTGGCAGTTTAGATTGCTGACTGCTCTGACACATGACCCAGGTTTGCTTCTAAACATCCACATGGCAGCTCTTTTTATCCAGTATTCCTATTTATGATTGCTTTTATATTTTAAATTCTTTTCTTAAAGTATAAGTTAGTTTCAGAGCTGGAAAGATAGATCAGTGGTTACAGCACTTCCTGTTCCTGCAGAGGACCTGGGTTCTGTTCCTTGCACCCTTATAGCATCTCATAACCATCTGTAACTCTAGTTCTGTGTGATCTTAGGCCCTCTTCTGGTCTGTGGCCATAGGATATGCATGTGATGTACATACATACATGCAGACAAGCACTCATATATGTAAAACAAATAAATGATTTTAACGCATCATATATTTTATTTCACACAATGATGCTACATTTGTGTAATCATTTTGACAAACATGCTAATTAACATGTCCATTGTCTTATAATGATGCTTTAGATTTTTAATTTAATAATATTTAGAATTTCCACAATAAGTTTCAAGTATATATAATTCACTATTATTAAATATTGCTAATAAGTTATGTATTACACCTATAGAAATTACTTGTTTTGTAATGAAGGTTTGTACTCTTTGGCCACCATCTCCCACTTCCCTACCTTTTAGTCCCTAGACATTCTACTGTCTCTTTGCGTACAGCTGTTTAAAATGTTACACACCTTTGCTGTTGAGCAGTGTTGTCTTTCACTATCTGTCTTTTTGCACTTAGTCTCTAATGTTCTCCAAATTCATTTATGCGATGTGCACAAGAGTCCTTTTTTTTTAAATAAAAGATCAATGTTTTGCTGTTTGTGTAAACTGTGTGTTGTGAATTGTGTTGCAGTGAATGGAGAGACATGTTTATGTTTTTGTTGTTTTGTATTTATTGGCTTAAATTTTTTATACAATATATTCCGACCATCTTCTTTCCCCTCCCCACCTTCTCCCAGATCTATTCACCTCCCTGCCTTCCCAATTTTATGTTCTCTGTCTCTGTCTCTGTCTCTCTCTCTCTCTCTCTCTCTTTCCTTCAGTCTGTCTTTCTGTCTCTCTAAAGAAAAATAAAGGAAAGAAGAAAAAGTTATTAAAATGGTTACATTTTTCATTTTTTTAATGAGTGTGGTATATAAATGTGGCACAGGCACATAGGTCTATGTGGAGTCAGAGGTGAACTTCAGATCTTTCTAAACAGCATTTCTCACTGAACCCGGACTCACCAATTCCTAGAGCAGCTGAGGAGCAATGCCCAGGAATGCAGCCATGTCCACCTCCCAGTGCTGGGGTTAGACGTTTATGCTGCCGTGACTCTTTCACGTGTTTGGGGAGATCTAAACTCAGGTCTCCAAGCTTGTACGAGTACTTTACCGACTGAAGACTCTCCACATCCTCATCTCTGCCACATTTTTATCAAAAGGTTGGACCTGTTAATCATAAATCTGTGGGAGCAAACACACTGAGCATTAGTAGTCCTGTTTTACTGATTATCGAGTATGTGTCAGCCTGTGTTCCAGGTCGCACTCTTAATTCAACATCCTCCGGGAAGATGGTTTCATTCTCTTGCCCTCACAGAGGGAACCTGTATAAGGCAGCCAGTCTTTGGTGCTTAAGGCCACTCCCACGGAGCAGCTGAGCCTGGATTTAAAGTCTCCAACATATTCGTAAACCCATATTCCTTTCACTTCTCAGGCTGTTTGACTGGTAAAGACAGAATGGCTTGGCTCTTGCTGGGCCAATGCTTCAGGCTCCGCCTGGAACTATAAAATGCTCACTTCTGGGACTCATGCTTGTCAACATCCTGCAAGTTAGTGAACTGGAGGCCTGGCCGGTCTCCCACAGAAAGTGCTGGAAATCCCCATGGCACTTCTGACTCAGAACTGCAGTTCTGAACCCATTAATTTTTAAACACGTCAGCAAAACTGACTCTGAAAGTTCCTCGAAACTGCGCTGTCCTCCATCTCAGCAAGTGCTGGGAAACCACGTTTTCTCTGGTGTCCAGAAGCACGAAGAGAAGGTACAGAGAAAAGAAGAGCCGAGGTCTCTGTGTCGTAGCGTTTTCATTTTTGAAATACGGATGTGAATTTGCAGTCTTGGTGGTCCCTTCCCAGCTGTATTTTATTAAGCAGAGCCCACAACGAAGCAGACCGTGAAATGCCTGTGGTAGGGCGTGCTTTCCACATTTCTGTTTCTTTAGCACCCGGACGGCTCTGTGTTTACCACGTGATAGTGGGATACAGGAACCAAGGCATCCATCCTGCATTGTTTCCCCTTCTCCTTCACAAATTTCCAACCTACCCTAGTACCTAGACATTCTGCTTCCAAAACAAATCCTGATCTTAAACAATGGCTGAGTGTTTATTCTAAGTTTTGGATGAAGGACTTTTAGTTGGTATTTTTGTTTTTTGTCAGCTATCTTTCTATGTTGAAGTTTCTTCCTAATTGCAAATTTGTTTTTCAAGAGAAAGGTTGTGTTTTATTTTCTGAAATGAGCACAAAGTACACCTTTCACAATAACACTGAAAGCAGGTGCAAAGACTGACAGTGACCTTTGACTAAAGGTAGCTTTGTAAAAAGAAAATACCAAATAAATCAGTGCCCTTTCTGATTGTTGTAAAACTGGAAGGGTGAGGAAAACCTAATTGCAAATTTTAAAGATGTGCCCTACTAATGACAATTTAACAAGTATTTTTCTTATGGTGCTTCATTCTCTTTGGACTCTGTGTTTATTGTCCTGAGATTATAATAGTCTACAGATAACAAAGTACCCAAAAGAGGTTAGATACAGAGTTTTGGGAGAAAGACCTTCAGAAGTCTGTTATACAATGCTGAGATTATAACATACACAGATTTGACTATACTTCCCGCATAAATTCTACACCAAATATGGCACATCCATTCTACGATGACCTCTATATGAAAACAAAGAATATTTTCTGCTTTATTTTGTTTTATAGAACTAGTGTTTGACAATTGAATCTGGTTACTCTCTATCTGCCACCTCCCCATTTAGCTCTCTCCCACCTCTGTCAGCGGTCCCTTCCGTATTTGTCCCTTTTCAGAGCTCCTAACTTTTGGGTTTGTTTTACCACCCACTTAATTTAACCAGGGCAGCTATGTGATCATTGGATTGGGATTATCAGTTCGGACCTGGTGAGGTTACTCATGCTAATACAATCAAAATGACCACACTCTTGAGGGATCCCTGGGCCCTCCCTCCATCTGTATCTGACTGTTGGTGGTCCTATTCTTGTGCAGACCCAGCACAATTACATTGCTGAGAACTCTGCCTTATTTTTAAAGAACAGAGCATGTCTCACGCTCTAAATTTGTCATCTTGAAAAGAAAACTGAATTTACCTACACTTAAATAAGAAAAAGGATTTTTTTTCAATTTAGGTTAAAAAAATGAAACTTGCAAATCTGGACATTTATGGAAATACAATTCCCTGTGAGATACCATGGAAGCCGGGCGGTCTTTTTCTAGTTATCTGCTTTGAAGTCACCAGATATCAAATACATAGCGTGGCCGAATTGAGTAGCTGGGTAGAGCCAAAGTCAGTGTAAGGAGCAGAGGACCAGTGGTGCGAGGTTTTGTTTAGAAAACATGACACTGAAATGGATAGCCAAACAGCCAGGATACCGTGAGTCAACTAGTGACGGCTGACACTGTATGTACAGGAAAACCTAAACAGTCACATTGTCCATCATATAACTACTTCTGACCACTGTGTGTGTGTGTGTGTGTGTGTGTAAGGCCATAAGTCACAAACCTTTTCCTTTGTCTTTCTCTGTCTGCCTGTAGGCAGGAATCACATATTCTTCAACCTAGCAGCTTCCCCTGACCCTCTTCCTTCCATGGCTTCAGGGTTTGGTTCTCACAACCAGCAAATCATAACCTGTGGGTCTGGAGAAGCTCAGCCCATCTTCTGTGCCTCATTTTGCTCAGTGTGCAGTCTAGGAATAGTGTTTTGTTACATGTAAATATTTGCAACTAATTTGATGACCAAGGGCAGTGTACTCAAAGTTAGGGAAGCCACTAAAAGATTTTATTCTCTTAATCTCATGATTTCAGATGTATTGATTAAGCCTGAAGCATAAAATAAAGAATTGTATTCAATTATTATACTGAAAATGTCATCAATGACAGATATATGACTTGTATATATGATGAATATTCAAGTATCAACATACTGTGATCACTTTTGTTTCTTGGTTTGCAAACCCAGAAATATGCAATGTCCAAATGTTTGCCAGTGCTTGTCTAAAAGGAAAAGCTATCAGGCAATGGGAGGGCTTATAGGAAAACAGGAGATAGTAAGGGGAGCCAAGGAAAAATGATGTGCTTTTGCTAGTGAGTGGGAAGAAACGGGTTGTTCTTTCACTAGCTATGTGAATGGAATCCTTCGGAATTGGACAATTTTCCTATACTCCAGCAAAACGTCATTTCTGTTCAAATGAAGCAAGAAGTTATCATGTGCATTAAAGCATGGCAAGTATATGCACACAGACAGACATGGACACAATACAAGCATACACCAGGCAGCTGGCCTTTTCTGAGGGAAACTTACTTGAGCCCAAATCCGAGGTAGGCTGTGGGCTCATTCCTGCAGGTCTTCCCTGCAGTGCTGACGGCTCCCTGAATTGCTGATGAAAGGCCTCATAAAGAAAGCTAACAAGTTCCATTCCTCATTCTCCCAGAAACTGCACTGTTCTCCATGTGCCTTTGTGGTTGTTCTAACTTCTCCGTCGTTCTAGAATCCTCTACAGAAAAGCAAGCTTTGTGTAGGTTCATATGTTGGCTCTTTCTCCCCTTTTCTTAACTTCTAGAAAGTTTGACTTCTGGAATCTGATCACATCCCTTGGCTCTTCCACTTAAAACAGTGCAGGATGTCAGGATATCATATGACTGTGGCAAAGGTTAGATAACTGTAGATATACTAGGCCTGAGCCAGCAACCCTCAGCAGCTTCTCAGCTTGCCACTTTCTGTCTGTGTTGTAGCTCAACTCACATCCTCAGTTCTTCAGGACTGATTCAACTCCTACCTGATATCCAGTCTATCTTAAGCATTTAAATATGTTTGTAAATTTAATGGCTTCTTATTTTCAACAGCTTGCATTGCTATTAGGCTAAAAATTCCAGTATTAAAACATTCCCACACTCTGAGACCCATGTGACTTTTTTTGTGTGAAGATCTTAAAAACCCAGTTTATGGGTGTAGCTCATCAAGTTAGCACAGCTATTACAATGCTAAAAACGTGTTTATTTTACACACACTTTAGACAAGTATTTGTAGCTTATTCAGTATCGCACTCCAGTTGTAGACACTCATGGATTGGCTCGCTGTTGCTCTCAGAAGAGAGTGCTCACCCTAGGCTGGGATACAGGTGCTTTCAGAAGTCTTAGTTCTTCCTCTGCACTCTCTTTTCCTAGGGTTCTGGCTATAATGACTGCTTTGTTCCTTGCATGCACTCAGCTGACCTTGCCCTCCACTTGTGACTGGCATTCAGTTGCCTCTTTTTCAGGACTGGTTCACACTTGGAATCCAGAGATCACCACAATTATTCATTATTCCTCATCCTTTCTCAAATTCTCTCCTCTGTCTGCAAAATGAACCCACCTCGTTTTTCTTTAGAATTTAGCTTTCTGGAGTTTGTGTTTTCATACTAGATCTTGTCTGTTTTACTGATTATAAAACAGTGTTAAGAAGGCAAGAGTCTTAATGCTAATGCTGCCATCTCCTATGATGTCCAGACACTGTTCATGTATTTTGAATAAATGATCAAATGTAACCATGAAGAGTCTGGTTCATTTTATGCGGGGGAAGTTCACATTCCCTCTAAGTGAGCATCTTACGTGTGCTTGGGTTCAGAGAACTGTGGTTAATATGTGGAGGAAGCCATTGTAATGTAAAATAACAGGACCTTATGTGGTACTCAATACTGTTAGATAACTATTTCAGACTGAAGCAGAGCAAGCCGATAATCTGTGTGTCATAAATACACTAAAAATTTAACAAATCCCTTCACAGTGGTAATTGAGACATTATTCTCTTAAAAAAATCATCATTATTAATTTTAGGAGAAGGTCTTATCAGGTTTTTGAAATTACAACTATTGTCTTCATTTTTAAAAGGGTGTTAAACATTTATAACTACTGAACTCTGCTATAGTTTCAATAAAATTCATTTCTCTAAAATTTGAGTAAAATTTAGCATTTTTAATGCTTAAAGACCTTAATAATATCTGGATGTCATTTTCTGTACTCTCCTTAAATTTCCGACCATTCATTGTATGTGTACTTTCTCTCTTATTTACTCAATCATCATATTTACTTAAAAATTTATATTTCTAAAAAAAGAAAATTAAAAAGGGGGAAAACAAAATAAAAAATCTGTATTTCTAGATAGGTTCTTGAGCCTCGGCTAACCACAGGCTCCCTGTGTAGTCAGGGATGAGCTTTTTGTCTTCAATTCTTGACTGATTTCAAGTGTGTGTTACCCTGCCAAGTTTATAAAATGTTAGGAGTTGAACTCAGGCTTTCCGCAAGCTAACTAAGTGCTTTACCAGCTGAGTTATATCACTAGCCATTTTTCTCAATTGTTCCTTTGTTTTGTATTTTTATCTATGTGTATTGAGGCCAGAAATTGATGTCGTGTATCCTCCTCATTTTTTCCTCCACATTATTATTATTATTATTATTATTATTATTATTATTTTGAGACAGAATCTTCTCTTACTCTACCAACATCTAAAGGATCTGGCTGGCCAAAAAAGCACAAGGATTATCCTGCCTCTGTTTTCCCAATACTGGGATTGCAGGCACATGCCACTACACTATATATATGTATCTATATATATGCCCATGGGGTCAGTGTTTTAGACATATGCATATATTTATGTATATATAGAAAAGGACATAATGTTTAATAACTTCAAACACACACAGAGAACACTAGAAAGCTATCCATTCCTTGAATCTCATTCTATATCTCTTACACCAGATCCCATCTGTCTTCCCTCATTACAAGCATATCTTTAAGTCATCAGAACTCAGTGGGTGGCAAAAATACATTGGGAAGCAGCTCATAATTAATATAAGCCTCTTGGGAAAACTTTAGGATTTAACTTGACACACACACACACTCTTTAGCAGAAATTGGACAGGGTATTTAATGATGAAAACTCATTCCAAAGTTTGGAAGAACTTTCTCTCTGTAATTTTTACATATTTCAGGTGTCTTCTGCTAATGACCCAACTAGAAGACTGATTGTTCTTAGAGTATCTGGAACTTTACTTTTAAGTTCCCCTTTCTCCTGTGGAGTATACATCATGGATCAGGTAGTGGCATCTGCTGGCAATGAATGATATTGCCTTCTAATTCTATAGGTGGCCTTGCAGTTCTTCACAATTCATCCTGGGTGGCAGAATATTTCCCCCCAAAACAAATGTATACATAAAACAATAAATACCAATGTGGGGTGGCAATGATGTTGTATGGTATGCCACACGAGGAAAGGGGAAAAGGAGCTTGAAATGATTGTGAGTCTCCATGTCACTGTGTTCTTTCACACACTGTCAGTAGTGAAAATATCAGGGAGGTTTCACACACTTGGCAAGGTCCCCAGACTGGTGTAGGTGAGGCTCAGTGTAAACCCCAATTCTAGAAACTAGTTAGGATGACTTTATGCTTGACACAGATAAACTATTTAGAAAGGAATTTAAATAGCAATGAACACTTTTATGTTCTGCCACTTGTTTATAGCTTCAGTTCTTCTGAAGAACAATTTTTTCTGTAAGCATCAAAAGATTAAGTGTAGGTTACAAAGACCAATAATCCTAGAACTCACAAGATGAAGCTGGAGAATTATGAGTTCAAGGCTGTCTGGGCTACCTGAGGCTGTTTCAAAACATCAAGATCAGAAAAAGAAACAAATGAAAAAAAAAAAAAAAACTTAAAAGCATGCATGTTCTTTGACAAAGCAATGCCAATGCTGGTAACTTTTCCTTGGAAAATAATCATGGATGTTCATAAGATTTATTAAAATATAGTTATTTCATCTCTCTATAGGTAAATGATGTCTATGATAATATTTATTGCATAATGAAAAATAAGTTATCTAAAATAATAACTAGTAGCAAGTGGTTTTCATATTATGACTTGTCCCTAAAATGAAATTATATTCATCCACTAAAAGTACAACAATATATGGTAGAATGGAGAAATGTTTATGTCATGTTATCAAGGAAAGGATGAGTTAACAATACCATATGTCATTGTGGGGGGTAACACTCTTTACATACATTCTGATTGTCTACAGAAGATGTACTCAAATGATTATCTCACATTGAGTTTTTTCACATCTCTATTTTTGTGTATTGCCTACAAAAAAAAATACACTACTATTCAATTTTTAAACTGATTTGTATATTTTAAAGATTTGTTTTTGCTTTAGATGTATGCCTGTTTTGCCTAAATCTGTGCAGTAGGTACATGCCTGTGCCCATGGAGACCAGAAGTCAACACTGGAACCACTAGAACTGAAATTGCAGATGGTTGTAATGACATGTGGGTACTGGGGAACTGAACTCAGCAGAATATTTTCTTAACCGAGTCATCTTTATATCCCCAACTAGTTTATCTTTTAAGGAAACAAATATATATATAGTAAAGCAAACACCATCAGAAATTCTGAATAAAAGGGGACCTTGTGGGTACAAAACTGAATGGAACATGTCTCTGCAATGCATAATCCGCAGGAAGCTACTGTAAGGCGGTGAGAAGATGAAGCCTTTGGCATAAGGGAGCCATGCGACATGCTGCATAGGGACAGTCTGGAAGTATGTGAGCCAACTTGTGTCAGACTTGTGTGAATGAAGGATCCCGGCATGTTATCTTGAGAGCAGCAGCAGGAATTAAATCACCTTTGTGCTCAAGATCCAGAAGAGAACATAAAACAGAAATAAGGTTTGGTTCTAAAAGGCATACTAACCCTGGAAAAAGAGATAGTCAGGTTCAATTAGGAGTAAGTCATGGAGCCCCTTGGATTTTTCCTTTTCCATTGATGACATTCCAGTCTTCATCCCTCACCTGCCACTGCACTGAAAAGTTAGAGAATCATTTGTCTAATAGCTGAAGTTCCTAGTATATTAAGCATTGCTTAAGGGTATTCATGTACTTGGAACAAGATGGAAAACAAACAAAACTAAACCAACAGATGGAACCAAGATCTTATTTACCCAATTGTCCTTTGGGAAGCAAAGGACTGTTGAAGGGAACAGGAGGCCATATGGGGCCAGGTTTTGTCAGTGTGGTACTGATAAGGATCTCTGCTATGAATCAACTAAAACATGACAGACACTGGACATCTGGGGAACCTGGAGCAAGTGGTGATGTAATCTGATATCAAACTATTTTTGACACAATGCTACTTTTTGAGCGTTTTTATCAATATGGCCTTTGCCTTGTTCAGTCTTCCTGTGTGTGTATGCTTGTTGGCCTGTGTGCACACTTCTGTGTGGCCTCTATGTGGGTCTGCATCTGCCCCTATGCCTATCTATGTGTATCGTGTGTGCCAACGTGTGCTTGGGTGACTGGTGGACTCTGCCTGCCTGCTGGTCTACATCAGTAGCGTGTATTTATTACGTGCCCACAGATTCTCTTCAACTCTTGATTGACCGAGTCTGTCATGAGCCTCTTCCTTGCCTAGCTTCAGAACTTGGACCTCACTACTATGACTACTATGACTTCAAGTATCCCTTTAAATTGAGACTGTTTACAACATGCAAGGGTTTTCAGCCTTGCAAAAGAGTTGGGGTTGTAAAGCTTGGAAAGGAAAACCAGTGGACTAGAGTCAGTTATTCTGTATTACACTGGTACTCTCGGATCTTGGTGTCACTGACTAAAAAGTGAGATAAAGATAGGATGTCCATCCCAACATCCTCTCCAGAATGAAGTTTGCTCTTAGTTTAAAGCATGTGTCTCCTTTCTTATCTGCACACCCACCCATCCATCCCTAATAAGGAGCTATGGAGGGGAACAGAAAACACAGTAGACATGACTGAGGGTGATCTGGCTCTTTTCTTTTTCCACAGAGCATCTCTCTGTACATATAGTATGCTTAAAATCTAGGGAGAATTCAAGAACTGTTAAGTGAGTGGTTTTGTAACTGACACTTTGCAAAGACTCAGGTAAATAAAATTTAAAATTCCCTTCTGTCACAAAATGTTACAGTGTCCATTATTTTAAATTCCTACACAATGCATTTTTTCTTTTTTCCTTCAGTTTCTACTTTGCTTTTAAGAACAAACATACCTTGATGAAAGCATATATACATATATATGTGATATAATGATACATGACATAGAATATATATTTATATATACACATACACATATATATGTATACACACAGCTGTATATATATGATATAATGTAAATATTACATAAAATGTTAGAAGCCACTGGACTGGTGTAGAAAATAGAATTTTGCATGGCAGTTACAAACTGTCAACTTTTTTCTATTTCCATCGCCTCCACTTTAATCCAGTTTGCCAACACTGTTTACTTGGATCATTATAACCCACTTTTTCTTATTTTCTCCTTGTGTGTTCTAGCAACTGATCTATTTAAAGTCCAAGTTAGAGAATGTTTTTTCTTCTGAATTTATATATCTAAAGTCTAACTAAAATAAGTTAGATCTGTCTTCTCCATGTCTCCAAATCCGTGTGACTCAGTATTGTAATTGCCTGTGTAGTTATCATTCTCTCTGACTTTATTGGAGCCTGCAGCTTCTTCACTAATAATCAAGTAAGATTAGCACTAGGGCTGCAGAGATTAGGTCTTCAACAGCACTTGTTGGAAAAACAAATATTGTCATTTTGGAGGTCTCGGTTAATTGGAGTGATAAGCAGAGATAAAATTTAGACACGATCGGTTCTCAGGGAGTGATTTATTGAGTGAGCGGAATAAAACCACATGTAAGGAAGGCAGGTGCAGCAGAACAATAATGGTGAGAACCGGCAGGGAGGCTAGGGGAGACTGTGGCCTAGGAGGTTTCTTGAAAAGGGTAACTGAATGAACGCTTCCTTGGATTCCCAGGACCTAGGAAGTAAGAGTGGGGGCATGACTGGCAGCCAACAGATTCATACTCTTCAAGAAAGTCAAATATCTAAGTGTTCAATGGAGTCAACAGGTGGGATGTCCTGGGTAATCAACTAAGCATCAGTTTTAGTGAAAAGTTTTGTACAAAGGAACTAAAGAAAGAGATGGGGAGTACTGACCACTCCCAAAAGGAAAAGGAAGGAGACGGATGGATGAGATGTGCAAAAAGGTGTGTTTGACTGTATCCCAAGTGTGAGTGATGTTAAGATCCAGTCACTCCTTGAGGAAAACTCTACCTCCTGATTTGCTGCCCATCTGCGCTGAAACAGACTTTGTTCCTGGTGAGATGAATGAAGTGGGTAAACTCCAAATCGAGGAGGTTGCTGTAGAGTATTTGTTTACACCGTGTGAAGATGAGTCACTGTGGTTGATTTAATAAAGAACTCAATGGTCAATAGCTAGAGAGAATAGGTGAGACCTTCTGGAGAGAGAAAAGAAGTGAGAGGGGGTATTTAGGTGAGTGTATTTTGCCATCAGCCCGAGAGCAAGTTAGACATGCCATACCGAGGAGAGGTAACTGAGCTATGTGGCAAAACGTAGATTTAAAAATTATAAGTTAATTAAGTTATAAGAGCTAGTTGAAAACAAGCATAAACTAAAGGCCAAGCTTTCATAATTAATAAGTGTGTGTCATTATTTTGGGGGCTGGCGATCCAAAGATAGTCTGGCAGGAAAGTGTGCTACAGGGAGTCCAGGTCTTTCATAGGACAAGGACTTGAGGAGATGCAGATGAAAACTGTGTCAACATTAGTATAGCCATTATCTCTGGGTCCCCAGAAGAAGAGTGTAGGTAAGACTATCAGACATGAATTCTAATTGCCAAATGCTATCTGTGCCCAAGGACTGCTTACAAGGCTAGACCATGACCTCCATTCATTCTTTGGCAGGTTTTCGGCTTGACCCTTTGGGTGTCTTTGCATGCTTTGCTGTTCTGAATTTTCCTTATATTTCTCTAGTACTTGACGATACATGTTTAGCTCCTTAAATACCTTTTTAAGCAATATTCAATTTATTTCTATGACAACTTAATGAAACAGATGAAATTTATATTCACATTTTATAGGCCAAATATGTATGATGTATATACTATAAACATCATAAACTGAAAATAAATAATATAGCACATAATTTAATATGTAACCTCTATATTACCTAATTGTTATATAAATCTATTTATAGTAAATCATGTACTGATGTATTAATTTAACCTAGCATACTTTACATTGATTAGTTATTGTAAGCTATGAGAAAACTGTAGCAATAGAAATTTCATAAAGTTATTGCAAAATCAAATTTTATTTATTTATTTTCAAAATCAGATTTTAATGTAGATTTACAATTGTAGATTGGGGTTGAATACACGAAAAAGGACATTATTTACATATACTTATATGCATGCCCATTTTTTCTTCTAGGGAGTTGTGGTAAACACAACTTAGAGAAATATATGACATTGGTTCTTTTAGGGTCCTTTTCTAAATTCTTATGCTCTAAGTAATATTAATACAATAAATAATCATAACGTCTTTCCTCCCCCATTTCTAGGAATTTGTTTTTGAAATACAAACATTTATCCTGACTCATAGTTAAAAGTTCTTGCTCTTAAGACTGACTGCAAAAATGCAGCTTAATGGGAAGGATAGCCCAAATATTTGGCTACTGTTTGTTTTAAATTATCGAATACAAATATACTTGAGCCTTCACAGCCATTAGAAGCAAGTGATTATAAAATATATTTAACAAGTTTTCTAAAGTAGTGAGTGTAAGAAATTGACAGTGTCTCTTGCCTTATTCCCAATGCAGCCCTCTGGACTGATTTTTCTTGAGACTAAAGAAACTAGGAGAAAAATGCTCTTATCTCTGGAGACAAGCACTCTGAAGCCTCAACTACATTATCATTGCTGGGATTGTATTTCAGGAATGCTACACGTATCATACAAGAGGATCTACACCGGGGATTTAACAAAAGACCTAGCTATACGCACTTATTAAAGACATTTTATTCTCACCTCCAAAACACTTCCTTTCTTTTTAATTTAGCATAGACTGAACAAGAGAATTTAAATACATTTGGACTTTTTAGTTGAGAGAAGTAGCCCTTAATATCAAATAGATTAAAAACCACGCATTGAATAGTTGACTCAAGGGCTTTCACTAAACTGGCCATGAATGCTGAAACCATCTGTTTTTCTGGACGTTGTCAGGGTGAGTGTGGCAGAGGCAGCTGTTTGCAAAGGGACGCTTTGGATGATGAACCAGCCCATTGTTTCTAAGCAATTCACTTGCATTCAGAGGCTCTACCCAAGCGTACTACAGAGCAATCAAAATCAAACTATTGTTTGTACCAATCATATTGATCTGAAAAGAACGTGGTGGGATGACCCCATTGTAGATGCAAATAGTTGTTCCGAGCAGCTGCATGCTGGCCAATATGTACCTCAGTAGGAAACAGGCTTGGAAACTAGAGGGCTCTCTGCACCCTACTGGGGGGAGGAAAAAAGATTATACCAGATTGAACTGCAGTTTAAGGAGACTAGAGGGAAGGAAGACACAGGTCTGTTGGTATGGGTGCTAATTTTCTTTCACACACAAAAGATGTCAATATTTACTCCATGGTGCAAAGCTATTTTTATATAAAAAGCTTTCTGCAAACTATCGTTACAGATTTCCTATAAAATTAATGGCCCAAGACTATTGCAAAGTAGTAATTTGCTTTAGTTTCAAATATCAAGTCCTGACTAGATTTATAAATTAAAAAAAGTCACAATCTTAGCTTATCTGAAAATTTTCATGCACTACTTAAAGTTTTATAATTACATACAAACTCTGAAAATGTAGAAAGCAATCTTGATATTGCAATATTTGCATGAATATTAAAAAGGACCCTTTTGCCTATGCAGAGAGCAAATGGAAGCAGACAATTGAAAATTATACAGTTTAGTTTTTTAAGTAATCGGAACACAGTGTTCTCTCCATTAACATTTCAGACTTTGGGTTGTCCTTGTCACTTCATTGCGTGCATGCTAATATCTCTTCATATAAAATTTAATCTGTTGAACTAAATGAAGGAATTAGTATTTGAAAGACATCTTTCATTAAGCAATTAATGAATCTCTCCAGCAAATCTACAAAAGCATATGTGTTTATACTTAAACAATTACTTGTATGACCAACCTGTTATTACTTGCATACATTTTTTGTTATTTGAGGTATTACTATATCTCAACCTATTGCTTGCATTATAGAGTGTTAAGAAGAACGCATTTAAGGCTGTTTCTTTGCTAAAATTGCAGGCAATTGTGGACTTTCCAACTCCTCTATGGTTCAGTTTGGAAAATGAAAAATCCTCAAGTAGAGGTATTTGGCTGTGAATGGAATTTTGTTTTATATTACAGTGAGATCCAGACAGCTGAGTGGAAGTGAGACAATTCATAGACTTTGGTTGTATGCATAGAAAAAGGTTGACAGCAAACATGAAGAGGCCTACTGCTTTTGTCAAGAATTTGGGGGCCATGGTAAGATTTTAGTTTGTGAGGTTTTAAAGAAGATATCTAGTTTAGCTTATTTCTGTGGCTTTGGTAATTATTTCTGGGGCACAGTTTAATTAGATGCCTGCATCGCTTTGTTTGAATACAGGTACCTCGGGGCCACTGTGATCCCAGTGTGGGGCAGAGCCTGAAATAGAGAACATTAGTCTGTGGGCTGGATTATGAGACTCTGTCTTTAAAAAACAAAAGAAAGTAAAAAGAAAGAAGCAGTTAAGAGAAAAGGAAACAAAATAACTTTATTAATTGGAGCTAACATTACATATTCATGGTTTCCTTTCGGTAACTCTTTTCTGAGTTAATTTATTCTGAAAAAACACTTGTATTGATCTTTTGACATAGTTGTTCATATTTCTCTAAGTGTTAATAGTAAGAATTTAAGATTCTAAAGAAAATATGTTAGACTATTAAAATGATTTAGGAAATTAATCATCTCATCTTAATGTACTAAATAAGGAAGCTTAACTTATTTGTACAGAAGAGATAGATGACTTTCTACTCTAAAGTAATGAAATATGTATATGTATTCCAAGGCTTTGTTGTTTACTCATATGCACATACACACATATTATGCTCAGCTACGTGACTCAGAGAGTGGTTAGAAGTCAAGAGAGGAAACAGTAACTATACATTGGTGATGTAGAACATAGGACATGAATCTCATAGAGGAGCAAGCTGCTCACATTAAGGCAAATCAGTGTAGAGAGGATAAGAAAGGTCTCAGATCTCAGTGTACCCTTTGCTTCCAATGACCCAACTTCCTCCACTAGGCCCATATCTTAAAGTTTCTATTCTCTCCCCAAAACATCGTAATCTGTGAGTCATATGCAAAGAAATACAGGTAACCTAGGGCAGCTGAGACTTGGAGAGGTGGTTTCCCCCCGAGAAGAGCACCCCAATTGGTATACAGACTGAGCAGCATATATATATATATATATATGTGTGTGTGTGTGTGTGTGTGTGTTTATCTATATAAGTATACATATATGCATACAATAACAGTTAATGAGAAAAGAGGCCATGGCTTTGAGGGAGAGCAAGGGGGGGTGTATTGGAGGACTTGGAGGGAGGAAAGAAAAGGGAGAAATGCAACTATAATCTTAGAAATAAAAAAGTAAAAAGTTTAATGCCAGAACATATTGTATGAAATTCACTTTAAATAAAAAAATAAGAAGTTATCTGTGGGCATGGAACTATTTAAAAGACTAATGAAGTTTATAAATGTGTACAATATGCCTTTTTGCAAGAGCAAATATTTAGTACCACAAAATAACAGTATACAAATATTTGGAATTGTAATATTCAATAGGTGGAGTCTCTTTTTTTTAATGAGTATGTAGTATTCTTCCCCAACTATGCTCATTAGTTTTGGCTTGAACTCTATTTGATCAGATATTAAACTACCTATATCTGTTTTCTTCTTGATTTCATTTGCTTGGAACACCTTTTACCACTTCTTTATGCTAAGGTTGTATCTGTCCTTAATGATGATGTATCTTTCTTAGAGGCAGTGGAAATGTGGATCCTGTTTTCTTCTTCCTTCCTTCCTTCCTTCCTTCCTTCCTTCCTTCCTTCCTTCCTTCCTTCCTTCCTTCCTTCCTTCCTTCCTTCCTATATTTCTTGTTCACTGTGTACATCAGACAGGCCTTGAATTCCCAAAGATACACCTGATTCTGCCTGCAGAGTGCTGTAATTAAAGGTATGGGCCACCACGCCCAGCTGGATTTTGTTTTCTAATACAGTCTGTTAACCTGCATCTGTTTGTTGAGGAACATATTCACTGCACAAACCCAAAAGTAGAACTACTCTAAGGTATAAAATATAGGAAGTAAATATGAAACATGAAAAATATGGTTGAGAGAAATGCATTAATATATAATACTTTAAAATGCCTAAATAGGGGCTGGAGAGATGGCTCAGTGGTTAAGAGCATTGCCTGCTCTTCCAAAGGTCCTGAGCTCAATTCCCAGCAACCATATGGTGGCTCAAAACCATCTGTAATGAGGTCTGGTGCCCTCTTTCTGGTCTGCAGGCATACACGCAGACAAATTGTTGTATACATAATAAATAAGTAAAATAAAATAAAGTGCCTAAGTATTCAAATATCATTAGTCAATTTAAGTTAATTATTTGAAGATTTGAAGGTTACTAATGTTCTTAGAAATTTATTTTAAGTAACATAATACATGTCAATCATAATTTCTATGGTAAAAATTAGTATAGTTATAATTCAGTTTAGTTGAGCACATAATATTCTATTTTTCACAATCAGATCTTATGTGAGAGCAATGATAATCTATCTGATCAGGAAATCTGTGTAAGACTGGAAAGTTTCTACTAATTAACTTCTTTATTAAATGTTTATTGGGAATTAGTTACAGATTTTCTTAGGAGTGTAGACAACTGATCTCTTAATATTATTGACTCTACCCCCCATGAAAGTGAAATACATTTCTTCATTTATTTAACTCTTTAATCTCTTCTATCAGAATCTTACAGACTTGCAAACATCTTCTAGGAATATTTTGTTTGGTTTAACAAGTGTCTCATTTGGGGTATCAGTTTATTGTGTTCTTCAGTTAAAATTCCAATTTCATTTAATTGTTTAAAATTAGTTGACTTTTACATATTAATGTATCATATAATTGATTACAAGCTTCAGGAGTTTTTATTCATTTTTCTTGGATTTCTTTATAGTCATGACCTCTTAATATTGGCCTTCAGTCCTAATATCCTTAGATTTTATCATGATAGATAATGGGTTTTTGCAAGTGTTTTATTCCATCAGCTGATGCTGTCATATGATTTGGAAGATGGATTATAGTTTTTGCTAAAAAACTTATTCATTGACAATTTCATCCAGATAATAAAGCATTCTATTACTCTCACTCGAACCTCTCTTGTCTCCTCCCTATGCTCTCAATGGTCTCTCCTCCTAATAAATCCTTTCCCCACATATGTTTTCATGACTTCTACCATGTTTTAATCAAGGCCATTTCTGTGACCATGGATTTGGAAATATCCATTAGAGTATGCTAGGATCACCGATGAATTTGAAATTGAAGATGAGGTTCCTTCTCTCCCAGAATCTATCCATAGCCAATAGTTTAGAAAGGGTATAGGGCCCCATGAACCCTTTCCTGGACATAAAAGTTTTGTGTAGGTTCAGTACACGGAACTACAGCCTCTAGGAGTTCATTATTGTAATAGCTGTGTCATTCCCAGAAGATTCCTTGCAGTCACTCAGCTCTTACTAACTCCTGTGCACATCATTCCGGACTCTTCTGTTCCATGATATTCCCTGAGCCTTAGAGAAGATGGTTTAAATCTCTTACTTAGGGATGAGTAGTTAGTTCTCACTAATTCTCTGCTGCTGGAGCAGCAATGAGTCTCTGAATTCACTGCTTTTCATTACAGAGAAAGACTTTCAAAAAAATAAAGTTGAGAATAGAATTTGTCTGTGGGTATAATTATAGATCTGTAGAAGGCAGTTTGATCTTATGTCAGTTTAGCTAAACAATAGTAATACGCTCCCCTACTAGGACCCATGACATCCCCGGCTCTATGTTTTTGTCCAGGTTTATAGTATCAGGCACGAATAACAATAATTTCCTGTGGGGTGAACCTTGAATCCAAGCAGAAAGTGGTTGGTTTCACCCATAATAGTCAGGCCATTATTATACGAGGAGGTACATAGTTCATAGTCTCTACAGCTTGGCAAAATGGCTGATGCCTTTTCTTCCCTGACAGCCTTCATAACACCTTCCATCGCTATGACAGACAGCAGCGATGTGTATGGTGTATATATGTGTATGTATATGGGTGTGCACATTCATCTGAGGTCAGAGGCCAGAGGAGGACATTAGTGGTTCTGCTTGTTCTAACATTGTTTAGCCTTATTAGTTTGAGACAAGGTCCTTCACTAAACCAGGAGCAAGGATGACAGTCAGGAATTTTACCAGTGAACATTCTGTTTCTACCCACAGTAGCACTGGGTTTCCTGGCATGTGTGTGGCCACACCCAGGCTTTTAGAAAGACACTGTGGATTTGAATTCAAGTCCTCTTGCTTTCATAGCAAATGTTCTTATTTATTGAGACATTTCCCCATCACATTTCATGAGTTTGTGATTGATCTATTTCATGTAAATTATCAAATTTCTGGGAATGTGGGTGCCAGTAAAATCATTTAGTTGGTAGCAGCATTTTTCCCTCAACCTGGTGACATGAGTTCAATACCAGGAACACATATAAAAATGGAAGAGGAGAACTGACTCCACAATATGCCCATTGACCTCCAGATGTGTTCTATGGCATGTGCACCATCACACACGCACACATAATACATGTGAACAGTAATAATTTTCAGAACACAGTCCAAGAATGGAGTTGTGCAAGAGGAATTCCGAGTGCTTCTCAGTAAACTTCAAGGAAACAAGACATTAGTCTTGTGGCCTCCGTTTCTTCAAAAACACAGAAATGCTCTTGAAATGTGTTTTGTGCTCTTCCCAGTTGTAGTGGTTAGGAGTGAGTTTACTTTAGATTGTTCAACTGGCTACTGCTATTTGTTTGCCTCTAGGGGAAAAACATGTTTTTGTGACCTGAGGCTTGTCTTTGTTATTATAGACTTTATTCATGTGGCACTTCTTAACCCTCAGTGTACAAATTATCTGATGCTCTGAATAAAGTTAGCAATTGCATCAGACTTGAGTTTGCCCCATTTTTAGGCTCCATTCTTCTACATCCCACTGCCTTAGAGCAATAAACAGTAGTAATTATAATTTAGATCATCATGTGAATTCATAATATTTCTATATCATTTTTTTCATGGATTTATTGTTCATGGAGCTGTAGTGATGACTCCTTTTCTTTTTTTTTAAATATTTATTTATTTATAATGTATACAATATTCTGTCTGTGTGTATGTCTGCAGGCCAGAAGAGGGCACCAGACCTCATTACAGATGGTTGTGAGCCACCATGTGGTTGCTGGGAATTGAACTCAGAACCTATGGAAGAGCAGGCAATGCTCTTAACCACTGAGCCATCTCTCCAGCCCCGTGATGACTCCTTTTCACTTTTTAATGCAAATAAATCTTCTTTATTTTTTATTTAAAAAAAAATATATATATTGGTTTTTCGAGACAGGGTTTCTCTGTGGTTTTGGAGCCTGTCCTGGAACTAACTCTTGTAGACCAGGCTGGTCTCGAACTCACAGCGATCCGCCTGCCTCTGCCTCCCTAGTGCTGGGATTAAAGGCGTGCGCCACCACCGCCCAGCCTTAAAAACATTTTTTATTTTATATACCAACCCCAATTCCCCCACCCTTCTTACCCACTTTTCAGAGGGGGTAAATCTTCTAACCTAGGTAAATTTTAATTCTCTTTCATGTTTCTGGAAATATATAAAATTTATTTGTACTTCTAACTTGCCAGTTTTTTTTTATCTTTTCAGTTGTTTCTTATTGTTGCCCCATTTTAGATTTAATCCAGTGTTGCTACAAATGATATTTTCTGTTTGTTTTGTGTATAAATTCTGCAACTTCTCTTCTAGCTCCATGGCAATTAATATTTTTAATAAAAAGTTTTCTTTTGGAATATGTGCTTTTGTTTGTTTGTGGTTTTGTTTTTGGAGACCAGAGTATTCCCATATAGCCCTGTCTGTCTTGATACTCACTATGCAGATTAGACAAGCTTCAAACTTACAGAATTCGACCTGCTTCTGCCTCCCAAGGGCTAGGATTAAGGCATGTGCCGTAACAAATGGCTTAGGATATAGTTTTATTGCTATATTTTTTCTACAAAGTAATGTGTTTCCAAAAATTTTGATGAATTGTATTTTTCTTTTCTTTCAGTTCAGTAGTGTAGGTGGGCCCTAACATCTTCCTCAGAAGAGGGAGTGAGAAGTTGTGTTGTCATTGACATAGATGCTGGGAGTCTGCAGAAAGTCATACAGCAGACTCTTTATTTAAAAATGCAGAAAATTATACCCCCTTTGGGTATTCAGGATTCCATGATGCTGATATCTCGTGGTCGCTCCTCATTGGCCAGGCACGATCAGGACCTTTGACAGCACCAGGCAGACTCCAGGTTGGCTCCTCTTAGCCTGGTAGGCCTTAATTTTCTACACAGTATATTTATGATTTTATTTTGTTCATCTGTTTGTTTTTTGTTGTTTTTGAAATAGGGTTTTTCTATGTAACAGCTTTGTTTGTCCTGAAACTCACTTTGTAGACCAGGCTGGCCTTGAACTCACAGAGATCCTCTTATCTCTGCCTACTGAGTGCTGGGATGCCTACTGAGTGCTGGGATCAAAGGTGTGTGCCACCATGTTTAGGATGTTTAAAAACTTCCTCCTAAGGTACCTCCTCCTGTTCCACTGCACTATTTAAGTCTGTTTACTTCTCAAATAAACAGGGCATCTTCTGGCTTCCTTTCTGATATTCATTTTTGTTAACTGAATGGTAGAATGACAACATGTGAGGTTTTAAAAATTTGTTGAGGCATATTTTATGGCTCATTGTGGGATTCATCTTGGTTTGTTTACCTTGTGACCGTGAGAGGAGTATTTTACTGTTTCTTTTTATCACTTTTCTTTTTCCATGGAGTTCTTTGGGGTTCATCTTTTCTTTTATTACCATATGTTATTCATATAAAATAATGAGAAAAGCACACTACTAGTGCTTATTGTGGAGATTTAAGCCAATTTCTTCCTTTTCTTTCTTTTTCTTTGTGGTTTTTCAAGACAGGGTTTCTCACTTGGCTTTGAACTCACTTTGTAGGCCAGCCTTGGATTTAAGGCATTCATCGTGCATTTAGTTAGGTTTCTGTTGTTGTGATAAAATACCATAAACAAAGAATCTTGCTCTTCTAGAAGGTGTCTCCTATGAAGAAGACAGACTACACACATTATCACACAATTACCTGTCAGAAGCATTTCAGATGCTTCCCAGTATGGTGTGCTCTGAGGCACACAACTTGGGGTATGTGGCATTGGTGGTGTGTGTGGAGGGGGATAGGCATGGCATGCATATATATGGTGTGCATGTGGTACACACAACTATGAGTATAGTCATGTAGATGTTTTGAAATGGAGAATTTCTTTGTAGATCAAAAAAGTTATTTCTAGTTCATTTTCTGAGCTTCCCTTGGACTTTCAAAGTAATCGATTTAAAATAAAACTTTGCCAAATATAGGTATTTGGGGATAGAATATTCTCGCCCCCTACAGTACTGTTTATTACTTTAAAAATAAATATGCAAATGGGGATGGTGTCATAAACTTTAATCCCAGGCACTCAGGAGGCAAAAGCAAGCAGTTCTCTGTGAGTTCATAGTCAGCCTGGTTTACATAATGAGCACCAGACCAGCCAAGGGATACATAAACCCCGCCTCAAAAATAAATAAATATGTGGATATTGGGGGAACATGTAAGTTTTATAAATCAGCGGTTTGCTTATAAATTTAGAGAGACTGTTTAGAGACTCTATTGCCCTAAAATAGTTCTCTTTCTTTGTCTTGGTAGAAACAGATTTAAGCTTTGATACTGATATAATTAATGACCGAAAAACCTATGATTATATAAGATAAAACTTGCTGTGGCAACAGTTGATGCTTTTCTGTAGTGAAGAGGGAATGAAGAGATCGTGAGAAGCAGAGGAGCGGGATGTTTTCTGTGAGAGTATGTCCCGCATAAGTGTAAGAGAAACTACACCCTTGATGTCTCCCCACCATGGTTGCCTAAACATGAGCTGAACCAGGATGATGTTGTTTGGTATCATCAGTAGGCATGCTACTGCGGGTGACAGGAAGCTCAAAAGATCTCACGCACAGACAACAACGACAGGCAACTAAGAAATGCCGAGAGTGGGAGAAATAGTTTTCCCCCCGGGAAGAGCAACGGAATTGGCCATTCAGTACAAATGACATGCTTGCGAACGTATATATCAAGCAATATTATACAGACTGAGCGAGGTATATTTATAAATGTAAGAATATACGCACACATAACAACAATTAAAGAAAAAGATGCCGTGGATTTGATAGAGACCAAGGTGAGGGTGTGCGTAGAAAGTTTGGAGGAAGGAAAGAGAAGAGGGGAAATAATGCAATTAAGATCTCAAAAAATGCCAGTACGTGTAGTAAGATCAAAGCCCAGTGCCATTGTTCTTGACTTCTCAGCAGTCCTCATTGTCTGCTATGTTCAGCGAGTCCGGTTTTATACCATGCTTTTTCAGACCTATTCCAGCTGACCTTGGTGAGTTCCCGATAGAACATCCCCATGTCTCAGTGTGTGGGTGCACCCCTCGTGGTCCTGAGTTCCTTGCTCGTGCTCTCTCTCCTTCTTCTGATTTGGACCTTGGGATTTCAGTTCGGTGCTCCAATGTGGGTCTCTGTCTCTGTCTCCTTTCATCACCTGATGAAGGTTAATATCCAGGAGGATGACTATATATTTTTCTTTGGGTTCATCTTCTTATTTATCTTCTCTAAGATCATGAATTATAGGCTCAATGTCCTTTATTTATGGCTAGAAACCAATTATGAGTGAGTACATCCCATGTTCCTCTTTTTGGGTCTGGCTTACCTCACTCAGGATAGTGTTTTCTTTTTTTTTTTTTTTAAGATTTATTTATTTATTATGCACACAACATTCCTTCCATGTATGCTTGCTTGCCAGAAGAGGGCACCAGATCTCACCATAGATGGCTGTGAGCCATCATGTGGTTGCTGGGAATTGAACTCAGGACCTCTGGAAGAGCAGTCAGTGCTCTTAACCTCTGAGCCATCTCTCCAGCCCCCAGGATAGTGTTTTCTATTTCCGTCCATTTGCATGCAAAATTCAAGAAGTCATTGTTTTATACTGCTGAGTAGTACTGGCTTTGTGGGAGCCTAGGCTGTTTGGATGCTCACTTTACTAGACCTGGAAGGAGGTGGGAGATCCTTGGACTTCCCACAGGGCAGGGAACCCTGACTGCTCTTTGGGCTGATGAGGGAGGAGGAATTGATTGTGGGAGGGGGAGGGAAATGGGAGTGGGTGGAGGGGAGGAGGCAGAAATCTTTAATAAATAAATAAATAAATAAATATCTCAAAAAATAAAGATGTATTTAAAAATAAAATATAAGTGTATATTTATCCAATAATTCAATACTTTGTTGTCAGAATGCTCTAAAAAGTCCTGTCGTAATATAAAAAGATATGTAACGTATATATTTTAATTGAATTGAATTTGTATTTAATATTGAATATTCATAGGCACTGGGGCTCTGCAACGATGTAAATGCTTGTGCGACTTCCAGAATTTATGTTGTAACTTAATCCTTGTTACATTGTTAAGATAAGTGGCCATTCAGGGGTGGCAAAGTCATGGGTAGAAAAATCAGTCCTGTACAATAAAAGAACTTCTGGAGGCATCACAACCCCTGACTTCAAACTCTACTACAGAGCTACAGTACTGAAAACAGCCTGGTATTGGCAGGAGGACCAATGGAACCGAATCGAAGACCCGGGCATTAATCCTCACATCTTCAAACACCTGATTTTTGAGAAAGAAGCAAAAAATATCAAATGGAAAAAAGAAAGCATATTTAACAAATGGTCCTGACATAACTGGATATCAACATGTAGAAGAATGAAAACAGACCCATATCTATTACCATGCACAAAACTCAAGTCCAAATGAATCAAAGACCTCAACATAAGGACTGCTACACTCAACCTCATAAAAAAGAAAGTGGGAAGTACACTTGAATGCATTGGCACAGGAGACCACTTCCTAAATATAACCCCAGCAGCACAGACACTAAGAGAAAAAATTAATAAATGGGACCTCCTGAAACTGAAAAACTTCTGTACAGCAAAGGACATGGTCAACAAGACAAAACGACAGCCTACAGATGGGAAAAGATCTTCACTAACACCACATCAGACAGAGGTCTGTTCTCCAAAATATACAAAGAACTCAAAAAATTGGTCATCAAAAGAACAAGTAATCCAATAAAAAAAAATGGATTACAGACCTAAACAGAGCACTCTCAACAGAGGAATCTAAAATGGCTGAAAGACACTTAAGGAAATGTTCAACATCCTTAGTCATCAGAGAAATGCAAATCAAAACAACCCTGAGATTCCATCCTCTACTTGTAAAAATGGCCAAGATCAAAAACACTGATGACAACTTATGTTGGAGAGGTTGTAGGGTAAAGAGAACACTCCTGCATTGCTGATGGGAGTACAAGCTGGTACAGCCCCTTTTGATGTCAGTGTGGCAATTTCTCGGAAAATTAAGAAACAACCTTCCTCAAGATGCAGTAATACCACTTTGGGGTATATATCCAATCATGCCACAAGGACAAATGCTCAGCTGTGTTCATAGCAGCATTATTTGTCATAGCCAGAACTTGGAAACAACCTAAATGCCCTTTGACCGAAGAATGGATAAGAAAAATATTGTACATTCACACAATGGAGTACTAAACAGCAGAAAAAAATAACAACATCTTGAATTTTGCAGGCAAATGTATAGAGCTAGAAAACATCATTTTGAGTGAGGTTATCCAGACCCAGAAACACAATTATCACATGTACTCACTCATAAGTGGTTTTTAAACATAAAGCAAAGAAAACCAGCCTACAAATCACAATCCCAGAGAACTTAGACAACAATGAGGACACTACGAGAGACATACATAGATCTAATCTACATGAAAAGTAGAAAAATATAAGATCTCCTGTGTAAATTGGAAGCATGGGGACCTTGGGAGAGGGTTGAAGGGGAGGGGAGATGTAGGTAGAGGAGCAAAGAAAAATGTAGAGCACAATAAAAATAATAAAAAAATACATAAAGAAAAATAAATAAAAATATTTTAAGATAGGAAAACTTAAAAATGTATTGTGTTCTAAGTAAATATTAGCTTTAATTTACTTTAATTTCCCTTACATTAGTAAAAATGAAGAAGTTTCAATATCATTTTAGGACATTTTATTGAAAAAAGTCTCCATACAATATATTCTGATCTCGAATTTCCCTCCTCAAAAGTCTCCCAGAGGCTTTGCACCTCCTCACCCACCCAACTCTATGTTCCTTCTTTTTGTTTCTAGAAAGCAAACAGGCAAACAAAACCAAAACAAACCTGAATTTAAAAAGAAGAAAAAAAAAAAACACAAGAAACATAATCGTTTATAGTTTCCATCATTTGCACAGTTACAGCTTAAGTAATTTCGTAGGTTCTGTAATGTCTGTTTGTAAGACTGTGTTTATGTGACCATGTTAGTATGTGGTGTGTGTGTGTGTGTATCTGTGTCTCTGTGTGTCTTTGTGTGTGTGTATGTCTGTGGTACATGCGCACATCTGTGTGTATGCATATGGTGTGTGTATGTCCATGTGAGCATGTCTATGCATTCTCAAGTCAAGTACTGATGACAGTAAATCCTGGATTCACATGTCGCTGTACCGAAAGACACGACCAAGCCGCACATACATCTTCACAGCTGCAGTTGTTTTTCAGCTTTTCGTTATTTTGTGACAAACTTGTTTCCTCGGCCTCTGACTGTTATTAAGCAGCGTTTCCTTTCGTGAAAAGTCTTTAACGACATAAATACATCACAAGGATTGTAAGAAGCAGGGAACTCCCTGAAAATTTTCAAATTCAGGTTCAACTATCTTGCTGAGTGTTTCAGAGAAAGGTGTGATGATCCTTTGGAGCTTTTCACCAAAGATGATGATAATCACAGAGCTCACAGCAGCTAACATTTATTACACGTTTAATCAATGCGATTCCTTCATGGGACATTCCATTTATACTTTTCTTCTACTTAACAAGTAGAATAACTTAACTTTGGAGTATATCTAGGAAAAAATTTCATATTAATGAGTGTGAATATAATTTATATACCTGAGAAATTCTCCAAATTGAGACAAAACTTGAACGGAGCACAGGGAATGATCCGGTAGTAATTGTTCACAGCCTGCAATCAAGTGGCTCAGGTATCCTAAGATATCCTGAGAAGATCTGCAAGCTGAGCCCTGACATCACCAAGGGGAACAGACAGGTGCAATCATCTTAGATTTACTAGCAATGTATCTGGCCATTTGGTTGTGTGATATAAAGAACGTAAGCGTGAAAATAAACCAACCTAGTGCCTGGAGATACAGACGGTGGCTGATAATTAAACTCTCCTAATATTCCCATAGAAAACTCAATGGGCTGTATTTACTTCTCATGGCATTATAAAAATTATATATCCTTTTATATGGAGAGTGAGTTTTGTGTCGGATGAAGACTTATGCAGGCTCATTAACAGAAGAGTAAGTACAGAACAGGTGCTGCATGCTAAACCCAAGACTGAACTCACTAGAGGAGCAGCAAGCACTACTCCTGTTTTGTGGTGAAAGAGGTTATGAAGAACTAAGGAGAAGGATGCGTGGGTGGATTTAAATGGTCCTGATCCAGCATGTGGCTAAATATTTCTATTGTTTTCAAATTAGCCAAGCTTCTTCATCAATTGGAATCAGGGTGTGGCTGAAATGTCATCTTCTTTGCTCAGTTCTCTACTTTGTAATGTGAGCTATCTTTGGGAATCTGTCAGAACTGAGGAAGACATCACTCTAGCCCGAAATCTTAAGTACTGGTTTTAAATCTTTTTGTTTTTCTTTTTAATCTTCTGGATCAATTGTTTATTTTATTTAATTATTTATTTATTAAAGATTTCTGCCTTCTCCCTGCCACCACCTCCCATTTCCCTCCCCCTCCCCCTCCCCCATCAAGTTCCCCTCCCTCATCATCCCTAAGAGTAATCCGGGTTCCCTGCCCTGTGGGAAGTCCAAGGACCTCCCACCTCCATCCAGGTCTAGTAAGGTGAGCATCCAAACTGCCTAGGTTCCCACAAAGCCAGTACGTGCAGTAGGATCAAAAACCCATTGCCATTGTTCTTGAGTTCTCAGTAGTCCTCATTGTCCATTATGTTCAGCAAGTCCGGTTTTATCCCATGCTTTTTCAGACCCAGGCCAGCTGGCCTTGGTGAGTTCCTGATAGAACATCCCCATTGTCTCAGTGTGTGGGTGCACCCCTCGCGGTCCTGAGTTCCTTGCTCGTGCTCTGTCTCCTGCTCTTGATTTGGACCTTGAGATTTCAGTCCGGTGCTCCAATGTGGGTCTTTGTCTCTGTCTCCTTTCATCGCCTAAATGTTTTTCTTAGGGTTCACCTTCTTAATTAGCTTCTCTAGGATCACGCATAATAGGCTCAACGTCCCCTATTCATGGCTAGAAACCAAATATGAGTGAGTACATCCCACGTTCCTCTTTTTGGGTCTGGCTCACCTCACTCAGTATAGTGTTTTCTATTTCCGTCCATTTGCCTGCAAAATTCAGGAAGTCATCGTTTTTTACTGCTGAGTAATGCTCTAATATGTATATATTCCATACTTTCTTCATCCATTCTTCCATTGAAGGGCATCTAGGTTGTTTCCAGGTTCTGGCTAAAGCAAAGGACACTGTCACTGGTTTTAAATCTTTGAATGTAATTGATTACTCTTATTGGTTTTTCTAGTTTGACTTCCTGTATGAGCATAACCTGTCCTTAAAGATTTCTGTCTTGTCATCTGTAGTCCCTGTAGTTCAGAAGAACGGAGTAGTGGGGCAGGTGCAGCAATGTGGTACTGCGATCTTTGCCTAACTGTTCTTTGCAGAAACTTACGTTCTCTGTTTTACTTACTCTTTTGAATAATGTATATATTTTGTTGAATATCTAACTCATAAGAATTATCAGGAAAGTTTGTTCTTTGGCTACATAGATATTTAAAGAAACTTAAATGAGTAAAACTAATTCGTTTCAAAGAAATATCAATGAAAGCAATAGATGCTCAGAATTATGCCATTCAGAAACAAAGCAAAAACAAACAGTAAATTATTGAACGATAAAAATAATGAAACAAGAAGCATGTGATTCTGTTCATAAACAATGGGTTCAATAAACAGGGTTACATCCATATGACTCTAGAGTCCCGGGTGCTTTACTGATTTCTGTTAATGCCTTTTCAAAAGAAAACTGTTGCAATTTTTTGTCTCTGTGACCAGAGTAGTAGTGATGACTTGCTGTTGGCACCCATAGAGCACACTGCATTCTCACATTCGTTCTTTCATGTAGTCTCTATCATAATTTAATAATATGCAATAATCATCCTTATGAATCAGGGAGCTAATGGTAAGAGTATGACTTGTTCAAAGATGTAAAGCCCAAAATACAGAAGTCCTGGGCTTCTGAGTGTGGCTCAGTTCGAAGAGTTCTTGCCTAGCATGCACAAAGTCCCAGGACTGATATAATTGGGGGGTGATGACACACGCCTGCAGTCCTAGCACTTGTGATGTAGAGGCAGGGGGATCAGAAGTTTAAAGTCATTCTAGAATATACATCGAGTTTAATACCGCCCTATGGCATATAAACTTGGTCTTAAAACATATTCACAGTATATTTTAGAGTTTGTTGTATAAGTACCAGCTGCTCACACAGTACCAGTACCTGTTATCAAGTCTGGTCTAAGAGAAGGAGGAGGGATTATATGACAAGGGTCAAGATCATGGTGAGGAAACCCGAAGAGATAACTGGCCTGAGCTAGTGGGAGCCCATAGACTCTGGATTGACCACTGGGGAGGGACTAGGGCCTCTGAATGTGGATGACAGTTGTGTGATTTGGTCTGTTTATGGAAACCCTGGTAGTGGGACCAGGATTTTACGAACTGGCTTTTTGGAACTCATGCCCTATGGTGGGATACCTTGCTCAGTATTGATGCAGTGGGGAGGGACTTGGTCCTACTTCAACTCCACATACCAGTTGTAGTTGAGTCCCCATGGGAGGCCTTACCCTCTGTGAGGAGTGGGTAGGGGTATGAGGGGCAGGACAAGGGGAGGGAGGGGGAACTAAGGTTGATATGTAAAATAAATAAAATTTAAAATAAGAATAATTTTTAAAAAAACAACTTGCATCAGTACCAGATGCTCACATAGTAGGTTTTGTTTTCTGCAGTTTTGGTTACCTGTGATTAAGTCTGGTCTAAAAACATTAAATAGGAAATTTCAGAAACAATTTTAGAGGCTTAGATTCCACTATTCTGGGTAGTGCTGTTCTGGACCCTCTGTCATCACAGCGCAGTGTTAGAATTGTTCTTCTTTATTATTAGCAGCTGTTCATCTTTGGAATATATTCACGGGAAAAAGCATCATGTTTGACATGTATGTGTGTTTGGTACTCTCTGACGACCTGGGCATCCACTGAGGCTTGTAGATGCTGACTTCTGGCACACTGAACTGAAGTGATGGGCTTCTGATTCTACCGGAAAGCTCATATCCATCGAGTTTCTCAGAAATGGGACTTTATGGGGCTAGCCTACTGGTCATTTAAAGTTACCCCTGAAGTGATTAACAATGAAAACCTTTGGGGAAAAGGATTCTCAAGTTCTAACAATCAGGGAGTTGAAAGAAACGGACTCTTAGCCTGTGTCTGTGCTTGTTCCATAAAAGGGGCCCAGTTTCTGTTAGTTTCACCTCAAGAAAACTACACCGTAATTAAACTCCAGTGGACCAGTTTAATTAAAATGTGTCACTCAGATTCTCACAGGGGGACCTGATACCCATGAAGCGTGCCGTCTGCTTCTTCTGGGATTGTTTATGTATCTCAAACCTTGCTCATACTAGGACCAGGTGTGGTAGCTACAGGCTGTGCACACGCTCAGTTCCTGCTGAAGGAGGCATAGGCTTTGCCTGGCTTAACAGTGGAGTTGACCTATCAGACAGACCATTAGGACCCAGATTTTGAATCAGCACAAACTTTTTTCTCTAACACTACCTTCACCAAGAGATCCCTGTCATTTCTGTTAGTCTCATAACCAAGAACACATTGAAGAAGTGTTTCAAGCCTTTCCCTTTTCACCTGTTTTTCTCTCTCCATTCCCTGCTTCCTTGTCTTACCTCAATATTTATGTATATCTAAAAACCTTCTGAGAGCTGCTTGCAGAGGCTGCAAGGAAAGATGGGAGAGACTGGGGAGACGGTTAGGAATTCTGATGTTCTGAGGGTTCATCGCTACTCTGTCCTCTAGTTCTCTAAATACATTTTATTTTTTTATTAGATTTTTTTTAAAAAAAATACCAATCCAAATTCCCACTCCCTCCCCTCTTCCCATTCCCTTCACCCATCCTCCAACCTCACCCCCAATCTAATCTTAAGAGAGGGTAAGGCACATTGCTTTGTGGAAGGTCCAAGGCCCACCCTACTACATCTGGGCTGAGCAAGGTATACATCCAAACCTGGCTCTAGAAAAATACATTTTGTTTTATGCCCAGGTGCTAAAAGAAATGCAGCTAGATCTTGCAGATTATAAAGGTCACAAAAAGAGAAGCTGAGAATTGACCTCTAAAACTTCTAAGCAGACTGACTTCTCAGTCAGCTTGTCTTTTTAAGCTATGAAACTAGCTTTATGGTTTCAGTCTCTATGTAAATATGAAATATTTGTTGAAAAATTCAGAGATGACACAATAATATGATGCTTTAATTAAAGGCCTTTGGGTTGGAAAATGCTCTTTTGTTTACCAGCCCATGTTCCTCCATTTTCCTTCCATGCTCATTATTAACACCTTGTTTGTGGTCTTAGGCCTCTTCTCCAGGTGTACACAAGGAAAGTAAGTCTGTCTATACACATGAATACATAGGTGTTCTGTTATGTTTTACTTTTGAAATCTGTCTTCCCTACCACTTTCCATTAAAAACTTTTAGGGGAAAAATTTCCCAGCCAACTGGTGATATACAAACTTCCACACTTTCAATGGTCCACGTTTTTTTCCCTAGTTTGTTTTCCTGATTTATTTCCATTGTCTCATTGTTATGCCCTTTTCTTTTGCAGCTCCATGAAACAATTCTAATGTGACTGTCTTTGCTTCCATATGACTTCATATTGTTGTTTTCGTGTGTGAGAGATTTGTGAGGTTTGAGGAGTTGACGAATATGCATATTAAGGAATTTGTATAATTGTGCTTTTATCAAAAGTTGCTCTTAGCCAATTTTTCTTCTAAAATACCTGGGAAATATTCATTTTGGTTCATGGTTTCTGTGCGTTCCCGACCACTTGGATAGAACCTATGCTGAGAAGCTGGGAACACATGGAAGAGAAAAGCAGATTATGTTATAGCAGCCAGGAAGGAGGAAAGGAGGGAGGGAGACCTAAACACATATACACACACAAGGTGTTGGGGGGATCCTAACATCCCTTCTAGGCACATCCCTAGTTATCTAAAATCCATCCAGGAGGCCTCACCTCCAAAAGTTTTGCCACCTTCCAATAGCCTCACAAGCTGGGGACCAAACCTTAGCAAGGATCCAGCATGTGGGGGACATTAAGGATCCAAACCAGCCAGGTTTAGGGGTATTCTTTTTCCTTGTTGTTGTATTTGGGGATAGGGTTTCTCTGTGTATCTCTGGCTGTCCTGTAACTCACTCTGTAGACCAGGTTGGCTTCAAACTCACAGAAATCCACCTGCCTCTCTCTCCCAAGTGAAGGGATTAAAGGTGTGCTCCACCACCTCCCATTTTGGTGCTACTTTTAAAATCTCAGTATTCAGAAGACCGAGGCCCAATTGTCCTGACTTCAAGACCAGAAGGGGTTGTGAACTGAAACATGAACATGGACAAACAAGTCTTAGCCAAAATCAATGCTTTACAAATCCTTAGTTTTGGTTCAGTGTTTTTGTAGGTATTTCAAACCTGTATTAGGTACAAACTAGGAACAAATTAGGTATAAGGAGAGCCATGAATTCTCCCAAATCTGTGTATCATTGGCTTGATGAACTGTGTTTATGGAGCATGCTGCAAAGGTGTTTCATGTGGTGCGAAGATCAAACCCGTCTCCAAAAGGTTTTCAACACATTCATATTTTTAAACAGAAGAGAATTATTTAAGTTTAAAGACATTGATTGAGGGTTAATGATTGTATAGTTTATTAATCAAATGTGTTTATCAGGGAAAAACAGCTACAATTCACTTACAATTGAGATTTTACTCCATTTTAACGTTATTTTAATGAGCTACAGATTTGAATGTGGGCTTTGTTCATCTGTTGCTTCCGCTCAATTGCGGTTTCGCCCCAAGAAGACACAGGACAGATTGATCAGGCTTCTAGTCATTGTGAGGCTTAAATGAAGTGAACAGGACCGTATGTTTCTAAACCAAATGAGAGGATTAAGGCAAAAAGGGAAAAAAAAGGCCAAGAAAAGCACTCCCCCCAAAGAAAACCAACTATTCTACACTACACGCTATTTAAGTTTGTGTGCAGATGCTGAATTCACTACTACAGTATCCCAGTTTTCCTGGGCGAGCAACAGAAGGAAAAGTTATGCAAGTGAAAATCACATATGTCCCCCACAAACCCTGAACATGTCATGGACAGAGAAAGGTTCTGGTTTTTCAAATTTTTCTGCTCTAATAATTTTAATGTCAAAGGAATAATAATATCATTATGTTGGGTATTTTTCTTAGAACATAATGATTTATATCTGAATGTAGAAACATATTTAGCAGCTGATGGTTTGTTAAAAATTATTCTACATGGACGTGACTTATGTTAAAGCTTATTTGAATCGTTTCTGTGGCTGATATTCATAACTACACTGGTGTCTAGGTAAAGTTCTTTAGTGGGAAACAGAGGCCAGACAGGTTTTGGCTGCTTTTGTTACCATCTCACATATGTGGCTTAGGAAGGCCACGGCTTCTAGCATGCTATTTTCCTTGGTAATTATATACAAGCCATGCTGATAACCATGGAGGGGGCCTTTAGAAGCAAGAACAAAACTGATTCTGGTTATATTAGAATGAATTCTGTAAAGCAACTTTAGTCAACCTTATTAAGTGATAAATTCATTATTCTTTCTGAGTTTCCATGGATCAAACTTTTGATAACAAGAAAATCACTTACACCACCATTATGTTGTCTTCTAAACTTATTAATGATTTGCAATTAATGTGAAGTTCCTAAGCTAACATTTAAAAAATATCCAGTCTTCTATGAGGAATAATCATATTCTTATAAATCAATACTCTTGGAGGAATAGATGGTGTAATAGGTCCTGCGGATTTGTTTGAATGAAACATCAATAAAAATATTTGTAGTTGATAATGCTGTGTATACATAAAACAATTACGTATGTCATTTTGAATTATGATGTAATTTATTTCATTATTTCAGTTACTTTAATATATGTTAAATCTGCATTTGAAAGTGTTTTCATTTGTATGGAATTTTATTTTGTGTGTTAGATATTACCTGTCACAGTTATAAATAGTAAACCTTTTAAAGACTGTGTATTTATTTCCATAGGAGAGCAACTCATTACTGCAGAAGTCTTTTGTTACTCTCATGGATTAGGATGTTTTTCTGGTGTGTGTTTGTTTCCTTGTTTGAGGCATGCTTCTACGTGCATGTGGACCTGGAATTCCTATGTGGTTAAGACTGACCTCGAACTCAAGACAGTCTTATGGCTCTGCTTTTTGAGTGCTGGGATTCCCAATATGAGAGCAAACTGGGCACTGCATTATATATTTTAATCTTTTCATTGTCTCCACCTACTTTGTATTTTGATTTTGCTTAAAATGTGATAGACCTATTTTAATTTTCTTTGATTCTTGTTTTATTTATCATATTAATATGTTTGGATATCCTAAGAAATATGTGTGCCAAGACCAAACCAATATCAAATAAGATATAGAAATTAAGGAGCTAGGAAAAAGAAATGAGCAAAACTCTATGTGAATGAAGTCAAGGAAACGCTTAGTACTTTCTGTCAGTGAGAGCTGGTCCTGCACTGTGCTTGAGCTGCTGTGTAACTTGATGAGTGACAAGATTATCATTGCAAATGATGGTGGTTTTGATTCTTTAGTTGCTTTTTGGTTTAGATTAATGCCAACTTTCAAATGTATCTCATATTAAAATATTGACAAAATCCTTCAAAGAATGAGACAAAAATAAGGAAAGAAGTTGAGTTTGATTTTATTGTTAGCAATTAGGTAAGGATCAAGAGTTCCTATTGCTTGTCATTTGTAATTATGTTTGATTTTGTAATAATTTTAGGTTTTGTCCTTCAGTTTTGTTTTTAAATGATAGATTTTGTTTACTGCAAGAATGTTTTATTTATGTATTCAGTTTTTGATAGACTTTTGCATAAAGAGAAATAATCCTTGGAAGCAATTTTACAAATAGATTAAATTTGAAACATAATTGGGAAGCTTTGACTAAACTCTTCTGAAGATTTATGTAGTGTATTCCTTACACAGAGATCATTATGCTAGCTATTAATTACGATAAAACTTAAAATGAATCCCCAATACTTTTATAATTACACATTTTAAAGAAAAGTTTTAACAGAAGATATTTATGCTTGTTTAACTAATGTCTTTCAGAATCTGCACATGGCAGACATGTGGGTCTTACACAAAGATATGCATTAAAGTTATGCAGTGACATATCCCATCGTCAAGGGCTTAACTTCATTTTCATGGCATGTATACACAGCCATTACAGGAATGTTTTTGTCTTGCATTGAATATTAAAATTTTCTCTGAATATTCTACGGTCTAAATACCCATAATTGTGGTTCATTTCACTTAATGGTCATCCATATAAAATTAAAGTCTAAAATATTACTATTTCCTTCAGCTAATGCAATTTATATAACTTATTATAGGTTGGCTGATGTTTTCACAGAGCACAGATTTTTCCAAGTCTCCTGACTTTTTCATTTGAATGAGTTTTTCCTTTTATTGATATTGTCCTCCAGATAAGTTCAAGGTGAAGGTTTTGGGCTCAAAGCTGCACGTCATTTATGAAATTGTTGTTTATCTGGAAATAAGCACCTTTGACATTATTCTTTCCTTAGTCAGCCTTATGTTCTCTTATGTAAATGACCATACCTGTGTGCTTTTAAAAATCACTATTTCCAATGGGCACATTGAAAAATCCTTAGCTATTCAGTGCTTTTTCTTCAAATAAATGTAAAGTGGGTGCATTGTGCCTTAGATTAAAGGCCAGTGAGGCAGACAAAAGGGACACCATTGCAAATTAAACCATAAAAGTCTGAAGTATTATTAAGAGGTTCACAGATACTATGTTCCAATCAGGTTCAATAAGGGCTGAATTCCTATTATGTTCCCAAAGCCTCCAAAAAGACATGGGAAGGCACCAGAGCTAAAGTCCTCAAAGGGAAAGCACTGAGGCCAAGAACACATGAATGTATGGCTGGGTAATGGGCTTTTCATCTTTGAAATAAAAACAGTGTGGTTCAATTGGAACCGAAGTGTCCCCTTTGAGAAAGTTTATTTTAATGAGTTTCCATTTTATGCGTGGGCTGCTCTTTAAAATCGAGGCTGTTCCATTGAAGCCGCACCCGATGAAGACGCAAGACAGATTGTCCAAGCTTGCGGCTATTGTCAGGGGTTGATGAAGTGTGTGGGCCCTTATGGTTGATAACAGAAGTAGATGGTCAAAGCCAATAAATAAAACGTTAACTCTGATTGTTGGCTGCTTTATCAGAAAGGCTTCCGTTAGCATGGACCTTCGGTTTTGAAGGACTTGTGAACCCAAAGGCAGCCTGTAGTTCTATCACATAAACTAAGTCCCTTGGACACGTAACAATATGTCTCGCTGGATAAACTCAGTGTAGTTTATATAATTCCGAACGATTTGTTTTTAATTTGGAAACCAGCACTGTAAAAATCTTGACAGACAATTAATGCCATGTAAATCTGCCATATTCTTTACTAATTTACAAAAGACGGCTCCAGAGGGAAGTGGTTTTCTGGGGTTCTTAATGGTACCCCTTTTAGAATTAACAATTTGATGTGCTTTAGTAGTTCAGTACTTGAGTGTATGGAAAGGATGAAGAGACTCTATAAACAGTTTAGGCCACAGAACCACCTTGGGTTTTATAAGTGAAATTCCCTTTCCGAAATGATATTCACATCCTCTCAAATGGGTTTTTATTTTTTAACATTCCATCTATTTAATTTTGGGGCAATAAATGCTATGCTGCATACAGATTCTTATCCTAAAATAATATAATAAATAAGTTGGAACTTCTTGTCAGGAGCTGAGGTTTCTTAAAAATGGATTCTTGTGACCTCTTAATTATACTGTAAGAATTTAGAAGTTGCTATATACCATGTCAGTTTAAATCATGGTTATGATAGCAGACTGTGCCCAACTTTGATAGGTGGTCCTAAAGAGGCAGCCTTACTCCGCAATCACCTTAAACCTGAAACATTCCCTCTACCTTATATCCCTTTCTCCTGCTACTTTGTATCACATTAGATACAAGTGCATCTTTCAGCCCACTTATGCTTCAAGCTTTCTACAAAACCATTTCCTCTTGAATGCCTTCCTATCTCCAGGAAGTTTTATCAGACTTTCATCCCAATAATGACTTTTGGGTAGACACGAGTGTGCAGGGGATCATGATTGATTTCATGACTGAACCTGGGACGATGGATATAAGAGACCCACATTTGTACAAGAGGGGCTATTTTGTTGAGGCAGCCAATGCTGATGTATGAGCACCTAAGCATTTGGCCCTAAAGAAGACTCTTGAGGGAGCCTGAAGCATCATTATCATACCTCACACTCAGAACCGTGATGAATAAACAGGCTGCTAATAGCTCTCACTTTCAATCTGTAACAGTGAATAGAAACAAGCACTCCTCATTCTGCTCTGTTATAAGAGGTCTGCTTTACATATTTGAAGCCATGTATACCTATAGATATAGCAACATAAAAACTTAAGTCAGTGGCTTAAACTTTATCTAGGCCTTTGAAATTATTTATTTTAAAATGTTGATATTTTCATATATAAGTGGCCTGAGTTGTATCCCTAATGATATTACATGGCCATGCAGGAGGTACGTGAACATTTGTCGGTATAGTAGTTTACATTAATATCTGTTAAGGTTAGCTGTTTCCTAACTCTATGGTACTATTTTACAATGATTTGGTTGGTTTTATGCCATCATGTTACAGCGTTACTGTGATTTGCTAGAGCATTCTAACTTATTTATTCTGAAGAGTTAAGACTCTTCAAGATGTGAGTCAAGACAGACATGATAGACTGATGAGGTGTCAACATGTTATTTCGTACTTGCAGACTTCCTAAAGGTAGAAACAAAATATGGCTTGAAGGGTTATTCGATTTTGCTCCATTATGTAAATGCATCTAGTGTCTCTCACAAACACAGGTTGCAAGTTGAGCAGTTTGCACAGCATTCTAGAATCTTCAGTTAATATGGTTGCAGAATTATGTATACTGCTTAATAGTAGCAACATGGCACTCCTCAACCCCCTTTGCACAAGAGTAGTTTAAATTCCTGTTCCAAGTTAGTGATATATCACTTTTTCCTCCTAAAGATTGCTGTTATTTTTAATCTCTAATGTATATGTCAGGCAAATTTTAAAATTACCAAAAACTGAGGCTAGACCAATGATTTAGTGGTTGAGAGAGCCTGTACTGCTCTTGCAGAGGATCCACATTCTGTTCTCAAAACTCATGTCCAGTCACTCACAATCACCTCTATCTCCAGGTCTAAGGTGATACAGTGCCTTAGGCGTTGTAGGGCACCAGCATTCACATGCACATATCTCTAAACACACGGGCACACACACACACACACACCACTTAACATAAATCTTAAACACTAAATTTGAAAATAACTAAATGAATTGTGTGTGTCTGCCACATGTGTTCCATGTATACCACCAGAATCATAAGGAAGGCACAATGCTGTGCTATGAAGTTAGAGTTAAAGGTAGGAGTGAATTACTGTCTATGGAGGCTGGGAACAAACTGGGATCCCCTGGAAAAGCGGGAAGCACACTTAACAGCTAAGCTGGCTCTCTACCTCCTAGAATATTAACTGAAACACAGTAGGTTAAAAAAGAAATGACCACTAATGCTGAGAAAATTGTGAGTCAGCCTGTAGTCATTATTGTAGGAATATACATCAGTTGAGGCACTGAGGAAACAATGTGAGACTTCTCAACTGAAAACAGAGCTACCAAACAGCCCAGTGGTACCACTCCTGGGCATATCCCCAAAGACTTCTGCCTCCTACCACACATTGCTTGTCCATGTTCATTGCTGTCCTATTCGCAATAGCAAGGAAGTGTACATCAACAAATGACTGGGTCATGGGGGTGGTGTGCATATACACAATGGAATTGTGTGTAGTTGTGAAGGAAAATGGAAAGATGGAATTTCCAAGAAAATAGATGGAACTGGAAACTATTGTGTTAAGGGAGGTATCCAAGACTCAAAAAGACAAATCTGTGTGTTTTCGTGCCATACACAAATCTTTCTAAAAGTGTGGAAACGAGTGTGGGGTGGAGGTAGGGCCATGTGATGGCAGAAAGGGGCTTTAAGGAAAGGGCTGCATAACAGGATGTCTGTGATAAGAAAGAGGAAGGGGGAAATCACTGGGGAGGGAAGGACACAGTGGTGACAGGGGAGGGGAGAGGGATGAGTGGCAGAAGAGTGTGTGTTGAGTGTGCATGTTTCACATCATGATTTCCTCAAGTTGCTATGTATATAATATTTATATTGTACTAGATATTACAAATTTTAAAGTTAAACTTAAAAAATCGAGAAGCTAGCAATATAGTTCAGGACCAGAATGCTTACCTGACATGTGCAAAGTCCTGGAATCAACCTCCAACACTGAAAAAAAAAAAAAAAACCCGCAATCCATAAATAAAATAGAAATTTAAATAAGATAATAAAGTAGTTTCTCTTTATCTGTTAGAAATACATACCAAGACCCCCATGAAGTGTCTGGAACTCTAAATAGTACTAAACATTGCATACACTGTTTTATCTTGTATATACACATTTGCAATAAAGTTTAATTTGTGAAATTAGGCACAGTGATATTAAGAATAATGGTAGCAAGGTAGGATCACTGTAACAACATACTGTAATGAAAGCTATGTGGATATGGTCTGTTTTGTTCTCAACATCTGACTGGAGCAGCCTGCTGGAGATGATACAGTTCCTGACGTGATGAGTGAGCTGATTCCTACAGCCGCTGTGAAGTAGTGTTAAGCTATCAAAGAAGGATTCCCTGAACATAAGCATTGTAATTCCTCAGTTTATCTAAGAACTGGGGTTGTCAAAGCGCAGGTGTGTAGGCTATGCCATGTGGGTACACAGGACAAAGGGACCATTCCGTAGCCTGGTGGAACTAAGGGCAGAATGTCAGAGTGTGAGATTTCATCAAGTTCCTTAGAACAGTATATACTTGAAAATTCATGAATTATTCCTGTAATTTTCCTTTCTATATTTTCAGATCACAGATAGCCACTGGTAGTCAAGACAGTGCAAATTATGGAAATAGTAGGGGAGGGGACTAATGTAGTAAGATTTCTGGTATGTTAAACAGGAGAAGTTCTTGAAGTGTAACACAAATTCTAATTTCTAATATATTTCAACAAAGATGCTTCCAGATTTTGAGCCTTTAAGTCACTGACTGGAAACCTTCCACCCATCGGAGCCTCAGGTCATTTACCAGAAATGCCCCCTTTCTCTATTCCTTCATTAGGAGGTTTAATTCTCAACTAGGAGTGTGACAGTTTATTCATAACACGGTGAGAAGGGATCCTACATCATTTTTCAGTATCCATTTTCTCTTCAACATTAGACTAACAATTGTTTAAAATTGTTTAGTGTTGAGTTTATCCTGATTTTTTTTTTTACATTCAGAAACTTACATCATCTTTGTGTGCAACCATCCATCCTGAGAACAGGGTGATAGGGACATCAGTTTTCATACGGTATGTGACACAGAACCAGAAATGGGACACTGTTGTATCCAGACCAGCCTGTCACTGAGAGATGACCTAAGACTTCCTGATCAATTCTGACAAGTCGCTGGCAGTTTTCAGGGGAAGCACATATGTGACAAAGGACAAGCAGGGTTTCATGTTGTCAACAAGAACCCTCCAGTCCCAAATAGGAGTCAGATTGCTGACAGTTCGGATTTGTGGGTACACTTGATTTTCATCTCTAGCAAAACCAGAAAATCCCACATGCACATCCCTCCACAGATGCAATATATTCTTCAACTTTTTGCCAGTTGACTTACGCATTTTCTCATATTTACTCATGGGTGTGGGAGGTCCTTCTGTAATGTACTGCTTTTATAGGCTATTGAATAAAGCTGTTTCAGCCAGTGGATTAACAGAATAGAGCTAAGCAGGAAAACTAAACTGAATGCTGGGAGAAAGAAGGCAGAGTCAATGGGACACCATGTAACCACTGCAGGAGACAGATGTGCTGGAATCTTACCACAAGTCTTGTGGTAAAATATAAAATAATGGAAATGGGTTTTTAACATATAAAAGTCAGAAATACGCTTAAGCTCTTGGCCAAACAGTATTGCAATTAATATAGTTTCTATGTGGTTATTTCAAGTTTGGGTGACTGAGAACAAACAAGCAGCCTCTGCCAACAATTTACATCATCCTGGATCCTGAATGATGAGAAGTCAGGGATATTATTAGTTAAATGAGTGTCTTTAGGTGTATGTACACAATATGTCCACGTGTGTGTGTGTGTGTGTGTGTGTGTAGATATGTCTGTTGAGGCCAGAGGTCAACCTGGAGTGTCATTCTTCAGAAACTGTTCACTTTAGTTTTAGATACAGGGTCTCTGACTCTCACTGTGACCGGGGCCTTGCTGATTAGGCTAGGCTGCCTGCTCAGTAAACTCCAGGGATCTTTGCCTTCTCCCCTCACAGCTAACACAAGTGACTCCTTATATAGAGACTGTGAACTAAACTCATGTCCTTACACTTCTGTGGCCAGCACTGTACTGGCAGCTATCTCTATAACCTCTCAATAGATATTCTCTACAATATCACAGGAAATATCTTTGTATTTAAAAATTATTGTTAGCATAAAAAGGGACATTTCTGGCTCCTGACTCAGTTTTGAGCATTAATACCTTGTACATTGCATTGATTATAAAGAGATCATGTGATGTGATTGTGTGACTGCTGGAGCCAGAACACATGGATTTGAGTTTTGGTTCCTCATAGGACTCTGGTGGAGTTGAGCACAGCATTACTAAATGTCTCTGAAAAGAAGGAGCCTTATATGTAAAATATGAATAACAAAAGCTCCTGTCTCTTTATTTGCTATGTTTAGTATTTGAACATGGCATCAAGTAGGTGTTGCTACAGTAAGTGTAGAGAAAATGGGAGGACAGTTTGCAGGTATCAGTTTTCTTCCTGCATCTTGTAGGTCTTGGGGATGGAACTCAGGTCATCAGGCCTGGTGGTTGATTCTTTTACCTGCTGAGCTATCTTGCTGGCTCCTTATGTTTTACAGCTCTGGAATGCAATTTTGGTAGGATACTATATTACATTTAAAAAGAGATATGAGATTATAGCCCTAACCACATTTGAACAAACATTTCCTGAAAAACTTTCTGCCTACTAATACTCTCTCCTTTGGGGCTTCTAGTTACTTGTATTGCTTAGATGGTTCTGATTATACCACTGTGTTGTAATAAGGCCACTTGTTGGTTTCCCAGCCACCCAAACTCCCAAAATAATCACACAGAAACTATATTAATTAAATCACCGATTGGCCTATTAGCTCTAGCTTTTTGTTCACTTGCTCTTAAATCTTAATTAAACCCATCTCCATTAATTTGTGCATCACCAGCAGATCATGGCCTACCAGCAAAGTTTCAGCATGTCTGTCTCTGGAGGTGGCTCCGTGGCTTCTCCTGACTCCACCCCCTTTCTTCCAGCATTCAGTTTAGTTTTCCTGGCCTACCTCTACTCTGCCCTATCACAGGCCTAAGACAGTTTCTTTATTAACCAATGGTGTTCACAGCATAAAGCGGGGAATGCGGCATCACCACTGGATAGTATCACTCTTATTCTAAGTTTTTAAAAATTATTTTCTTCTCTTTTGGTAATTTCTATTACTATTCCATCAAATCCATTCATTTTCTGCAGCACCGGGTCTGATCTGTTTTTAGTCACGCTCAGTTCCCTCTTCACAGAAGTTACTTCATCTTTCATTTAAAAAAATTTCCACTTCTTTGTGTCTACTACTTTGGGGATAAATGGAAAACATTTGAACAAATGCTGTATAAACCTCTCCATCTACTCATTTCGTGCTCTCTCATTTGGGAGTGTGTATGATTGACTGCTTCATTGAGTACCTGATAATATTTGATTGCAGACTGAATATCAAACATTTCATGTTAGGCCATGTTGCCCTTCATCATATTTCTTTTAAAAGTGTGAGACTTTGTTCTAGAATTCAGCTAAGATGTCTGGATATTAATGTGACTCATTTGAAATTTAAGTTTAAACTGTGGAAGGCTGTATCTGGCCTTGGATCACAGGACACATCTCAAATACTAACCTGGCAATTTGTTCAGTAATACCAGTTATTAACTAACTCACTATCTATCCATTATTCAATAGATATTATATCAATTTATTGGGTATTATCAATTAATGATGAATAAAAATCCTCCAGGCAATTATAGTTGAGAAAACCCAATCCACACAAGCATAAACGTTATCAGATAGTATTACGTATTAATAGAATAATATGAAAAGTGCCGTAGATCTATCGGCATATTACTTTCCCATGTGTATATGTTAAAATATAGTCATCAAATTTTACTTCCTGTTTAATATTCTCTTTTATACCTAAGGTCTGGAAAATTATTTATATAATTTTTTATATTTATAGATACACAGAGTGATGTGTAATGTAAATAAATACATGTGTATGTGTGTGTATGAGTATATATATGGAGAAATGTGTGCAGATATGTATACATATTTATGTAATTGCATATTAACAAAGAAGAACAATATATTTACTTTCATAAACATTCAAAAACCCATTCAACAAATATATATAATAAGCTGTTATTATAATTCTGGAATTGGAGCCACCGTCGTGAACAAAATCAAGGCCTTTCAAAACACAAATTCAAAAACAGAAAATGAAGTGGCAATAACACATGAAACATTATCAAAGAAGACTAGATTTATCTTCCAGCAAGGTTTGTGGAGACACTTGCATTCTGTTAATGGTAGAAAACTTGCCCCAGGCAGGCCAGCTTGTTTGTGTTCTGAGATCCAGTTTCCACGAGCTAATATCACAACTTCCAGATAAGTGTTTTTTTTTAAAGGACTACGAATGTATTGATATTTTTGTCCTTTTGGTGCTATTTCTGTAGAATAGTGAATTTCTAATTTTGGAGTCTTAGGGTTTGAATTTCAAGAAGATTCTACACTGCAGAAGAGGAGCCAGCCGGAGTAGCTACACATGCTGCTACTGCTTTCCGATGCCTCTGGTTGCTGCTTCCGGCTATGAATCCTTAACTGTCACTCCGTGCCAGTCCTGTGCTGCAGGCTCTTTCTTTTAATCCCTGAAAGAACAGTGATGTGAAGGACAACAACAGCACAGAAGAGGAAATTAAGGACTGGCCATGAAATTAGTTTTAAGGTATTTATGAAAATGAAACATAGCCACCAAGACAGAAATAATTCTTAATCTGCTGTATTGAAAGGGCTACAATAAGACAATTAGCACATGCTACACTGCACATTGTAAATTGCAATTAGCATTGTTGATTTAATGACTGAGTTGATGGCCTTCTGAGAAAGACGTATTTGGAAAATTCAGATCAAATTCAACACTTTCTAGACAAAAAGAATATCACAAGAATATTTAGAAATTGGAATGAGTGTCTCATTTTTGTCCTACTGAAGGGCAATAAAGCATTCAAGTTGAGTAAGGAAAAGATGGGTTGGGCGGAGCCAACAGCTACTGGGAAGAACCTCAGCTTCCACTGGGGTTTTGGAAGGCTGAGTTTCCGTCAGAACTTCAGTGATGGGGAACTGCAATATTGAGGGCCAGAGTCTAGTTAGAACTTGTCCTAAACTGTCTTCATAATAGTCACTTTTTGTTCATCTCTGTATGTGACCAACACCTTTCTGACTAACAAGTGAACTATTTTGGAATTATTAATTTAATAGACCAGTGATGTCCAGCAACAAAAGCTAAGAATGTATTCAAGTAGTATCTAAAGAGTATTTAAAAGAGATGTACCCACTTAGTCGTAACCCATGTCCCTGATGCTTCCACCAACATATTTGAAAAATGCCTTGATTTGTGACTGCCATTTCTCTGTTACTGTGAAAGCTTCATAACACTGCTGCCACACTGGACATGCAATTGGAAGTGATGTGATTCTGTGTGTCGGGGCATGGTGACTCCTATTTCTCTCCTGAGCAAACTGCTTCCTATCTCCTTTGCGACGAGAGCTATGTGACTTGCCCCGGAAGTGCTCAATGTAGCTGGGCCTGCAAGAACCTTTTCCTGCAAACTTTGACCACCTTCTCTAAGACAGGGTCTCATGTCAGAAAGGGACTGATGATAAAACCAACCTGGCCAGGTGGTCTTTCCTTGGCCCCTTATCTTCTCTGTGAGTGTCCTGATGGGCCACTGTGGTGACTATATTAGATAATGGGACCACCAGCTAGGACCAGTGCCCAGAAGTTTATGCCGTGAGATCTTTTCTCAGTTCAGTAGGTTGTGTTGAGTGAGAGATGCTTGGGTTTCAAAGGTTGCTATCCCAAGATGTTCTAAAAATCTCTGTGCCAAGCTGGTAGAAGCGACGAAGGGTGCTAAGCCTCTCCACAGCTGTTCTGAGGAGTAAACTTTGAATACTTTGAAAACGGGACATTGTCTCATTCCTTTGCTTCATTCAGTCACAAAGATACTTTAACCTCTTAAAAGAATGGAATAAAAGTGAGTCGTCTGTCATGTACTCGCCTCTCTATGTGCAGCTTGTGGTAATGGCGGAAAACAGGCTTGATGACGGCAGGAAAGATTTTGCTGATTTGTTCTTTTAAGATCATGTAGTTTTCTGGTTTTAAATTAGAAATTAGATACTTCTAAACTTTAGATACTTTCTTCTAGTTGAACTTTTTTAGAGATTTAAATGATTTTAAACATGAAAGTAAGATTTCATCTTTTTATGTGCATATACACATTACTTTTTATTTATTATATTATGTATTTATTATATCATGCACATACATTTAATATGAAATTACATGAATTAAAACATGCTCGCAAGCTTTACCTACATTTTTAAAGCACTTGTCTTTCCATATCGTTTTTTTTTGCAGTAAAACTTACTGCGTTGCTGCTAGGGTCATTCACTGTAGATCTACAGTTATATGTCAGTAGGTTTCTGAAAGTAAAGTAGTAATTGTCCTAACAAATATAAAGCACTATCAGGGTTGACAGAAAAGAAAGGTGGCCTCTGAAGTGGGAGAAACTGAGACTGTGTGGGGCGTTGATGATAGAAAGATAAACTCATGCTTAGTGCTGCCCCGGAAGTATTTCCTCCATTAGTGTGAAATGACAGGCATTTGACCCTGAGAGGTGAGCCTGTTGAAAATGACCCAAACCAAAGGCAGCTAAGGGGTCACAGGACTAGGGAAGTTAAAAGTCAAAGGGAGTTCAGGAGTTCAGGCATAATTTGTTGCTACTGGACTTTGAGGATTAATGTTTGAAAATTACAGTTGGTTCTCCATATCTGCAGTTTTTCACTCATGAATACAAACTGAAAATATTGTTTAAAAAGCTATATGTGTGAAAATGTTGTAATGAAATCTCTTTTTTTGTACAACTAATATATTACTTCTTATTTTTAAACTTTATTTGTACTAAGCATATACATTTTCCTTCTCGGCATTCCCCAAACAAAATATGGCATAATTCTTTGCATTGTATTGGTATTATAATTGATTTGGGAACTATTTAGCTTCTGTAGCTAGATATGCTAGGTTATATAGAAATAGTACACAATCACACTAGTGATTTGGACATCCATGAGTCTTGATACTTGTGCTGTGGTCTTTGGCAAAATGTCCCACTGACATTGAAACAGTAGAGGGCCTCCTACTCGTCTCCAGAGAATCTGAGTTTATTTGCAAGGTGATTAACTGCAGAGTTTCTGACCTGGCCGAAGTTTCGCTGACACTGCCTTCACTGGGGACAGCTAGTGGAAGGAAATGGTATCATTCCAGACACAAGGGCTGCTTCCCAGAGCAGAGCAACCCGGGAGGTGCGATCTATATAAATGCCCCGTGTTGAAATGTCACCCTCAGTGAAATGAACTGGGACCGAGCTTGATGCCTCCCACACAAAAATGTCTACTGAATACTGTGGCATGACACAACCAGTCAAGAATGCAGAGATGCAAATAACTCAAATAGTGTAATATGAGATGAAACTGTGCTTGAGAAATAAGTCAGCCCAGTGAAAATAACTCAGGAGTGAATTTGCAGTTACTACTGTTTTATTTTCACCAGTCTCAAGGGCTTCTGGGAGAGAAGTTCATGTTTCCTTTTTTTGGTTTTGTCTTTGAAAGGCTATACATTATTCATAATCTTTATGTCTTTTCTTAAGCTTCTTACCTGAATTATGGTCACATCTAAATTAGCTCTAAGGACTCTCAGTTTTATTATGTTTGAGAGTGGCTTAAGTCTTTATAAGATATCAGAATAATAATTATAAGAAATATCCCATACTTTTATAAAAAAAAATCCTAGTCATTCTAGATGTCTAGATGTCAATAATTTTTTTACCATTCTACTAGAATATTTATATACATTTGAATATAAATGTAGACATAATATAAGCAACTAGACGTAATATAAACAATATATTTGATTCTACATTTCTATACATATGTCCATATGATTATATGATTTTTTTCAGTTTCTTATCTTCTCTTTCAAATCCATATAATTCAGGAATATCTAATAAATAAGACACAAGGTAGAAATATGGAGTTCTAAATATCAAACGTATTGTTGTTCAAACTGGTCAGAAAAATGAGGTGTGGCATTTGAAAGGGCTTATGGGATATTCACTATGTTGGGTTCTTGCTCACCAAACAAGCAAGTGATGGTCCACCCAAGCCAATAATTTGCTGTGTACACAGCTACCATACCTTTCCTGATCTGTAGTTTAGAGGGAATCCCCAATGTTTTACTTTTTGGAGATCAGCTTTAGCTAGTGAAATGACATGAACCATGCATGTTGCATCACTCTGGTCCAGAATTAGATGAGTTCACATCCTTATGTGGATGGAGGCAAAGGAAGTGGTAAGGGATAGATAGCGGAGAAAACAACTGATTATGTGAGATAAATGTATGTCTAAGGCTTCTTGGAGGATAAAATATCTTTACTGTGATTTTAGTATGTATGATTGAGACTTTTACTAGTAATTTCAGTGTTTTGACATTGGATAGAATCTGAATGCATATAGTATGTGGTTGGTTGGATGAGAAACGTCTGTCATAGTCTTTTGTATTTGAACACATGGTCCTAGGTTAGTGATGCTCTTTAGGGAGGTTGAGTCTTTAGGAGGTGGAATCTTGCTAGAGAAAGTAGGTCACTGGGGGTGGGCTTTGAGGATTTAAGGATCCCCCTCCCTTCCAGTTCTCTCTTTCTACTTGTGGATAAGAATGTGCTCTTTCAGTTTCATGCCCCACTCACCGGCCATCTTTTCCTCTGCTCTCATGGACTCTCTTCTGGAACTACAAGTCAAATAAACTCTTCCATAAGTGGCTTTGATCTGAGTCATCAAATTTTATTATAGCAAGAGAAAGCAAACTAGGAAATAGTATATATACATGTACCTTCAATAATAGAGAATGCTTTAATTCTTATTTTAAAATACTATGAATTTCCACTAGAAAATTAATTCAGAAAAATAATGTTTAAATGTTATTATGACAGTTCCTACAGCCATAGACAAGAAAGGAAAAATATCTTTATGACAACATGAAATGTGAACTTGCAGAACTCTCTCAGAAACTCTAGCTAAGCTTATTATTGCCAGTTTAAAAGTATCTTTTCAGTGGCTCACAGTAACCTCAAAATAATTTGCCTCATTTGACTGTGTTTACCTATATTTTGTTCTTTTTTATCTTTCATGAAAGCTTTGAAAATGAACCAGCATTTTATTATATTGATAATCATGTTATTATTATATTATTATATTTGAATTTTAAATTATTACTGTTGTTATTAATAGCAGTATATTATATATTACTTTATTATGTCATCATTTATTATTATTTTATTGTATTATTATTGAAAATATTTTCACTTACTGTGAAACACTCAATATACATCACTGGATGGCTAACTGGGAGGACGTTATAGGGCATAAAGAATGAACTCAAAGGACCAGGAATTCTGATACCAACATTATATATACTAAATATTTTATTATTATCTTGATGGATTCTCATGGGAGACTACTTTCCTTAACGGTTTCATGTACAAACAAAAGTGTATTTGCTTTTGCGGAATACCAAAGGAAAGCACAAAGGTGTTATCTGTATGTGAGAATGTAACAAGTCTCATGCCGCATAGGGTTCCTGGTAGCTACAGTGAAGACAAAGTAGAGAGAGGAAAATGCTATGGTTTTACTCTTTTTTTGAGTTTAATTTTGAAAATCTTTAGAAAAAGAATCAAAACCTAGAACAATGTAAAACAAGTATGTTAATAAAATATTAGTTAAGTGACTCTCCAGTGTAACCTGCTATGCTAGTTATTTGAGAAACTTTATCTGAGATGACAGGTGAGTTCTATCCCCAGTGTGAGCTTTTGATTATAAGTTATATTTGCAACTGAATTTATTAAGTTTGAGAGTGACAATAGTCAATAAAGTATATAAGGTCTTTGTTTACTTAAAAGAAAGGACCATGGGCCTGCTTGTGGGATGAATTGATTTTGACACTCTGGACCCAAATGGTAACCTCTGAACTTCATATGTGATTTTAAAATTCAGAAAAAAAAACAACAGGAAGTGAGGGAAAGAAGGGAGAGAAGAAACACCAGTCTAGTTTACTGTCTGCACTATGTAGTAAGTCCTCCCAAGGAAGTTTGTCCTGCACTTTTAAATGAGAAGGAACCTGGACATGACCTGCACACATCAGAGATCTGATTGACCTTTAGCTGTCAGTCTGTGGCCACCAGCTAAGCAAGCATACTGGGACATATTAGATCCTAGAATTTGTAAAATACTGTTAGCTCCCATATCCCATCTTGTTGACTTCCCTAGCAACCATCAGGACTGAAGGAAAATGAACTTCATCAAGAGTGGGAGTTTCTTTGTGCCACTTCTACACTCTTTTATTCCTGGAAGATTTGTTAGCCATACATATATGCAGTGCAGCTATACAGACACTCAGTGCAGCTGTAGAGATAGGCAGTGTAGGTGTACATATATCCATTGCATCTGTACAGATAGGCAGTGTGGCTGTGAAGATAAGTATGCAGTGCAGCTGTACAGATATGCAGCGCAGTTGTACAGATACACAGTGCAGCTGTGCAGATATGTGTGCAGCTGTACAGATATGCAGTGCAGCTGTACAGATACACAGTGCAGGTGTACCTATATCCATTGCAGCTGTACAGATATGCAGTGCAGCTGTGCAAATATATATGCAGTGCAACTATACAGATATGCAGTTCAGCTGTACAGATATGCAGTGCAGCTATACAGATACACAGTTCAGCTGTGCAGATATGTGTGCAGCTGTACAGATATGCAGTGCAGCTTTACAGATACACAGTGCAGGTGTAACTATATCCATTGCAGCTGTACAGATATGCAGTGCAGCTATACAGATACACAGTTCAGCTGTGCAGATATGTGTGCAGGTGTACCTATATCCATTGCAGCTGTACAGATATACAGTACAGCTGTACAGATACACGGTGCAGCTGTACAGATATGCAGTGGAGCTGTACAAATATGCAGTACAGCTGTGCAAATATATATGCAGTGCAACTGTATAGATATGCAGCGCAGTTGTACAGATACACAGTGCAGCTGTGTAAATATGTGTGCAGCTGTACAGATATGCAGTGGAGCTTTACAAATATGCAGTGCAACTGTGCAAATATATATGCAGTGCAGCTGTACAGATATGCAATGCAGCTGTACAGATATGCAGCATAGTTGTGCAAATAAGCAGTGCAGCTGTACAGATATATACAAGGAAGCTGTACAGATATGCAGTGCAGGTGTATATTTGCAGTACAGCTGTACAGATACGTAGTGCAGCTATATATATATATATATATATAGTGCATCTGTACATATCCAATGCAGTTGTACAGATAGGCAGTGCAGCTGTACAGATAGATATGCAGCACAGCTGTACAAATATGCAGTGGAGCTGTACAGATATACAGCACAGCTGTACAGAGAGATATGCAGTGCAGTTTTACAAATATGCAGCACATTTATACAGATACACAGTGCAGCTGTACAGATATGCAGTGAAGCTGTGTAGATATGCAGTGCAGGTATAGTTATGCAGTACAGCTGTACAGATATGCGGTGCAGCTGTACTGTAGATATGTTTTGAGTTCTTTAGCTGCAGGGTTTTTTTTTTTTGAGACAGGGTTTCTCTGTGGCTTTGGAGCCTGTCCTAGAACTAGCTCTTGTAGACCAGGCTGGCCTCAAACTCACAGAGATCCGCCGTAGCTGCAGTTTTTAAATGGATGCTAATATGGTCTTTGTTTCTTTTCTATGTTGTGATAAAATACCATGATCAGGGCAACTTATATAAGAAAGCATTTAATTTAAGGCCCAAAGTTCCAGAGGATTATAATCCATGACCATCATCATGGGGAGCCTGGCAACAGGCAGGCAGGCATGGTCTGGAGTGGTAACTGAGAGTTCACAGTTTTACCCACAAGCAGGTGGGAGAGACACTCTGGGAATGGCACTAGTCTCTTAGAGCCTCATAGCCCAGCCCCAGTCAAACACCTCCTCTAAAAGGCCACACCTCCCAATCCTTCTCAAATAGGTCCATCATCTGGGGACAAATATTCAAACATATGATCATGTAGAAAAGTTTCGTTCAAATCACTGCAAACGTGTTATTGTTTAAAGCTGAGCTATTGAGATTTTCTATTACCAATTCTGTAAGTTACAGGAGGACATAGATGGACTGACTGATTACTCAGTTGCAATGATTACATGAAATTCCTGTTTCTGCTTTTAATAGCAATATAAATTTCCTTTGTAAGAAAATTTTCCCAGTAACAGTGGTCTTGACTCTTGTTTTTCTGTGTGCCAGGGAGAGCTGTTGCCATGTTACCTAAGGGATGGAATTCAGAGGAAAGTCCTGACCTAGCAGAGAAAGCTTAAAAAATGACTCGAGTTTTCCTAACCTTGCCGATGATGCAGGAGAGATTCTTTATCATAAAGGCCACTTTGTTGTCATTGATTACTGTGCTGATGGGGATGTCACAGTCCTCACTAATGGCAACTGATAGCAGCAAGAGGGCCCTTGTTTGTCTCTGCAATCTTCAAGCATCCACAGGTTTGTGCTAGAGTTTTCATCAGAAAGCAGATAAGGAGGGAACTCTACTTGTTAAACCTTTGACAATTAATTCTACCACATTACAATAAGGGACCTCATTTCTGAGTTCCTTAATATGAGGAGATACATGCTAAAGTTGTGAATAACTTCTCAAGGACACTGGGGAAAATGGTGCTTTGAAAATAGCTTCCTAGAGTGGGTATAAGAAATGGGCCTAAAGTTCAAACTTTCCTTCAGTCTTATTCACCATCAGCATGTTTCACTCAGGGTTTTATATTTACCATTACCATGAACCCTAACTTTAGCTTCAAACCTACACCCCCAAATTTTCCTTAACTAAGGTGAATGTTATAGCTTAACATGATCTATTTGCTTTAAAGGCAATTTTTACAGAATCTTAGTTCAGAAAGAAATCTGCCTCCTAAAAACATTGACAGAGGAGTCTCCAAAGAATACTTGGGAATGGCTGAGCACTGTAAGCATGTGCTGGGGACGATCACCTAAGATAGTCTGAAACAATCCATGGCTACAAATATCAGTCACAAAGGCAGTCTCTGTTTAGGATTCGGCAAATGGGTGTGGAGCAACTGTCTTTGCTGTAGCACTTAGAGTACGGCTGGGGTGGCCTCTGCACAAAGTTGTGATTCTATCGGAGACCATTGTTAACTGTTCTTAGCACACACAGTCATTCACAAGAACCCTCTGTCATTGCATTTCAGTTCTTTCTTTCTTTCTTTCTTTCTTTCTTTCTTTCTTTCTTTCTTTCCGTTAGGATTGACAAAGACTCCATTTTAAATCTACTACATTTCCTAAGTGTTATAGGCTAGGATTTAATTACATTTAAGTAGAGGGGGGTGTCTTAATGCTGTTTTCATTTTTTTTAGTAATGCATCCTAGTAAGTGCCTAATAAAAATGATTCTTATGTAAATAAAAGTATTAGGTTCAGTGTAGGCCTTCTGGGTTATAGTAAGCTGTTGTTAAATATGGAGAGTTTTTTTTTATACATGTCAGAGTTAAGTTCTCAAAATATTAAAATACCATGTTCCTGACTTTGACTGTTCTGGCTGAATTGCTATATCATCTTGATACTTTCTAGCATTTTCTGAGCAATTAATGAAACAGTTATGATGGCTCTAAAAGGATGTAATTGGAAAAGAAAGATGACCTGTACTGGATGAAATTCTTAATTAATCTTTCACTGTTAAATTGTGCCAAATTAATCAAGTATATTGCCTACACCAAAGGCAACTACACTTACATATCTCACTCTTATCTTTCACCAAGCCATATATTAAAAATTAATTTCTAATTTAAAAGTATATTTAACTGTAAAACCATCCATTCTAAATAACTTTATTAACTCTTTTCCCAAAATATCTTACAAGATTTCATGTTTAAAAAAGGGGGCTCTGTGTTTGGTATTTTGAGATTTGGGGGGGGGATAGGCATGGATGCTGAAACATCAAATTCGAATATATATTTTCTTCTTATGGATAATCTTCTTTGACAGATACGATTCATTTACTTACTGGTTGATTTCATTCATTTGTTCATTACATATTCATCTTAAAAATGCTATCTTAGGTGCTGAGAACGAATGTGAAAAAAATTACAATAGCAATGTTCTGGTATGCGAGCAAGCAGTGGGTGAAGTAGATTCTAATCATGTTGTACATAAATACTCTTAGAGCATTCAAGAAATCATGGAAGGTGATTACTCCTCCAACAAACTGTTTCGAATAGTGCGTTGCACTTGCCCCTGGTTCTTGCTCTATTATTTATCACCATCACACACCAAAGCAGTGACACACAGTCTCCCAAACACACTCATGTGTGCTGTGCTTCTCTGCTGGAAGGTTGCTGCATTTACCTCTGCAAGAACTGTATGTGAGTTAGGGTCCCTTAGCTTTCTGCCCAATTCCTAGGTTGTGAACCATCACCCTGTCTGTGATATTTAATTACTGAATAGGGCCTGGAGATAAATGTCATATTTAGTTCAATGCAAGGGGCTTAATGGGTAAAATACAATCAATACACCTATATAGTTAATTCTCCTGCCCGCCCCCCCCCCCACACACACATAGTCAACAAACTATTGATTCAATCAGTTAAGTAGAGGTTGTATGACAGACATAGCCTGCATGGTAACATAAAATGAGTTTATTATTTAGTCAGATATTTTGTTAAGGTGAGTTCACTGAGCTGTGGAACACTTGAAGATAAGCATGTAACATCTTCCTCACAGTTGCAAGATGCTGAAAAACTATTGCCTTGAGTATAAGAGCTGAAAAAGATGCTTTGGTAATACAATGCGGGGACCCTGTTTATCTTACTACTTGGCATCCTGAGAATATAAGAAGCTTTTTAATAACATTAAAATGCACCCATGACATACTTTTCTTAGAATCAGTGGAATAAGGTTATATCACTTCCTGAAAGTTGTCTGTGTTCTCAGAAGTACCGTATTCTTTTTTTTGGTTTTTCGAGACAGGGTTTCTCTGTAGCTTTCGTGCCTGTCCTGGAACTAGCTCTGTAGACCAGGCTGGCCTCGAACTCACAGAGATCCGCCTGCCTCTGCCTCCTGAGTGCTGGGATTAAAGGCGTGCGCCACCACCGCCCGGCTAGAAGTACTGTATTCTTAACCCTCAGGAAAAATACATGGAATATTATTCATCAAGAAAGACAAGTTGCTCAGACAAACAGTATCATGTGGATCAAATGAAAGTCACTGAAATGAATGAGATGAATATCTGTAGTCTGTAGGTGTTATTGATATATCCGATTTAAATAATAGGCTAAATTTCTGGCTTTGGTTGAATGAGTAAATTTGGTTAAAATCTTTCCCAGAACATGCTGGCAATACAATCAAGGTGGCTGTGGCAGAGTCAGGAGATAATCTGTTTAATGTCTTGATATGAAAACTTAAATAAGTTTCATTTCTTCATGTTAAAGATTACCTCTGGCTTTCTCCTTTTAAATAGAAGTATGTCTTTGAGATCTAACATATCATATTCCTAACCAACTTATTGTGGGTTATTTCTTATTTCTTATTTTCTCCTGACCAGAAATATAGAAAGAGAAGCTCATAAAACATAAAGGAGAACACCACAAGACTTGAGTCCTCAGAAATTGAGAAGGTCCTTCTTTAATCAAAAGCATTCACTTCTGTAATTTTTTGACAGGAAATGTTGCCCAATCAATAACAACTGCTTTTCCCCCTTAGGAAACAGACTTTGCCATAATTTTTCATGTTTAACTAAAGTTTCCAAAATATACTCTTTTGTTATAGAGAGCAGAACTTGACCAATTAAAATGATGACCCATACTAATTAAATTTGTTTTCTGAGTGTTTGTCAATCTTCTTCCCTTTCTGGATGTAGCTAGTAATCCAGCAGCTGCTTCTGCAGGTCGTTTGGGATGCTGTGTTTCCAGGTGTTTGTCTTCTACCTGGCAGGTTATAACATTAATTCTGGAGGCCAGTCAAGAAGACCTCTTGGCTACCTGCGTGTTGTTGATTCCTTTTACAGGGTCCTCAAAATAGGATTTCACAATGTCATTAGATGAAATTTACATTAAAGAAGAATAAAACAATCTGATGCGCGCGAGCTGGCCAGCTTTATCAGAGTTGAGTATGTGCCCGTTGCAGAAGATGTCTGTGCTTTGGTTGCGTTGTTAAGGAATTCAAGTAAACGAAGATAATTTATCTTAGAAACTGGGTTGTCGTTTTTCTCTTTTTCAATGGGAACTGCTTTGTTCAGAACGTACTCTAGCCTTCTGTTTCAGAATAGAATGAGAGTTTTAAGAGATGGATGTTGTTACTGTTGATAAAAATAGGAGGTAAAGCTGCTGACCCTTCTCGAGGCCTCTTCCACCCGTCTCCAGACACAGTGACATTGGCACAGACAGGGGTTGTCACCCAGAAATTTATAGCTTATTCCCGTCTCTTCATAAATTGACTAAGATTTTTGAAAGAAAAAATATATAGGTGTATAAAATAGCCAGTTACAGGTCGTGTTCTATTTAGCCCTTGATTGAAATGTATTGCTCCTTAGTATCTTTTAGCAATGAAAATTATAATATGGAAGAGAGATTAGAATGAAATTATCATGGCTAGGAGGCATTTACTCAGTGGTGGCAGCCACATAAACCTGGGTCCCGAGAATGATGATAATGCATTAGGTTCTGCATGCCCGATATTATTGCCACGCATTATGTATGTTTCATTTATACTATTTCGCACACACCAGCAACGCTGACAGATAGGTAATTACTCTCTGCGCCAATGAGCAGTTATCAGCACCGCTGCTGTTTATTGCTGGAGTGAAGTGCGCTTGTCAGTCAAGGTCACTTGTTCGTGTGTCCTCCTTAATAGTTCATTCACAGTTGCTGAACTTTGCACACGGATCTCCCTGCATGGCCCCTGGGGGTTACTTTACCCTATTTCTACTGTAAGCGGGCTCTGACTTGTGTTTATCACCCTAATTGATAAACAAGTAACTCAAAGAAAGCAGAGCCAAAGATGTGGAAAAAATGTATTTGTCTAGACAGGTGGTCCCAGGAGAAATTTCATAATGAGTGACCCAAAAGAGATGCCTTCAGCATCAGCCATGTTGGGCTGGCACCTGCCAGAAGCCTAAGTAAAAATTCCTAGGAAAATTTGATTTTATAACGTTAGCCTTAATTTCGGCCACTGATGGATGCAGACACAGTGTCACAACGAGGGCTGATGGCGCATTTGCTCCCCTAGAGGTACTGCCATCTATGTGTTTCCTGTGCTGCACACAGGTTATTTTCATTCTTTGTACTGAAGCAATGGACAAAATCCATTTGGCTTGACTTCCAGACCATCACGTTTATTTTTTAGATATGTGCCATTAACTCTTCCCTTACTATAAAAATACGATTAGTCTAACGCTGGCCCTCCTCTTTGTGTGGAAACATTAGCCGTCTTCCAAAATGAACATTGTACAGTGCAGTCCTGAGACTTTAAATACACTCAGTGTCATTGTGTTGATCCCATGCAGCCTGTAATTTCATCTGTTACAAAATAAAGAGAATGGCTGGTCTTTTTATTTTTGTTTGTTAGCTACAGTGCTTTATTAGAAACTGGAATAACCTTTAGGGTATAATAATTTATCCAGTCAAGATAACTGAAGCTATTTCCTTAAGCCTGTGATCAGCTTGAGTTTGTGTGTTGAGAGATTTATATTGCCGTTGCTTATTACCAAAGAAACAGTTAAAAGGGATTTATGGCAGTGCACGTTATGTATGTGTCTGGAATTTTTGTGTGTTTAACTTCTCTCCTCGCCTATCTCTGTTTCTTTTTCCCCCCTCTCTTAACATTATTGTCAAACAGAGAGACTACCTATACCTACAATTAAATGCAAATTTATTCAGGCATTTAGGCAGAATCACATTCATTCATTAAACCAAATGATTCCTTTATTTGAAAAAATATATCAGCACATGGCAATATGACACCCCGCTTACAAGAGACTCTAGTTCTCTGTCAGTGCAGAAGTTTACTATTTTATTATTAAAAGATTAAACTGTTGCAAAAGGTGCCTGGTGACTGTGAAGGCTTTAGTTAATTTGATTATGCTCATAAAAATGGAATTTAATTCCATAGCAGCCACTGAATCTTATGCCGGGCAAAGTGGTTGCAATGTATGTCTGGCCTGATCTTGTCCTGGGAGAGACTGGATTTGGCTTTTGGGTCAGGCTAGGAAGGAAGAGATGAGCCGTGCAGATCAGCGGTGAACTCAGGTTAACACCATGCCACGACATTTTCAAAACGCGTCCCCTTCTTAGTTCTTAGTTACCAGAATGTTACAAAGAAAGGGTTTTGATCTCATGTAGATAGCATAGCATTAATTACCCTGACACTAATTAAACTGCATCAAACAAATACCACCGTGTTCCTCAGGGGGACAACAGAAGGCAGTTTAAAATAATTACTGGAGCTTCATGCATGTGTGAAGTTTTCATTACTCTTAGGACATAAGCAAAAGAGATTTGATATCATTAAAATAGCCACCCTTTAGTGATTGCAACACCACCACCAAAAACAGTGACTAAAATTTCCTTGAGCATATTGATGTCTAAATAGGAGTGGCTTCACTTCTTGTGAGTGGTAAGTTTTTCTTAAGAATTGGAAGTCTGTGAAGCAGGAACAGGTGTTGCAGTCACATTCTGGTATGATTATGTATTAGCTTATGTTTGTCAGACCGTTTCATTAACCACCCACTGCTATCACATACACATATACTTTGTTCTTTCTGAACCATGAAATGAAAAGCGTCTATCTTCCCCAATGCTGGCTAGCAATGTAAATGAGGGGGAAAGGCTTATCACCAATCATGGCAGCCATAAGGCCCCTACCTCTGTGCCCTTACAGGTAATAAACATCTTTTCCTAAGTAGGAAAGAAAATGCATTGATTTCTCCCTCCAGGAAGGCATGCTGTTCTTGCCCTGATATCATAGTCCTAGATGGCCCTTGCTGCACACTGTCGATGCATTGCAGGGGACCATTATTCCCTCTCTTGAAACCAGATGTGGTTGTTATCTTTTAAATATTTTGCCCTTGATGAGGTAAGCAACCTGTTCTGGTCACAGAACGTTTTGAGCCACCTGGTCTCTGAGAGACCATGGTAGAAAGGGCTGATGTCAAGTTGCTCAACCTCAGGTAAAGGAAAGGCCAAATAGGTATTGCAAGGGACCTTGTCACTACATCACGGATAGTTGTAATGACTGCAGAAACTGTCACTGTGTGTGTGTGCATGTGTCCTTGTGTGTGTGTGTATGCGTGTTTTGTGTTTGTATCTGGGTGTTTGTGCATGCATATGTGTGTGTGTTATATTCTCTGCTCACAAGCCCAGCTCAACCCCAGACTTGTCCTCAAAAGGTCATATGTCAAGCAGCAGGAATCGGGCTACCTGGGTTCTAGCACCAGGTGCCAGCCAGTGACCAGTGGTCACTTCCAGACTTCTGTAGTATATATTTTATCCAGTGAATCTCTGGATGCAGTTGTGCTGAAAGTGCTGTGTGTTGTAAGCCATTTCTTTATTTTTTTAAACTTCCTTCTGAAAGCAACAATTTAAAAAAAAATCATCCATCATAGGGGTTTTCCATTGGTTTTTAAAAATTAAAATAATACCAAATATTTTAGGAAACTAATGCTGAATTGCTGTTTTATAATTATTACACTAAGCAAAGGGGTAAAAATTCAAAGCTGAGTATAACAGAATAAGAAGTAATGAATCCAGTTGTAGGATTTGATGTGTGTAAAAAAAAAATATTTTTGTTCTGTGATAGCCAGATGGTTTGTCCTATTTTGGGCAGATAGTATCTTCATAATTCTTTCTTGAATGTCAGTGGTTTTAACTGGCAGACAGTAATGACTATTAGAATTTTCCTTCTTTCTGGATGATCTAAAGTATATTTTTGAACATTTGAATGATCATACTGTACAACAAGAAATTTTTTTCATTACGCTTAGCTCATACTCAAAAAAGTGTTTATATAATTTTTAACAAACCTCTAAAAATGAACAGTTCTTTTGACATGATGTTGACAGAAGTCACTTTGATCTAGTTTAGAGTCATGAATTTTCTGTCTGTTCCATTCTTCCTGGGGCTCCGTCAACTCAGACGTCCTGGTCTGTCATTTTGAAACTCTCTGTGAAAGCCTTGACAGATAGAGGTTTTGACAGGCGCTGGACATTGGCAGCGATTCCGAATAAGCCGTGTACATTTCTCCAGGTGAAGTGACAAGACGTCTAAAAGCGTCAGAGGAGCCGAGCAGGCTTCGATCATATCGAATATTCCAAAGCAAGTCTCTATTTATGTTCTGTAGCTCAGCATGATGGGGTGACTAAGATGGAAAATCCTGTCAGAATCTGAGATGAGCGAGTGTTGGCTAATTTATGAGTGGCCATGATACTGAAAACACGGGTGACAATCCTGATATTTGTATCCAGTGACTAGTGGCAATGACCATGTCATGCAGTGAGTCCCTAAAACTACAAAATCATATCCCGCGTTTACTGTTTGAGAAATTCTGCTTGTTGCAAAGCCGTTTTCTCTTGTTATCTTTTGAATCCATGCTCAGAGTTCCAATAAAAGACACTTGGTTGGTTCTAATTTCACCTGCTCACAAGCCCTTTGTTTTTCAGACACGACACTGCCTATCCTCCTTTGTGTACCCTTTCAAGGGCCGAAGACCACATAAACATTGTCTGCGTCTTGAGTTTGTTGTTCTTCTCATATAATTATTTGAGGTCTGCACTCACTCAAGAAACAGCTGTTGAAAGTTGAGCAGGATAGAAATGGCACAGCCTAGAGACGTTCTTGTTCATTCCACCAGCTCCCTGCTGATGTGATCCCAACTGGCAGGGTAGGGTGGTAAATTCAGCTTCTTTGACAGCTATCGGCACTACTGACCAGTAGTTTGGGGTTTTTTTTTAGCAAGGGAAAGGAAGGGTAGGAAAGAATTCCATTAGTTCAGGGTTTTTCCCCTGCTGCTGGAGCAAAGCTTCTGCCAACAGCCATCGAAATCAACACCATGTCCCTGCGCTCTGCTGACCGAGGTCACACCAACATCTGGCCCCACTGTCTGCTACTTTCAGGCTCTTTGTTGGGAAGTATCTGCTGTGAATTCTTTCTCAACGTCTCTTTGATTTGTCTGAAAGTCAAAAGAAGCTCCTTTTACTCAGTGAATGTTGAGATTATTTTTGGTTGTGAGCCTAGCCTTTAACGGCTGAGCCATCTCTCCAGCCCTGAGATTATTTTTAAAATATCATTTCAGGAGAGGACACTGGAACTGCTCAGATTTCTTTACTGTCTTCCTTCCTCATTTTAATCCCTTAAGTAGAAAGTTGCATTGTATTTGGCATAAAAGATGGGCTGAGGTGGAACCTCTCTACACACACGCATACACAAACACACACTTGCACAGGCACATACACACGGAGTCCATGACACACATGCAAACATACACGGAGTCCATGTATGTAGAAGCACCTAGCCCAGCACGCCTGGACCTGTCTTTCTTGGCCAGATGTTAAAGACACTTAAGAATGAAACGCCACTGCTCTTATGTTTCTGTTTGCTTTATGTTCACTTGAGAATCCATGTTGCTATCCGTTGCCTCTTTTTCTGGCATGCAAATCAATAGCAGGATTTCATGCATCTTCTTTCATCCAGTTTGGAAACTACAAGGCAGTCTGGGAATGCGGAGTAACTTCAGGACATGTGTTGGAAAATACAATTATCCACCTTTACCCAGTTGGGACCCTGGAATGCAGCCAGGAGTTGAACACCAGGTCTTCAAGAGGAGACAAGTATCCCTGGATACTGTTAACTCGGGTTCTCTTAAGTTCTTCTGCCCTTTACCCTGCAAAATGAAGTTCAAATTAAACAAATATGAGTGCTTCTTCCACTCCTGGCTCCATCCTATAGAATGGGCAGGCAAAAATGGACAAGGGTTCATCTCAGTGCTCACCATCTGGGTTGATAAGAAGGGATTAAATTTTTTTTTGTCAAAAAAACCTCAATTTTCCAAGCATGTGTGACATTCTCTAGATGTTTGCAACTCACAGCAGTACCTACATGTGGGCTTAACTGCAGTCTCTGATAGTCATGATCGTAACGATCTTAACACTACTGCAAACCAAATGCCAGAACTTTTAGGGAAGCCATTAGACCACATTGTCCAGCACCCATCTCAGAGCCTGCCGTGCAGTGCCTGCTCCTGCTGGGAACCTCTGATTGTATTCTGTCTCTACTGTTCTACGAGATGACTGGCAATTTCCTTCACCATAGGAGAACTGAAAGCTGCAGATAAAACAGTTTTTTTTTTCAGTGTGATTTAATTTTGACTAAGACAGAAATGTATTTTTATAGTGTTTGTCACAAATTTCAAAACACTATTTACTAATTTGGCTCTGTTTGCTCTTCCCCAAACCTTACAAATGTATAATAAGCAGAGAATTGTTGAACTCTTTAGTCTACCGTAACTAGGAGAGCCTAAGGATCAGAAATTGGCTGATATTTTTGATAATTACTAATTTTAATCTCTCATTTTCATTTTGTAAAACAATTCTCTGATAGTTCAGCCAGCTACCAAATGCTTCTCTAGGTGTTGAAATAATCAACAGAATGTCAAACTATGTAAACCTCCCAAGAAGGATCTAGACAAGATAGGATGGAGGCAGTCGGAGATCATGCTGAGCTGCAGACCATACAGGAACGGGGTGACCAAAGCAAGACCCCTCTCGGGCACAGTAGTGGAATTTTCCTGATCTTTTTTTACTAATTCTGTGACTTGGGGCAAAATCGTTTGTGTGCCGTGGTTCTCAGCATTTTGTTGTTCTGCTGAAAAGATTTTAAAATTAGACGGTGAAAATAACTTTTACGTGCAATTGTCACCTTTTTCTTCACAGTTTAGGACTTTCACACATTATCACCCTTAATTGGGTTAAATGTTTTCGTGTTGAAGAAAAGCTTCCTTTTCAGGAGAGCATCAGTTTGTGTTTGCAGCCACTAATCATTATCCTATTCAAGAATTCGATAGTGTATCTTCTTTTTCTGAATACTTGTCATTTTTATCATCTCATACTCAGAAAAAAAATGATCTCATCCCTAATAAACTATCAACATTATAAATTGTATTTAAACCTTTCTTATGTATGTGTGTCTATAAATACATACTGTATACATTTTAATAAGTTACGAATACAATCTAAATTTTCTGTTTTGAATATTTATAGTTGTCTTATTTAGGGTAATTTAAGAATAGGTGCTTAATTTTGCTTTTCCCTTTGAAAACATCCTAATTAGAAAAGATCACCCTGGTAACAGAGAATTTACATGTTATTTCTTTGACCACTAGAGGGAGTGTGCATTGTCAGGAAAGCCAGAAGCCCAAGGGAAAAGGTTGCTTGGTCTGGTTGAGAGCACAGGTAATGTATCCATTGTCTGTCCAGGACATGATGTGCATACAGAGAACCGTGATAATGACAGTTAATTTCATCAGGCACATTATTTTTTAAAAGAAATTTTGAGACTTTTTGTTGTTGTTGTCTTCAAAAATGTACAACTTCCAAAGGACGACCAACATAAAGCACTGCCTGGAAATAAGGACTCGGCCAAAAGAAGGCTCAAGGAGAGAAATCAGTGCTGCCTGGTCGCTCAGTTTGTCATTTAGAAATGGAAACTTCCCCTCACAGTGCCGCGCTTAGGCAGCAGCTGTGCCTCCTGCTTCCTGACCTGATGTGGCGTCACCCCTCCAACCCTTAGGGACTTCGAGGGTGAGAGGGTAATCGTGTCTCATGTTTGGTCAGTCCTCGGCCCCTCTTCTGAGACTGCCGAACAAGTGGCTTTGTGTGCCTGCGATCACGGAGACCGTTTATAAATGAGGAGACCGAGTGAAAACACCTGCTCGGTACACCTCAGCTTGGAGGAAGCAGGGCGGATGGGGGCAGCCTTTCTGGTCTCAAAGTGCCTGACTCTAGCCTGCAGTTTAACAGCAAACAACTCACATGTTTGCTTTCCACAGCCCGGGTTGCCTCTAACGTCTTGCCTTACTCATCCTTACATTAGCTTTCATTCCCTTCTGGGTTGTTTCCCGTTGACCTTGAGCTTGGAAATCAGCCAGCGTGCCATGAATAATGCGTGATCAAAACTCACGTTTGCAAACACAATATACACTTGTACACTTGTCTTATACACTTGTGCTTCGATCCTGGTGCCTTTCAAATTATAGAAAGTTATTCCATTATTCCAGTACAGCGCATCCCAACTGTCTGCAGCAGCTCTCTCCATGAATCGGTTCTCTAATTTCTTTACCAATTTGCTGAGGACCAAAATTTCCTTAAATTTCAATAAAATCAAATGACTAGAAAAGTGAGATAAAAAGCGCTTAAAATACTATCCAGTTATATTATATTAGCCAAATAAAACGATTCTGTAGTTGCCGTGGGAGTTTCTATGCCTTCATCAAAGGGGTGGTCACTAGTAACCTGAAACTAACTAGTCAGCAGGCCTTAGAGACCACAGGCATGTTGCACTCTCTCACATATTTCTATATGTGCAAGGCTTTGTGTACTTGCAATGATTCTGCCTTTTTCTTAAAGTGATATTTAGTTTTCTTGAGTTCTCTTGAAATATATATTCTAAGTTCATTGTCAACCCATTGTGTGTGTGGTGTTTTTTTAACTTCATCTCCACTCTATCCTTACCTTTAATTATATGATTATTTTCATTCTTGTTTTAAAAGGTAGATGACATATCAGAATCATTTTTTAAAAGAGGAAAGGATTGTTTAAATGCCTTATTTAAAGATAGTGCCATTTTTTTTTCAGTGAAATTTCTCAGAATTGTGAGCCTCAGCTTGAAGGTCAGGATAAACAGAGTCCAGGCCCTGAGAATTCAGTGACCCACTCCACTCTCCATCCTAGATATCACAACATGTGCATGGATATGCCAACATTTATGAGTCCATACATGACCACAAACATGCACACATATGTGTATGCACGTGCATGAGTGCACAAACACATGCCTGCATGTATGTATACATGTATGCGTATGTGAATGTGACTGTACATGTTCATGTACATGCACGTGTGAGCCAATGCATACAGGCGCTCACATGTTCCAAATGCCTGGCACTTGGTTGTCTTTCTCTAGCCCCTGCTAGGCCGTCAGGCTCTGCATGACAGTCCACACCATCCTGGCTACACCCCAGGAATGATTGTAATGGAGCTTTCTTTGTGGAATAGATTTCAAATGAGATCACAGGTTATTGCCCTGGGAGCAAAGAAGCAGGAGGCCTTCATGCTGTGGCACTTGGCAGAACCTCATCCTCCCCAGCCTCTTCAGTCCCCAGGGAGACAGATTTGAACAGTTTGACTTCAAAAATGAAGCTCTGAAAATGGAACCAAATGCATGTCTCTCCCCCTGGCTTGTTGGAAAACGCTGTATTAATCCCCAAAAGAGTAACGAGGGTTTGAGAACATTGGGAACAGCATGGGACCTCATTCATCTATCCAGATACACATTTGAACATGTATCGAGTTCTTTCACAGTGTTTGGTGCTGGCTGTGCATAGCATAAGCAAAACAAACAACAAGAAATCCAAAGTGTAAGTCTTCAATTTCATGGAAAAAACACAGATAATAGCTGAAGATGAAGAAGTGGTATCCGAGGACATGTCCCTCCTCGGCTGTATTTGAACTTGTACCCAGTGTGAGGAAGGCAGGAAGAAAGGGTACCATAGGAATCCATCTTTACTTTCAGACCTGTGTGCCTCTCGGTTCCCTGGGATTGGTCTTCTCCACTAATACGTTCTCAGACATGTCTCTGGTCATCTTCTATTGGTCTTTGTGATGACTGAGCTTGTGCTGTGGAGGGAAGTGTTTAGCAGACTGGAGTGTGGCTCACGCTCCATTTCCATGCATCCGGGTCTGAGTCAACTTACTGTAGTCTAAGCAACTGAATCGATCAGTAAGTTGGCATCAACCACCCACAAGAGAATGGAACGCATACACTTAAGGAGTCTCAAAAGAGACAGAGACAAATGAGACTGTCTGCTTATTTACAGTTGAGGGTGAATTATTCCAGAGTTGAGTTATTTCATGTAGTAATCAACAATTGCCTTATTAGTGTGGAGAGGACCTAAAGTTTACATTGTTCTTTCAGAGACTGATTCACGGGCGACACTGAAGCAAGATAAATCCCCAGTCCTGTGGCTCTTTGAGGCAGGCTTCACTGTCAATGCACCTTTATTCATCACTCTGAATTGTTTCCTCATGCTTTGCCCAGTAGAGGCCTCGGTTAATGCTAATTCACTGGAATATTTTGAGACAGAATCTGTAAAGTACTCCACACTTTCCAATATGAAGACATTTGCTGAATGGCACAGTGTAGCCCTCTGAGCTTTCTCTGTGTCTCCATAATAAGCATAGAAAGCTTGAGAGTCTTGATCAGGAAAGGTACTCTGACCCAAGGGTCATAGACTATAAGCTTTGCTTAGACCCTCCTCGCTCTGCAGATGTGTGAGGTTAAACACAGAAAGGCTCTGCGCAACATCAACGCTAACAACCCCATGACCGCTGCTACAGAGGCCAGGCTTAGTGCCTCTGTCCAGGTGAAACGGATGGCAATAGAGAGCCTGAGGAAACCTAGGATAGTCAGTGTTGACAAGGACTTTGTGGTTAGTCACACCCCACCCCAGCCACCACTGCCTCATGGGCACTTCTGTGTGTTGGTGCCTTTTGGATGTGCGGATGTGTGGATGTGTGTTTGTGTGCACAGAAGCTTCTGTCCTTGGCAGTCTGTCTTTATTTTTTGTTGTTGTTGTTTTTGTTTTTTGTTTTTGTTTTTTCAAGACAGGGTTTCTCTGTAACTTTGGAGTTTGTCCTAGAACTAGCTCTTGTAGACCAGGCTGGCCTCGAACTCACAGAGATCTAACCACCTTTGCCTCTGAGTGCTGGGATTAAGGCATGTGCCAGCCACCACTGCTCGACTGGTAGTCTGTCTTTTAACATTGGACAGAGGTTTTCTCCCTGCTTCCCCGTCTCCCCTCCCCTCCTCTTCCCTGTCCTCTTTTTTTTTTTCAAACTATTTGAAGAGCTATGTAACCAATCCACTGTAACATATCAAAACTACATTACCTGCTTCATGATTGAATTTATGTAAGGTAATAAGAAATTTTAGATCAAGTATATATACAGATTTGACAAACGTTTCTATATATTTGCTCTGTTTAGGCTAATTAAAACTCCACCAGCTGGGGAAGTTCTTTCTGTGTTGGAATAACACCCTGCATTGGCCTAACTCCTTTACAGCCATTGCTTTGCTGCCTCTGAAGCAACCTGAGAACAGTTCCATCCTGGGCCTCATTCTATCCAGAATGGTTCCGGCGCATGCATGATCCCAAGAGGAGGGGTAATGAGTCTCCTGGCATGTGTGTATTATTTTGTACGTGGAAATTTGCTTCTATTTCTTACTGGAAGGTATAACATGAATGCTTGCGTGTGTGCTTAACATAGAAAACCACAGTCCTAGCTGAAAGGGAACGTCTGGAAGTATCTGTGTCCACATGCACAGCCACAGCCATAGACACAGCTGAAGTGTGAGAGGCAGGATCCTGTGGGGAGACATTGTGTCCTCTTTGAAACTGACTTCAGGTATCGCCGAGTAGAACAAGTTTCACTGGATATATTGTGCTAGTGTCCCCTCCTCCTTTTTTGACTTTTATTTGATGCTACTTCTTTATTTATTTTCAAATTATTTGAGAATTTCATAGATGATCACACCGTATTGCCAGATTTCTATGCCCCCGCCCTCCATGCCTCCTATGTCCCTCCACTGTTCTCCAGATAGAGTCACAGTGCATATAGCACAATCTGGCCTGGAACTTGCGATTCTCCTCTTTCAAATTTGGGAAAGACCACTTGTTTTCTGCAGTGTTTTGTAAGTATGGCAGGAAAAGATAGTTCAGATTACAGGAGTCATGTAAATACTTGGTGGCAAAGGACACTACGTCAAATTTCCCATTTTCTCCTAAAATATACCATAGTCTGGGTTTGTTCATTATTTTGAATAGGCCATTAACATAGGAAAGTAATGGTATTAAGTATTGCTTTTCGTGTGTTTCTACAGTGTTGGGGTCCAAACTCAGTACTGTGCTCATACCAAACAAGCTTTCTACTTCTGAACCACAACCCCAAGCACTCGGCTTTTTGAGTCAGGTTCTCCTCTGTGTTCCAGGACTGCCTGAAACAGACAATCTTCTTGCCTTCAACTCTCAGGTGTTGGGGCAAGAGACAGGAGTCACCATGTCTAATGCTGGCTGATTCTGCAGAGTGCCCAGCACTGAGAACTTCTTTCAGGATTTGAAAGAATCAAGATGTGATTTTACTTTTATGTAAACATGAATTTTGACAGTGAAGCACACAACCTATTCTCCTCTTGAAGCCTTTTCCAAAGAACAGGGTTACCATCTAAAACTAGAGTCCTATACAGTAATTTCTCAGCAGGACTCTTGGGTAGCTAGGAATCATCACAGAAGCAATGGCAGTTTCAATTAACTGTTCCAGTTCAGAAGCAACAAGGAGAAGTAAGATCACCATGCTATTTGTGATGGGGGCGGTACTTTCAATAAGGGCTTATGTAGGACATTGTGAATATAGCCTTCATTTGAATTTCTATAGACAGACAGATTTAAATAATTTAGTCCAAAGGGGATGTTTTAGGAGCTGGAGAGGTGGTTCAGTGGTTAAGAGTACCTGCTGCTCTTCTGAAGGACCTGGATTCTATTCCCACCACCCACTGGCAGTTCACAACTCTCTGTTAGCTCCAGTCCTGGATATCTGGCGCCCTCTTCTGGCCTCCATAGGCACCAGGCACACATTCAGTACACTTAACATACTTGCAGGCCAAAAGAAATACACATAATAGAGCAAATATTTTTTTCAAAGGATGCTTTGTATTTGCTGACAATGTTTTTGAACGATAAAAGATTGCAGCTACTTATACAACTAACATTAAGAAATAATGCACATATCTTAAACATAACAGCAAGTATCTCAGAGTTTATTTTTTTCAAGTGACTAGTATTTGGCACTGGCACCGAGACCAGAATCCCCAGACCTGGCTGAGAGCCCAAGTGGGCTCTTGAGAGGCACAAGGGAGAGGGGTGCATCGTGAGCCCCTCCAAGGGTCCCTACTGTCACAAGAGGGGGGAGTGCACCATAGGCCCTTCCCAGGGCCTTTATTGTCAGTGTATCTTCAAAGTCTAGAATCAGACCTGGCACACACTTTATGTTATGTAATAATTTATTGCTAAATAAGAAAATACAACAGAAGGAAAAGGAGGGAAGAGAGGATCTGAGATGGAGCCCCTCCCGGAGCCAGTTTAAATGCTTCATGTAGTAACTGTAGACTCTGTAGCCACAGGCTCTGAAGCTTTGCTTAGAGAGATGACCAAAGAGTAAAGCTGCTCGCAGGGCCAGTGGTCCAGCCTGCGCACTGGGTTTCCTGTGTAGCTGTTTGATGATGACATTACCAGATGCCTGCTGAGTCAGGAAGTGGATTTGATGCTGGCTACCGGGTCTTCAGGCAGAGGAGACAATGGCTCAGCATCATCTCTCAGTGCCCGGTGTGTTTATTCAGATCAGATCGTCACACAGCATGAGAGGACATTGTAATCCAGGACATAGACTGGGAGGAAAGAGGACGCATAGGATACTAACCGATGATGGACTAGCACTGTCTCAAATCCAGAAGAGCTGGCTCAGATTAGATAGAGTCTTGTGAACAACCTTGTGTGATGGCAGAATATGAGAGAGGCTACAGTGAGAGCCGTCCATTGCTTCTCTCTGCTTTTACGGTGTTGAAACCAGCTGGAGTTCTTCCCCAGCTCTGGAAAGTGGCGCAGACATGCTAAATACTCAGAAGCTTGCAGTTGTCCACGTGGTTTGTTGGAAGGAAAGCAAGTTCTGAGTACCTGTTACGCACCATGTGCTTTGAAATGCTATCACGCCTTTTGTTTCGTTTGCAAGATTTTAAGGTTTTTCAAATGAGTAAAAATATCACTGAGTGTAAAATTCAGTCTTCTCATTGTGTGGCACAGGCCTTACAAGGGTGTGGAATACTATTCCAGTCAATACAAAAAAATATTAGCAGTCCACTCTTCTCATCCCTACTGTCTACTTTCTGTTTCTGTGGATTTGCCTGTTGTGGACATGAAATGAAAATGCAGCCGTAAGTCACACATCCCTCTGAGCCTATCTTCGCTTAGCCTAACAGTTTCCAAGGCTTGCCCTTGCTGTGTAGCTCACATCAGTGTTTCATCTCTTTTCAACAGCTCAGTAGTATTTCACCATGCATTTATTCACTCATAGGGTTGTATCTTATTGTCTGTATGGTTAGCCACTTTGAACAACAAGTCCGATATGAGTTTTATGTATAACTTTTTCTATGGATGCCTGTTTTCAATTGGGTGGATAACTAGAAGCAGAGTTGCTGAGTCATTTGGTAATTCTGTGCTTAGATTTTTTTGAAGATCTGCCAGAATATTTTTCGCAGTGGCTGCACTATTCTACATTCTCGCTAGCCGTGTAAGTGGGCTATTATTTCCCCCATATCCTTGCCAACACTTGTCACTGTCTGCTAATAGTAGCAGCATCATGCTGTGGATTTGCTCTGCCTCGTCCTGTCACTATGACAACAAACACCTTCTCCTGTATTTGCTGGTCAGTTCTACAATTTCTGTAGAAACGTGTCTAAGAGTAATGTTTTTGTTGTTATGCAACTCTGGATTGTCTCAGAGACAAATGCTAAGCACTCAAAAGTTGGGTGTGGTAATAGACACCTGATATCCCAACACTCAGGAGGCTGAGACAAGAGGTTTGGGAGTTTGATATCAGCTTTGGATATGTAGTGAAACTCTGCTATTAAAACATATTTTGTCTGCTCCCTAGAAACTCAGACCCTACAAGGACTGTCATGATATTTTGTCTGCTCCCTAGAAACTCAGACCCTACAAGGACTGTCATGTATATGTAGTCAAGTATGTGTCTTTTTAGTTTCTTCAGATTCTGTAAGAGTACCATTCCTCTGTAATAAGACAGGTCTGTGACGTCTCCATCATACTCGGACAGGGTCCTTCCTGCAGCATAACTTGCCTAGTGCCCACAGACGTGCTTGTCATAGATAGCCTCTCCCTGAAAGGGGTGTTTTCCTGTGCATAGAATGGGTATCTCTAGAAGCAACATTTTGATCAAAGAGCAACAATGGCTTTGTTCTTTGCAAGTATTTTAACAAAGAGGCTCAGTTTGGCTTAGAACGGCCCTGTGCTGTCCTGGAGCGCCGAATGGATATGGGCAGGTTAATTGTGTTGTACATGTGTTGGGAGACAGTTTTACTGAGTCTGAACATGTCCATTTGGAGGGAGGCTCATGAAGCCCAAGAAACTTACAGGACTCCAGGCAGAGTTTGTGCACACAATAATTGCCTGCAGGAGAAGGCACATCCTTCAGTGATCCCTGCAAGATGTGCAGGCATCTCAGGGATGCAGCTTTCACTCCAGGCTGGGACCAGCTTGGCAGTGGTGCAGTTTCCACGGTTCAGTAAGTAACCTCAACCAACTCCTCCATCTGCTAAGATAGACTTGGATTGAACTGTTTCTTAGGTGTTTCTTCATCCTCTCTATCAGGGGTTAATTTTAGAGGAAAAAAAAACTCTCGAGGAATAGTATCAAGACAAATGTCATCTCTTAGGGGGACATGGAAAAGATTACTTATTATAGCAGCCCTGAGTTTACATGACTTCCTGACAGATGGTTTAGCATCCTATTGTTAACTAATAAATTCACTTTGTCCTAGAAGGAAGGTTTTGATCTGCACAGGTGCTTTCTTTTGTTTTTAGGACTCTCTGGGGTTAAAGAGCTGGAGATGTGATTCTACAGCTGAGCGCTAGCTTAACATGCATGAGGAGTGTTGATGCTCACTATGGCAGGAAGAAACAGGTCTCAGTACTGAGTCAACCTTGCTAGCTTAGTGACCTAGAGAACCCCACATTCCCCTCTCATGGAAGGTCAATATCTTACATTTCCATTAGCTGAGGGCATTAGTAGACTCAGTCTTAGAATATCAGACAGCAGGCAGGGGAGAGGTAATACAGAGGTTACTCAAATTTTGCTTTACAAAAAGTAGAAATTTGAACATAGTCTTAGGCTACAAGCATGGTAGGTTTCAACCATAGTCCCTGATGTTGAGGAAGTACAGAGTACAAATGAGGTTGATATAAAGTGAGGAGTAAAGTCAATATATGCAAGCAATGGCTTAGGACTGAAGCCTCTCTCTAGGCAGAAAGAAAACTCAGGTCTAAGGCAAGGGCCTAAAGACAAAATTAGAATTTTGTACATTTATCCAAACAAGGGCAGAAACAAAATTATTAGATGGTTATTATTATTACAACAGGGAGACTGGATGTGGTTCAGCATTTAAGAGCATTGGCTGAGTTTAGTGTCCTCCAGCTGATCACCCACAGCTCCCGCTACACAGCATACCCTTACATATACACATGAATAAAATAATAAAGCTATGGTTTAGCCATAGAAGGTCTCCCATTAACCTTGAGAAGTGACCATGGCAAGCAATGAGATTCTGACATCATATAATAACAACAACAGTAATAATAATAATAATAATAATTACAACACTAACATCTTCAAAAGTCAGACCATTTTCTAACAATGATCTCATTTGGCAGACCAGATTTTGTATTTGGTTTATACTAACATGGAAATTTTACACTCTATTTTTTTTACATAACAGAACGCAGGAAGAGTGAATGTTTCCTTTTCGACATTCATTTTATCACATAACCTTTGGGAGATATTTTGATGAATCCTTATTTTTCTGATATGCAATGATTTTTGATTAGATTTTTAATGTGATGGTGATAAGCCTTTTATGGCCCTTCTTCCTCAGTTGCTTGAGAATATTCTGGAGAACTGCAAGTGCCGTCCTTGGGTGTAATTGTCATTTGCCTGGGAAATGGTTGATACAATCATCAGGACATCATTGCCTTTCCCCGTCCCTAACATATTCTGTTGGCCTCATTTTGGTGGTTTGAGTGACAGAAATTCCAGTTCTTATTTAGCTGTTACTCAGATGTTACTAGAACCTCATGGTTGTTCATACCCTAACACTGCATACTGGTTAACATTAGAATTTAGGCTTCCCCTCCCTCCCTGATGAGTTCAGATTGTCTAGTGGCTATCTGAGACTACATTGTTCTGGATTTAATGGGCACTTAGGGTAGGAAGCTCCACCCTTGGTTCATCATACAGTTTGTCACCATATGTATTTTCTTCCTGTAACTCAGTATATATGCCCACTATGTTGACAACAAGCTTAAGTCAAAATACACTTAAAAATATTTTGTCTAGTGAGCTTTTCTATTAGCATTCCTGAGTTGTTGGGGTTTTTTTTTTTTTTTCTTTTTCTTTTTTTCTTTTTTTGTTTTTTGTTTTTTTGTTTTAGCATCATAATGTGTTGCTTCTACATTGGAACAAAAGCCCCCACATGTCGGTTCATCAGCTGACAATACCAGTTTTGTCTCTTAATTAGAAAAGAGAATAAAGCTGTTTAGGGGTGTCAATAAAATGACAGATGCATCATTAGCAGGCGGCTATGGTGGATCAGTTCTGTGCAAATACTTGGAATGGAATTAATAGGAATTTTGCTAGCACATTGAAATTGGAAGCTTGGGGGAAGAAACCACGCTTTAATACAATGCAGTAGTCAGAAGAAGTGGAAACAGACAACCATGGACTGGATGAAGACTGAAAGACAATTCAGGCTGAGTTAGAGTATAGGTTATTGAGATTTTTTTATATACAATTACAATATCACAAATGATTAAGTAATTTCATAAATATTTATTGAGGGTCTACTATGTTCGAGTTGTAAATTAAGAGACTGTATAAGCCATAGTCCAAACTCAATATGTCTGTCCCATATTTTCATTGCGACAAAATTGCAATTCAACCATGGGTATTTGAAGAGGCCCTCCAGAGGTTTGGTACTAGGTAGTCTGACACTGTATATAAAACCCAGATTGTGCAGGACCACGCAAGGGAGAACTCCACTGAGTTTATATCTCCAGAGCGGTTGCCTAGATTAACAGGTACAGGCAGGTATATGTGGGTGTCACATACCTGAGAGCCCGTGTCCTGAGATACCAAAAAGAGCTCACTCCAGAGACTGAGGCCTTTTGTCCTGCTCTCTGAACATAATCCCAGTCTTGGAAACTGTAACACCATGCACTAGCTCCCTGTAAATATTTACCAATTGGTGGTTGAAGAAAAGAGTCTACAGGAGCTGAAAACAAGCAAGAAGCTGATAGACAACCTAGAAGCAACTTACCTGACAGCCCAAATAGACAGCTGAAGTTTCCTCTGAAGTCTCTGACTGTTGATTGGCTCTGTCTCTGATGACTTGTGACAGTTTGCAGGATTGAAGATAGAGCAGTGAGATGTGACACCTGCGCTCTCTAAGAGCTCTGAGTTTAGATGTCCTGAGCCCAGTGACTCCAATCAAACCAGAGGTCTATGCTGAAGAGTACCCGGCAGCAGAGATCTCTAAGGTTGGCCTTGGCACATGCACAGGGGACTTTCTGTAAATGTCTGCAGGAAAGTGCCTTGCCCTTGCTCTGGAGCTAATTGTGTCGCCTCGTGTGTGTGTGTGTGTGTGTGTGTTACCCTAAAGCGATGCCTGGGGAGTACAAGGGCATGAGGCGTGACCTGGCTCCCTCTGCTCTCCTCCGCCCATGTCTCAGGGTCCCACTCATGACCTTAACACTAGGAAAAGTTTCTAGTCCGCTTTATGTGGCCAAACCAGGTGCTGACTCTGAGGAGCAATCAGTAGAAATTATTTTCAGTTATTTTGTTTTCTTTTTAATGGAAAAATCAGTATTATAGATACTATACATGATTAACAAATCTGTCAAGTAAGAACTAAAATCTGGATTTACCAAACATAATTCATACTTCAATTTTCATCATTTTAAGTTTAAATGCAAACAAAAATCTGGAGATTTAAAGGGATGATGGTATGGGAACACGGGCTCTGTTTCCGCATATCCCAGTCCTGGTGTGCTTAGATATATCTAGATTCCACGGTTTACACAAAGTCTAGAGAAAACTGTTGTGTTAGGAAAAATGAATTACAATTAAAATGAGTGTACCCATTTATTTTTTCAACTTAACATTTTTTTGCTTGCATAGTTTTGAGTTTCATTATGGCACTGTATACATAAGTGTCATCAACAGTTTGCCTTACTCAGTCCCTCCTACTCTGCCCTCTTCCCCCACTTCACCCTATTTCCCTCTCTCTCTCTCTCTCTCTCTCTCTCTCTCTCTCTCTCTCTCTCTCTCTCTCGTTCCTTTACTATCTCCTGGTTCTTAAGATCTCTTCCTCTTCCCTGCTGCCTCTCTTTGTGTTTCCTTTCTACTTTCATTGTGACACACACACACACACACACACGCATTTTCAAACAGCTACGAACTCCCCCTTGAAATGAATTTCTGTAGCTGAGCCTGGCTATATCAGGACGGTTGGGTGTATAACTAGTGATATCCAAAATTAAATCGCATTCAGACTGCCGTGTTCATGAATGAAAATGTAAGAATTTTCATCTTGTTTTGCATTTCCCCAGCAATTGTTTAGATCTTAGGTCAATGTGAGAGTTTTAATAGAGAATTTTTTTTTTCCCACAACACAATTTGGAATCATTGGTGCATGGTGACAATAAAAATCAGACTGGCTTTCTGTAGTTCTGTTACTGTTTGGAAGCTCTCTGTAGATACTGCCCACATTATTGCCTGCACGCATGGTGGATGGACCACATACACATTTGTGCCCCTGATCTGCCACTGTAGTCAAATCTTTGCCTCTGCATGTGTCTGTAAACCTGCCTAACAGTAAAACTGGGATTTCTTGTAGGCGGTCCTTACCCAGATCCTGTGCAAATCCCAGTCTCTGTTTAGGGACTTCTTGGTCTGAACCATGTGATTCCGCAGTGTTTGTCTCTGTCCCTTGCTGGCTGGTGCAAGGCGTTGACTTATTTGCACCCTACTCCCCACGTCCAGCACCTGCACCTCCTGCCCTCCTATGCAGTTTTTGGTACGGATCAGCTCTTTTGGTATCAGTTGGTTCATCTTGACTTTTGCTTTGTTTGCTCTTCCAGGCCTATCATGATGCAATCCATTTGCTTGAGTTTGAAATTCAGAGAATACATAGCAGCTAAGTGATGAATGAAGGAATATTTCATCAGATTTTTACCCCAGTGTGTCTGTAGATGATATTAGGACTGACTTCCACCGGACAGGAGTCAGAAACAATGAATATTCTAAACTAGCAGAGTGTAAGTCAATTTAAGCAGTCTTCCTTCCCATGAGAAAAGACTTGCCTATGATAAAGCATTCACCTTTGAACAAATTTGGTTTTGAACAAGGCAAGGTGTAAAAAGTGATTCCCCAACCTACGTCTAAGAGTCACCTGACTTTTCAAAGGTGTCCATGCTTGCCCTGTGTCAGTCAGTTGAAGAATATTCTCTCAACATGGGATCCTGGCAGCTCTTCTTTAACATTCTACAAGTGATTCTCACCTGGAGCCAGACCACAAATCTCAAATGTCAGATTTTATAGCCCAAGACTTAGTCCACTGCAAAATGGGCCCCACTAGAAATGGCAGTGACTTAGGAATCCACTGGACTCCCACGTTCATGACAACTGACTAGGTAGGAACCAGGGAATCTGAGTAAGGGGCTGATGGGGACAGCAAACAGGGACCTCAAGGCAAGAGGCAACAATGGGTTGTTTACTCCATTCAAGAAGGAGGACTCTTGAAAGTCACCCTCACAGAACCATCATGCCCTTCCTGTGGGCAGGGAGCACAGGGTGGGATTAGCCAGATCACTGGCTGGGTAGTGGGCCTGACACCCCACACACACACACACACACCATCCTGGGTGTGAGGGATTTGATGGAAGGGTTGCATTTGGGATGCTGCCCAGCCTGCCCTCCCTCATCCTCTCTGTATGGCCTGCCTCTGGTGACTCAAGTGAGCTCTCCTGTGCTTTCCTTGACTCTTCAAGCTCTTCCTCAAGTTTGTATATTTTTCGCATTTGTAACAGGACTTTTTCTTTGCTTTGGTTGTTTGGTTGCTTTTGTTTGTTTGAGATGAGGGTCTTACTTTGTAGACTTGGCTGGCCTGGAATTCACTTTGTAGACCAGGCTGGCCTCCAACTTAAAGAACTGCCTGCCTCTGCCTCCCTTGAGAGTTAGAATTAAAAGAAGGCAGTGACACTGTGGCCAGCTTTTGACTTGTTTTGAAATACCAGAGTGTCCTCTCTCCTATGCTCATCCCAACCAGTTCCAGACACTGTACTTAATTCTGACTCCTTCTCTTGAAACTCTGTTTATGTCACTTCCCTTTTCCATCAGCTAAAACCTCATTTACTCTTCAATCGTCCTGACAATCTGATCTCTCCCCTCACTTCTGTGTTCCATACAGTATGGTAAACTTTGTAGGTTTTTGTTTTCCTTAGAGAAGACTTTTATTTCCTGGAATTTAGGGTGAAGTTGTTCTAAGTGATACCAAATGCCACATTGGGAATGATAATATCACTGTTTTGCAGTACCTCCTGTAATAACTGATTATACATGAAGGTGACCTCTGACCATTAACAAACGTTTAAATAGTTATCATGGTGCAATAAAATAATATCAGTCAAAAACACCGATAAAATGTATAAGTATTGCTATGCAGAGCATTTTGTGAGGGCTAGAGCTATACAAAGCTGACTTACTTAAAAGTCGACATTTCTTTATGATCCAAAACAAAGCTACTGCCTTATTGTGAATTAATAGAGCTGCTGGTTTCAGGTGGACAGGAATTTCAATTAGCCGTGGGTTCCTCAAAGCCAGGTCCCCCTGGAAGATGCTTTTATGGACTACAAGATGTTAAAAACATCGTCCTGCCTCATTTCTGCAAGGAAGAAAATGCCCCAATCTCTTCATCTGTCTTTTTCTTCCATGCTCCCTCCCTCCTTTCTTTTTCCTTTCTTTTTCATGAAATAAGTACGAGGTGGGAAGAAAATGAGCTGTATCATCAGTTTCATGACTTATCATCAATTATGGAAATTACTCCTATTTGTTATTTCATATGCTCATTCCTTTGACAAATACATATCAAGCGTGTATGTCAGACACTTTGCCAGACACCAGGCAGTCAGAATACAACAGACACAGAAATCCGAAGTCTTCTCGTATATAACTGTGCAGCCAGCACTAGCGGAAGGTATGTTCACACTCAGCCTTGGGTACACAGGCTGTCTTGAAAATGGAAACAACAAAGCAACAAAGGCAACATGCAAAAGAATTAAAAATATTTGTCTCCTTGTGCACTATCAATATAGTCAGTTCTCAGCTGTTAAATCCAGCAAAACTTCCATTGCTTTAATTAATTTCTTTGTGCCGATTCTTCCTGGTAAGCCTTAATTTTAACAAAGTTAATTAGGTTGAAGATTAAAAATCCCATTAGTGTCGATCATTCACTTCTTGGCTCTGTCAACAAGGACCTCACTCTGCTCTGCTCCAGAGGGGAAAGCAGAGGGAAGGAGGGAAAAGAGCAGCCGTGTGCTGCTGGGCGGCTTTCAAAACCAGGTACTTTCTACTGTCTTTAAGGCTTTCGGTGGATTTCAGCTGTCAGCATCTGTTTAAAGCATATTTTGTTCTTTTGTAGGCATCGCCTATATCTTTTAGAGCTACGGCTGTTTATTTTCTGCATGGTTCATGGTAATGGTTACACTCTGAGAACCTTTCCCATCAACTCTGATTATCTAATTTGAAGCTTTGCAGGACATGGGTTTTTAATCAAGCAACTGTTCCTACCATCGCCTCATCCAACTGTTTATTATGCCTAAGGACTCAATGGTGGCTAATATCTCACTCAGAACAGGAAAGAATAAACAATTAATAGAATCATGAATTACTTGCAGGTCATAATTCTGTTTAACGTGATGATGCATTTGAGTTATGCTTTCTGCTCTGGCTTTCACGCCTGACTTCCAATGCAAAGAATTGCTGAAACTCTCACTTATTGAGGCAATGGCTATGGAGCTCATGCAGCAGCCATAGGGAAGGAAGGGAAACATGGCCAGAGTGAAGGAGCCCACGCTTCGGTCCTGACACATAAGCCAAGGACAAGTAGAGGGGATGGGGAGCCATCTGTAGTCAGGTCCAAAGCACACTGCTTTCAGAGCAGTTGAAGGCCAGGGGAAATTAGGTCAAGGTTTAGCGCGAGATAGATAGACTACACGCAAAGAACATGGGCACCCTAGCAAATGCATCTCAAAACAGATGATAGGACTGCCTCATGAAACTTGTCTGAGGTTCCAGCATGTTCAAAGAGGGAAAAATTCCAAGAAACTGGAAAAAGTGGGGAAGCTAGAAACTTGAACCTTTGGCGCAGGGGAGTAGTGTGTTTCATCAGAGAAGAGGTACAAGCTTTAATATAATTTTCTGCACACAATGAGCTATCCAAGGATTGGCTTCCTGACCAAACCCACTGCTATATTCCCTAAGGTACATTTCCCTCAACTACAACCTGTAAATCCCTACCATAGTCCTTAGTATCTGTGTCTGTTTTGATAGATGTGTCGCTCGTTTTCAGTAGTATTACAGTGGTATGTAATACCTATGGCAGTGCGGTTAGCTGAGACCACAGTAGGCTGACACACGCAATGTGGAAAGAGCAGGATTCCTGTAGTTTCTGACATTAACACCCTAGCACAGGGCAAGCTCTGAAGATACAGCTTTCTCTTAAGAATTTTTTTATGTTTTTTTTATTAATTAATTAATTTATTTACTTATTAAAGATTTCTGCCTCTTCCCCGCCACCACCTCCCATTCCCCCCCCCTTCCCCGAATCAAGTCTTCCTCCCTCCTCAGCCCAAAGAGCAAGCAGGTTTCCCTGCCCTGTGGGAGGTCCAAGGACCACCCACCTCTATCCAGGTCTAGTAAGGTGAGCATTCAAACTACCTAGGCTCCCACAAAGCCAGTACATGCAATAGGATCAAGAACCCATTGCCATTGTTCTTCAGTTCTCAGTAGTCCTCATTGTCCGTTATGTTCAGCGATACCGGTTTTGTCCCATGCTTTTTCAGACCCCGGGCAGCTGGCCTTGGTGAGTTCCCGATAGAACATCCCCATTGCCTCAGTGTGTGGGTGCACCCCTCGCGGTCCTGAGTTCCTTGCTCTTGCTCTCTCTCCTTCTGCTCCTCCTTTGGATCGTTGAGCAGCCTGGGTAGCTTCTACTTGAAGAATAGAAATACCTGCTCCTAGCATGAAAAACTGGGTCTTCTTCAGGAAAAATGTGTTTCAGATCATCATTGTAGTAATGTAAGGAAAAAATCAAATTTATCTATGGGGTCCATTTTCATTCTGAAATAGTTTGATTCAAAATAATAAGCAAGTATTTTTCTCAACTACGCTTAATTATAGCCTTTTCCCTTCCCTCCCCCCATCAAACACAAAATTAAGATTACTGCCCGTGAAACCATCCCGATACATAGCCCCTATACAGTAGACATTCTGTCCAAGCCTGTTGGACAAAGCATTCTGTTTCTCCAAGCAAAGGTGTTAATTAAGCCTTCAGCAGTGCCCCTTATCTCCCTGCACAGTCCCGGTCCTGGTCAACCTCTACTGCCTAAGAGTCTGCCTGGAGAGTCTGCAGACCGCTCTCATTAGATCAGAGGCGTCTGCTCCTGCTTTCTGGGCCACAGCTAAAGCAGGAAGGGGAAGGAGGGTTTCCAGAGGGACAGCTTGCAGATGCAGGCCTGGAAACCTCTCTTGCCTCCTCTCTCCCAGCAGGGATCGTCTGTCTTTACACTCGGTGTCTTGACCCAAAACACTTTTGAACCTGCGCCATTCTCAGTGTCCCCACAATAGAATAGTTACACATGTACGGTTTCCAGGCTGAACAAGAAGGATTTCTTTGGAGATGTGACCTGAAGCAAATTTTGTCTTTCCTGCGTAAACTTCCGTAGTGATTTCAGTTTTGTCCTTTACCTCGTTTGTTCATTTCCTCTTTCTTAGTATGGAATATAAACTCTCCTTTCATATACAGCACAAAACCTAGCTTATAGGAATAAAAATGAACAATTTTCTTCTTTTTGAGCATTTGAAGGCCAGGGGCAGTTAGGTGATTCTTATTTCTTTATCAGAAGTCTGCAATCTAAGAGACAACTTGAAGAGAGCTCACTTATTGCTGGTGGACGCAGCTTTCATTGACAGCTAACCTCCAGTTATGTATGTACTATATACTTACACACAGAAGTCAGCCTGTATGTGCCAGGAAACAAACAGCAAGTAAGTGTTGCTGGAAGGTGGAACTGGAGCTTGCTATGCCTTCTGAAATACCTGGCCCATGGGTAAGAATTGAGGTTTTTATATAATGAGGACCTCTCCTAGATTCATGTATGGAGAGGTCTCAAAGTTATTTTGAACACCTCGTCCCTTACACACACATACACACACACACACACACACACACACACACCCCAGCAGTAAAATCAGTAGGCATGACTAATCATATAGTCAGAAACTCAGAATTATAGACTATTGTGGAATCTTATTTAAACTATGTAGAACTGCGTTACATTCGTCTATGCTGCACTTGTTTAACTATGTAAAGACCTGTTACTATTTCACCTTGCCTGCCTAAGGCACCTGATTAGTCTATAAAAAGCAGAATAGCCAATAGCTAGGAAGTAGAGGGATAGGCAGGGCTGGTGGGCATAGAGAATAAGTAAGAGGAGGAAAGAAGGGAGAAAGAGGGAGAGGCTCGGGGCCAGGCAGACAGCTGCAAGCCAGCCACCAGACAGACAGACCTGGAAAAAGCAGGGAGAGTAGAACACACACGGAGTGAAAGGAAGGTAAAAGGCCCTGAAGCAAAACATAGATAAAGGGAAACTTGTTAAAGTACGTTATGAGAACTAGTAGGCAAGCATAGGATAACGTCAAGAATTCATAACTAATACTAGGTCTCCATACCATAATTTGGGAACTGGCAATTCGAGAATTCCTGCTACAATAGACAAACATAGGAAATGCAAATTTGAGTCTTTTCTCCTTGAAAAATAATCTTCCAATCCCAAACTTCCTGCTTTCTGGTGGACTTTATCGGTGCTTTGAAAGAAAAGAAAAGTAGATAAACAGGAGACAAAACAGGGGCACAAAAGGGAAGGTCTTCTGCCTTGGACATTGTTCACCACCTTGTTGTGTCTCACTGTTTTCCAATTAGTGCAGGTTAAAGCAATTGCATACTTAAAACGACTTAATCAGTCTCCTCTGTTCATTAATCAAGTTAGAAACGAGATCCTCCAGTGCTGGCTTGGTGTAATTTCAGCTTGGAGGAAATATTCCTCTTATTAAGGTACCAAACATAGCTTGTTTCTTACCTCCCTGAAATTGGAATAGCCAGTCTCCCTTAAGATCACGCTATTAATATATTCATTATTTATTCCAAATAATTTATTATGTTCATACTATGTAAATTTTTTTTATGAAAGATCTATGGACGAAAGGAAACAGTAATGAGGCTGTCACTCCTGTTTCTGTTTGAATGTCACTGTTTGGAAGAGGCCTTCCCTGACTACCCAGCCTGTGCAGCTCACTGATCACAGACAATCACCCTTATCACACTTCGTTTTCAGTACAACCTGGTCACTGTGTCTCTCAGGGTTGGTGATTCATTTAAAAAGTTTGCATTTTCCCCTAGAATAATATCAGCTCCATGATCCCGTGTGCATCGTGGTCTCCTCTTCTACTGACTAGGCTTCATAGGAAATAATACTAGTAGGAGACAGAGACACATGGGTGCTCTAAGTGTGTGTGGATTTATGATTTATAAAGGATTAACTCACGAGAGTACAGGAAGTGTCGAGTCCACACTCTGTAGGCTGCAGGCTGGAAGGAACTGGCAGAGGTTTGGAGGCAGAGTTTTACTTTTTAGGGAAACCCAACGTCACTCTTTTGAATTTATTTTTAACTGACATATCAAAATGCTTTTACCAATTTACAGGGTGCTGTGTAATGTTTTGATATATATTACATAATATTCATATCAAGGCACATCTATAGTCTCCAATATTTACCATTTCTTTAGGGAGAAAATTTTCAAAATTTTTTATTGTAGCTTTTTAAAAATATACCGCATATTAGCATCACCCCCATCAGAACACATCAGATCTTCTCCCTGCAGTCCAGCTGTATGTATATTATGTCAGTACAAGGATGAATTTAAAATTTGAAGTGGAGTTGGATTAGCCTTTAAACATGTTTAATTCTTAAAACATTGCTCACACAAAATCTTATTTTTACTACTAATTTTTGTCAACAGAGAAACGCAAGGCAAGAGGCTAGAGTAGACAGAAAAGTGTGTGCTTACACACTCATACATGTGCTTGTCTAAAACTCACTAGCTTGAATTTCCATTACCTGTCCCCAAAAAAACCTGTGGAAATTCCTAAATCTTCAGATGAGTTTACAAACAATTGTCATGAAGGAATGGGATGAAGCCTTCAACCACGCTGAAATTTCTATGTAGTTTGAGGTAATTCATTCACAGGTTCTCATCAGTCTGTGCTTTCTTTCAAATGGTAATTTCTGAAGAAACATGGGACGAGTCTCACTATAGTCTGATCAGCCCAGGAATACGTAGAGAGGGGAAGATCTTTCACCTGCATCCCTCACACCACACAGCTCAGTGGAGATATTGTTATGAATCTTTACACACCTTCAGTTTTACACTGTATATATGGAAGGTGGAGAGTTTCCCATAAACTGGGCCGTATTCTAGTACTGTCTATTGTCCATGCTGTCAATTAACAGTAAGCATTAAATATCTTTCCTTCTTGGTGTGAAATGCCTTATCCTTTCGGAGATGATCAGTTTGAATAGTATGAGAATTATCTCTGCTTGTGGTATATAGAGCCCTGAAAACAGCCAGTCTTTGAGATGCTGCCTACAATAATGGCAAATCAGCTATATTTGTGCTGTTTTAATTCATTTTCTTTTTTAGTTGGGCATTGCATACTGACAAGGTAAGGACCCCGTGACCTGTTTGTTCACGTTAACTGTGGAATCTGTTTAGTGAGTCACTGATGTCATGTTTGGAGTGTCTTGGAAATTAGACCTTATGACTTACAAAGGAGTTTGCTGGGTTTCAAATGTATTTTTGTGGACTCATTTTCATTAGTGTCCTTGGATAAGAAATATCTTACTTATTAGAAGAAGTTTTCATTCTTGTGATAAAATGTAAATAGAGTTTTAATACATAAACATTTTAATTATTATACTTACTGGATTTAAACTGCCCAGTCAGAAAGTATAATGCCACCAAATTCTCCTTTATTGTCTGCTTTTAATTTGCATATTATTTTGGTGAGAACTTTTTTGCCTATGCAAACAAAGCAAAGCAAAGCTGAGTGTCAAGATCTTTCAGTTTCTTCTTTTACCCAATGTTTTGTCAAGTAAGTTGCCAAACCAATCCATCATAAGGAGGTATGGAACTCCTAAATAAATGCCAATAAAAAGGAAGAGACTTAGTAAGATTAATAATCATTTTAATTTATTGTACCCATCCAGAGACACTTATGAAGCTTTACAAACATTTCAGCTAAAATGCAGTTTGAGCCACTGGGAGACAGATATGTAAAGTTGCCGAAAAATAAAATATGAGCCTCCTACAGTGGCCCTTCATATTCAGAGATGACACATTCATATTATATAGTTATCAGCTCAACAAGTTTTTACTGCATTTTATTTGTTCTCGCCAAAGCCTTATTTTTGATAGATGATGCCTAAGATATACAGGGAGCTTCCTTCCAATATCCTGTGAGTGATGAAAGGCAAAACAAAACAATTTATCAAATCACACTGCATACATCCCTATAAATTTGGAGAGTGATGAATCCGTAGGCTCATAGAGTGTGGCATGCCAGGTATTCATCAAAGGTAAAGCCCCAAACATCTTAAACACCGCAGTAGACAGGAGAAAAGAGCAAGAGGAAAGGCGCTGCACTGTGGAGCTGCATAGCGTGAGAGTTCTGACGAAGATCGAGCAATTATCTGAACCCACTGTGCCCTGACTCACAGAGGATTTCATTGTGACTAGTGTAGGAGAATTTCTTGTTTAAGAAAGTTTAGTGCTACTATATGCACTGCTCTTACTATTTCTGGATGATAATGAAGATACAGTAGAAATAGTCTCTTCAAATGTAACCAAAGGAGCAGTCCTGCATTTCCCCATTATTCTCACCTAAACCACAACCAGGGCTTTCTTCTGTCACTGAGATCTGACAAGTTGGGATAAGGAACACACGTTCTTAACTTCATTCCATGATGGCAAGGCACCCCTGATGCACACCTAGTGGCGAGTCTTCGCCTGCATCCCTTGGTCAATGGACGGCTATGTTAGCACAGTGTGATCGGTCAGATCATCTTTTCATAAGCATGGAGGCCTGAAGATTTGCAAAGACCACTGTTGCCATCAAGGACTGAACAACTTAAGTTGTTCCCGGTGAGCAGCATAGGACAGTGGTGTCTTTTTAGGGTCTTCTATGTAGAAAATGAAGATTTTACCTTTTCTTGTTTTGGTTTGCTTCTTGCACTAATGTACCATACATTAGCACTTTTTTCTTCTGCTCTAAGGGTTAGCAGGAAAGTCATAAAGGACGAATTTAATTCTGCTCAATTTCAGATTACTTAATTACCAGGACAGTATTCTTAACTTTGAAAGTCACTTCTTGTTTGTTTGTCTTTTTCTTTCAAACCTGCAATTTCATTCACACAACTTGGTGCATAGTGATAAGGTTGGTGTTCTGTTTGCCTGTTTCTTTGTTTTCCCCTCTAGCTACTGAAAAAACAGTTACCTTTTGAGAATATATGTCTGTATTGAGAGAAAATATCTTCTAGATTGTCTTAGTTAGGGTTTCTGTTGCTGCCACGAAAAACCATGACAAAAAGCAAGTTCGGAAGGAAAGGGTTTATTTGGCTTACACCTCTTTATTGCTGTTCATCACCAAAGGAAGGCAGAACAGGACCTCTAAGAGGGTAGGATCCAAGAGGCAAGAACTGATCCACAGACCATGGAGGAGTACTGCTTACTGGATTGCTCAGCCTGCTTTCTTATAGAAACAGGACCACCAGTCAAGGGATGGCCCCACCCACAGTGGCTTGACTCTTCATCCATCAATCACTAATTAAGAAAATGCCTTAAAGCTGGATCTTATGAAGACATTTTCTCAACCGAGTTCCTTTCTTTCAGATAACTCTAGTGTATGTGTCAAGCTGACATAAGATTAGTCAGCACACAGATCAACTAGGAACTTCACTTTGATTAGAAATCCCTGGTCGTATGAAAAAATGGCTTCAGTCTTGAAGATTCTGGGAACTTTAAAATTAAGGGAGAAGCTTATGACAGTGAGGAAATTAGATTCCACTCTCTTATAGAGCTAGAAGCTAGGAGATGGGATAAATTCCCATAATAGGATGAATAAATTTCATTTGAATTTTTAAGACCAGAAACAAATGCTACCTCTACACAACATACGGGGCAGCGGGTGGGGAGTCGGGGGAGTAGCTAACATTTGCTGCTCAGTGCTGTGCTCATCATTACTCTAGCTAACCATGCTGTTGAGTAACAGTGATGTTCCACACCTTCGAAGGGGAGGATCCAAACACATAACTCAAGCTAAGCTGCTTCACTTCAGTTTCAAGCTCTGGCAGCTCTATTCATTCTCCCTCATTAAACTAGCTGAACGTTAGTGTCATCAAAGCATAACCGTACACCAGAATTCAAAGGCGTCCTCCTGAGGAGTCCTGTCCGATCCTTCTGCTGTTTGCGCCTCCCCAGGCTGACAGAACACTGGGGTTATATCCTTTCTAAAATACATTGTGTTAGCATAAAAATAATAGGTTCAAATGGAACATAATCCATCTGTTTAGCTTGAGTCAGTTAAATTTGGTATTGCAGTCCTAAAACAACATTTTCAATGAGAAAAGTGGTCTTTGTATGCATGTATTTGAGTGTATATATTATTTAATCTGGACTTTTTTCTTTCATAAAACTGACGCTCTAAAATCAAGCTTTTTATTCTGGGGCTGTCTTGTTTAAAATGAATATATTAAAAGAAATACATGTCACTATTGTTTTTCAGCTCTAGAAAGATGTAAAAGGAAGTTTTTTTTTCCTACAGTTTATTATTATAGGTTGGCAGAACATTGTAACTATTATGTATAATATGATGCTTGGAATGATGAGTGGATGGATGGATGGATGGATGGATGGATGGATGGATAGATGGAAGGATGGATGAATGGATGGATGAGTGGATGGATTAGATAGATCGATGATAGATAGATAGATAGATAGATAGATAGATAGATAGATAGATAGATAGATAGATAAATTCAAAAGCCCTCTTAGGGGTAGACCTCTAGTTTACAAAATAAGGATACTTTATGCCATCTTTTGACTTAATCTCTCTTGTTAGTCATCTCCTTCAGAACCCACCCCCCTTCTTCAAAATGACTGCTAGGAATAGATACAGTCAGATACAGTACACCTCAGGGATGCTACACACGGAAGTTGGAGCTGTACACCCTAGAGTTAGCAGCCAGTGGAAGTCTGCTGCAGTAACTTAATAATTGTTAATGTGTATTCTATGACTAGTCATGGATGAGTATCATTTTTATATATGACACATTAAAGTTTCCAGAGTCCAATCACAGTCCATCTGAGGTCTGAGTATTTTTGTCATAAGAATTTTAATGTGAGCAGAGGAGACAATTTTAATTCCCTTCATACTCAAATCAAGTTGCAGTTGGTTTGGATTCCTTTGGACAAATTATCCAATTTTTCTGTCAGTATTTCTACTCTGTAGTTTGTCACAATGTTTCTCACGCTCCAATGCCCTTAGGACAGACAAGAATTAATAAAGTTCAGCTACCACTCCCAAGAAATGAGGTTGAGCTCAGAGCCTGTCCCATCTCGGTTTTCTCAGAGGTTTATAGCTGCACCCCGAATACTCTGTCCTTATTAATGGAAAGTCAGTGAGAGGGCATCAGCTCAAAGGAGTGACAACCTAGGGTGAGACTTCTGCAGTGCCTGACAATTGATCTGTGGACCTGAAAGCCAAACACTAATTTGCTGTGAGGGCTCAATTCCAATTCCTGCTTCCCTGATGCTGAAATTCCTCCTCCTCCTCTTCCTCCTCCTCCTCCTCCTCTTCTCTCTCTCTCTCTCTCTCTCTCTCTCTCTCTCTCTCTAAAATAGGATAATGTTAAAATCTGATAAAGAAGGTGGCTGTAAAGATTAAATTAGATAGCCATTCAAAGCACTTAACACACAGTCTAACATAAATTGGTTCTATAAATGATGGCTAGCATTATTAAAATTGATCTAGATATAGAAGCGACATGTGTGTGTGTGTGTGTGTGTGAGAGAGAGAGAGAGAGAGAGAGAGAGAGAGAGAGAGAGAGAGAGAGAGAACAAGCCTATTCAAACTGCAGTATAATCCTAGAGCTAATCTTAAATGCTGCCGTGGTCCCACAGCACACACATACACACCCAGCTACTCAGCTGATCTCAGGCAGAGTGTGTGATGTGATGTGAAAGGAGTTCCAGTCCCAGTGAATCCTAAAATTTGCCAGTTTCCATTCTTGTTCTTAATCCTGCAGAGAGGGACCAGGGCCTCTGAACAGAAGCACTGTTGTTGACAGCACAGGAGAGCTGGGAAGCTTGGAAAAGTGTGTGTCACGTGGGATAGGTAACAGGCATGTCTTGTCCGACCAAAATGGCATCCCATGTTCTTAGAGACAAGATGAAGAGAGTAGCCATCTTTGTCATGTTCCCTGTCCCTTCTGTGTGGAGAGAGAGAGAGAGAGAGAGAGAGAGAGAGAGAGAGAGAGAGAGAGAATGTTTGTGTGAGAGAGGGACAGAAACACAGAGAGAGGCAAACAGACAGACCTAGAAAAAGGTTATAAAATTCTGGAGAATCTTTTGTTGTGAGAAGCTAGCAAATACCTTTATGTTTTCAACTTGAAAGAGCTGGAGGGCACATTGGTTATTTACTACACTCCTTGAAATGTAAGATCAAGCATGCCCTCACCACAAATGGTGAAGGAAAGTGATTTATGGTTGAATACATTTTAGGAGCTTCTGATTGAAAAATGACTGCTGTTGATTCAGCCCTTCCTGTTCCCCGGGGAAGTCTCAATTTACTTAGTCATTTATTCGTACAGTCTTTCTGTTCTTTCCTTTTTGGAATTTCAGTGTCAAACCCTATGGTAATAGCTGAGTGAACACAAATAATATAAGGTACATCCATAGACATTCAGTGACAATGACTGAAGAACAAACTGAATCAATTTGTTGTTTTTTTACCATTGCAAATAAATATTGATGACATAGGTATGGTTTCCTTACATGTACTTACAAAATATCAGGGAAGTGTACAGAATTCTCGTCTTCTGGCAAGGCCCTTAAAGTTAGAGGGAGGAAGCACCAGGGGTCATATCCAGCAGGATAAACCCATTTTTAGCAATCACTAAGAGCTACTGACCTTGACATTCCCTCTGGAATTCCATTTCTTCTTCCACTCTGTGAAAAGTGTGCATTTCTCTGTCCTCAAAAAGAAATAGAAGGGAAGTAAAACCTGACTCAGTTGCACTGAATGATGGCAAATGACCCCAGAGTTGTGGAACTGACAGACAGCAACTTTCAAAGAGACTAAATTGTCCTTACAGAGAAGACTTGGCTGTCCTTTTCCAAATGTTTACAAAGACTTGTTTAATTTTTTTAAATGTAGAAAACAGTGAGTAGCGTTCTGTCTAACCCTTGTGTTTAAGAAGGGAGCCTAGTCTGTATGGATGCTCACCTTCCTAGCCCTCAATGGAGGGGGGAGGACCTTGGACTTCCCACAGGGCAGGGAACCCTGACTGCTCTTTGGACTGGAGAGGGAGGGGAAGGGAGATGGGGTGAGGGGGAGGGAAATGGGAGGAGGTGGAAATTTTTAATTAAATAATAAAAAAAATAAAAAATAAAAGTAAAAAAAAAAAAGAAAAGTCCCACAGTTGGATAAGACTGTAATGCTGGGTGAACACCTGCTGTTTTACCGCATTGGGACTTGACCATTAGCATTGTCTGAGACAGTACAAGCTGCAGTTCCAGTTCATGGCGCTCTCATGTAGTTGAAGAGCTAACTGCAAGTCCTCAGTCATTGCCTTCTTTCTCATTCAAGCTTTGACTCAATTTTTAAAAAGTTCCAAAGTGTTTTTCCAACATCTTACTAATCAGCACTCTGAGTTTCTCATGTTCGTGTCTCTTCAAGGCAGAGCTAAACACTGAAACGGTATCCAGATTCCAGTGTTGTTCAGTGATGTGCAGCTCCCACACCTGGTTCTGCAGTTTCTCCCACTAGCCTCTTTCAGAGGTGTAGTAGACTGTGCTCTGCTTGCATGCTGGGAGTCCTGCCTCGGCATGTTCCTCAACTCTTCCTGTTGGTGTGTGTGGCTTTACTAGTTTGCTTCTATTGTTAGAAGGTAGGAATTTTGCATACTTGTATATGTTACACTTACATCATCGCCTCTTCTTTTCTCTCCCACTGATGCTTTATTTTTTCTAGTAGTTCCTCTGTTGCTTTCTAGTTTCCATACGTAAAAGAGAGAGTACCTAATGATACTTGTCCTTTTGAGTCTGACGTGCTTAATTTAGCAAAATGATTTCTGATTCTATTTTCCTGCAAATAATTTGATTTCTTTTTAAAAAAAAACTTAGATCTTCATGGTTAAACAATACTTTCTCTCTCACCCTCTCTCACACACACACAATATATATATATATATATATATATATATATATATATATATATATGAATAGTGTGTTAAACATGAGTATGCAGATGTCACTATTGTATGCGAGCTTCCTCTCCTTCTGGTACATACCCAGGAGTGGTATAGGAAATTGATATGTTAGTTCCATTTTCCTTTTGCTTAAGGAACCTTTGTAGTGATTTCCATATGTGTTGGACAAATTTACTTTCCTGCCGAGGTATAAGGGTTCACCTCCCCGCTCCCCTCTCCTCAGCAGCATTTGCTCCTTGCCCTGCTGGCAGTCACTCTGACCAGGGTGAAAGGAGTCTCTCTGTAGTTTTGACTTCCATTTCCCTGACAGCTAAAGAACCATTTTCCATGTGTTTATTGGCCATTTATATTCATTCCTTTGAGAAGTGTCTGTTGATAGCATTGGGGGGGGGGGGTCAGGCAGGCGGGGAGACAAGAAAACAAACATACCTCGCTCCACTCTCGCAGATTGATTTCACTCCTCAGCACGGATTGCAGAACCACCAACCATTGTGTCCCTACTCTTTGAAGTTCTCAATCAGCTTATGGCAGACCTTAGCTTTTTCAAGGACTGTTTCTTGAGGTTGTCTCTCAAAGTCAGTGTGACAAGGTATCCCCCCACACCCTGAAATTATAAGTATATTGTTTTCTGATCCTTGGAGTCATTTAGTTCCAATAGACTCTTTGAAAGTGTCTTATTTGGGGTTTCTGTTGCTGTAAAGAGACACCATGACCATGGCACCTTTTATAAGGAAAGCATTTAATTGGGTCTGGCATACAGGTTCAGAGATTTAGTACATTATCATCATGGCAAGAAGCATGGCATCATGCAGGTAGATGGTGCAGGAGAAAGAGCTGAGATTTCTTCAACTGGATCAGTAGGCAGCAAGCCAGGGAGGCGGGGGAGACAGAGCTTCTGAAGTTCCAATGGCCACACCCCAGTGACACACTTCCACAAGGCTCAACCTACACCAAGAAGGCCACACATCAAATAGTACCACTTCCTATGAGCCCAGTGGGGCCATTTTCACTCAAACCACCACATTCTACTTCCTGGCCCCATAGCCTTGTAGCTATATTATAGTATAAAATTCATTCAGTCCAACCAGAAGTCCCCATAGTCTGTCAGCCTCAACTCTGTTTAAAAGTCCAAAGTCTCTTCTGAGATTATGGCAGTCATTTAACAATCATCCCCTGTAAAATCAAAATGAAAAAACAGACACATACTTCCAACATACGATGACACAGAATATGCATTACCATTCCAAAAGTGAGGAAAGGGAGCATAGTGAGGAAATACTGGATCAAAGCAAGACCAAACACCAACTGGGCAATTTCATATTTGATGTCAAAATGCTCTTCAAATCTTCAACTCCTTCCAACTTTGTTGACTGAAACACACTTCTCTCTCTTGGGCTGATACCATCCCTGTTAGCAACTTTCCTCACCAGATATCCCATGCCATGGTTCTGGTGTTTCCAACACCGTGGGGTCTCCAAAACAATTGAGGCTTCACGTTCACAGCTTCACACAATGACTTCTCTAGGCCTTCACACAGAGACACTCTGGCCATGTGCCTGGCTTTCCTTAGATGGTGGCTGGTAATAGCTGAGAGTTACTGACATTGTCTGGATTTTTCCTTATGTGTGTTATAGAGCAATCGCTTTCAGACCCAGTTCCCATATTTGATTTAAAGCATACAGAAGCTCATATGTTGACTGTAAGATTATTGTTTGACTCTTGACCCTGAGTCTGCTGAGGCACAGTTGTAACTGTAGTAGTGACTTTCTTTACATCTTCTCATTGTTCAATTTCCCTTTCATTCTGAACTTTTCCACCAAAGGTAAATGTTTTGATAGTGGTTTAACATTCATCTGCCTATCACACCGTAGCTATGACCTCTGCTTATCATATAGCTGAATGCATCAAGAAGTGACAAGTTAATATCAACAAATGAGTTAAAAGACAAAGCCTAAGTAAGCCTAAGTAAATGAGCAGGATTTTTCAATGAATTGTTATTGTAGATAGACTTCGTTTCGATGGCTTTATTTAAACTGCTTCTTTCTATAACGTATGTTCCATTCTGGTGGTAAGTGACAGACTTCTCAGTGTAATGGAAACCTTTCCTCTGCACTCCCCTTCCCTCTTTGCTGAAAGACAATACTGCACAGGCAGTCTTTCCTGATGCCTGGGGAGCCTTCTGTGGTCAGGAAGTAGCTGAGGGTATGCTCCTTGTGTGAATCATCTTGTGGAAAGATAAGCTCCTTCAGTTTGCCTTCAACAGCATTCAGTGAGTTAAGGACCTGCTCTTCACCTGCAAATGCTTGCTAATCTTCCTTCCTATCTAAGGAGGGGAGCTCAGTTTTGGATCTTACAGATGCTTAGAAGATCTTTGAAAAACTCAGTCACTGTATTTTGGGTTTTGCTTGCTTTTTATTTTCCCTTGAATTTATCTTGTCTTTCTGTTCTGTTTTTTTCTTTACCATAGTAATTTTTTTTTTAAAAAGAAAGAAATGTTTTTACTGACAAGAAAATAGTATAACCAGGAGTTTCAGGGATAAGGCTAAAACTGATGACTGTGTTATAACAATGGAAAATTTGATAGCAACCAGTAGCTTGGAAAGATGATAGGCCAGGAGTCAAGTTACAGATTTATGTAAGTATAAGCTATTTGAATGTTATGCTAATTTCTTGTCTACCTTATTAAGTGAACATCAGGAAATAAGGATGTGTTCTGGCGTATGATTTGAGGGAGCAGTCCATCATGGAGGGGAATTCTTGGACGCAGATGCTTTAGTCAGTTGGTCACATTTCATCCACAGTTAGGAAGCAGACATTGGTAAGTGTGTGTGTTCAGTTTGCTGTCTCCTTTTTGTTCATTTCCCAACACCAGCCCCTAGAATGGCATTGCTTACATTTAAGTTGGCTCTTCCTGCCTCAGTTACCCTAATCAAGAAAGTCCTCAGAAAACGTGTTCATTCAAACGTGTTCGTTTCCACCTCAGTTCATCTAATCAAGATAGTCCTCACAAACTTGCCCAGAGATTTTTTCTTGTGACGACACCAACCCCATTGAGTTTATAACCAAGATTAACCCTGACATGCTTCATTTGCATGTCTGTAACTCAGTGTTTTCATCTGTCAAATCAGGTCAGGTGCCAAGATTACCTGTGGTGGCTCCTACTAAGAAAACCTCTCTTAGGAGCTTGAATGTTCTTAGATATTGTGTATTTAAGGAAAGAGAGTCTTTGACCACCATTTGGGGAAAAAAAGAATGCTACCTTCACTCATTCAGTTGCAGCAGAATTTCTGAGTCTGTTCCTTGTGAGCAACAGAAATATGCTTCTTGCAATTCTAGAGGCAGGAAGCTTATGACTAAGCTATTGAAGATTGATTGTCTAGTGAGAAATTGTCTCCTAGTTCACAGATGGCTGTTTTCTACTGTGGTTTGACATTGCAAAAGAGGAGAGAAAACTTTTTGGGGTCCCCTTAAAAAGGACACGCCCTTATACATAAATCATAATTAACCACCTGAGGCCCCAACCTCAATATGGGGTTTGAATTTTAACTTGGAATGGAGAGTATAGAATTCAGTTCAGTTTATCACAGTAGCCCAGATGCAGAGAGAGAGACACCTATCCCCAAATTGTATGTTGAGTAGAGAGTGAATCCTGGAGCCAAACCTGGCTCCCGATGCTGCGTTCCTCACCTTAAGACTGTTAGAACTGGCTCGCAGAAGAATTTGAAACATGTGCTCTAGATTCTGTAGGGTTTACATGTTCATCTGCTCCTCCCAGATTCTCGCAAGGAGATGCATGAACACCTTTTCTCCTCCAGCATTATTTAGAATAACCGTGAGTTTGAGTCATCCCGGATGCCCATTCATAGGTGAATGGATAGGAAAAATAGGGGTAAATACATGCAAAACATATTATGTAATCAATAGAAGTTAGAAAATTCCCCAATACCATGGTACACCCATTGGAGTGGAAGAGTATGCCAAACATTGGTCCTCAAGGTGAAATACGCATAAGAACCAACCTGAAACACGGGTTTCTCTATATGTGGCTTTAACTCTGTAGCTGAGAATGTGTTTCTTTTTCAGTCTCTGTGTTCACTATGAGTCATTATGTTCATTTCACTTTCTAGACTTATGGAAAATCTTCCACCAAGGAAGATCTTGATGTGTGGAAACAATACAAAGATTGGGGTGTTTTTACTGGGGCATGTCATCATTCTTCACAATGCACGCACAGGTCAAGGAAAAATCACGTGATCAGCCAGGCATCTGTGAGTTCCCTCAGGAAGAACATCTGATGTGTATCCAGTCTTCATCTTCATTACTTGAAGGGTTTGCAGACACATTGGTAGGATGTAGTTTGTATGAACCTTTTGCTGTTTCTAGTCACTAACAACTTTGTTGCTACAAATCCTTCAAGCTCTTCTTCATTATTTTTTTTACAACAAAAAATCCAGAATCTCTGAGTGGTGATGCTGAAAATTTAAAATTTCTTGCCTCAGATATTCCCCTCTTTTTTTTTTTAAAAAAAAATGCCTAATCTTTGTGTTATTTTTCATTGTTCACAGATGGCTTCGAAACAGGTATTTAACTAGAATAAGACACAACTAAAGATGTATTTAGTGGTGTACTTTTGAGTGTAGCAATGGAAGAAGGGTTTTGGTGGGCTGTAGGGTGTGGAAGTCTTTTAGCTGCTACATTCTGGCTGGTATGGAGTGGATCATTTTGTTTCCAGAGAATAAATGCTGTTTCCAAAAATTAGCTCTCATATGGCTCATTCAGGTAACCTGTGTTGAATATGGAAATTAGATTCTTGTTCATACAATTTTATTACATTATGGTTTATGAATTACAGTGGCTGTGCGCCAGACTCTCTTTCAAGCTAAGCGGCCTCTTTGCTGTGCTATTGCAGCTGAGTCTTTATTTGAAGTGTCTCTTCATCTTGGCTCATTTAGCCATACACAGAAGTTGCCCTATGGGAGATAACATCTTATGCTTATTTGCTTTATAGAATTATCACTTCTAGGCTCTGTGTAAGTGCAAAACATATCAAGAAAAACCTCAGATTTCAGAATGACAAGACACCTGCAATGCTGACATGTGTCTCTCTTTCCCTGTTGCAAAGAAAGCACATCCTTGGATTTTGAGTTAGATGGCCTGGCCATTTATTTGTTTGTTTGTTTGCTGTTTTATGCCAGTAAACTAGATACCATGTGCAACCTCATTCCAGTCTCAGAACCCTCTTCTGCTTTAGGGTTTTGCAGAAATCCAATGATTGTCAACAAAAACCATTATAGAGATTTGTTTGCAAAATTAGAAAATAAAAATATTTCTTCACATCCAAAAAATGATATACGATTGTTAACACTACCTCGTAGCATTTTTATCAACACAATCTAAATGTTTACATTCCGTAGAATAATCCTAGCTTTTACTGTTCCTAATCACAGATGTTTAAATATCAGTTTTTAGGGGTATAAACTTGTATGACAGTTGAAAAATGAAATTGATCATGGATAATTCCTTGTGTTTTTTCATAAGTTCGTTGTGCTGTGGTTTGCACACCATGGGGTTCCTCCACTTTCATTGTACAGTCAGATGCATCTTAACTGGTACAATACTATACTCATCAGCACAAGTTTAGAAGATTTCTTTCTATAGCCCCTGAGAATTTCCTTATGCTCTCCTGTGGTTAATCCCCTAGTTTACTTAAAATGACTATAGAACACCAGTCTTTCTTCAGCCTCTAGTTTATGTTTTTTAGAAGTTCCATGTAAATGAAAACATGTATCAGGCTTCTTTCTCCTAGCATATTCATTTTGGGGATTATCAATGTTGTTATAGTAGGCATGGTTTAATTGTATTCCTGAACAAGGGTGCAATATGTAGCTAGTTATTACATGGCTCACATTTTAATTATCTTGTTATTTCCTAGCATAAGTCTTTGTGTAGACACAGATTTTTGCCTCTTCTGTATAGAAGTATCTTAGGATGAAATTAATAGATACTATATTTTGCATTTGTAGACCATTACAAGGGAGTGCTATATTTTTGTAAACAGATTGTACAATTCTTCATTCAGTGTATGAGAACTCCAGCTCCTCCTTGGCAGATTTTTGCCCAATCATTCTTTTCTTGTTTCAGTCATTATCCCAATTAAGTGTGCAGCAGTATTTCCTTTTACTTTTTAGTGTTCATGTTCATTTCCTCCAAAAACTAAGGGCATTAAATGCTATGTCTATATTAATCATGTGTGTACCTTATTTAGTAAGATGCTTGTTCGTATGATAACCATTTTTATTATTTTTCTTTTTTTGTATGTGCCTGCGTGTGCATGTATATTTTCCCAGGTGTGCACATATTCAGGTGTGCAGGTGCATGTGTGTACATGTCGAGGCTCCTTAGGAACTGTCCACCTTGGTTTAGGGGCAGGATCATTTACAGAGGCCTAATGCTTGCTGGTGAGGCTCAGCTGTCTAGTCAGAGATTACTATGGATGTGTGGGAAGCCCATCACCTCCTCAGCACTGGGATAAGTGTGTAAGCCATGGCACCAGCTTTCCTCACTTGTGCTAGAGATCAAGCGAAGATCCACACAGCAAACACTTTACCCAGTGAGATGTCTCCTCAGCCCCTCTGCCTCTCCCTTTCAAACAATGAAATTAGCATACAGAGTAATAGGCCCCATTAACACGTTTTCACATGTAATTTGTTGTTGCTGTTCAGTTCCCCCTTTTCTCTCCCTCTCCTGACCCTGTACCCCCAGTAACCTCTTTTTCATATGCCAAGGGCTTTCTGTTGCCTTCCTCCTAGGTTTTTCCTTTCATGCCCCTTTCATTTCCCATAACCTAAACCCTACTCATTCTCCCATATATACATATATATTCATTAAAAGTTAGGGTCTGTATACGAGAAAAAGAAAAACTTGTGGTAATTGTTTTTCTGATTCTGGGTCACCTTGCTTAACATAATCATTTCCAGGTCCATCCATTTTCCTGTATATTTCATTTTTGATTATAGCTGAATAAAATCGCACTGTGTAAATATATTACACTTTCTTTATCCACTCATCTGTTGAGCTACATGCAGGCTTATTCCATTTCCTTGCTTTTGTGAATGCAGCATATTGATTGTATCTTTATTAGACAAGAGGAAGGATTCTTTGTATTCACTCTAAATGTTACATCTTCCCCTGAACCATCATCTGTATCTAGTCAATGTAAGGTAAATAAACTATTTGTTTCCTTCGCACTCATTCTTTGGAATGGACATTTTAACTCTGAGAAAGAGGCGGGATCAATTTATAAAGGCTCGCTAACCACCATTATGTAACTGTCTCTGGACACTTTCCTGGCAGTGCTTACAATGGTGGAATGATCCCTAACAGGTCCAGCAGGGGCTTCTGCTTGCTTAGGTTGTGTTTTAAAAGAGAGAACAATACATATTTTAAAAATTCATGGGTCTATTGGAATCCAGCTATTTTTGAGGATATTGGAGAAAGTATCTGAGACACTAGAATCCTAATTTATTTAACTCTTTCTGCCTACTAGGACTTTAGACATCTTTTGGGGGGTGCTCTGTGGAATAAATTAATTAAGTCTTGACTTTGGCATAATTTAATCTTCAAAGAAAAAAATAGGGAATGTGTCATTTCTTTATTTTCATCTTTACAAATTTTTGAAATAAAGTTTTGTTATTTTGAACAGGCTAGCCCTAGCTTCCCCAGTGCGTAATTACAAGTCTGCACACTATGCTTGCCAACCTGTATCTTACATTTTGAGTTTTTCTGTGGATTTTTCGTGCTCGTGTTTCAGGAGTATCAGAGTAATTTTGAGAATAGTACAATGGAAAACTGAAATCCTTTATATACTTACATTCGGTATAAGAAATACACTTGTATATCATGCTGTATTCTCAGAGTTCCCAAACAAAATTAAAATAAAAATATACAGCTTCACCCATGTAAGTAGTAAAGAATTAATTAGCACATCAAAATAATGAGATCACCAGGTGATGGTGGCACACACCTTTAATCCCAGCACTTGGAAGGCAGAGGCAGATGGATCTCTGTGAGTTTATGGCCAACCTGGTCTACAGAGCGAGTTCTAGGACAGGCTCAAAAGCTGCGGATAAACCTTGTCTCCAAAAAACAAAAAACAATAAATAAATAAATAAATAAAATAGTGAGATCTTCTTCCAACCACCATGAAGTTACATCACCTGACCCCACCAGCACATACACAGCCTTTCTTCAGTTGCCAGAGAAAGACAACAGTCATGAAGACATGGAATTAGTTTCCATCAAAAAGATAGAAAATTCAACAACAACACAAGCAGAAAAAGACTGACAGAAGACACACAATTCTTGAAACATAGCATAAGAAATCCCAAATTATTATCTTTAATAGTCATAGAAAGAGATAATTTATATTCATAAAAGAACACAATGCAATTTTATAATATAAACTTAGAAATCATAAAGGACTATTGGAAATTAAAAAATATAAAATAAAATAATTTGCAAAATGGGGAGGTGTAGAAAATAGCTCAGAAATGGGGATACAATAAAAAAGGTAGAAAATAGAACAGAAGTTATATGAAACATGTCTTGCCATATTGAAAACTGGAATGGGCCAAACGGATAGAATGAATGATGGACTCTTGTATAAGCAGGCAAAATAAGAGCAGATGATTTGGATCATTTAAATAATTATAATGGCATAAATAATGAAAGTAGGTAGCAATAAATAAGAGGTGGAAGGTCACATAGAAGAGCTTGAACAGAAATAAATAAATAAATAAGTAAAACCCTACACGAATTATATTTAAAGTATATCAGGGTTTGTCTCAAATAGGATTTTAGAACCTGTAGTTCCTTCTTAGAGATCACTACATATGAGTGTGATGTCTACTTTCTGTATGCCATGATCCAGTGGTGGTGATAATGAGTTACCTGAATTAGGTGTCATCTTGTAAGTGACTAAAATCTGTAGACAAAGGTAGTTCTGAAAATTTTTCTCTAGCAAACAGCAATATCAAACATTGCCTCTCTATGCTGTGTGCTGTATGATGAAGGAATGAACACTCACCTTGCCCCTCTGACAGTACCAACTTTTAATCCAACACTAAAACATGGTTTGGGTTATGGTACTGTTCAGCAGACGTAGTGCATGGTGTGATAGTTGATCTCAACTGTGAACTGGGTTGATTGAGAATCAGCATGAGAACAAATATTTACACAAAGGTATAAGGAAAAGGGAGGACTCATCTTGAATATGAGAACCATCATCCATGGGATGAACACTCAACCTTAATAAAAACGAGGGGACAAGCTGAGTACCCAAATTCATTTCTGTCTGCTTTCATACTGTGGGCAAGATGTCACTAGCTTGCTCACATTCCTGCCATCATGCCTTCCCAGCAACAATGACCTATATCCACTTCCAACTACAAGATAAAATAGTCATTCTTCTTTAAGCTGCTTTGACATGGTCAGAATGATGAGAAAAGGTAACTAAAACATGTTCTCTTTAGGCTTTTCATTAGTTGTCTACCATAGCAAACCAGGAAACCCCTGATTCTGTATTTGACGACCTGAGTACTGATTTGCAGTATGGGAGCTTCATGTCTTGATTGGCGTAGGTCAGTAGATTGGCATGTCATTGGATTAATTGACCCTGCGTTTATACAGCACTTGTATTCCCCTCTTTGTTGTCATTGCTCAGGCTCTCTCAACCAGTTTTGTTATAATTTAGTTTTCACAAAATTATGGTTTCTAGTATTCTGTTAATATTTTTAAATCAAATGATTTAATCAAATGTAAGAAATGATGATTTAATGGGATTGATATCTTTCCCATGGAGTTCAATCAAATCCCATCTGCAAAATAAATGAGTGACTATCATCTCAGAAATTACAAATCCAATTGCATGGTTTTCTATTTTTATTAAGGAGTTGAAATAACTTTCAATTATGAATTTGTCCACCCTTTTAGATTGGCCGAGGCTGCCTACATATTTTTGGCTAGCATGCTTCTGAGATCTAGTGTCTTCTTGAGCCACTTCTCTCAGGGTATAATTTATTGAAATAATACAAACAAATTGCACATTAAACCTCCCTTTGGAAAAGCAGGTCATTATGTGCCTGATTTTCTGACCATTCAATCTTATGTGGGGCTATAAATCAAAATGCAAATTAGGTAAAATGAGGTTTGTGCATGCAAATAAGGGGGAAGGATTTTGAAAACAGGTACTGTACTATCTTCGTTTAGGAAGAAGTCAGTAGAAAGGTGAGATGACATGTCCACATGAGGACAGTGGCAACTAACATTCTGAGTTTGCATTGTGTTCACGCCATTGTCTTTTACTTTACATCCACCTGCTTATTCGATTCTTACATAAAGTACTGCAGTCAATCCATTTCAGAGACTAGAAGACAGAGGCAAAGGTTAATCTGTTGAATACTGAGGAAGAGCCTGAGATCTAAGCCATACATTGGTCAAAGGCGGTGGGGTGAAAATAATTTACAGGCTATTGGACTTTTGTAATGATATACAAGGAAAAGCTGGAAGACATGAACTTTTCCCCATAACCAACTTCACAAAGAGATCCATTGCAAACGAGGCATGATGGTACATTCCTGACAACCTAGCACTTGGAGGCAGAGGCAAGAGGATATTGTGTTCAATTCCAGCCAAGATTATGTAACACGATTCTGTGTCAAAAAAATAAATAAATAAATAAATAAATAAATAAAAGATACACAGTAGTGGTGTGCTTATTCATTGCTTCATGGCTTGAGAGTCGAGTTTTAAGTGGTATCATATATAGAGCACTGAATAGATTCTCGGTGAAATATATCTTGATGAGGCCAGGCTTCTTATCCACAGAAGCCCCTTGCAAATACTCACTCTGTCCAGGCATCAGTATAAAGCTGCCAATGGTGCCAACTTTACAAGGCACATTCTACGTAGAGTATTATTTGGATCATAGTGTTGCAAAGATTGACTGGGGGCTGAGGGTTCAAGCCGGGGCATGGCTTGAAAGCTGCTTTCTGGAGTGTGAAGATAGAGTCAGTTATGTTCTATTGGACTTTCTCAGACTGCATGCTAATAACGGAGGTGTCTGACCACATGGAGCTGTTTATTTTACACTTCCCTCACACAGAATGATTTTATCAGAAGCACTTAAATTGTAGCCACCTTTGTTGCCAGGACAGTACATTTACTTTCAAATCAGTTGCCACCTAGAAAGCACCAAAATCTTTCAATAGAGAAGGCCTTTTCCATCATTACAGATCTTTTTAGAAGAGTATGCGAGCATCATCAAAAAACAGAGTCGAATCATTTAGACAGCCTGGAGAGTGACATTTTTATCCAAAGATTTTTTTTTTTTTATGTGTTTGCTATGAAGCAGAGGTTCTGTGAACACCAGGTGCTGATCACATAACAGCAGTGGATTTGTGAGATTATGGGACCAGGCAGGGGAGATGAAGGTTAAGAACAGGACACAATAGAGATTACTTATGGTAATGAATTGCATAATTTCGCTAGGCACAGTTGGATTAACGTTCTTTGTGAAAAGAGATTATAGATAGTATGCCTGACATAAGCAGATATTTAGCAGCTTGCTTGTGTTTATTTGAGTCACAGTCTTAAAGAATATGTCATCCATATCTAGGTGAGAAGACAGGGTTTAGAAAGGAGGAGAGACTGGGTGTCCAGTATCAGAGGGTTTCTCCTTCAAGTACATCATAAAATAGTCAGGCTGGGGCAATCCTTCCTCCAGTGACAATCATTAAAGAAAAAATATGATGTCATCGAATAATTTTTTTTTGTACACTGTGTAGGTGTGTCATTCTGATTGGTTTAATTAAAAGCTAAATGACCAATAACTAGGCAGGATTTTCAGGTACAAAGCATGCTGGGAAGAAGAATGGGGAAGTTGCCAGTCAGATTGGAAGGAAGCAGCATTGACAATATAGAGTAAAAGTAATCAAGCCATAAATAGTTTGAGTTAAAAAAAATGGGTTAATTTAAATTGTAAGAGCTAGTTAGTAACAAGCCTAATTACCAGAAGAGCTTTTATAATAATTATTTTTGTTATAAATAATTATTATAATTTTATTAATAATAAGTATCCATGTCAATACTGGGGAGTCAGTGGTTCCAACAAAAAGGTCCAACTACAAAATGACATTTCCTGACCTGATCATATCACCTGGAACCACTCTGAGTGCCTAATTACAGCCTCTGGCCTCAGCTGTCTATTCTCAGAGTACAGGTCACTTGAGTTTTGATGGTCCTTACTACAAGTCTTAGGCCGAGTCTTGGCTCATCCACCTTAGAAATGCCAAAAATATCTTTAGAATCAGTCTGATTCACTGGCAAAGGTTGTAAACAAATATCTCTGGAAAGAATATGACAGACTCTGAGTGCTTGAGGGTTCTAGTGCCCCATGTCTGGATATGGATTCAGTGTGGACAGTCACCAGAGACTCTGCATGTTATTATCTCCATGTGTACATTTCTTCTCCTGACTCACCATCACATCACCATCCCTGGACACCTTTTATTATCATGGTTGTGCAGTCAGCTAATGGCTCCAGTAAAGCATTCTAGACTCATTGTGTGAGCATATAATCTCTGTGACTTGTTTTTCAAATGCCGTTCTTGCTGGGGTTGAGTACAAGTGCTTTATAGAATAGGTTTTCAATCTCCATGCACAAGTACAAGGGAAGATGATATATTACACCCAGTGTGCCTGCCTTTGCTCGTGAAAGTTCTGCCCATCAAAAGACAGGGATCCCATGGCCTAATAATAACTGCAGGTTCTGCACAGCCTCTGTAGACCAACTTACCTGCCTCAAAGAGTTCTGGTCCAGCACAAGGAAGCATGTCACAAAAAGTATGAAACTTCTGCTCAAAGCTACTTTCATTGCAATAGCTAACATCTTCAAAGTTGGTACTTATGAGAGCATCCAAGAAGCAAGGTTCCTATGTTCAATACCCTTTCCCTATAGTGGTTATACTGCCTAGCAAACATCACCCAGTAGACATTGCCGTGGATCTTTTCTTCCTTTGTGATGCTATGTTTTCACATCTAACACCTATGTTCTAGCATCTTCTGTGAGACAGAGAAGTGTCTCTTCAGCCACAATATGAAATGATTTCCCAGTCTTCATGGTAGTGTTTAGAAGATGCAAACTCCTGATAATGCTTGCTAATGGTCTTTATAGCTAGCTCTTTTCCAGTCAGGATATCCTGAGCTGACTTCACCTTGGCAAAGGTATTATTGCTAGTGTCCTAGAGGAGCCAGTAAGAGACAAAGTGAATCTCTTCAATAACTACAACAAGTCCAATAGTATACTTAATCACAGAGGAAAAACTGTCTTGTTCTATGAAAATCAGGCAAAAGTCTAGTGGTAAGATTGATCCAAATCAGTCTAAAATTAAACTCACTTCCAAATGCCACCTATAAAAGCACTGAATAATAGAACCAAGGCGAAACATCGTACAAATAATGACAACAAATTCTAATGAAGTACACTTCAAATGTAGGAAATGGAACAAAAAGTAAATGAGAAAACAGAAAGATTAAAAGAAGCAGTATATAAAATAAGGAAAAACAGGAGAAAATGCTGAAATATATTGTCTTGATTATTATATATTATAATAATAGATTCTATGAAATATATATAAAATTCATTGCTCAGTTGGTAAAATACCTGAGTTCATACCCCAGAACCATCATTTTTACAAATATATCTGAAGGTTGGGGTAGGTGCTCACCAGCCTAGCACCAATGATAGGAAGAGAAATAACAAAAACCCCAAGATTGGAGACTAGACAAATGACTGCATCAACAAAGCGCCTGGTGCACAAGCATGCGGACCTACATGCAGATTCTCAGCAGCTTACAAAGCTATTACAGCAGTGCCCGTATACCTCCAGCACGAAGGTGGAGAGTTGAAGGTGTCAGGAGACCCCTAGAGCTCATTGACTGAGCCATCCCAGGCCCATCAATGACCCAGATTCAAACTGTGAGGGACAGTGACTGAGGAAAACACATGATATTGACCTTTGACCTCATTGTTGTATGCGTTCACATGTACATCTTTACGGATGAGAATATACTCAGAGATGCGTGTGCGTGCACACACGCACACACATATATGAATTAAGACATATTAAAAATAAATTGTAACTCAAGGATGAAAAGTAACTTTGGTTAATGTCCCTCAGGTGTATGAATCCAGTATACAGAATTAAAAGGGACAGAAACCTCAGCCCAGCTATGGCCTTATGTCTCTGTTGAAGCTCCTTATGAGAAGAAAGCAGAATCGTCCTGCCAAGAACAGGGATGCTGCACAGTGCCTCACTCTGTTTAGTTTCTCTAACCCCTATTTAAGCAATAATATGTAAACTACAGATATTAATGTTGATATTATTTGATACTAAACCCTACAGAATGGTTCATTGACCTTATCATTTTGAGTTAGGGAAGCAGTAATAATTGGCTTTTAAAGAATTTGTAATTTTTATGAATAGCCAATTCTTTTTAAATTATAAGTAACTACTCTCAAAATATTTTCAACTACTTAACTCTTAGTGTTATATCTAAAAACCTATCAACAAACCAGCATCATGTAGATTTTCTTCAATATTATTTTCCAAAGATGATTTTTGCAGTTTAGAAATGTGTCTCTCATTTGTTTTGGGTTTTTGCTGTGAAGGTATAAAAATGTCACTCACTCATATTTTTGCATGTAATCATAGTTGCTACAGCCCTTGTTGAAAATCTACACTGAGGGTTCCCCTTTATTTTTAAGGTCTGCTTACTATCAATCCATAAAGACAAAGGGACAAATTCAAAAACAGAGATCCTTGGATGACCTTGAAATCGATGGAGGTAGCCCTCCAGAAGATGACTTCAGTGAATCAGCTCAGTTTTATTCCAGAGCATAGGAAATATATAGGATTAGGAAGCCTGGGGACAAAGCCTAATTTGCTTTAAGTGGCACAGTCCTATCATGTATCTGGCTTAGTGAAAACATAGCCCTATCAAAATGGCTAGAACATTTGCCTGATTATCATGTGGGCAGCAAGGGAAGAACATTTGCAGGGAACTACGTCAGGGTGATCCTTGAGATAAGTCAGGAATCTGAGCCTAAAGACATCCTCCAGATAAGGCGAGGTAGAGAGCAGGAAGGCTTTGCTGGCAGGGCAGTGTGGCAGGGTGGTGTGGAGGGGGGCGGGTCTCTCCAATGTTTCAAGGTTAGAGAAAGCTGGCAGGCTATGGCAGACTTCAACATCTGGCCCACAGAGCCTCCCAACACAACCCTCTCTCCGTTGAACTTCCTTTGCTGCTGGGTTTAAGGCTCGTTGACCGCATTCATGTGGTCAGCTTCTGGGTTCTTACTCTCGCATTTCATCTATGTCACGTTTTCTTTCATTGACGTCACACAGTCTTGGTTACTGCAGCTTCTTCTTGTCCTTAAGTCAGCTGGTATAGGTCGTCCCATTCTCTTTCAATAGTGTGTTGACTATTTGGAGTGTTTTGTTTCTCCAGAAAAAAAAAATCAAAAGTTCATTTTCTGATATTCACAGGATAATTTACGGGGATTTAAACATTTTTGCCTATTCTTTTTTCCCAGTCCTCATTTGTTTTCCTCATAGAGACTGTGTATGTATTTTTTTTGGTTTATAGCTAAGTATGAAGTTTTATAGTGAATTACAGCATAATATTTGATTTCATGCCAATATAAATGGTATTACGTTTTTTTTTTATTTCAAGTATCAGTTTTTTGTTGCATATTTAAAGAAAATCAATTGGGTTTCTTAATTTTGCTTTTCATATTTTATTTATTTTTGTTTTATGTGTATGAATGTTTTGCCAGTATGTATGTGTGTGCATCACATGTATAACTGGTGCTTGTGAAAACCATAAGAAGTCAACAGATGGCCTTGACCTAGGAGTACAGATGATTGTGATGGTTTTGCTTGACTCAAATTTTATTTCTGTTCATTAGAAAGTGCCTAGTTTTCCCTCCTCCCCTTCAAAACAGTCATTATTTGCTTTGCCTATGTGAATTTGTCTATTTCTCATGGCTTGCGTATGTGGTAGCATGTAATGCTTTCTTTCAGAAACCGTCTTCTCTCATTTAACGTAAGGCTCCAGGGTTTATCGCTGTTCTCCCATACCACAGTTTCCTCTTTCTGCAGGTTAAACAATCTTGCACCAGATTCACATGAACATTCTTCATTGTCTTTATTCAACTGTGGTTACATTTAACTTATTTCCATCTTTTGGCTCTTGTGACTAGCCTTCACTTCGAGTTTTTAAGATTTCCTTTTAATTTTTGAAGATAAGTTCTGTGTCAGGTGCATGATTTCTAAATATTGTCTTCCATTCCATTATTTTCCTTTACCGTATGTAAGCTTTTAGTGTTTCTGTGTTCTGTTTATGTTTTGCTCTTGTAACTTGCACTTTGGTATCAAATCTCTGGACAAATGCCAAGACAAATCTCAAGGAACTTTTCCTTTATGGTTTCTTCTAATTCTTTAGATTTTGGAGATCTTACATTTAAGTATTTTATCCATTTTCAGTTGACTTTTACATGTGGTAGAACATACATGGGCACTAGATATTGTCTAACAGTGTTTCCCCTCTACCTATTGATATGACCAGGTGATTGTTTGCTTTAGTCTGTTAATGTAATGGGATGCACAGGTGACTTTAATGTTGAGTCAAGCTTGAATACCTGGAATAAATTCCACTTACTCAAATATTTGTTGAATTTGGTTGATGAACGTTTGCATCCACATTTATTGATTACTAATTGTCCTTCCTTGTGATGTTTGCAATTTCTTTTTCTTGTTATGGTATTTCGTCTTTTATCTGACATCAACTATAAAGAAATTTCTCAGATATTTCAAACTCACAAGGAATATTCCCTAGACCTGATGCTTTCTGCATTGGAAGGCTATAAATGATAAATCCTATATTTTAGTAGATATGTTTCCACTCTTAAATATTTTTTTTCCTTTGGGTAGAACTCTGAAAACCTCCTTTGGGTTGTGCCCCTAGGAGCACGTTTCTTCTCCTCATTCAAGTTAGTTTGTGCTCAGACTTTATCAGATAGTTTCTCTTTAATGCTCCTGCTAGCTCCTGGATTCAGTAGCCACCTTCTGTTCTTATCAGCTGTGACTCTCACAATTGCCTTCCTCTGCTTTAAGGCTGATGGCTCACCTTATGCCATCAGTTGTCTTGTGGATTGAAATTTCTTGACTGCAAGAATGTTCTGTGTTCTTCTTGTGAATATAGAAGTGGTATTGTTTTCCCACCTCCTTACGTATCTCACCCAACCCGGGAACTGGAAGTCCCAAGATCAGATTTGATGGTAATCATTATCATAGCTTCCCCAAAGTGGTTGCCAGGTTGGTTGATAATTAACTAGTGACTCATTAGAACAGTGCTTGTAAGACAGCTTGTAAATACACCAGAGTTTGCATGTTCTTTTTTCCATCAACAGCTCTTGTTTGAAAATCTGTGATTTGCAAAGTGCTGAAGTAGCGTCATAAATTTAGAGAATTGGAATAAGATAGATCCTAACTGGAGTCCCCTCTCCTCGTTCTCAAACAGGAGCACTAAAGTTGTGCATGTATTCCAAGTGTTGGTGTTGGTATAGGCTTTGATATCTCGATACTATTATTTACAAAAGTGCTTTAAATAAATGTATCTGAAATTCCAATATACATTGACTGTGAAGATCAATGTTGCTCTCTTATCAGCAAGATTCTTTTTTTAAATTAGAATTTTTATTATTTCTCCAAATTTCATTGTAGTTCTATCTCAGGTGCTGATGAAATTGTGTGTGCAAAGAATTTGGATTGGATCTTTGAGGACACCTAAAAATCCCAAATGAATATGATTGTCATATCATTTTATTACCTTAAATACTAATTTGAAGGTGTATGCATTATTAAAGTGAGATAAAGAAAGAATAGATACCATACAACACATCAGGTTTAGGCCAGCCTTAAGATTGTATCAGCCACAAGAGGCACTGTGTCCTCACTCAGTAGAAAGCAACAAATAGTTCATTTTCAAAGTCATGGAGCATGAGTAGGACAAACAGCAGGAGTTGTCCTGTGCCATGTGTCAACAGGTCATTCTGGAACAATATAGTGATGGCTCTCCTCCTTACAAAATTTTTATAACTATCGCAATAAAGATAGATCGCTATTTGTTTTGGATGGGTTGTAAGCTGAACAAGCACTATTTTCTGCCCGTAACTGTGTACAGTTGTGACATAGTGCTTAATATTCTTAAATTTACTCCTGCCAAAATAAATACAGCTGTAAGAAATAATGGCCCTGCCATGTCTGTAACAATAAAATGGTGTCCTAATGTGGCTTTTTAATACGGAACACAACTAATATTCCCTTGGATTTCTGCATCCCATCCTCTCCCCTGTTTAAGCGCCATGAAGAATACAACTTTTGGTTGAATGACAGCATAGAAGATAATATTAGTTGTTTTAAATTAGAATATGACAAAAGGCCTTACTAAATCGTATTCACAATGCAGCATTAAACCAGACACAGTAAAAGGAGATCAAGGGAGTAAGTTGAGCTAGTATTTTGAAACAGGATGCTGTGAACTAGAAAGCTTAAAACCTTCGAAGGATCCTGGTCCACTTGTGTAACAAATTCCACCCTGAGGGTCCTGCTGTACTCATATGTGTGCTCTCTTCTTCAATGTTTGCGTAGACATGGCTGAGGAGATGCTTCAGTGGGTGAAGTGTCTATCCAATAAATATGAGCCCTGAGTTTGAAACCCTAGCACCCATGCAAAAAGCTGGGTGTGGTGATTTGTGTCTGTAACCCCAGAACAGAGTGAAAAGCTGGATTCAAGACAATAATGAGTTAGCCATGAGTTGGTTCTTCAGTCCCATAATCCCAATACAGAAATTCGAAAGTAGAGGTAAAAGCATACTAGAGTTCAAGGCCAGCCTGGACAATGCCATGTCTCAAAACATGTACTTTTTTGCTTCAATTTTCTTTTTTTTTTTTTTGGAATCTTTTCTTTTTAACTTTATTTTATGTGCATTGGTGTGAAGGTGTCAGATCCCCTGGAACTGGATCTTCAGACAGTTGTGAGCTGCCATGTGGGTGCTGGGAATTGAACTCGGGTCCTCGGGAAGAACAGTCAGTTCTCTTAACCGCTGAGCCACCTCTCCAGCCCCTCAATTTTCTTATTAATTAGATTTATTCATTTATTTTGTATCCCTACCACAATTCACCTTCCTCCTCTCTTCCCATTTCCTTCCCCTGCCTCCTCACTGCCCTCCCCTCAATTCACTCCTTCTCCTTTTCTGTTCAGAAAGAGGCATATTTCTCATTAATATCAACAAAGCATGGCATATCAAGTTGAGATAGGACAGATATGATCCTATACATAAGCAACCCCAAAAATTCTACCAGGGAACTCCTACAGCTGATAAACACCTTCAGTGATATTGCTGAATATTAACTTTAAAAATTCAGTAACCCTTTTACATATAAATGATAAATTAACTTAGGAAAAAAATAAGAAAGTCAGCACTCTTCATAATAGCCAAAAATAATATAAACTCTCTTGGGGGTAAGTCTAACTAAGCGAATGAAAGAGCTTTATGACCAGAACTTCAAGTCTTTGATGAAAGAAGTTGGAGAAGATATCAGAAGATGGAAAGGTCCCCTGTGCTCATGGATTGGTAGGATTAGCATGGTAAAAATGGACATCTTAACAAAAGCAATCTTCCATGTAATCCCCACCAAAATTCCAACATAATTCTTTATAGACCTTGAACGAATAATATTCAGCTTCATATTGAAAAACAAAAAACCCAGGATAGCTAAAACAATTATGTAAAAGTCAAACGTAATTTTTTAAAAATTTTTAAAAGAAAGAGAATAGGAAAAAGATATGAAGAATAAGATCCAAGGTTTTTTTTCTACAACATGGCTTGTTTCCACATGTCTGTGCAGATATACTTAAATACTGCCATGTCTGCTATATTAGTAATAAAATAAACTCTCTTTCAAATAAAGAACCCAAAATCTTCCTTTGCATTCTTTTGCAACTCGGTTTTTATTTTGAACCCCCCCCCACACACACACACATACACGGTGGCAAGATCTGCTACTTACAGTTTGTTTAAGTCTACTGTGTTGGTATGTGGGAAGTGAAAACATCTGATAGGGTTAATACAGCTGCATTAAAGCCCTTGATGAGATGATGATAATCTTGACCTTTGATTAAATCTGAGCTAGTAATATTTGTGATTGATCAAAGTGGAATCCATGAAGCACGTAGTATCACAGATGGACCAGAGAACTGAAGTCCTTCTGAATATTTGTTTTGATCCCTTCAAGGATAAAAAAAAAAAAGGATTATTCAGTTTGTCTTATTTTTGTCTTAAATCAGATTGTATTTACTAGATCAATAGATAAATCACTGGAAGAAATTTTGCAAGACAAGTTTGCTAATGTTAGAGATCAAAAAACAAGAAACTTTTAATTCATCGTATTTTAAGGAATGTTTCACATGCTTAAAATTACTTAATTAGTAATATTTAACAAACAACCCTAACTGTAGTCATTATTTTAAAAAAAAAAATCTTCATAAAATGGTAACAAAAGACAAAATTCAGGGAAATTATACTGAGGTTTTGAGGGTTTCTTTTTCTTTGTGTGGTGCCAGGAATCAAACTGAGAGTCTCAGTCGGACTAAGTAAGCAAGCACTTCACCTCCAAGATCTCCCACATGCTCTGCACTGGCATCTTTATTGTTCTCAATAGCATAACAGATTTTTCAAGCTAATTCATTGTCATTCTTCTGATTATGTAATCCCAGCCCGATTGACAGCTGATAACAAAGAGCTTCATGTTGGCAGCTAAACTCTGTGACATTTGACACCCGGAGCACAGCAAGAGCTCTCAGATTTGCAGTAGACTGTGTTCACTGCATGTGTCTGTCAGTGCGGCCAGAGCTCTTCATTGCTGAGATTTTTTTTTTAATTGGGTTCATGGATTGACTGATTTTCCTGAGTGGTTGAAAGCACATTTTGGGGCTGTAGAGTTTACAGAATGTTCTTAACCTTTAGGCAAATGTCTTCACATCTGAGACCTGAGATGTTTTGGCCACAAAAACAAGGGAACACATAACGCCTCCAAGGTGACATCTGGTTCTAAACTCTTTGATCAACCAGATGAATGGAAAACATACACGGTGAATAATATGGCTTGTTCATTCTAAAGAGCACACCTCCTTTCAATGTGCAAAATTCACTAAAGTGTTTTTGAAAACCTTCAAGTTCCATGTACACCATTACCCTAAAGCTTTAACATACATAAGTACAATGAAGTCTTATTAAGATTTAATGAACTCATACCCTAAATTTGTAGAAGATGTAAGTGCTTCTGCATACAGTTGGGAGGTAAATAACCTAGTCCACGTAACTGAACACCCCATGCTACTATGAAATGAAATATGGGAGTCTATGAAATTAAATAATCAGCAATTGAAATGCATGGTTTATAAACAATTTAATTCTATCTTAGATTAGGTCTATTACATAGCAGTTTGGTGTATTAGTTTGTTTTCTGTTGCTGTGATAACACGCTAACCTAAAAGCAGCTTGGGTGAGAAGGGGTTATTTATTTGGCTTAAAATCCCATGCAAGAGTCCACCATTCAGAGGTATTGGGGCAGAAATTCAGCCAGGAACTGAGGCAGAGACCATAGTGATGGGGAAACTATCAACCAATCACATCTAGTTAGGGTGTGGCTACCGGTAGCCAAGGTAGCAAAACTGGTAGGACACAGGCGTACTCTCCCTCTCTACGCAGTGCCAGCAGGACCCATTGGATTTCGGACCTTCCACTCTTGTAGCGTGAGTTTCCCCTTTTCAACTATTAAAAAAAATAACTGTTATTCTTGAGCTGGTCTGGTTATTTACCATACCGACCTAATTCGTCAACACCATAGCTCTCTGTCTCTGTCTCTCTTTCATCTCTCAATCTTTCTCCCCCTTCCTCGCTCTCCCTCTTTCTGGCTAGGACCAATTGATAAATCCATCAGACTGTGACTTAGCTGTCAAGCAGCGGTGGAATCCTTCTAAGAAAAATGGTATCAAAAGTTGATCAACAAAAGCAAGGAACTGTAGTACCTACCCAATATCCACACAAACCGCAAGCACTATAAGCCCATGCCTATGACAACTCATGAACCAATGAAGTACTAAACTGAGAGAGCCTATGCAATTCATGTGTTTTTATTTAGACTGGATACATAACCTGCCCGTATTAAAACGTGGATGATTTCATTTTTCTTTGATTTCTTTTCTTTTCATAGGCGACCTGGTGAACCTCCCCTGATAAAAGGTTGGCTTCCTTATCTCGGCATTACTCTGAAGCTACAAAAGAACCCGTTAGCTTTCATAAAGACTCTCCAAAGGAAATACGGCGACACTTTCACTGTTCTGATTTCAGGTGGGATGCTCCACTTGGAGCACTTTGCATGTGGCTTACACTCTTACTGGTTCTTTGTTAATTTGGATATCCTCTCACTGCCTTTTTGTTAAGTTTGGATAAAGTTTGTCTATTTTGTTGATTTTCTCGACTAACCAACTCTTTGTCTCATTGATTCTGTGTATTGCTTTCTTTGTTTCTATTTTGTTGATTTCAGCTCTCAATTTGATTATTTCCTGCAGTTCTCTTGGGTGAGTTTGCTTCTTTCTGTTCTAAAGTTTTGAAATGTTTTGTTAATTCACTAGTGTAGGATTTTTTTCAGCTTCTTTATGTAGGCATTTAGTGCTATGAACTTTTAACACTGCTTTCATTGTGTCCCATAAATTTGGGTATGTTGTGTGGTCATTTTCATTGAATTTTAGGAAGTCTTTAATTTCTCCCTTTATTTCTTTCTTGACCCATTGTTGATTCAGGTGAGCATTGTTTAATTTCCATGTGTTTGTTGGCTTTCTGGAATTAGTGTTGCTGTTGAAGTCTAGTTTTAAGCCATGGTGATCTGATAAGCTACATGGGGTTACTCCATTTTTTTTTTTTTTTGTATCTGTTGAGGTTTTATTCTACTCCTAAAGAACTAGTGCTACCTTCTGCTTGTAATGACTTCACTGAAGATCAGACACAACCTTAAGTAAACATTTGAGTAATAAAAGGATTTAGATTCAACTTGATTAACCATCCAGGAGGTCAGTTTTAATTCACCCATGAACAGGCAACATTACCTTTTGTTACAATTTACTCTTTCCCCTGACAGGGGACAAATCTCTTCCAATGACAATTGCACAAACTGCAATTTCAAAAAAAAAAAAAAAAAAAAAAAGGCAATGAAAACAACCATGCATGCATCTTAGAAAGACTTTTAACATATGATTTTCCCGAGACCCTTATCAAGTCCACTCCCATTTCTTCTTGTTAACTGCCTTGTGCTACGGTCCCATTAATATGCCTCTTGCTGGAACATTCCTGCACACATCCATACCTTTGTGCCTCTGTCCTCCTCTTGCGCCTCTTTCTGCTAGAGCTCTTGTCTCACCTGACCCTTGATCCCCATTGCACATCACTTTCTCTTCAGATCCTTTTCTGTCCATATCATCCAACACTAGGAACCCCATCACTAGGGCCCAGGTGTCCACAGTACCTCTGCTCGGTATAATTCAGACTACCAGGCTTTACCACGTACTCACCTGTCCATCTCTGTCTTTTTCTGTTAGTGACTCTCTTCCAATTTAGCCCAAAGCTCAGTGCTGATTTAGTCACAATAAATGTTTGATGGGGGAAATTCCTAACATCTTAAAACTGAAGAAATTTGCTGGGCGGTGGTGGCGCACACCTTTAATCCCAGCACTTGGGAGGCAGAGGCAGGTGGATCTCTGTGAGTTCGAGACCAGCCTGGTCTACAAGAGCTAATTCCAGGACAGCCTCTCCTTTCTAGTTGCACTTGGAGCTAAACTAAAGCTGCAAACAAAGTCTTCTGGAACCTCAAATTTCCAATGAGCAGTACAAAAATTATTATAACTTCTAGATTTCTCTTTTTAAGAACTCATGCAAAGGTTGCCTAAAATGATTCAAAAAAACTTGTAAAATGGATAGTTTTATTCAGCATCTGGGAGATTTAGGCAAGAGAGTCTTGAGTTAGAGGTCAGCCAACAACATCCTGTAAAAAAGAAAAAGAAAAAGGAACTTTATTTTCTAAAGACGGAAGCCTAAGAAAATAGGTCAGTTGGTAAAGTACTTGCTGCACAGTGCTATGTACTTAAAATCCCAGTACTGGAAAGGAAGTGACAAAGGAATTAATGGATTCCCTGTCTAGTTAGCAGACACCAGGCAGCCAGCCATAGGTTCTGGTGAGAGACCCTCTCTTCAAAAAAAAATAAATAAATAAAATAAATAAATAAATAAATAAAATAAAAAGATGGGTAGCACTTGAGAAACAACTGTGGTTAACCTCTGTTGTTTACAAGCATACATGAATACATATGCACACACAAACACATACACACATACAAACCTAACAAACAAAAACAATCAACCCATGCTCACTTATGATATCTTAACCGTAAATTCTAAGAAGTCTAACACTGACTTAAATATTGCCTGCCTAAATAATTTAGCCATCATTATGCTTTTGAACTTGGTAATAAACAGCCACCATGGAATAAGCTTAGTGGCCTGTCCCCCACCCCCACCAGTTTGAATATATACTTATTGAAAAACTCTGTGAATACACAGTTTTGATGATCCGTCTGTGATAGAGCTCATTTAAAAAATGAAGGACAAAGGCATCCACCCATGTCCCTCACGTGTGTGCTTCTTGCAGGGCACGCAAATGATTGTCGTCCCCTAAAGTCTCATGGGACACAATTGTCACCTTAATAAAGAAATTGAAAGGTACAGCTTACTATGAGAAACCTCATAAATTCAAAAACCTGCACCAGAAAATAGTTTTCTAATTGATTTTGTGTGATAGTGCAATGGAATCATTTTCCTTAAATGTCACCCGAGAGAAGCTCTACTGTATGTCAGTGTCAACTGCTAGAGAAATCTCCCTAATAAAGGGGACTGAGTACACACAGTGGTCTCTCTCAGAATATAAAACACTGGCTACCCATTCAGCTCCCAACTGATGCTTACATAGTGACATTCAGTCCAAAACCTGATGGAGAATTGCCTGCATGAGGAGACTGAAACCTTATAATTTTAGAAAATTAATTTGAAATCAGGTTTTTTTCATATTCTATAGACTGAGCAACTGACTTGAATTTCCAGGCCTATGTTGATGTGGTATCAAATTCGACATATAAACAGCAAAACTCGTTTATTATCTAAAAGCCAGGCTTCATGGGTGTAAGACTTCAAGATGATTAGGTATATGTTCAAAAATACATTTATCAAACTATTTTGAATTATATAGCATTAGCTTCCCAAGGAAATAATATAAAGAAAGCAAATAAGAGTATTGGGTTGGCAAAGCATTGATGGGTTATCTAAGAATTCTGGGACTAATAGTTGCAGTCTGTTCCATAAAAGGGAAGAAAAATTAAATAATTGGCAAGGATGATATTAAAATTGTTGGCCTAATTTCAAACTTAATGGGCAGAAAAAAATTATTTTATACTGTATCTTTTCAGGCACAGGCCTCATTTTGACATTTACGTTTTAGACAAATGCAAACGCTGAAATTCTTAAAAATCAATATTTTACATCTACTTCTGACAGCATAGCATTCTCCTCTCTTTTGAAAACATGGCAAAGGGTATTGTTTCTACACTCGGATCCCTGTGAACTAGGCTGCATGCCCGGTGACACTTGACATTCATTTACACAAAATCACGCTGAACCAACGCTAATTTCTCTCTGAGTGTTCATAGCCTTCAAGATAACTTTTCAGAAAAAATCCTTTGTTAGGAAATTTAAATTCATTTTATAAATGTATATGTATTTTCCTAACTGATTACGGAACACAAAGAAACTCTGGTTTTGCATCTCACATTAGCAGATGGTGGACAGATGGTTTAAATTAATATTAATTTTGGAAAACTTAGCTTAAATTGTTTATACTGAAGATTAAAAGTTGGAAAGCCAGCTTAAATCTCCCGGGTTATTGGTACTTCCAACTTGAAAAGTAAAATCCGAAAACCAAAATGTCCAGTTCTAAAGTAATCCACATCTCCTTCAGGAAGGTAAAAGGCAAGAAACAATGTCTTGTTGGGGAAGAAAATTAAAATTGGAATGAAGAAGAAAAGGTGCAGATGCTAGAGAGAAAAGTTACTTTGATTTTCTTGGGGGATGATCCTTTAAAAGAACTACTGCAAACATAAGAATAAGAACCTGATTTTGGATCCCTTCACCAACATAAAAGTCAGGGATGGAGGATTGTGTCTGTAACTGTGTGGAGACAAGCGGATTCCCTGGAGCTCACTGGTCAGCCAGTCTAGCTGAATTGATGAGTCCGGGTCCAGTCAGAGATCTTGTCTCAAAAGCTGAAATGGAGAGTGGTTGAGGAAGAAGACTGGTATCTGTTTCTGTGCACCATGTACACAAGGATTTGCACGTGCGCATGCACAAACACAACCTGAGACTAACAACTATGTTTTTTGAGTAAATGTATTAACAGGGACCTAATTCAAAGGGCGAATGAAAGTGGTAGGCAGAGAAGAATTATTGAGTTTGATACCCAGATCCACTTAAGAGTCTGGTTACAACTGTGTACATCTGTAATTTCAACATTCTAACACACACACACACACACACACACACGCAATGGGAGGCAAAGAAAAGAAAATTGCCTGGAAGCTCATTGGCCAATCAGCCTTGGGTACATAGCAAAATAGCAGAAGAAACAAGGTAAAAGGTGAAAACCAACTTCCAAAAGTTGTCCTCTGACTTTCACAGGCACGCGGTGGCATGTACACACACACAGCACATGTGCACCTGTACACTGTACAGCACACACTGTGGCACGTGCACACCCACAGCACATGTGCACCTGTACACCGTACAGCACACACTGTGGCACGTGCACACACACAGCACATGTGCACCTGTACACCATACAGCACACACTGGCATGTGCACACCCACAGCACATGTGCACCTGTACACCTGGCATGTGCACACCCACAGCACATGTGCATCTGTACACCGTGCAGCACACACTGTGGCACATGCACACCCTCAGCACATGTGCACCTGTACACCATACAGCACACATTGGCACGTGCACACCCTCAGCACATGTGCACCTGTACACTGTACAGCACACACTGTGGCACGTGCACACACACAGCACATGTGCACCTGTACACTGTACAGCACACACTGTGGCACGTGCACACACACAGCACATATGCATCTGTACACCATACAGCACACACTGGCACGTGCACACACACCCACAGTCAATCAATTTTTATAATATGTTAAATGTGTTTGCTGACTTGATCCAGTTATTTCACATTCCCCATTTATATTTTTATTTGAAATGAGCCTGCTTTTATCTTCTGTTAGGGGCAAGGTAAAGAGGGAGGGAGAAACTAAAAGGGAGCAAGAGTGAGAGAGAAAGTAATAAGAAAGATAGAAATAGAAGTAATAAGAACGTGTCTGTTTCTCATGACTTGTGGACAGAGCAGAAATCTGGTATTTATCTTGTCTCTACTTCAAAAGCCAAGTTGTAGTAACTGATAGTGACTGGGCTGATACATTGTTTAAAATTTCTTTTTGGATTTAGATGAAAGTAAAAATTTGGTTTTAAAAAAAGTTCAAAATATTTTCCAAAGATTGTGATTTGCAAACTAAACTTAGTGCATACACATTCTGAATTTCAGATTCTGCTTTTAAAAAATCCTATTAATGTTTAACAAAACCCATTCATTTGAGACAAAGAATGCATGGATCATCACCTGTGAAAATACACAGCTTTGCCTAAAATTATCTCTTTTGAAAAATGAGAAAACTGACTCCCTCATTCTCAGTTTTTTGCCAGGCAGATGCTGGCAATTTTAAGTTAAGTTATCATGGTAAAGCAAGTTATTGAAAGTGCCCAAGTTTAATGGGGTCCTTTCTGCTGTTTTTGAGGCAAAACAAAGAACTAATGAAAACAAAACTCGACTTACTTTGCAGAAGGCAGTGCTAGTGTCTGACGAGGATGAACAGCTAGGTCCGGACTACCTAGCTTCTGTCTTGTCTTGCTCTGTTAAATGAACCAGGGGGATATGGAGTGGATAAAAATTACTGTAAGGAAAATGAATTGCATCGTAAGTGTTAAACTGCATTTAACACTTAAGTTATATTTTTTAAATTGCCTAATAAAAACATTTATATTGTCTCTAGGATTTGGTTTACAATGTTTCCAAATGTTTATCTAAAATAATTTGTACCAAATTAATCAAGTTTTGCAATACATTTGGAAATACCATAAATCATGAGAGGAAGTTTTTCAACTGAGAAAACTACAAACACACACACACACACGGTCGGGGGGATGCAGACAGACAGAGACAGCGAATGGAGTACACACACTAATAGCTGAACATGACCACTGAAGAGTTACCCTAACATAACTTGTGTTTTTAGGAAGAAAAGGCGTACTCACTGTTGTTATTGCGTGTGATAGCTCTAACCAGAAGAAACCATGAAGCAGTACTGCGGTGAGAAGCCAGAGCTGAGTGAGGGCAAGCAAGTTGCGCTGGCCTCAGCTGTCCCGGCTCTCAGCTGCTCAATGCAGGGGTTCGGCCAGGAACTTTCCAAAGTTTGTGCCCGTGTTGAGAGGCAGGCCATAGTGAGTGGTGCAGTTTAGAACTTCATTTACCTTCAAACTTTGAGAGCTTTTTTCACAGCAGCCTTCATTTTCAAAGCAGACAGAGTGGGCATTTGAGTGGAATGGATTTCTGTTAAATGTGTGTGATAAAACTGTTAACTTCTTAATAAAGTCTCTAATTTTGATTTAAATATTTTCAGACTGAAGATATGTGTTTTGCCTTGCTATCAAATAAACTATATTCTTTTTTTTTTTTTTTTTTTAGGGAAGTATATAACGTTTGTTCTGAACCCCTTCCAATACCATCTTATAATGAAAAACCCCAAGCAATTCAGCTTTCGGGAGTTCAGCAGACAGTTATCATCGAAAGCCTTCTCCATCAAGAAGCTGAAAACTAACGATGACCTTAGTGAAGACATTCACAGAGCCTACGAGTTTCTACGAGGCAAAGCTTTGGACAGTCTCCTAGAAAACCTGATCCAAGAACTAAAAGAAATTGTTGAGCCCCAACTACTGAAAACCACAGACTGGAATACATCAAGACTGTTTCCGTTCATTAGCTCACTGGTATTTGAGACCACATTTACGACTATACATGGAAAACTTCTTGCTGGTAACAGGAAAAAAATTATCAGTGAGTTAAGAGACGATTTCTTAAAATTCGATGACATGTTTCCATACTTAATATCTGATATACCCATTCAGCTTCTAAGACATGTGAAATCTATGCAGGAGAAACTTATAAAATGCTTCACGTCAGAAAAACTAGATCAGATGCATGGATGCTCAGAAGTTGTTCAGGAAAGGAAAGAGATTCTGAAAAAACACTATGGGCGTGAAGACTTAGAAATAGGAGGTAAGAAAGTTCTAAACGATTACTCACTAAAATAAAATAATTTACAGGAGACCTTTGAGATAAAAGGAAAAATGGCGACCTTGAAAATTTTTATGCTCTTTCTAATTGGCTAGTGATAAAATGTTTTACTCTGAAACAACCCTCTGTGATAATTGATTTTTTTTTTTTTTTTTGCTGAGGTGGTAAAACAAGATATTTAATGACGATAATGAGAAAGAGTATAACTAAGCGGCGTTTACTCCCCTTATCTCATCCCCACTTTCCTGCCCCCCCAACACACATTACATTTTAAACTCTTCTCATTAAGCAGAAAATGAGACTTCAGAAGCCTATTGGTTCTCATTAGCATGCACTGATCCTTGGCTGGGTCTGTGTCCTAACATCTTTTAATTAGCACACTGCAAATCTAATCAGTGTAATAAACGCTATTAATCTTCCTTTTCACTTCTTTTCTCCCAGCACATCATCTTGGCTTTCTCTGGGCCTCTATGGCAAACACCATTCCAGCTATGTACTGGGCAGTGTATTATCTTCTTCGGCACCCAGAAGCTGTGGAAGCGCTGCGTGACGAAATTGACAGCTTCGTGCAGTCAACAGGTCAAAAAAAAGGGCCTGGACTTTCCATCCACTTCACCAGAGAACAATTGGACAGCTTGGTCTGCCTGGGTAATTTATTTTTATCTGTTATGAAGAGAAGAAGGTAGCTCTCTGCAAACTCAGTTTATCACTCATAGCTGTTTACCAAGAGGTGGAGGACACAGCTGCCTAATTGACATAATAACACCCATTTACATCAATTATAAATTATGTAGTTTATAGCCGTAGATACTCTCGTTGCATGTAAACATTAAGTCCTAGCTAATTAACTATGCAAGGTATGAAAAGGGCTAAACCAAAGCTTTGCAATTATTTGGGGGAAATGTGTATGCCTATTAAGTCATTTGATTCCAAGCATCTGTTGGCCTGCTGATGCTTCCCAAACACTGCTGCACTGTCTCGACGAGAAAAGGATTCCATGGCTAAACAGGAAAATATTTCAGGGGGGCAGTGTGCGTGCAAAAAGCACTTCTTCCTCCTTAAAATGGTGTCTGCATTTTCAGGCGCAGGTCGTGCTGTTTTGTAAGGTTTGGAGTATATAGTTCTTAAGTGGAAATCCGTTCATTGTAGGTTAAGGGTTTAAACACAGAAATAAAAGGAATGAAGCAAAGAAAGAGTGGAAAGAAAGGAGGGCTAAATGGAGGGAGGGGTATGAGGAAGCCAGGGAATTAGGAGAAAACAAAACAGCTGTAGACAGCTTCCTTTAGACTTTGGTATTTTTAAAAAATATATTACTGATTTATTAAATAAAAGTAAACATTATTTCAAGTCTATCTGAGGCCCATAGGAGCTGGTTGTTGTGCTTTCTTCTTCTCCCTCCCCCACTTTTAGTTTTTTTTTTTTTTGTTTTGTTTTTTTTGTTTTTTCGAGACGGGGTTTCTCTGTGGTTTTGGAGCCTGTCCTGGAACTAGCTCTGTAGACCAGGCTGGTCTCGAACTCACAGAGATCCGCCTGCCTCTGCCTCCCAAGTGCTGGGATTAAAGGCATGCGCCACCACCGCCCGGCCCCTCCCCCACTTTTTTCTTTTGCTTTTCCTCAGTCAGCCTTACCCCTGCCTTGAACCCTTGATCTGCAGCAGCAATTGTATTTCCGTTTTGTGAGTTTGAGCAGGCTGCTTGTTCCCATGATGTAGGGAACTCATAAAGCTAATTTCCTCTGTACTCATGTCTCACCTTATGGCATTCTTGACAATATACTGCTTTTACTTTCTTTGGGAAAATGCATTGTTTATTTGTTTTCTGTTTCCTTGGTTATTTGACTTAATAAGACTAATTAGTCTGTGTTGGCCTCAAGTTTTCATGCATCAAATATTTCCCCTCTCGCTCTCTTGGAAAATTCTGAGATATTAGGTCCTAATAGTCTTGATCATAGTTAACTGCTTCTTGGCGCTAATAAGAGAGACAGACTCAAGTGTTACAAGGATGGATCCCCCTGGCCTGGCCGAGAGCCATAGAAGGGGAGCAGTAGCTACTGTGATTTTTACTGCAGTCCATTATGAAAGTTGTGTCACATGTAGTCTAAATTATCAAAGAGATTTCTTGTTTGGAGGAAGAAAATACTCCCATCATTATCAAAATGCTAACGTTCTTTTCTTTTTTTGCAGAATTCTTAGGGAACTAATACCCCAAATTGATGTAAAATATGGGTAGTTGCCTATACTTGGATGAGTAGTGTTTTCTGAGTTGATTGGTTTCTATGGAGATCTAGGTTGCATTTTCCATATATCCAGGTAATTACCCCTTCATTTTAAGAATGGGATGATCAGGAAACATTGCAAACGAACTCCAAAGACTGTTTGTATTCTGCACATAATTATTACTTTTGACAGTTTACTCGAAATTCATCAACTCTTTATTTATAGTAGCAGTTTGTCCTTGAAATAGAAGATTGTTTTTTAAAGTGCCACGTTAAGAAAGAATTGAATTGCTTGGATTTATTTGACCAGAATAGCTAAGTTTTGAAGTTGTAACTTAGGTCCGTGTAAGTCCAGAAATAGATTTAGGAGCTCTCACAAACTTGCAGCTCTCCCATGCTCAACAAATGAACAGAAACAACAAAATCTTTATTATTATTATTATTATTATTATTATTATTATTATTATTATTATTATTATTATTATTTTCACACATTACATCCTGACCAAAGTTCCCCCTCCTTCAACTCCTCCCAGTTACCTAAAACCTCACTTCTCCTCCAGATCCTCTCTTCCTTGCCTTCCCTTCAGAAAAGAGCAGGCATCCCAGGGATATCAACTAAACACCGCATTACAAGTCACAATAAGAGTAGGCACAAGCCCTCATATCAGGGCTGAGTGAGGCAACCCAGTAAGCTAAAAAGGGTCCCAAGAGCAGGCAAAAGACTCAGGAATACCCCCATGTCCACTGTTAGGAGTTCCACAAAAACAGCAAGCTGTACAACCATAACATAAATGTGGAGGACCTAGTACAGACCCATATAGGCTCTGTGATTGCTGCTTCAGTCTCTCTGAGTCCCTGTGAGCCCTACTTAGTAGATTCTGTGGGCAGTGTTTCTCCTGATGTCCTACAACCCTCTGGCACCTGTAATTCTTCCTTCTTGGTAGGGGTTCCCTGAGCTCCGAAGGGAAGGGCCAGAAGGAGTTCTCCAATTTGGACTCTCTTTCTGCCTAACAACAAAATCTTAACCTGTACCAAAGCAGTATCTTCCATAGCCAGTCTGGTACCTTGCAGCCCAGGTGACCAGCAGAGGTCAGTGTCATGTATTGAAAGAACTTGTGATAGAGGTCATTACCTTCTGGAAAAGAGTATGTATTCTTTCATGAGATAAAAGGTTTAGTGAGAAACAGCCATACTGTTTTCCAAAGTGGTTGCACAAGTTTGCATTCCCACCAGCAATGGATGAGTGTACCCCTTTCTCCACAACCTCTCCAGCAAAGGCTATCATTGGTGTTTTTTATTTTAGCCATTCTGACAGGTGTAAGATGGTATCTTAAAGTTGTCTTGATTTGCATTTCCCTGATCGCTAAGGAAGTTGAGCATGACCTTTATTGTCTTTTGGCCATTCGAACTTCTTCTGTTGAGAATTCTCTGTTCAGCGCAGTGCCCCATTTTTTAATTGGGTTGATTAGCCCTTTACGGTCTACTTTCTTGAGTTCTCTATATATTTTGGAGATCAGACCTTTGTCTGTTGCGGGGTTGGTGAAGATCTTCTCCCAGTCAGTGGGTTGTCTTTTTGTCTTAGTGACAGTGTCCTTTGCTTTACAGAAGCTTCTCAGTCTCAGGAGGTCCCATTTATTCAATGATGCCCTTAATGTCTGTGCCGCTGGGGTTGTACGTAGGAAGTGTTCTCCTGTGCCCATGTGTTGTAGAGTACTTCCCACTTTCTCTTCTATCAGGTTCAGTGTGTTCGGACTGATATTGAGGTCTTTAATCCATTTGGACTTGAGTTTTGTGCATGGTGATAGATATGGATCTATTTTCATTCTTCTACAGGCTGACATCCAGTTTTGCCAGCCCATTTGTTAAAGATGCTCTCTTTTTTCCATTGTATACTTTTAGCTCCTTTATCATAGCAGCATTGTTTGTAATAGCCAGAACCTGGAAACAACCTAGATGCCCTTCAATGGAAGAATGGATGAAGAAAGTATGGAATATATACATATTAGAGTATTACTCAGCAGTAAAAACAATGACTTCCTGAATTTTGCAGGCAAATGGACGGAAATAGAAAATACTATCCTGAGTGAGGTGAGCCAGACCCAAAAAGAGGAACATGGGATGTACTCACTCATATTTGGTTTCTAGCCATGAATAGGGGACGTTGAGCCTATTATGCGTGATCCTAGAGAAGCTAATTAAGAAGGTGAACCCAAAGAAAAACATTTAGGCGATGAAAGGAGACAGAGACAAAGACCCACATTGGAACACCGGACTGAAATCTCAAGGTCCAAATCAAGAGCAGGAGACAGAGCACGAGCAAGGAACTCAGGACCGCGAGCGGTGCACCCACACACTGAGACAATGGAGATGTTCTATCAGGAACTCACCAAGGCCAGCTGGCCTGGGTCTGAAAAAGCATGGGATAAAACCGGACTTGCTGAACATAATAGACAATGAGGTCTACTGAGAACTCAAGAACAATGGCAATGGGTTTTTGATCCTAATGCACGTACTGGCTTTGTGGGAGCCTAGGCAGTTTGGATGCTCACCTTACTAGACCTGGATGGAGCTGGGTGGTCCTTGGACTTCCCACAGGGCAGGGAACCCAGATTACTCTTAGGGATGATGAGAGAGGGGGACTTGATGGGGGAGGGGGAGGGAAATGGGAGGTGGTGGCGGGGAGAAGGCAGAAATCTTTAATAAATAAATAAATAAAAAAGGTTTGGTGAGGTTGAATCAAACTTTGGTCGATCAACGACACACCAAATAATCTCCGCATTTTGTGGTAGTTCAAGCAAGAGTATTCCTATGTCAGAAGAACATAAAGTGATTGGAAAGGCAAGACTCACTCGTGTGCCACATGAATTGAATGCACTGCTTGCCTTTTTGTGTACTTAAGGAAAGGGTTTGTATGTGTTTTGAACACATTTATTTTTTAAATGGTATCTTTGATGTTTATCCCTATTAGGAAAAAACATTTTTGTAATTCAATAAGTGCTATGCTTTTTTGCCTGCGAAGGGAGGTTTTGATAGAGAACAGAAAATAATGTTTTTATTTGCACTGGCTTTGCTTATGGACACACCAATTATAAAGTGGTGTTGAGAAGGGGAGTTGGGATGTTGTAGGCTGTTGGAGTCATTTAAAGTAATCTCTTTCAAGACATTAATATAGATTTGTGACCTTCCCAATGAAAATTTTTTCATCAAAACCCTTTAGCCCTGTTTTCTAAACAAAGGAACTACAATGCTATATTTTGTATATTTATATCTCATTAAAGTTTCTACTTATTACAAACTTATTAAAGTTATGCATTTAGTAATATTTAATACATATCTCTAAAAATAGGTTGAATAGAAATTTAAGGTGATTTTATAAATATGATACAAATAGAAGATAACAAAGAAAAATATTAATGCTTCCTATTGAAAGTTGACAAACTGATAAAAAAGTTGTATTGATGAATGCTACCTACAATTTACATAAATGAAGTACATAAATATCTTAATATAGCAGACTCAATAAATGTCATCTAGTAGTGTCACAAGAATATTTGACCTGCATGGCATCCCTACAAACTTTATACTGCTTTCTTCCTTTTCCGGTATGAATGAATTGAGCTAGTTTCATTTCAAAATCGGACTTGCCCCTTCGGGATGCTAATTCTGTGCATTACTACCCCAAATAGCAAACATAACTCTCATTAAAAACATAAGACTAATATATTGTAACTTCAAACTCCTCAGGAAAACTGCAGGTACCTGATTTTATTCAATGGCCTATCCTGAAATTGAGCAAGTTTGTTGACATGGCAAGAGATAGTAGAATAAACAAGGAGGTATAAAATAGAAGTTGGATAAACTGTCATGTTTTTTAAAAGATAAAAATGCATTATAATAGAGTTAGCTATTACACTGCACATTTTAAGACACCATGAGCTTATAGTGCTTGTCACCAAAATTTTACTAAATAATTTTAAGCCTGTTTCTTTTAACTTTCCAATAAGTGTAGTAGTCATTGAAATACTTATAGGCAGACAGAAATTACAAGATAATTAAGTTGGCTACATAAATTTTGTTACAGTGGATTTTTTTAATAATAGCTAAAATTAAATAAAATATTCATTATGCTTCCCGATACTTGGGAAGTTCTATAAACTGTAAAATCCTGGGTGTATAAACTCCCCACATGGGCTACTATATTTATTTGTTTGCTACAATTTACTTATTAATTTTTACAGGTCATTAATACTTATTTATTTTCACCTTGATCATTTCTTTCCTTTTATTGAAAATATATTTTTTCTCACATAATATATCATGATTATGGTTTCCCCTCCCTCACTCCTTCCAGTTCCTCCCCTCCTCCCCTCCCATGTGGACCCACTCTCTGTTTCTCCTTAGAAAACAAAGAAGTTTCTAAGAAATAATAGTAAAATAAGATAAAATGAAGACTACCACATTGGACGAAAAACAAAAACAAAATGCAAATGAATAAAGAAGAACAGAAGGCAAAGAGTGCAAGAAAAGGCACAGGGAACAAAGACCCACTCATTCCTATACTCAGGAATCCCATAAACTGTTTGGAAAGTATCATGTGTACACAGAGGACCTTGTCCAGACCTATTCAGGCCTTGGGCATGCTGCCTCAGTCTCTGTGAGTTCCTTTTTTGTGTCAGTCTTGCTGACTTAGAGGCCCTGGGTTTCTGGTTATCCTCTGTCTTTAAATTCTCTGCCTTTAAATTCTTTCTGTCTCCTGTTCTCTGGGTTTCCTTGACCCCTAAGGAGAGGATGTTAATAGAGTCGTTCCAGTTGGAACTGAGTATTCTCTGCTTAATACCAGGCTGTGGATTTCTATAGTTTTTTTTTCTTCTTACTGCAGGAGGATGGATGCTTCTCTGATGATGGCTGAGCAACAAACTATTATGAATACAGCAGAATGTCATGAAGATTCACTTTATTGCTACATTTTGTTGTTTTAATGGTTGTTGATTTCTTTTTCTTTTTTCTTTCTCATACAATATAACCCAACCACGGTTTCCCCTCTCTCCACTTCTCCCAGATCCTTGTCTCACCTCCAGGCTCCCCTAGATCCACACTGTCCCTCCTTTTCTCTTCATAAAAGAGCAGGCCTACCAGGGATATCAACTGAACAGGGCATAGCACAAACTCTCATATCAAGGTTGAAGGAGGTAACCCAGTAGGAGGAAAAGGGTCCAACAGGCAGGCAAAAGAATCCAAAATACCCCCACTTCCAGTGTTAGGCATCCAACAAAAATCACAAGCTGAATAACTACAGCACATATGCAGAAGGCATAGCTCAGACCCATATAAGCTCCATGATGGTCGCTCCAGTCTCTGGAAGCCCCTATAAGCCCTGCTTAGTTGATTCTGTGCATGGTGTTCTCCTGCTGTCCTTGACCCTCCTGGCTCCTACAATCCTTCCCTCCTTTCTGCAGGGTTCCCTGAGCTCTGCCTAATCTTTGGTTGTTGGTCTCTGCATCTGCTTTTATCAGCTACTTGAGGAAGCCTCTCTGATGATGACTGTGCTAGGCACCAATCTATGAGCATAGCAGAATATCATTAAGAATTATTACATTGATTTTATCTATCTATCTGTCTATCTATCTATCATCTATCTATCTATCTATCTATCTATCTATCTATCTATCTATCTAGTCAATCGTGTTTGATTCTACCTTAGGTCTCTTGAGTCATCCAACTTCCAGTTCCTGGCCACTTACATAATGTTGGCATGGACTCTTTCCCCTGGCTTGAGTCTCAAGTTAGACTAGTCATTGTTGGCCACTCCCACAAGCGCTGAGTGACCATTCTTCCAGTGCTTCTTGTAGGCAGGACAGGTTGTCGGTCTTAGGTTTTGTGGCTGAGTTGATGCCCCAGTCCCACCACTGAGAGTTCAGGTTCCATGTTCCCCATTGCTAGGAGTCCTTAGTAGGGTCACCCTCATATATTCCAAGAACTTTCCACTGCACTAGGTTTCCACATCACCCCAGACCTCTCCGCTTTATCTAACTTCTCTGGATCTGTAGATTAACATGATTTTCCTTTACTTAACAGCTAATATACACTTATAAGTTTATACATATGCATATGTTTGTCTTTCTTGGTCTGAGTTACCTATCTCAGGGTAATTTTTTTCTAGTTCCATTCATTTCTTGCAAATTTTATGATATATTTTTTCTAACACCTGAGTAATGCTTTATTATGTAAATACACTATATTTTCAGTGTCTATTATTTGGTTGAGGGGCATATAGATTCCTTCAGGCTCCAATTTCTTGCCATTATGAACAAAACTACTACAAATATAGTTGAGCAAGTGGCCTTGTGGTAGGATCTTTTAGGTACGAGCCCAATAATAGTATAGCTGGATCTTGAGGTCAATCAAATCCCAATTTTCTGAGGAACCACTGCATTTATTTCCATAGTAACATTCCTACCAACAATGAAGGGGTATTCCCCTTGTTCTACATCCTCAACAGCATGAGCTGTTACTTGTGTTATTGATCCTAGCCATTCTGATAGATATAAGATAGAATCTCAAACTAGTTTTGATTTTTATTTCCCTGATGGATAAGGATGTTGAATAGTTCTTTAAGTGCTTTTGAGAATCTCAAACCATTTGAGATTCCTCAGTTGAGAACTCTCTGTTTAGATATGTACCCCCCCTTGTTTTTTTAGTTTCAATGTTTGGTTTGTTGATGTCTAGCTTCTTGTGTTTTTTTAAAATATATTTTGATATTATTCCTCTATCAGATATGGAGTTGATGAAAATCTTTTTCCATTCTATAAAGTTTCAATTTGTCCTATTGATAGTGTCCTTTGCCTTACAGAAACTTTTCAGTTTTACGAGATTCCATTTATTCATTGTCAATGTTAATGTCTTCACTATCGGCATTCTGTTTAGCCAGTGTCAATGTGTCAAAACTATTTCCCATTTTTTTCCTTCTATCAGGTTCAGTGTGTCTGGTTTATGTTGATGACTTTAATCCACTTTGACTTGTGTTTGAGCAGGATAATACATATGGATCTATTTATTTGTATTATTCTACATGAAGATTTCCAATTAGGCCAGTACTATTTGTTGAAGACTGTTTCTTTTTTCCACTGGATATTTTTGGTTTCTTTATCAAAAGTCAGGTGTCCATAGGTATGTAAATTTATGACTGTTCTGTGATTCAGTTCTATTGATTAATGTGTCTGTTTTTTATGCCAAAGGCCTGCTGTTTTTATTACTGTAGCTCTGTAATACAGCTTGAAATCAGGGATGGTGATGCCTTCAGAAGTTCTTTTGGTTTTCAGAGTTGTTTTAAAAAAAAAAAAAGATAGCTTGTGTTGTTTTTTTTTTTTTTTTCATATGAAATTTGAGTATTGTCCTTTAAAGTTCTGTGAAGAATTGTGTTGGAATATTGGTGGGGATCGATTTGAATCTGTAGATTGCTTTTGTTAAAGTGCCTGGTTTTACTGTAGTAATCCTACTTTAATCCACAGGCACTTCCTTCTGATATCTTCAGTTCTTTCTTCAGTGTTTTAAGTTTTTGTCATTTTTGTCATACTATTCTTTCACTTGCTTGGTTAGATATTTTATTTGGGTCTAATGTGAAAAGTGTTGTTTTCTTTATTTCTTTCAAGATCTGTTTGTCATTTGCATATAGGAGGGCTACAGTTTGTCGCTACTTGTTTGTTTTGAGTTTATCTTGTATCCTGCTGCTATGTTGTGTTTATTTGCTGTAGGAGTTCCTGGTGAAATTTTTAGTGTTACTTATACATACCTTGACATCTTCCTTTCCTCATGACCTCCTTCAGTTGTCATTCTGCTCTAGCTAAGACTTTAAGTACTATGTTGGGTAGGTCTGGAGTAAGTGGACAACCTTGATTTCCTCCTGATTTTAGTGGAAATGTTTGGTCATGTCTCCTTTTAAGTGGATGCTGACTATAAGCTTGTTGTAAATCACCTAGCTTTTATATCACTAATCTTCCCCAGGTCTTTTATCTTGAAAGGGTGTTGGATTTTGTCAAATGCTTTCCTTCATATAATGACATGAACACTTAGGTTTTTTTTTTTCTTTCAGTTTGTTCGTATGATGAATTATGTTTATCTATGCACATGTTATGGACCATTCCTGCATCTTTAGGATGAAGCCTCCTTGTTCATGGTGCATGATCTTGTATATGTGTTCTCGGATTTAGTTTGTGTTTTATTGAGGATTTTTGTAGCAATTTTAAAAAGGAAATTGGTATGTAAATTTCTCTCTTTTGGGGGTCTTTATGTGATGTGAGTATTAGGTAACTGTTGTCCTCCTAAAATTAATTGAGCAATGATGCTTTTGTTTCTCTTTTGTGCAATCATTTGAGAAGTATTACCATTAGCTCTTCTTAAGTCTGGTAGAACTCTGCACTAAAACCATTTGACTCTGGGATTTTTGTTTTTGTTGATTTTTTTATTTTTTTTTTTGGTTGGGAGACTTTTAATGACTGTTTCTATATCAGTAGGGGTTAAAGGTCTGTTTCACTTGTTTATTTGATATTTATTTAACTTTGGTAAGTAATGTATATTAGAAAAAGTATTCATTTTTTTTAACATTTTCCAATTTTGTGGAGTATGAGATTTGAAAGTGTGTCTTTATGATTCTCTGTATTTCTTCAGTGTCTGTTGTTATGTCTCCCTTTTCACTTATAATTTTGTTTATTTGGAAATTCTCTCTTCTCCTTTTGGATTTATTTGGATAAAGTTTTGTTGATCTTATTGATTTCCTCAAAGAACCAACTCTTTTTTTCATTGATTTGTTGTATTGTTGGTTTGTTTGTTACTATTTTATTGAGTTCATCCCTGAGTTTGATTATTTCTTGTTGTCTTCTCCTTTTGGGTATGATTTTTTTTCTTTTTCTTTTAGAGCTTTACAGGTGTGCTATTAAGTTACTAGTATGGTATCTCCCCATCTTTGTTGCTGCTGTTGTTGTTGATTTTAAGTAGATACTTAATGCAATGAGCTTATTTCTGATAACTGCCTTTACTGTGTCCCAAAAGTTTGGGTATATTATGTACTCATTTTTATTCAATTTTAGAATGTCTTTAATTTCTTTCTTTAGTTCTGTCTTGACCCATTTCCCACTCAGTAGTGAGTTGTGTTGCTTTTCTGTTTTTATATTGTTATTGATATCATGAATTCAAGAATATTAATCCTTTAATCCATGGTGGTCAGATAAGATACAGCTTTTCATTTCAATTTTCCTGTAGCTATTGGGACTTGCTTTGTGGTCAGTTTGGAGACAGATCCATGAGGTGCTGAGAGAAAGTATGTTTTTTTGTATTCAGGTAAAATATTCTGTGAACATCTGTTTAGTTCCATTATTTTATTGTGTGTGTAGACCCAACATTTCTCTAGTTAGTTTTCGTTTGGATTATCTTCTGTCCATTGGTGAGAGTGCGGTATCGAATTCTTCCTCTATCAATGTGTCAGGGTCAGTATGTGATTTAAGCTATAGTTGGGTTTCTTTTATAAACTTTTGTACCCTTGTGTTTGGGGGTCATCACTATATCTTTCTTATGAGAAATGTCCTTTTGCAGGATTTTTTCTTTTGATGAGTATTCATTGCCTTTTCCTATCTCTTCTGATTAGTTTTGGTTTGAAGTCTATTTTATCAGATATAAAAAAGTTACAGCATCTTGCTTCTTAGCTACATTGACTTGTAATATCATTTTCCCTATCCTTGATGTTGAGACTTGTTTCTTGGATGCAACAAAAGTTTGATCTTGTATTCACATCCATTCTGTTAGTATGCATTTTTTTAAATTGGGGAATTGAAACCATTGATATTGAGAGATATCAGTGAGCAGTCTGTCAATTCCTGTTATTTTGTTGTGGTGTATGTATATGTTTCCTCTCTTGATTTTTACTGATCTGGGAATGTTTAATCTTTGTGTTTTAGGTTGATTTTTTTTTTCTTTTAGCACCTTCTACAGTGCTTGGTTTATAGATAGATATTGTTTAAATTTGTTTTTCTTTTAAATCATGCAATGTCTTATTATCTCCATCTATGGTGATTGAAAATTTTGCTAGGTCTGGCATGGCATCTGTGGTCTTTTAGTTTCTCTAGCACATCTGTCCAGGCTGTTGTGGCTTTTAGAATCTTTATTGAGAAGTTAGGTATAATTCTAAGAGGTCAGCCTATATATGTTATTCTTTTCCTTGCAACTTTTAACATTCTTTCTTTGTTCTCTGTGTTCAGAGTTTTCACTCTAAAGCGCCAAGGAGACTTCCTTTTCTGGTCTAGTCTATTTGGTGTTCTCTATGCTTCTTGTACTTTGATAGGGAAATTTTCTTGTATGATTTTATGATTTTGTCGAAAATGTTTTCTGTGCCTTTAATTTTGGTTTCTTCCTTATTCCTGTCTTTTTAAGATTTTTGTCTTTTAATAGTGTCTCAGATTTTTGTTTTGTTTTTTAGTTTGTTTATTTGTTTGTTTGTTTGTTTTTGAGAAGAGTTTCTATATAGCTTTGGAGCCAGTCCTGGAACTAGTCTTGTAGACCAGGCTGGCCTCAAACTCGAACTCACAGAGATCTGCCTTCCTCTACCTCCTGAGTGCTGGAATTAAAGGCATGAACCACCACTGCTCGGCTCCTGGATATTTCTTGCCAGGAGATTTATTTATTTATTTATTTATTTAACTTTCCTTTTTTCTGAGGTATCCATTCCTACTGTTATGTCTTCAATTCCCAAAATTCTCTCTTTTATCTCTTGTATTCTTTGGTGGTGCTTACCTCTGAGCTTACCCTTAGAGTTTCCAAATTTTTTTATTTCCAGATTTCCTCCAGTTTTAGTTTTATTCTTGATTCTGTTTCCACATTCAGGTCTTGAACGTTTTTATTCATTTCCTTCCACTGTCTGTTTGTGTTTTCATAGATTTCTTTAAGGGATTTATTAATTTTGTCTTTAAGGACCTCTATCATATTCATAAGGGCTATTGCAGGTTCTTTTTCTTGTATTTCAGCTATGTTGCAATACTCAGAGCCTGGTGTCAAGGGTTGCTGGGCTGCAGTGAAGACATATCGTCCTAGTTGTTGTTGGACTTGGAGGAATGGGGGAGGGTCATGTAAAGATCTGCTGTTTTCCTACCTGCATTACTGGTGGGAGGGGCCTGTGCATTCCCAGGCAATGTCTATTGGAGGTGCTTGCAGGTATAAAGGAAGGAGTAGTGGAAAGGAAGTTTGGACCGAAAGAACTGTGTGGTTCACTAGAGACTGGGGTGTAAGGAGGGAGGCTCCTTCAGGTGTTCTGCTATAGAGCTGGGAATCTGGGGATGAGACTGGGGAATTTGTTTTTGGGGGAATGGAAGGGGAAGTGAAAATCTGCAGTGAGACTACCTGCCTCCCTAGCCAGAGACTAAACCAGTTGGAAAATCAAAGGTCCTGTAACAAAATAATAATGTCTATGTTAGGCTTATCGTTTTTTAAGTATTTCAAAGTATTTTATAGCTGCTTCACCTGATTTTCACCAAGGTGCACTGGGGGACTGTGGCTTGTGGTGCATCTTGTTCTTTTTCCAAATGAGGGTATTCTCAGAATGAGAGATAGAATTTTCACTGGCATTTTATGATCATCACTATATCTTTCTTATGAGATACCTCTAATCCAAGATTTTTTTCATTGTCCCTATTGAAAGGAGTGTGTGTGTGTATGTGTGTGTGTGTGTGTGTGTGTGTGTGTGTATATCCAAGCCAGTTACCACGGTGTGTTTGTCAACTGGTACAGGTAAACCAAGTCTTGACACTGACAAAAGTTTTTTTTTTTTTTTTTTTTTTTTTTGGTTTTTCGAGACAGGGTTTCTCTGTGGCTTTGGAGCCTGTCCTGGAACTAGCTCTGTAGACCAGGCTGGTCTCGAACTCACAGAGATTCACCTGCCTCAGCCTCCCGAGTGCTGGGATTAAAGGCGTGCGCCACCACCGCCCGGCTGACAAAAGTTTTTAAGTTCAGGAAAAGATATTAGAATAATAATCTTTTGTTGATGATGGTACAAGGGATTACACCAACGTAAGTGTTCTACCTCCAAGCTGTGTTTCTACCTTAAAACTATTAACATTTATTTCAACAAATGCCAGACATTATGTTAGTGCTTTATGTATTTTAACTTTCTTCTTATTTTTTTGATCACTGGGTAGAAAGTTCCAGAAAGAAAATAAAATACAAACCATTAATCTAAGAATTTTAAATCAAGAAAAAGTGATATGAGGCTATTGACTTTAATACCTAGTGATAATCACTGTCACCTCAGACAAAATTGTTAGAGAAATGACCACTATTTTTATATGATATGTATCAGTCAAATATAAGTACAGCGTTAAATATTATAAAATAATCATGTAGCTGAAAAATTAGAAATTTAGATAATTAGGGAATTGTGAATTTTACCAAAATATTCTCATGAAGAAACACAGAAGGAATAAATTTCACTTCATGTTAGTAATTTTTATTTTCTCTTTTCTGCCATGTTGGGGATTGAACCCAGGGTTTCTGTGTATGCTAGGCAAATGCTTCCTGACCGCACTCTATCTCTCGTCTCCTGTAGGGAAATCCTAACCCAAGAAAGAGGTATTCCAGAGGCAGACCACAGTAGAAGCAGACAGGAGTTAGGCTTTATGGGTATTGTTATGGAAACATCAATGAAAAACACTGACTTCAATATTTATTAGTTTTGTGTTTTAATACAAAGCTAAGCGGTTCAGGAAAGGAATGTAGGACAGTAACACAAGCTGATTGGAAGGTAACGTTGATGCAAATTAAAGTAAAATAACACAGTACTGTTAAAAGTAAACCAACACAGAATAGGATGAGGGTCTTAGAAAACCGGTTTCCAGCCACAATGCTATCAACTTGATTTTCCTTTGGAATCATCTGGAGAACTGTAAAAACACTCAACCCTGGGCCTGTCCCCAGAGAGTCTGCTTTTATTATTTTGGAGTGAGGGTTGATGGCTTTAAAATCTCCCCCAAGTGATTCTAATCTGTGGTCAAGGTTGAGCACCCCTCATCAAGGTTTTAGTTAATGTTGTGGTTCTGATCTCATTGATCTGGGATGGAAATATTACCTTTTTAACTAATCCTGGGTGAGTCTAACAGCTGAAGAAGCTGGAAATCCCTGCCATGTAAGAAAGCTTCAAAGGAATATGTGGTTATTTCAAAACGTCTCTCCTCATCTGCTTCCACAAGAGAAACACTGAGAGAAGTACGGGGTATGGGGGGCATAGGAAATGAAAGTCCCTATCTGCTTCCCAACTCAAGCAGAGCTTGTAGTTCTGGTAGACTGTGGTAAACTCTCCGAATTTACCAGACATGTCAAAAGGCTGATGTCATATCATCTCCAACACAGAGTACAAAATGGTTGCAACAGCCTAGGGAACAGCACAATGGTAGAGTGCTTGCTTAGCATGCACAAGGACCTGGAGTGTTTACCCAGCACCACCCCTACACCAAAAGAAAATGATAAAAATACGTATATGTGTATTTAAGGGGCTGTTAAAGGTTAGAAGAAGGAGAAGATTTTCTGTCTGAATTTTTATAAAGGTTGAAATTAAAGGAAAGAAAACTTGATTTCAGTGTGAAAAAAACACCTTTCCTCCAAAATGCGCTTTCAGTAAACTATCATTAGTGTTATATGTTAAGAAACTATGTCAGTAAAGCATGAGTTATGCCTTCTAATCCCAGAGCCTGAGAGGCAAGAAAAGAGGGTCATGAGTTCAAGGCCTGCCTAGACTAGAAAGCCAGACCCTGTCAGAGAAATAGAATGAAGAAAAGAAGGAATGAAGGGAGGGAGAAAGGAAGGGAGGAAGGAAAAGAAAGACGGAGGGAGGGAAGGTAAAATGACAAGTTATAGTTCAATAGTAGAGAAGTTACCCAGCATGTGCAAGGCCTTGTGCTCAATCCCCAGCAAAACACACACACACACACACACACACACACAGACACGCATGTACACACATGCGCACAGTACTTGTTAGTAATCCATGCGAACTTTGATTGAACTGTGGCTATAGCTCAGGGGCTGAGCACTTGCCTAGCAAGCACAAGTCTCTGGGTCCCCCACCCATACCTCAAAAAAAAAAAAAAAAAGAAAAGAAAACTGCAAAATCAGGAAGCTGAGTCAAGAATTTTCCTAACAATTAACTGATAGATAATACATGTGCTAATTAAACTGATGGAACTGTTCCACAAAGCATCCGTGTTGCCAGACAGAGTTCACAGTCTTTGTCAATTTAAGAAGTAAAGTATTCAACATCTAGAGTAGTGGGGTGAGAGCCAGTGAATGGACTCAGTTGATAAAGGCAACTGCCATCAACCCTGACAACTTGAGTTCCATCCCTGGGTTCCATGAGTTGGACCTTCACACATTTGTATTTTTGGTCATTTGTGCACACCACACTCACACACACACACACACACACACCATAGAGAAAGAGAGAAGGGGGAATAAGTAAGGAAACAATTTTAAGTCCTCACTTTGGAGCCTCTTGCTTACATGTAATTTTCAATTCTGAATTCTCAGTTTATTGCATGAGTGCAGGTCAAATCCACATGTTGAATTTCTTTCCTCTGGTCACCATGCCCCAGTACTTTGAGCAGAGTAAGACCTTCACAAAATTCTATCGAGCATACGAATGTTTAACTTACATGTGTCTAAATACACAGCAGAAGCCATAAACAGCAGAAACCGAAGTCTGTTTCTGCAATGCAGTGTGAAGGTGGGCATTTGTACCAATTCGGATTTACTTTTAACCTTATTCAAATACACAATTGTTGATCCAGTAATTTATGATTTTTCTTCAAATTCTATATTAATTATCACAATTTCTCATTTACTTTCGCATCTGTCTAAAAAAGCTATAGAAAGACAGCTAAGCGTGTGTGGTGCATCCTGAGCCGAGCTGCCTTTCACCACACCTTCATGTCCAGTCCCTTCCCCTTTCCCAGGCATTTTCTTTTTAAGAGCATCCATGTGTTCAGCCCCAGTGACCATAGTGGGGCTGGCTGCTCATTTCGCTCCTGCCATCGCTGCTACCCACTGATCGCCACGGCTAATCAGATGGCACGCCAGCCTGCACCAATCATTAAGATGACCCAAATTAGCAGTCCAGCCATGTCACAGTACATTCATTCCACATATACAAACATGGCCTAAGTATGAGGCAGAAACCTGCGTGTGCTTCTTTGTGTTTGCATTGCACTGGGCTTTATTGATTAGCGTGATCTGCTTTGGCACTTGAAATCTGCAAGTGGGAATCATTTGTGAATTATTCTGAAGACAAAGCGGGTGTGCCTTATCCTCCCAGCAATTCCCTTCATTTGTCTTTTTCCTCCAGTTGGATTGTAAAACATCACAGCTTAACACGTGCCCAGCTCTTTACTTAGAAGGGACTTTTAATCATTTTCGTTTTCTATCTTAAAAAAGAAACTCATTTTTTTCCAACCAGGTGAACAAGGCAGCACAGACTCAGAATTGTTAAGTTCATCGTCAAAATTTTGTGACCCAGTTGTCTTGTGGATTGCAGTCAGTGGAACGCAGTTCTTAGCAGTTCTACAAGAAGCCTTCTCTTAACCACAGCTATGACTGTTGGCACCTCGCAATGCCTGTGTAAATTCATCCCCCAAATATTTGCATTCTCGATAGTCATTTTTCTACAATACAGTCTAATAATTAGAGGGTCCCATTACCTGCTAAATGTTTGCATAAATTACCAGTCCATTATGCACAGTAAGTTTTATAAAACATTTACAGATAGAGATCATGTTTAATTAAAATTAGCTTCCATATGTAAGCCAAGTGTGCACTAATGAGTCACAGTGACCTTTTATTACCTATAGTCCCTTGTTTTGGATGGATGATTGACAGCTTGCTGTTTGGCTACCATGTTGAATTTTAGCTGACAAGACTTTTCATTTTAGCTCAATTTGCCCGCCTATCACAAGCTGGTGGCAGGCCAGACCCCAGTCACCCAGCTTTGCCTCGGCAGCTTGCTCTAGTTCTCATTAGTACGCATTTATTCAGTGGGAATTGGAAGACAAATGCTTGAAGGCATGTGAACTAAGTATAGCAAATTAGGTTTAAAGACTGAATATTTATAAGTGTATGGAAAGTTGGGCTTTTTTTTTTTTAATTCTAGAGCAAATTGAGAACCAAGTGCTAGCTTTAGTATAAAAGAAATGAAGATAGAAGGGGGACAATTCTAAGAATAAAAATACTATAAGCTTTTTCTTTCCATTTTGGAACTATGTAAAAATCTCTCTGACAACACCTTATCAAATGAAAACCTGGCTTCTCTTTCATGGAATGCTTGCACAATGAAGTTTAGCACCTCGTGTGTGAGAAGGGGGAAAAATGAGGGTCATGCTCAGTTGTTGCTTGGTTATCCCTTGGTATGTTTTAAACTGCCTTGTTTGTTCGGCACTAGCACGGAAACAGATGTTGCTCTACCGCGCAGGATAATTTACTGTACCTCCCGGTGTAGCATGGAAGTCCTCCCAGGGCCCAGCTGGTCTGTCAGTGGCACTGCCTGGTGTCTGCTCAACTATGACAACTACAAGGAGAAGCTGCAGGTTTTGTGCTCTGTGCTATTGTCATTCTCCACGCATAGTTCTGCCCCCGGTTCATTCTGGGGCTGGTGGAAATGCGGCTGGCTTTTGTGTCTTGATGCCGCACTGAGGACCCCACAAGCTCCCCTCTCCACTGGCGATAATAACACAACTCATTACTTTTGTCACCTAATGATTATCGGCATGATCGCTCAGAGCAAGAGCCAACCTCGCCTTGCACTCATAACTGGTACTGGAAGGTAAAACAGATTTGTCACTTACGATCTGACTGCTGAGCCACACTTTGAGCTCCATTATTGTGATTAACTTCTGCATAAGATATGCTTGCCCAATTGTCATTTGTGATACTGCAGTGGGCACAAGCTGCCATGCTTCCCGAGAGCACACCAGCCAATCAGATATGACCATGTTATTCGGACTGTTAAATGCCTACCCTGTCACAGCGGCCACCCCAAGCATTGTTTTGCTTTTGTATATTTCTTCTTCCCAAACCCTACTGGACTTGTTGTGTGAACAGAACTACTACATATGTCAGCTACTATTTCATACCACATGTTAAAATGATGCTGTGCTATTGTTGGTCCAACAGGGCCAGCAGCGGGACTTGGGAAGTGGTTCCTTGATTTTCACCATAGAAATGTTGGTTGTTGGTGTCTTGCCAGCCGAAATCTGTCATGTCAGGTGCCTCGTGGCTATCTGCAATAGAGTCCATGTTCCCAAACCAAAGTTCTCTTCTAGCCCCATCACCAGCAAACCGATTTGACTCTGCCTGATTAGAATAATGAAGGCAGTCTAAGAGAATATGCACAGCCTCACTATACGTCACATTGAATCACCCCACAACCCACACGAAACTGACCGCAGCCTCATTTCTTTAGACAAACGCATGCTTAAGGAAAAACCTCCTATTAGAAGGCACCCAAAGCTACTTCATGTCCCTGTGCGAGCTGTTCAGAGGTTTGCATTTTACCTATTTACAAAATAATGTTTATTTCTGTGTTTCTCTGTATGCAAGCCCCCACTAATGGGTCTGCCTTCAATAACCTAATAACTGGGGACTGGCTATGCCAGAACTGTGCTCAGCACCAAGAAACCAGGCTCTAATCATGTGTATGTGTGTGAGGTTTCTAAATTGCAAGTCATAAATACAATAATTTATTATCATGTGAAAGGGGGGAGCCCCACTTGGAGCGCGTTCACACTGCTGATTAGAAAGAATCAAGCGTTATATTCCAGGATCCATTCACGCTGGTGGAAACATAGTCAGTTTTGATTATGAAGGGAGAGATGCAGCCCTGGACAGGAGCTACACACTGATATGCATGCTATCAGAATGATTTATGCAAATTATGCATATTATTCCCAAAGGAATTCCTCCTCAAACTGCCAGGATAAATCGCCGGAAATTAGCCATAAAATCTGCCTTGCTAGGAGCAAAAGGTGAAGGCCACTGGGATAGCAAGGACGTTCGGCTTCTGGAATCTTCCAGGATGTGATGCTGGTGAATGTTGTTCTCCCTGGATGATGAGAAAAATGTGGTTTTCTTCCGAATCCGATAAAAATGTGTTCCTTTGAAAAATTTCCAGCAAATGCTGACTCATTTTATTTACAGCTAGCATAGAAAAATTTAGTGACACGCTGTCTTCAACAGCACCTACTACAATTACTGCTAACTGCCTAAGTGCTGTTAACTACTTAAACCTGGCTTTAAAAACCATACTCCTCTAGAGACTGGAGGCGTAACCCTATGTTTGTGCACAGAACACATCAGTCCCTTCCTGGAGAGCAGTCTTTCCACCGTCCATAGACAGCATGGCTCTCTCCGGCCTGAAACTCCCCCAAATGATGTCGGGGCAAAGCCACCAGGTACTTTACTCTCAGCATCCACAGTCTCATTGACTTCCTCTTAGCTCACAATGGATGTGAAGAGAAGTATTTTCCCTACGAGGCTACGAGGCAAGGTTGCTGGTAATGTGTCCTAACAGGCTGCAGTGAGAACTTCTCGAAGCACTCTTGTTACAAAGAGCTGTTGTTTGTTTCCTTCAGACAGCACGGTCCTCGAGGTTATGCGGCTGTGCTCATACTCCACCATCGTCCGAAAAGTTGAAGAGGATATGAATTTCAACTTAGAGACTAGCAACTACTATCTACGAAAGGGAGACTATGTGGCTGTCTTTCCTCCCATCCTGCACATGGACCCAGAAGTCTTTGAGGCTCCAGAGGTAAATTAACATCATGTCTGTTATGACTGCCAGGAAAGCACCCCTTCCCCACCTCCACGCCCCACCTTTCTCATCCTTTAGCTTACTCGCACTGGAGATTTGAGGCAGCTGGGTGATGACTTCCCTCTAATAGGAAAATTTTTGCCGTTACAGATCCCCCCCACCAAAAATCTGCCTTTGACAGGTTGTGTGATTTGTGAACAAAAATTCAGATAAGACTAATTATTTGCTGCTTAATTCAAATGAAATGGACACTTTTACCTTGGTCACGGTTGCTTTTAGCCACTGAATTAAGAGTCTCTTTGACAAGCAATTACTGAAACCCAAGAGGGCTGGCTATTGATATGTGGCCTAAAAATTAAATAATAGTAACTAGTTTGCTAAGCACCTCCAAAGTGAAGCTGACTTCAAACGTCAAATACCATCATCACTATCGTTAGGAACAAATAGTAGTTAAGTCCATTTAGCTGAAGGTATGTGCCCCTGCTTGATCAATTACCATGGCACTATGAACTCCAAATTGCAAAGCTGCTGCTCTCGGGTGAAGCTCCGAGGGTAATTGTGTCATCTCCTTGTATTTTTTTTTTTTTTCGAAGCTGGATTTAATGAATATCAAAGACTGGAAATTAATCCACCCCGGTTCATCCCTTAATACCACTTAAGAGAGTCACCCCCTGCATGCAAATGGAGTGCAGTTATATTCTGCTGTGCTTTGCATGGAGGATGCTGCCGACTTGTACTGTTTACCGTCCACCTTAGTGAAGGAAACGGCTGTCCTCTGATCAAAGACTTCATAGACAGACCGCTTTCAAAGACACAACCTCAGCTAGATGTTCTGCACTCAACCTGAATTATAATACTGTTGAATTTAGGAAATCAATAAGAGGACAAACTTCAAAAGCAATGCCAGTTTGTATTTATTTAGTCAGGAAAGCTGGTGTCTTATTACAGGGGAAAGGTGCATGGTTTCTTAGGCCAGGCCTTATGCAGACAGTGACAGCAAAGAGGATGTAGAATTTCAGCCAATGGATGAGCGTTCTCCAGAGAACTAGCTGCATTTCTGCATTTGTGAATAATTCCAGTTGTTAGTGTATATTCAATAGACAACAGAACTGAAATTAGTATCTGAGAAATATTTGTGAACTTCAAAATAGCAAGCCTTCTTATAATTTTTCACTTCTGCCTAGGTTTTCTTTGTGATTATTCGATTAGTAGCAGAGTTTATTATTCATGTCATGAGAGTTAAATCAGAATTATTGTTGTCATCAAATAAGAAATGATTACCAGATTGCCACCATCTTTATGAGCACATTTCTTTGTGCTTTCCCCACATCTCACTCTTCTATCCCCGTTTTAAAAAATCTGAGTTGGGCAGTGAGGGTGCAGGCCTTTAATCCCAGTACTCAGAAGGTAGAGGCAGACGGATCTCTGTGAGTTCGAGTTCCAGTACCGTCTCCAAAGCTACAGAAAAACCCTGTCTCGGAAAAACAAAACAAAACAAATAAATAAAAACAATAAAACCATCTGATTGATGACTTTAAGAATTTAAAAGTCAAAATTATACATTATGAGTTTAGGGTCAGGCATGGTGGTACAAAGGCCATCAGATCTCTGTATGCTTGAAGCCAGCAGGACTACAAAGCACATTCCAAGACATCGAGTTCTCTCTCTCTCTCTCTCTCTCTCTCTCTCTCTCTCTCTCTCTCTCTCTCACACACACACACACACACACACACACACACACAGAGAGAGAGAGAGAGAGAGAGAGAGGGGAAATTGTGAGTGTTGATTAAAGATTTGTGGTACACATCTGTAATCTGGCATTTGGAAGGTTGGCATAGGAAATTAACAAATTTAACCACAACCTTGGCTTTACTGCAAAACTGAAAGAGAAAGATAGGGGGTGGGAGGCAAGAGGAAGCCATAGGAGGAGGACATTAAGGAAAGGGAGTGTGTATATAATATTGCCCTGTGGAACCCAAATGATACTAATAGTAAACGAAAGGTTTGCCTCATACAAAGTCAATGGGAGAATAAAATTTCAATATTGTGAAAAGTAATTCAAAATCATTAGGATATTCAGTGAATCTGTTATTTAGTAGGTTTTAGCATCATTAGTAATACCTGACTTGTATTAGCATCAGGTAATTTTTCCTACAGTGTTGTTGTGGGTTTTTTGTTTGTTTGTTTGTTTTTGTTTTGTTTTGTTTTTTAAATTAGTAGTAGAATGATGATCATTCTGTGTACAAAATCAAAAAAATGCTTTGGAACCGTTTCTTTTATCTGATTTTGCCAGCTATTATATTTTTATCCTGTAAACATTTGCTAAACACTTAGCACTGTCAGGTGATATATAAATGTATTTTCTTTGGTTCTTTTCTTTTAATCGTAAGACTTTTACTTTTAAAAAAATCCTTTTTTTTTTTCATTTTACATACCAATCTAAGTTGCCACTCCTCCACTTCTCCCATTCCCTAAACCTTCCATCTACCCACCCCCCATCTACTCCTCAGAGAGCGTAAGGCACATTGCTTTGAGGAAGGTCCAAGGCCCTCCCTACTATATCTAGGCTGAGCAAGATATCCCTCCAAAGAGAATGGGTTACAAAAAGTCAGTCCAATCAGTAGGGGTAAATTCTGGTGCCACTGCCAGTGGCCCCACAGTCTGCACCTGCCATACAAATGTCACCCACATTCAGAGAGACTAGTTTGTATCTATGCTGGTTCCTTCCCTGTCTGGCTGGAGTTGGTGAGCTCCCATTAGCGCAGGTAAGTTCTTTCTGTGGGTGTCCCCATCATGGTCTTGACCTCTTAGCTCAGCTTCTCACTCCTCCACTCTTCCACTGTACTTTGGGACTCAGCCCAGTGCTCCGGCTGTGGCCCTCTGCCTCTGCTTCCATAAGTTGCTGGATGAAGATTCTGTGGTGATATTTAAGATAGTCATTAATCTGACTACAGGGAAAGGCCGGTTCAGGCACCTTTTTCACTACTGCTTAGGGTCTTAGCTGGGGTCATTCTTGTGGATTCCTGGGAATTTCTCTAGTGTCAGGTTTCTTGCTATCCCCATAACAGCTCCCTCAGTCAAAAATCTCTTTCCTTGCTCTCCATCTCTGTTCTTCTCCCATCTTGACTATCCCATTCCCTCATGTTTGCCTCCCTGGTCCACTCTTTCTCCCTCCTCCCCTTCTGCTTTTCCTTCTCCTCCAACCCCCATGCTCCCAATTTTCTCAGGAGATCGTGGTTCTTAACATCTTAATATGTCAGTAAGAAAACATGTTAGAAACTCAGGTTTCAGGTGCCCATCCAAACCACCACCCACTAGCAGTAATGAAAAGTCTGAAAATCTGGACTGTTTGCAACTGATGTCACTGCCCTTGAGTCCACAAAAGAACTCTGCTACTCACTATAGACTTTATAACCTTCAGCCTTTGAGTAGGAAGACAATTACAAGTAGAAGATAGACAATAGCAGCCAAAAGTATGACACATGCTAGCTCCAAAGGCAGGTTTACTAGCTCTTGGAAGACACAAAATCCCAGGATCCTTAGCTAGCACAACATGGGGTCTTAGCACACTGAAGTGTGGTTTCAGAATATCTGAATATCACTTCCCAAGACATGTCCTGCTTTTCCTTCACCCATTTATCCCTTTGCTATCTGTACCTCTATGCTCCGGAAATGACCCGATTGCTTATCTCTCTGTTCCTGGAAACTTCCTCTTTACATTCCTACCCAGAAAATTCCAAATTCTTCCACATTAATCACTTTTGTCCTCTACCTTTCAAAAGTGTGCAATTTCCACTCAGTTTGTGAGAATGTACCGTTGTCTACTGGTTACTATACTGCTATAGTCCATGACAACAGGGTATTACTACCTTGCAAATTTTAAGTTACTTACTCAAGTATTGTCCTATCAACAGGATACTATACATGTAAAGTAATTAAGGAAATATAAAGTTGGGTGAATGGGATGAAAATGAAATTGTACATAATTTAAGACAGAGGGGTACACATTGAAACATGGACTAGATGCAAATAGATCATTAACAAGTAGCCTGAACATAAATATAATCATGCTAGTAAGAATGGTAAGAACAATGATGAAAGGATGCCTGAGGGGGCTGGAGAGATGGTTCCAGTCATTAAAACACTTCGCTGATCTTACAGAGGACCCAGGTTCAGTTCCCAGCACCTACATGGAAGTTCATAACCATCTGTAACTCCATTTCTGGTGATTCTCTCTTCTGATCTTGTCAGGTACTAAACACATACGTGGCATACACAAAATAAAAATATAAAAAAATAAACTTTTTAAAATCCTTTCAGAGAGAGAGAGAGAGAGAGAGAGAGAGATCCATAGAAGGAGTAGGGTAATCCTTGACCTTCAGCCATTGCAAACATTAAGGATAGTTTTTTAAGATTTTATTTAAATGCATTTTAAAGAACCTGAAAAAATGACTTTGAAATGAAACTGAATTTTAAATATCCAGAAAAGTAAAGTTTCAAGCAACATGGGGGTAAACAAAATTTGTTCTGAACTCTAATCTGGCCTATAAGCTACCAACATGTAACTAGTATATTAAGGATTATTCTATCCCTTGTAATGGGCTGCTTATCTTGTGATATCACACATTTGGAGGGCTCTTCCCAGTGTGTGAAAACATACAGGCAAATAAAATATATACCATGAGAGTGAAACAAAAGGAAGAGCCCCCCTTGACTCTTTCTTGCTTTGCAAGAAGCCATGCTATCAAGCAATGTCCAGATAATCTGTTAGTCGCCGAGCAGTGAGTTGCTGATTAAAAATTTTCTAAGGTCTTCCCTAAACTCACACTGTTATAGGCCAGAAATCCTGCAGGTGGCCATCAAGTAGTGGAAAAGAAGCAGTGATGATTTCCTCTTCTGCCGACAGCCCAGAACTGGAGGTGTAGAGTGAATTATTGCTACAGGTCCATTTTTCTAGGTTCAAAAGCTGTCAAGAACAGGGAAATCTGTTGACAGTATTAGGCTATAGAGAACTCACAGCACCATTTAAGATGTCAGTGAGTCACTGTCACCATACAACTCCTAAGGTAAACACACAGTAACATGACATTTTGGAAGCACAACCCCCTCAGAATATTCCAGAAAAGCTCTGCTATTGAAATGTCTTGTTTAACTTCATGCAGTGTGTCCCCATCTTCAGAAGGTTGTGGGTGCAATAAAATGCTAAATATGTTGGAAAGCCCTTGGAAGAAAATAGTCTCAATCACTATGGGAACTTCAATGTCAGGATTATTTTAATTATCATCAATGCTTTTTGAATAGATCAGTTATCCACGTGTGAGTAAGTGCTATAAATAAATGATTCTCTATCTCCAACAAGAATAGAGAATGTGCCTTCAGTAGAGCTCAAGGAAGCAAACACATAATGGCCTTCTGCTGGGTTCTCTGGCAGAAAGACTTGGGAGAGGCGGCAGAACCAGACCTGCAGGACTCTTCCTGGGGCTGAACAGGAGGGTGAGTGTCACAACTCAGCCCTCCCCCCTGGGCACTGGGGAGAGACCCACTGTGTCAGGAGTCTGTCAAAGCAGGCACTCATTTAATGGCATCAAGCAGGGACTTATATGGGGTTGCGATGGGGGTGGAGAAGCTTGGGATGGGTTTGGGATGGGTTGAGGCAAAGCAAGGAACAAGGGCCAATAATATTCCGCCATGTCAGCTGTGGCTGGGCAGAGGCGGGCCTAGGTTGGGTAACCAGAGACAGATCTCCAAACTGGATCTAGGCTCAGAACATTACACTAGGCCTCACCAAACTCAAGTTAGGCTTAGGAAGTTACACTGGGACCCATGCCCAGGCCTCATGAGGCCTAAGAGCCTTTTCTCTTCCAAGAAGCCCTTTAATAATATAATGGTGACACAGAAATAAAAGGTCCCCTTGTCCTGTGTAGTTTGCAATATAGACCTTATCACATGGCTTTTTTTTTTCTCGTAGCCAAGTCCTTTATATTAAGGGAGTTTCTGCCGTGCCAGCACATTGACATTTCACACCTACCATCTCAAAATCCTTGTATCTGGATGAAGCAGTTTTGAAATCCATAATCTATAACATTGAATCATTGTTTCTGGTGCAAATGCTACTATACTGAGGAGGTAACATGTTACTAACAAGAAGACTCTAATGCAGAGCCTGGGAGGGTTGTGCACATGTTCTCACAAGCTGATACTATCTGGCAACACCTCATGATTGATTTGAACCCAGACCTTGGAGGTAAAAAAGGACTTCTCTGCCATAAAATCCTGTCTCCAGGAAGACTGGAATCCATGGGCAGCACTGGCATCCCTTTAGCTTTTCCAAACACTGAGAGGTTTGTTTGTTTGTTTATTTGGTTGGTTTCATTACTAGGGGGTGCTATCTTTTGTCTAGTTTAGATTCCTACACTCATGTCATGAATTGAGTGGACTAAAGACATGAACATATCACGTGATCCACCTCAGCAGGGACGTATTATATGCTTTTGTATTAGCAATGCTTCTTATACAGGAAATACTTAAAAAAAAATGTCTGTTGAACTGAACTAAACATAGTATTCTGAAAACACAAATGAGGTTGTTATGCAATTCTCCTCTGTTGTGTGTATTAAAAGTTCCTCTCAATCCAGAAAAATGGATCTCTTATCCAAACTGGGCTCCGAGTGTTTCAGTGTTGCATAATTAAAGGAACGTCCACGAGAACCCCCAATATGCTTGTAATGTCTGGCTAGCTCAGTTGGTAGAGCATGGGATTCTTAATCCCAGAGTTGTGGGTTCAAGCCCCTTGTTGGGTGCCAGAATGCTGCATAATTAAAGGAAGGTCCACGAGAGCCTGTAATAAAAGATAACAAATGTTTATTGGGGATCACTCACAATAAGAGAGCCACTCTTCCTCTACTATCTGGGCGCTGCGAGCCCTGGACCAAACTAACCAACAACCAAGGGAAAGGAAAAGGGGCTAAGCAAACGTCCTATCTGTACCTCAGATCACATCCTAATGGGCTGGTATCTAAAAGGCTATTGGTTGAATGAATTCCCACAACACCTTGGAGTTGTACAGTTTTTGCTATTTGTATACTCTGAATCCGCAATATACTCACTCAGTTCTCTATCTTCTCTTCAAGACCAGAAATCGTATTTTAAAAATAAACATTGCTATCATTTACTCAGTAGTAGAAATGAGCAGATATTTTCAGTTCTGCATTGGATAGGTCACTTTGGATACATTCCCTAACAATGGTAAAATACACTTCTACTCTAGCGTGTTTAAAGTATCACTTGTCACTAAATAAAGCAACTATAAAATGCTAAATGATTTTGTCAACATCGTTGTACTGGCTTGCAAGTCAGGACAGAGTAGGAATGGGGCAAACTTTCTCAAAACCCAAATGCTTAGTAAATTAAGTGTTAACTAAGGTAAACCCAGATAAAGGAAGTGACTAACCTGGCATTACTAAACTTGCCATTGAAGGAGTTTGAACATTTGTGATGCATTCATAATTTATTCACATTGGAGTGTTTCACCATAATCTGAAACATGTTGGATCTGACCTACTCTTTATATTTCTATATTATATATAATTTCCATATATTTTATATTATATATAATTTCATGTAGTTCATATCAAAGCTGTGCTTGAGGAGATATAATGAATGCCAATTTGATGAAATAATTGGTTGTCTTTATTCAAACCATGAGCATTAATTTAACTGATGGTTTAATTCACAATGGACTAAAATCAGGTCACTCAGTACCCTTTAACCAACTCAAGTGAGAGTTAAGCCGGGAAATTTTGGCAGCATGGCAAAATTAAGGCTTCAGGTCAACTACCCTAAAATAACCAGCTCTCTAATCTTCTGTAGCAAGTAGTATAACTTATTTATGAAAATATGTCATAAATTTCTATTATCTAGAATTAATGCAAGCAGAGTGCACTCTAATAGAAATGTCATATGAGAAATCCACCTTAACATAAAAAAAGACAAAATCTGTTTTTCTGCTTAGGTTCTCTCTGGGACTTTGTTTGAATCTTATTATTTTTTGTCTCTTGAATTCAAACATAAGCACTGAATCTTAAATTCATATTTGTCCATCAATAGATAGTTGGAAGGATAAATGAATATAAACTGTGGCCACCAAGATGTATTATGTCATGGTGACAATGGCAGTCATATAGGAGACCCCTTATACCCATAATTGGTATATCAATGACCTTTATAGCAAACCCATCATAGAGGACTGAAATGGAGACAGATATAGTCTTTATGCTTAAAAAATTCGCTGTAATCACTGTGATTTGAGTATTGAGCATCCCATCCAAAACTCATCCTGAAATCTAAAGGCCATTTTGGTGTTTAGGTAGTTAGGGGTAAAGCCTTTGCCTCATTACTTGTTATCACTTTCTTTTTTTTATTATTATTAATTTATTTATTTAATTATTAAAGATTTCTGCCTCTTCCCCGCCACCACCTTCCATTCCCCTCCTTCCCCCAATCAAGTCTTCCTCCCTCCTCAGCCCAAAGAGCAAGCAGGTTTCCCTGCCCTGTGGGAGGTCCAAGGACCACCCACCTCCATCCAGGTCTATTAAGGTAAGCATCCAAACTACCTGCGCTCCCACAAAGCCATTACGTGCAATAGGATCAAGAACCCATTGCCATTGTTCTTCAGTTCTCAGTAGTCCTCATTGTCCGTTATGTTCAGCGAGACCGGTTTTGTCCCATGCTTTTTCAGACCCCGGCCAGCTGGCCTTGGTGAGTTCCCGATAGAACATCCCCATTGCTCAGTGTGTGGGTGCACCCCTCGCGGTCCTGAGTTCCTTGCTCGTGCTCTCTCTCTTTCTGCTCCTCCTTTGGATCGTGAGACTTCAGTCCAGTGCTCCAATGTTGGTCTCTGTCTCTGTCTTCTTTCATCGCCTGATGAAGGTTAATATTCAGGAGGATGCTTATATGTTTTTCTTTGGGTTCACCTTCTTATTTAGCTTCTCTAGAATCACGAATTATAGTCTCAATGTCCTTTATTTATGGCTAGAAACCAAATATGAGTGAGTACATCCCATGTTCCTCTTTTTGGGGAGAAGATCTTCACCAACCCCACAACTGATAAAGGTCTGATATCCAAAATATATAAAGAACTCAAGAAATTAGACCGTAAAAGGTTAATCAATCCAATTATAAAATGGGGCACTGAGCTGAACAGAGACTTTTCAACAGAAGAAGTTCAAATGGCCAAAAGACACTTAAGATCGTGCTCAACTTCCTTAGCAATCAGGGAAATGCAAATCAAGACAACATTAAGATACCATCTTACACCTGTCAGAATGGCTAAAATCAAAAACACCAATGATAGCCTCTGCTGGAGAGGTTGTGGAGAAAGGGGCACTCTCATCCATTGCTGGTGGGAATGCAAACTTGTGCAACCACTTTGGAAAGCAGTGTGGCGGTTTCTCAGGAAAGTCGGGTTCAACCTACCTCTTGACCCAGCAATACCACTATTGGGAATATACCCAAGAGATGCCCTAACATACAAAAAAAGTATATGCTCAACTATGTTCATAGCAGCATTGTTTGTAATAGCCAGAACCTGGAAACAACCTAGATGCCCTTCAATGGAAGAATGGATGTTATCACTTTCTTGACACCATATTGGCTGCCAGAAAACTGGCTTATTGAAGCCTCTCTTATCTTTACTCTTCCCAACGCACCAAATCGTTCTGTCATTCTCCATTGCAAGGAGCAGCACAAAGCCTCATTACCTCCAGGCTCTTAGATTTTTGGACTCTAGAATCAAGAGTCAAAGTAAACTTCTTTTCTTTGTCAATTACCCAGCCTTCCGTAGTAAGTGGCAGCACAGACACCACTTAAGAAAAGACAAGTGAAATGGGAGCAGATAAGTGCTTTAGGTATTTGAATGTAGGTGTTCCCTATTACATTTGAATTTTTCTGAAAGTTTGGGTATGCTGTTTCACGTATTCAAGTTTTACTTCCTCCTGTATGTTTTCAGACAAAAAAAGCAACCTTGCACAGCAACATAGACAAGGAGAGACAGCAGCCTAGTGGACCTAACTCGAACTAATTTAAGTAAAATTTTAATTTTAACAGTGTCTATTATTCTTTGTAGGAATTTAGATTTGATCGATTCCTAGAAGACGGCAAGAAGAAAACAACGTTTCTCAAGGAAGGGAAAAAGCTGAAGTATTACGTTTTGCCATTTGGATTTGGAGCCAACAAATGTCCAGGCCGATATTTTGCAATTATTGAAATGAAGCTACTATTAGCTATGCTTTTAACTTATTTTGATTTAGAAATAATTGACAAGGAGCCTGTAGGACTAAACTACAGTCGTTTGTTGTTCGGTATTCAGCATCCCGATTCTGATGTCTCATTCAGGTACAAGGCAAAATCTTGGAACATCTGAAAGGATGGCCAAGAAACTTATCAGAGTGAAGCTACGTGCGCTGAGCTCTGTGGTTTGTTGTATGCCTGCAAATGCAACAGCTATGCTTCTTTGTTTGAAAATGACAAATTTATATTTGATCTAAAATTGATTCAGTTTGTTCTTGGTCACAAAACCTATCATAAGATAAAGCAGGGCGGTAGCCTAAAAACTGTCAGGGCAATCATTTCAGGGTAAGTTCAAAGTAACAATTTTCACTTTGTACTTACTGTGCTTTTTATCATTGGTTGTGAATGTGCTTTTCCGGTAATAAATTTGGCCTTGGGTGATTTTTTTTTTTTTTAAGTTACTGAAATCCTCTAATAGGATTTTATGTACTGCTGGAAGAGTGTGCCTTTGGACAGCCAAACAACTTCCAAATTCTCAGAAGAGAAGGAAATTAATTCCCAGGAGTTACACTGTATGAAATGTTCCCTTCAAGTGGAGTATCAATAATGTCTATATTACCAGCGTACCTTTGCATTAAATGAGTGTTACAATAGATTAAATGTTCCAACTTCCCTTCAATATTTAACTGCCCATAAATGATTTTTATAACTTGTGTATTCTACATTTCAATAGAACAAAATTTCTTGTTATACAAAAACCTTTCATGTTCAAGTTAAATACTGCTACAATTTAATATATAAGAAAACACAAAACCTATTATATATTCAGCAATTGCTCTAGACATTAGTATTAGATTTATTTTAGAGGGAAATGTTGAAGTCATTATAGCATTGATGGTAGTATTGGTCTTTAGTATAAACTGTGTTATTCTAATTGTAATGAACTCTTTAATAAATGTTCCCATTTATATAAACTGGGAATTAGGTACTATTACTTATTCACAACCTTTTGGTCTTGGAGGTTAGTTGTATTATTTTGGACTATCACACTAAACTATACAAAATAATTTCATATGATACAATACAGCCTGTATCAATAATTAAAAGATTTCTACTATAAAATTTCCCAGTGATTGACATTTGGCATAAATGGAGACATGAAATGCAAACTCACAGGGCAAATAATTAAGCCAGATTAATTCATGCTGCATTAATTGAAATTCTAATGCTTTGGAAATTTTATATTGCTGTTAGAAAGGAAATTGATTTAAAATAGCACTCTAAAATGCTTATCGTAAATACAACAAAGTAGCATTTTTTTTCTCCTTTCTGGAGCATATGTTCATTGAATGCTCCTTGCATGAAGGTCTACTGACATGAATTCTGTTTTTGCTTGATTAAAGTGGTCTTTATTCCCAATCTCCTTCTTTTTAAAAATTGCAAAATGACCATTCATAATTATATAAATTCACCAGAATACAAAGTAAAGTTATGGTTTATGAAAATGATGTGGAATGATTAGACCAATCCAGAATTAAATCAACCCAGATATTTATGCAACTTTTAACATAGAGTGCTCTATTATTAACTATATTCACAAGGTGATATACTAAAACTCTTCCCACCCACCCCCCACTGCCAAAGACTGTAATTCTCCTGGTTGGGATGGTTTTACTTTTTGATCATTTCTCCTACACATTCCTAGCCTCTATAATCATTATTTCACTCTGTGCTTTGATAAGTTTGATTATTTTGAATTTTATATATTCTAATATTTTTCCTTGCTATGACAAGAAGATTGTGACAAGAACAGTTACTTGGGGAGAAAAGAATTTATCAGAGGTAACACATCCAAATCATAATCTATTGTTGAAGGAAATCAAGACCTGAACTCGAGTCAGGAACCTGATACAGAGAAATGCTGCATACTGGCTTGCTCACTGGCTCATTCTTATCTAGTTTTATTAACCACACCTACCAGCCCAGGAAATAGTACTGCCCACAGTATCTTCACCCTGCTACATTAATCATGAAGGCAATCTTTTACTGGCATGGCCACAGGCATCTGATGAAGGCAATTCTTCAGTTGAGGTTCTCTCTTCCTAGATACTCTAGATTGAACCAAGATTACATTAAAACTAATACATGAGGTAGAGTCCATAGTATTCGTCTGTCTCTGGTTGCTTTTACTTCATATCCTCTAAATCAGTCTATGTTGAATCAAATAACAGAATGTATTTTTCAAGACCAAGCAATATTCCATCATGTGTATATACCACATGGTCTTTATTCAAACGCTGTCTCTAACCACCCCTACCTCCTCCATACAATTTCATGACACCCTTCATTCTCCTGGAAACAAAGGACACATGGGATGTCCCATCCCCAGGCCCATCTGTCCCTCTTCTTTCTTGAGAGTCTCTCTGGTTGAATTTTGAACCACCAACATCATATCACCTTTCAAATTTTCCATCTCACGAATTTTCTTAGTTCAGTGATTGCATTTTTTGGTTGGTAACTCATTGTTCTTCATGTATGCCTGGCCATATTTTGCAAAAATCTTGTTCCTTTAATACATTTTACTATCCCTGTAACTACAGTCAACATGGTTTATATTCTGCACCTGGCATCTCCAGCCCACTCCTGTTTTATGCGTCTGATTTTGTAGTTTCCCCTTCCCATCAGCGCTTCCTATAGTTTAACTACTGAGTCCGTATGTGTTCCTTGGAATTTTACTTCTGGAAAATGTTTCTTTTTTTCTTTTCTTTTCTTTTCTTTTTTTTTTTTTTTTTGATTTTTATCCAATTACTTGTATATATATCACAGTAGTTCTTTTTTTTTTGGTTGGTTGGTTTTTATTTATTTTAATTGAAAAAATTTCCAGCCTCTCCCAGCCTCCCATTTCCCTTCCCCTGCTCCCACTCCTCTCCCCCTGCTCCCACTCCTTTCCCCCTCCCGCTCCAGTCCAAAGAGCAGTCAGGGTTCCCTGCCCTGTGAGAAGTCCAAGGTCCTCCCCCCTCCATCCAGGTCTAGGAAGGTGAGCATCCAAACAGGCTAGGCTCCCACAAAGCCAGTTCATGCAGTAGGATCAAAACCCAGTGCCATTGTCCTTGGCTTCTCAGCAGCCCTCATTGTCCTGGGAAATGTTTCCGATCTGGGTTTAATGTTCATTCCTCAAAGTATAAACTGTGCTTGGTTTTGTCTTATTGTTCATGTTTCTGTCAAATTCAGATTCCTGAGGATGCTCAACTAGAATATTTTGGAGGCGACATGGTACATTGCTAACTGTGAATTCCAGCCTTAAAGGAAACACTATGATTAAGGGCATTTTGTTTTGATTGGGGATTTTGTTGTTGTTTTGCTGTATGTTTGCTTGCTTACTTGTTTGCTTGTGAGACGGGGCCTCATTGTAAAGCAAAGTTATGCCTCACAAAATTATGCCTGCCTCTGCATCCTGAGTGCTGGACTTAAAGGGAATACTTAAAACCCGTAATCAGGAAAAGGCAGGAGCCACATTTGATTGCTTTTTTGTTTCAACCAGAAACAAATTAAGAATACAAATATGTCTAATCTTGCACTGTGGAGCAATGTTTCTAGTCCATCTACCAAGGATGTTGGCTCTGAAAATTACTGACTTTGTGCAGAGGTCTTGGATTTTATACACATACGTGTGCACATGCTCATACATGGGTGCTTATGCCATGTTGAACCCTAGACTGTCTCTTCTACCTGACACAAAACCCAATCTATTTCTGTTTTCTTATGTTTATTAGTTCTTTGTGAATTTTGTACAATGTGTTTTGATAATATTCCTTACCCTCCCCCAACTTCTTCCAGATGCATCTCCATCTCTTCTCACCTGGTCAACTTTGTGTCCTTATTTCCCATCATGTACAGTTGATGCTGCCCATATATGCTTGGATGTGTGGCGGTACTGGAACTTGGTTGGTCCTCCAGTGTCCAGACCCTTAAAGAAAACTCAGTTTCCTTTTCCCAGCAACTTTCAGTTTCCAGTTGCTCCTCAGCTAGGAGTGGGATTTCACTCCCATCTCCCCCAGGCCTTGTACCTGCTATCCTAACCACCATTGTTCATATCTTCAACTGCACTGGTATGCTCAGTAAATATTGTTTTCTAGCAATCATCAACTAAGCCTGGATCTCACAATCTTTCTGCCTCTTCTGTAATCATTCCTGAGCCTTGGAAGGGGGAAATATAATACAGATGCACCTCTAAATCTGAACATATCACAATCTGCTATTCTATGAACCTTGACCAGTTGGGGTCTCTGTGATAATCACAATCTATTGGAAAAATAAGTTTCTCTGATGATGCTTGAGATATTCATTAATCTTTGGGAAGAACAGTAAAATAATAAGAGACTGTTTAATACATCATGTTCACTTAGTAATAGCAGTAGGTTCTCCCCATGTCATATGTCTGTCTCACTACAAGTTCTTGGCTCCAATCACGGTGCCAAGTACGGGTTTCAACTTATGAACTGGGCCTTAAATCCAATCAGAAAGTGATTGGTTAGTCCCATGATGTATGTGCCACTATTGCACCAGTCATTATTGTAGCTCATCTAGGTAAGATTGATGGATGTGCTTTTCCCCCTGGTAACACTCATCTTCCAGCACTATAAAAGCTACCAATTGGGGATAAAGTTTCCAGGCCAGTACAGCCTTGCTACATAACTCCAGTTAGGCAGTGTCTTTAGAAGTGGGGTTTTACCGTCAAACTCTAGATGGTATCCAAGAATATTGCAATAAATGTAATGTTTGGGGGGTCTATGTGACCTCAATGACTAGCAATTCCAAAGGAGATAACCTATTCCTGACATTGGGTGGGGCTTTTTATTTCTTGTTCCATGGTGTATAGTTGGTATATTGTTGACTCATTATAGGATAACTCCATCAAAATTCATTTTATATATGTGTGTGCATATATTTTAGAAGAACTGGTTGATTCAGTATTCCTTATTTCCTAGTTAGGGTGACTTGCTCATTGAATGGACGTTTGGTGAAAATGCTATCCTGGCATTTATTCACACTCTATAGAACACTTACTGAGTGCATCAAAGTGTGTAGAACTATCTGGAATTAGCATGCTCTTGTAAGTAATAATGTTCATTTTCTATTCAGAGTAGGGCTTGATAAAAAACATTTTATGGTTATGTCAGACTCTAGAGAGTATTAGATATTAGAAAAGGCTATATTACTATAGACACAGTAAATAGTGCTTGGAGATAGAATTATCTATTTTATATATAGCAACAATTTGTGATTATAACTGAAGCTAGCAGAAAGAGATAAAAATACCAGATAAAGGTAATAGTATCTAGGATTCATCACTCAAATGATATTAAATATTTGTAAGTATGATGCATGTACCATGCAGAGGAATTTACTTACAAAACAAAAAACAAGCAAAAATAACATTCCACATAACTTCCATTTCTAAGAACTAGCTATTGTAGTTAATATTAAATGTGTGACATTAGTATTTGACAGATGGACATTTTAATAAATGTTTGTCTTTTATTTCTGAAGTTAATGTTAAAACAGGCAGAACTTTGTTCTAAAATTATAATTTTAAGGACCTTATAACGAGCCACATAATTAAGAGATTTTTTAAGTACCTTGGTCTTACACATTTAAAGGAATGTTTGTTTCAGTGTTGAACTCATCTGAATTCTCAATGAAGATCGTGGTCTTCATGCAACAGTGCTTTTACTCTTTGTTATTAGCATCGATTTTCAAATTTTAAACTAACTTATTTTGAATTAGCTTAACCCTACTGAAAAGTTATAAAAATTCTTTTCACTTTTAAGGAAGAAAGTAGACTAAACAGTACTTTCAAATAATTAAACCTAAGGAAGGCCTCTTGGGCCATCGAACATTTTCATTAACCTTTGACCCCAGGTAATGAGCGTCCAGAGCTCTTCTTCAGGGCAAGAGATCACAGATGATGACTGAGCCACGGGCATATCTTACATTTGCTGTCACATCCATCCCCATCCTCCAAATAATTGGCTTACTTTCGTAGAAAGTAATTTGTAACTGTTAAAAAGTACACTTTGTTGAGCAATTACATATTTTTAAAAATCATCACCTGTTTGAGATACTTACACTTTAAATATATGTATATCTGATGTTTATGCAAAAGAAAGTTACAGTTACGTAGACCCATGAATTGGCCGACCCCACTTTCTGATAGACCAAGCTTTCCATAGATGGATGCCTTTTCTGTGCTTCTGTGGAGGCCTGGTTACGAAAACAATTTCTTCCCATCGATGCCTGGGATAAAGAGCGCAGGCTCGGCCTGACCCCTGATTTTGACTATGAACCCTCAGGGAGACCATGCACAGCAAATTGAGCTTCATTTACTTGACAGTGTATGGTTTAGCATTTTTAACTCCACCACCATTACCACCAGCACCCGGAGAGGGGTAAAATGTCTTTCCAAAGAATGCGTGAGGAAATTCTTGCACCAAATACTTCGATAGTTGTCAGAGTTAAATAAAAGTCTAAAATGAGGTTGGGTCATGAGGTATTTTTATGTTGAATTCTGAATTCTTATCTTCTATTAGCATGACAGGTTTGAGCTGAAACCATCCTCCTGATAAAAATAAATTATTAAGACTGAGAAGCATTTGTAAATAATAGATCTTCAAATACACCTGGACCTAATCCTAAAACTTATAAGGAAAAAATAATACTTGCTTTATATAACCACTAATACCATTTTAACATTTTGATGAAGATGTTAATTTATGGTTGGTTAGCAGTTTATGACTGTCATTAGGTTTTCAGTTTGATCCACATTAGAAATCTATTTTTCTTCTTTCTTTTAATCTGTAATAATTATATAAAGATATGGTTATGTTTTATCTAAAATATATCACTCTACTATAGCATTTCAAATTATTCACAGATCATAGTTCTTATATGTGCATATATGAATTTAAAAATACAGCAATAAAATGCTTGAAACAGATCATAAATTTGCTTCATATTTTATTGCATCTGTGAATCAGGTTGAAAGACAAGGACAGCTACGGTCTTTGAGAAAGAATTAACTCTTTCCCAAGCTGAGAAGGAGCCGGTGCCATATTGAGGATAATTAAAGTTAACTCCCCATCAAAGCATGCTGATGACATGTAAGATGGACATCATTGGCAGGGGTGGGGTTGGGGAGGTGGTCAGTATTTAAAATCATCTTTCTTTTGTGGGATGTTGACCCTTCCAGCCCTGAAATTTCCTTCTAATGCTGTCTAGTCTGTGTTTCTGTGTTGCATAACAAGAGAACCTGTCAGAAAAGGGACACAGCAAACAAATTCTCCCCCCCTCCGCCCCCACCCATTTTGAGACAATCCAGAAAGATATTAAGAACAATACCACTAATTCAGAAAAAGTGACAGGATTGAGTCCACACAAATCTGCAGAAAAGGAAAGGGGGAAAGAAGAGTTTCCTTTCCCTATAAGGAAGTAAAAGCTCCTCCAGATTTAAAACTGGAGCAAGTTCCCAAAACAACTGGGGTTGACTAAACTGCAGAAGGTGCTCCTTAAAAGGAAGAGCCTGTAACGTGAGACGCAGGGGGCATCCGGATCTGGCAACACCTGGGAAGGGCGCCTTAAGTTCGCTTTGCTTCCCAAGAAACTTGGAGATTGGACTACAGCTGGCCTGAAGGAGGGCCAGGAAATGCCAGGCGTTGAGAAGCAGGGGAGAACGGTGACTCAGCGGCCAGGGATAGCCACCCTGTCACCGGGTGCAGGGTGGGAACAGCTCTGGGATTGCTCACATCGCTGTGCGGTTTGGGTTTCTCCACCAGCAAGGCTGAGGCTAGGTGACAAACACTAGGGTTTGCCTCCTACCTGGGCTGGACCAGACTCCTGTTTATCCCGCGCAGTCTGCAGCCTGCAGAATACAGTTGACCAGAAGAACCAAAGACCTGTTTGAGAAAATAACTCTCATCCTAAAAGTTGCTTGTACTTCAAAAACTGACATTACTACCTCCTCGTTTTCCTTCGTTCTGTGTCTATGTTTGTTTGGCTTAAAGGCAGAGTTTAAATCAGTCTGAAATTCATTGGCTTGGCCAATCCAGAAACACAGCAGTTACAAAGGCAGGCATAGATTGCAGGAGACAGACTCAATTATTTCTTCTGCCCTCAAAACAACAAAATTATAAATTGATGTAAAATCCCTTGACAGTGCATGATTTTCGGCTGATCTGCATTTTGGTTGAAAGAAAGCTCATCTGTGTTTCTGCTGCTGCGTAGGTTTTTGTGTAGAGGTGTCATTAAGTTCTTCCCTCCCCGTACCACCCTTCCTCCTCAGGCTGAATCCCGTTTTCATTAAAGGTTGGAAGAGGAAGCTTGGAAGCCTCCCTGACCAGGATCCTTTACCTCTCTGGTTTCTGGAAAACAGGCAAACCTCGCTCAGCCAGGCAGAGTTGCCACAATGTGCTGCAAGCAAACTGGGAACTCTCATCATTATTTTTCAAAGTCTGGGAAGTGTATTATCTTTTTTCCTAGTGGTGATTAGTTACCATAGCATTTAATACGTAAATGTGCCCAGAGCACACCATTAACAGTTAAACGGAGTATTCAATTTAACACATGATTATATCTTTCATAAGTCATTACATTGCAACGATCACTGCCACTCTTGCCAGGTCAGGTCCATAGGCAGGTGGAAAGGGCGGAAGTGTTTGGTTCAGGTGCTGCTTGCCAAAGGTGCATGGGAAAGAAAATTCAGAGGGACTAGGTTTTCTCTAGTGGTTTGTGGGTTGATAGTAGGAAATGAGTGTAATTACAGGAAGGAAAATCCCTGTACAACACAAAATCTTAGAAGGGTTGCTCAGTTGGAGAGTGGAGAGGGGGGAAAAAGAGCAATGTAGTGTGTGTCTGTGTACGTGTGTGTCTCTGTATGTTTATCTCTACATGTGTGTGTATGTCTCTGTGTGCCTGTGTCTCTCTCTGTTGTGTATCTCTCCTTGTGTGTGTATGTCTGTGTGTGTGCCTGTGTCTTTTGTCTGTGTGTATGCATCTGTGTGTGTGTCTGTATGTGTGCCTGTGTCTGTATGTGTATCTCTGGGTGTGTATGTTTGTGTGTGTGCCTGTGTCTTTTGTCTGTGTGTGCCTCTGTGTGTTTTGTGTGTGTTGTGTTGTGTTCAACACACCACAGGCACAGACATCTACCCACCTCAGGGAGGAGAAAGGAGAGGTGACTTTTCCAAGATATTCAGTAAGAAGAGCTGCAGCAAATGTCAGGCCTCGGGGTGAACTCCTGCTAGAATTCAAGGGAGACTTAGAGGACAAGTGGGGCTCCTGTTCTCAGGTCCATCCTTGGTCCCCTGAGGACCTGCTGGAGGGGTGCTCCTGACAAAGGCCCCTAAGGCCTGGTGGATACCCCAGTGAGCTCCTGCATGAGACACTATTGGTCGACACATGCCCACACTTTTAGGACACCTGGATAAGGTCTGGTGCCCAGCCTTCAGTTCTGACGCGGGTGTCCTACCTGGACAGAGACTATGGTGTAGCAGTGAAGGGGCTAATTCTCCAGAGCAAGTACAAAATAGGACTCAGAAGAGTGGCCTGGGGTGGGGGTGTTGAGAGGTAGAACATTTCCCCAGCAGGTGTTGGAGACACTATCGAGGGGTTAGAGTTGAGGCGAAAAGGGACACCTAAGGAAACCTGCAGTTTTTCTGCTTTCTCTGGGTTCCCTAAAAGCACTTGCTGAGAAAGTCTAGAAAGAAGGTTGGCATGTCAGAAAATATTAAAGTGAAAATGAATATCATTGTCCCTGATGCATTCAAGTTACCCCTGTGTGACATTGTCTGTCAATCTCCTTCTCCACTCTCTTCCTCTTGCACTTGAGTTCTCTTCCGGACTAAGCTCAGAGCCTGGGTGATTCCAGGGTGATGGAAGAATCAGAATTTCTCCTTTCTGAAGTTCAAGGTTTGCTATTCTGTCCAATTTCTGAGAGTGGGTGCACAGTGCAAAGGCTGTAGAGTAAGTATTTCAAGGAGGCCTTCTTAATAATATAAAATTCTAAGAAGTAAATCTTGCAGCAAACGTGTCCCCTACAATGTTAATATGCAAAAGGGGGGGGAGACCCTGACTAGTGGTGGCTGTGGCTAATTTCTAATCAGAATGATGGACAGCAGGACCAGAACAATACAAACTAATGGCTGTGTTGCTGATCGCTTTACCCCTTGATTAAAGACACCCAATTATGGTGCAGAACAGTGTCGTAATTATGTTTCTTAATCACATCCAGGAGGTTTAATTGCCTTAACGATGTGTTTCATTAAATGAATTTAGGTATTATAGTCGACAGTTTTCATATACAGTTGTTTTCAAATTAACATAATATTAGACATCGTCATGGAAATTGTTTTAATAATCATAATTAGACGCACCCAGGCTTTGTCTGGTAAATGCTGAGAGACAGTCTTCTCCTGCCTGGGGGCTACCCTGGTCCCTTCCTCATGTCTACCCCCCCTTCTTGACTGGGAGGGCTTGACTTTCAAGGCCTTTTGCTCTGATGTTGTCTAAAATGTTACAGGTTCTGATTAATCTTCTTTGATAGCAAGTGGAGCAGAAAACAACCTTCCTTAGCCCCCCCCCCACACACACACACAGTTTGATGGCATTTAGGGATATCTTTATGGGCTGAGGATGCACAGAACCCCCACACAAATGCATTTAGGCAACCAGGTCCAGTGGAATCTCTGTACCTTCATACCTCCACATCAGCACCACCATCTCTATGATGTGGTACAAATTTAGATCTTCCACACTAAAGAGCAAAGGCCTGAATACAAGCAAACATATCATATCTTAGTAGAATCCATGCCTAATCCAATTCAAACACTAACATCTCATTAACAGGCTACCGAATAAACTCTGGGAGTCTCTATGGACATTACTTACACTTAGGTAATTCAACCAAGCTGACTCTTTTGCCACAGGAAAGTAGAATGAAGCCATAATAAAGCTGGTGTTCAGAGAATCCAAATCCATCTTTTCCCCTGGTCTTCAAGCCTTTGAACTTTTGATTAAAATGCATTTAAGAAAGTTTACCCCCTTTGGCAGGCCCTACCATGGCCTATATACCATACCTGTGGGACAGACTTCCCCGGGCAGTCTGGCTTTGTACATTCTTGCCAGTATCAGGAACTCTGGGCCTGTCCTGGGTCCCACACCTCTACTTCCATGGAATCCCAGTTGTCCTTTTAGTAAGCGTGTGATCGATCTAGGGCTACTCATAACTGCCCAGCACTGACAAAACTTTTGGAAACACGTTTCCTTTTCTGTCACTTTTCAGGCAAGAATAACACAGGAGAGAGGTGGTGTCTCCTTCTACAAAGCACAGCATAATAAAATGTTTGATCAAAATATTTTAATGAAGATTCTTTCTGACATAGATACACATACAAATGGTCGTACATAACTGTCATAGTCTGCTTGACCTATTTAATATATATATATATATATATATTTAATTCTTTGTACATCCAAACCCCACCGACAGATCCATCACAGCTCTGAAATCATCATCCAACCTGAAAAACTGAATTTGTACTATCTGTAAGGAGTGGAAAACAGCAAGACCCCATTTCTTAAGAGGTTTTTCTGGATTTTCATAGGACGAAAGGCAGGCAGCTAGCCATGCAAACTAAACTGAAAGCTTGCTTTGGGTACACAGCTTCTTGCTCTTCCTTAGCTTTATGTCATTTCATTTAAATTTCTATAATTTTTTAGAAAAATAACAAATGATTTCACACCATAAGCAAATCAAAGCAGTCTTTTAACATAATAAGTCTTCACAGTTATAATAACTTATATATGTACATCTATAGTTAAAAGCAATTAAATTAGACCTTTTAAAATGCACAGCACAACCTGGAAAATATATTTGCCCAGCATGTTCTTACTTATAAGATCTATTGCTGTGATTTTTTCCCTTTTGGAATGCAAATAGATCCCCTTTTGAAAAAGAAATCAATTCATTCATTAATTAAGAATACACCTTTCCTGTAATTTTTGGACTGAAGCAATTTATTAAAGCTCAATTTAAATACACAGATGATGCAACTGAAAATATCCAGGTGACTTTTTAAAAACCTAAGCAGCTCAGATACATCAATATTTCTCTTCTTACTTGTTAGCAATAAACCTTTCAACACTTGGCACACAGTGTAAGTTAATATATAAAACAGAATTTTAGAAGCATCAAAAAAAAATCTTCACATAAGACCCAAGACCTTAACACGTAATAAATACTGATGATGTGGATCATTGAAGAATAACAAATAAATACCATGAATTGTTAATACATCATTGCAGAGTAAAAAGTACCAAGGTGCACATAAATATTTTAAAAGCAATTCTTTCAGCCACAGCCTGCTTTTTATATCACTCTCACCAAAACTTTGAGCATTTTCACAGGATTTTAAGTTGAGAGACGATAAAAAATACAAGTCCTTCATAGCAACGTGTCTCTCTCTCTCTCTCACTCTGCTTTCCCCCTTCAGTTAAGCCTGCATTTCAAGTTTTTCTCCTGGCTCAGAATCAGAAGTTATTTTCGAGTGCCCTTTCTGATTTGTCTGAATGGATATCCTGTCCCTTTCCCACCTTTCAACCCGGGACTCCTCTCCCCCTCGGTACTAGCCACATTCTCAGCTATTAGTAGGATTAGTATTTTGCCATTCAATACTTTTCACGTCTAATAAACAAGCACTACTAGTTTTCAACTTATTTGTTAACCTTCAAAGAAGACTGCACTTCCTCGAAGTCTAGGTTACCACCAAAGTTGCCACTTTTCTGAGGGAAAAAGAGACATCCGCACTCCATCCCTACTCAACATCCCTCTCTCCTCCCTCCCCACCCCAAAGACCGAGATTCGGGGCCCAACCGAGACTGAAAGTCCGGTTTGTCTCAGTTCCTGCTCAGTTCCTGCCTCTGCTTTGTTTGCCCTGCCAGTGTTTCGCAACTAGGAGAGGAACAAAATAAAAGGGGTGGGGAGCAGCATCTCGCTTTCCTCTAGCTTTGGGGTCGGTCTCGAGGCTTCCGAGGGAGGGAATGTTTAAGGCTTCTCCGTGCACTGTTTGCAGAGGCTGGAAGAGACGCTGTTGAATAGGGCGCACTTTTCGGGGCAGGAGGCAGCCGGGGGTAGCCCGGCGCTGAACGGGTAGCCGGCCGCCTGCTCGTAGGCGCCAAGCGCGGGGTGCAGGGCAGCGGCCGCCGCTGCAGCGGCTGCTGAGCTAGGCAGAGAGGCGGCTGAGATGGCCTGGCCTTGGTTGAGGTAGGCGACTAGGCGCCGCATCTCCTCCAGGGCCTGAGCCTGCATGAGGATGTAGTTCTTGGCGAGGAGCAGCGTAGCGATCTTGGAGAGCTTCCGCACCGAGGGGCTGTGCGCATAAGGGATGACCGCGCGCAGCTCGTCCAGAGCATCGTTCAGGTCGTGCATCCTCCGGCGCTCGCGGGCGTTGATATTGAGGCGCAGCGCTTTCTGCTCTTTGGATTTCTTGCTACTGCTGTCGCCGCCACCGCCGCCGACGTTTCCGCCGCCACCACCCGTAGGGCCCCCCGGGGGGAGGCCCGCGCCGCCGTGCAGGTGGGCGTTGGAGCTGCCCTCCACCACCTTGGCGCCGCCGCCCCCCGCTCCCGGGGATGCCCGCGGGTCGGCGCCCCCGGCTCGCAGCACCAGCTCGCAGCGGCCGTCGCTGTCGTCGTCGGGGCTCTGCTCGCCGCCGCTGCTCTCGGCCACCGAGCCGCGGCTCGCGCTCTCGCCGTACTTGAGGCACAGGGCAGCCCCCGCCGGCAGGTTGTTCAGGCTCGGGTCGCCCCCCACGCCCGCTGAGCCCACGAGCAGCCCAGGGACACTCACCCCGCCGCCGCCGCCGCCGCCGCCCGCGCTGCCTCCTCCTCCGGGCGGCGGCAGCAGTAGCCCGGCCCCTTCGGGGTCAGCCGGCTCGAAGCAGCCTAGGGGCGACGAGGACGAGGACGCCGGGCGTTCGCGAGGCGGTGGAGCCAGGGACAGGTCCATGCCTGGGGGCGTGGAGCGGAAAGCCGCCTCCAGGCGCTTGGCGGTGGAGGCGCCCAGGCTCTTGTGCAGGAAGAGGTCGTCGTCGCTCGCGGTCGCTGCGCCGAGGTGCAGCCCGCGCTCCATTGCCATGACCCGCCGTGCAGCCCGGCCGGCCACAGCCTGGGCTTGGGAGTCAGGCGGCCGCACAGACGCGCGCCAGCCGGGCTCCGGAGCTGCTGCGCGCGTCGGTCCCCTCGCTGCCCGTAGCCCTGTCCCCTTCTTTCTTTTTCTTTTTCGCCTTCCCCCGCGTTCGCCGCCTCCTCTTCTTCTTTTTCTTCGTCTCCAGCCGACGGTGCTGGCTGCTGGGGCTCACCATGGGCCGCGGCCCCTCATGGTGGGAGGGTGGTCGCGGAGGGAGTGGAGCCGCCGCCGCCGCCTCGCGCTGCTCTGAGTCCAGCCCCGCGCCTCCTCTCCGCACCGTTTATCTTGCTTGGATTCACCTTCAAGAGATTTCCGGACCCATCAACCAGACGCCGCCACAGACGGGGGAGTCTTTTACATCATTATCTCTGAGTAGGTTATTATGAAGAAGACTCGCCTGTTGGGACAGCGCTTTCTACCCAATCAGGTTAACGTTTTAATTAATAGGATTAAAACGGTAACAAACAATCGCAGGCGCTATCTGGCCGCGAGTCTGAATAGTTTCATTTCCCAGGTCTGAAGACAGGCAGCAGCCAGAGCTTTATAAAAGGCGCCTGCTCCATTATTCTGCCTGCCATCTGTATACACAGCTTAGCGCATATGTTTGCAAGGCGCTGGGTCCTGTTAGTAACCCAACAACTGCCTTTAGCTTGACATGTGTGGCGACTTTCACTCATCAATGAGCACACTAAAAGCCCTACTTAGAGCCGAGGATGTTCTTTGCTCCTTCAGCAAATTGTAGAACTGCGGTAAAGGCTGGGAGTCGGGTGGAAAGCAGACTCCCCCACCCACCCCCACTGCGCCCCACCCCCCAATACCCTTCACTCGCCACTACTGTCTCAGCTTGCGCAGTTACCCTCAGAGGAGAGAATTACATTCCATCCTGTTCATAGCCTGGTCTGCATTTGGAGATGGGACCTGGGGGCGAGGGAGTGTGTGTGGTGGTGATGTCCCTGCTGGCTTGCTCCGAGTTTACTCGAGATTTTCAGCTAGTATGTGAGGAAAGCAAACCTAGATTTCCTCCCCACCACGGCTTTCCCCCACACCTCTCCATCGTCCATTTCCTTCACAGATGATAAAAAATAAAAAAATAAAGCACCAAAATCATGGTCAAGTGGCTCACACAGCCCGTTTGATTTAAAACTGGAACTGGGTGGGGTGGGGGAGGCTTTGGCGCCGTCCCTCCACATTGCTAAGATGGTTGGGGACAGAAGCGCACTGCTTCATGAACAGAAAGAAACTAGGCTCAAACTTTCCTCAAGATTTAAATCCAGTTGCTTCGCAAGAGTGAACACGGTGACGAATCCGCTCACACACCAAGTGGGGGCATACGTGCATAATCATTTAGCCGTAAACGTAACCGCCGCTGCTCAGAAGCCGTTTGGGGACAGCTGGATCCATCTGGGCTGTTCCTGGAGGGTTAGTTCAGGGCAGAATTATGAAAACAAGTGCTCTCCGGATGGGGACAGTACACGCGGTCCTCTCGCGTCTGAGTTCAGTCTCTCGAAGCACATGGTATTTAGCGACTAGTTTTCATTTTTTTATAACATAAGTAAAACCAATATTCCCCAACATTTCCAATAAGTCTCTTTCTTGTGGCAAAATTACTGAAGGCTGTGTAGTTCGTGGCTTCTCTGGTTTCAAAAAAAAAAAAAAACCTTTTAATTGTGGCTTTCAGAGTTGGCCCCAGGTGTTGGACTCTTTTCATTATATTTTCCTCTAATGTGATGAAATTCTAATTCTCTCCTTACCATATGGTTAAATTTCCCCACTGAGAATTAGTTGAAAAGGGAGAAATAATCTATTAATCTCTGTAATAGATTCACAAATGAGGTTCACCACAGAACCTGTTTTTGAATGGTAATATCAGAACAGTTGGGCATCTTATTTCAGACAGGAAGCTTGAGGGCGACACCGAAATGCCTGCGTTGTCACCTGGAAAGTGTGGAAAGGAGCCTAGCTCTGCTAGTCCAGAAGGATTGCCTGAAATACAGCCTTTAAGGGAGAGGAACACTCTCAGGTTGTCCCTTACTGGTGTTCCTTCAGCGGTGTTGGAACCCAAACACTCAGATCCAGCAAGCAGACTGCCTGAAGATCTACAGCCAGGGATCTTGGCCTGGCCTTTACACAAGGCTGGAGTCTGCCGACATGCATAGCTGTGGACCAAAGCAAAGCTTCTTTGGTGCAAATCGTGCCATCTCTTGCGACTTGCAGCCCCCTCTTTCACTCTTCTGTTTCTAGCAGCTGTTAACCTGTCCCTTTAGGAAGCTAAAGACAAGCTAGTGTTATTGTTTGTCAATTAGCAGTTTTGTTTTCATAGGGATCATAAAAGAACGATCTCTACAAACACAGGTAGGTCATGTTAGTCTGATGCCAGGCTGCTAAATACAAGGATGGAGGCTAGCGCCTTAGTGGTTCAGGGCAGAGTGACTGTAAGTCTTTTCTAAAGTCTGACTTCGTTCTCCAGTGTGTTTTCCTTGTGCTCTTAGGGTGCATGGATTCCTTCCTGGGATCAGATGAAGATATTTAAAAGGCATAGGATGTAGCAAGTACCATAACTTAGCTGTTGGTGTCTTCTTGGGAGGGCATCCAGGAAGGACAGGGTGATTAAAATACAATCAAAACCAAAAATCAGGCGGGTCAATGGCAAAGATGCCACGAGCCTCATAGCAAGACCTAAGCAAATCCTGGTTCTTTTTATAGGCATCCAATCACTCATTGTGTGAGGTTACAATCGCCTCCGTTCCCTAGTCCCACCTCTGTGCCCTTCAACATCATAAGTTCTACAGGAAAGTTTTGCTCATCTTTACTGCCCTAGGTACTAGCGGCTCACCTCTTCTGAGATTAGAGAAAATCCTCCCAGCCTCCCCGAAGGAGGTGGCTGTTTAACAGTCGCCGGAAAGTTGTGCTGGGGAAATGGCCAGAGAATTTATGGGAGCTTTAAATGCGGGCCCTATAAGCAGCTTCGGGGAATGGTCTTCCAGGTTTATGCACTCGTAAACTTTTGCTGATTGCTTCTGGGAAGTTGTCAGGCACTTAACACTGCATTTATCTTACAGGGCAATGAAAACACATCTGCCCGACGTCTTGTTACCTGGTTTAACCATCACCAATCCCAAGTCACTGCCTCAACTTTCTTTCCCTTTGGGTAGAAACAGGCCGCCTACCTCCCGGCCCAGTCGAGAGTGACGTCAGCAGCTCTGTCAGTGTCCTCGGGCCGCGGGAATTCTAGAAATCTTAAACTTTTGATCCTGCCGGAGCTGTTAGAGAAAAGGCCGCGGCTCATGAAGAAACGGGCAAGTTGCAAAATTGAACAGAAAGTCCAAACTAGAACTCTCTTCTAAGGAGAGTGAGGTCGGGCACCAACCCAGAGCTTGATCCCCCGTACCCAGACTTGATTCCTCTCCCTTCCAATGGATCGTGAAGCATCTATAGAAACCTTCCCTCCACACGGCTCTGCTCCGCACAGTTTAGCTGAAGGGGGTTTGGGATACCAAAGACCCAGGGGACAGGTCCTTTGGCCAGCACCAGCGGAAGGGTGGGACGGCTAGGGATACTCAGGAAAAATAGTTCGTGGGGTCCGAGCTGTTCGTTGACTCCATGAAGAAACTCGTTGGCCAACAGATTCAAAAAAGAGTGCATTTTCGGCTGAGTGCTGGATTTCAAAAGTATGCACATCAAAGCTCTCTCCTAAAGGTGAACAAATTTTATTATTGTTGGAGGAAACACTCTGAAAGCCTCGAAAAGCGTCTAAAATATTCAGCAAGCATCACCGCATTGGAATCAGAGGGCGGAGTTGCAGACCTGAGTAATGTGTAGGTCAAACTTATATTTCTTAGAGATGATTCTAATATTTGTTTGGATTTGAAAATAGCTCAGGCAGAATCATAATGGAACTCACCCTACCTTAAAGTGGGGGGTGGGGTGGTAGGGATTTAGCTCTGGCATTTCTGCATCTCAGATAACTTTATGACTTACCTAAATTAAACAGCCAGGAGAAGTCTGGCTCTGGCTGTCTGCGTGTTTCAAATTTATCTATTTCAGAACACTTTGGCAAATAAAAACAAAGTTGAGCAAAAATAACAAACTTTATCTAGGGAGCCGCTCTGAGGGGGAAGTGGATTCTCTTAGAGCTGTGGGAACAATGTGACAGACTGAGGGGGGTGGTGTGCCTCCCTGCTCTGAAGGTCCTCTCTGGCAGGCAGCGACTGCCAAGTCCCGAGGGACCCTCTCTGATAAACTACTCCTGCGCTGACAAATCCACTACCCCACTACCGTGAAGCCCGAGCCCCCCATCCCTCTAGGCCACGGCTCTCTTGGCCGTGCTCCAGCCCCAGGAAGAGACACCTTGACCTTGAAGTTGCTTTTTACTTCTTCTACCCTGTAGCGTTTGGTTAGGTTTGGGTCGGCTAAACGCTCGCTCCACCCCCTGGTCCCTTGAGATCTCAATGGCACAGAGTCAAGTCCATCAAACTGCCCAAGTTCCTCCCGCATCCTTTTGCCACCAGTATTTGTTTCAATTCCTTCAAAGCTCTCTGGAGAGGTGGGGGTCTGCGAATATCCTAGCATCTTCCGGGTTGAAGAGAACTAACAGAGAGAAAGCAGGGATCAAGACCGAGGTCGGAGCTGAAACAGTTCCGGCAGCACTCCAAGGGACTCAAACTTTGTATTGCCTTGGGCTTCCCAATTCCCAAGATTTCGACCTTGGAATTTGCTATAAACTCTACCCACGGAGTTCTTCTCCTTAGTCTGTTTTAAAGAAAGGAGGCTTCCGTTTAGTACTCTTTGATTTTGGCGAAGCAGTGGTTCAAGCTCGAATCGATACGAACAGAAATCCTCCCCATCCAAAAGCTGTTTCCAGTATCCACACAAACCGGCCCGAGCCCGCCGAAGGGAAGTTCCCAAACCTGGTGACTTTCAAGGTCAGGTAGTCTGTGTGAAGGAACAGAAATAGGATGCCTGCTTATCACTGCTGAAACTCAAAGGACGACCTAAGCTACGTGGCTGAAATAAACGGAGAGCTAGTGGAAAGAGATTACGAAGAGTTCCCTGTTGTCTTTCTTACTTTAGACATAAAATGTGGCTGTCTTCCGTCGGGACTGGTAACAATAGACTTCTTTGTCCTTACAGGAGTCTCGCCCCTGCAATCTTATCTTCATGATGGTAGAAAACACTCGGAAAAAAAATGTTTAAAGTGATTCGAACAAAGATGATGCATACTTTTAGGGTTTGACCAGAAATAAGAAAACTGAAGATTTAGCTGGGCTTTGGGATTGTTAGGTCTGAGATTTAAAACCCACAGCGCCATCTCCTGACATCAAAGAGAATATCATGGGTGTGATAATGTTTGAATACTAAAAATCAAAATATTCAAGTACATACAGACACACTTTATTTTATGCTTTAAAAATCATTTCTCTGATAGCCAGGTTATGATTAAAAAGCATTATCTAGACATCTATGGCCATTGAACATTGTCAGGTACAGTTCCCAAAGGGAATTATTTCTAAAGAGAACTTTGTGTTCTAGTTTTATATGCACATCAGTTTTATACATTCAGATGTAGTTCTGCTGGGGGTTTATAATAAAATGTCATTTAATTTTTCAAATACAGAACTTGTTCACAGAAATTACATCATGCTACGACAGACCGGACTATTTTGATGTGAAAGATGCTGCAAGCTTAAGTACTGTCAAGAACGGACAAGTCAGCAAACACCGAGGTGTTCAGATGATTTATCAACGTATTTGAAAGAGTGAGTTCTTTCGGAGAGGCTTCTCCCCCTAGCTTTGGAGAATGGTGCTTATACCCTCTGGAGGAAAAGAAGTAAAGGTGATTCTTCCAGACTCAACTGCTCCTGCCTCCTCATATGCAACCTCATAGCAACCCTTAGCAAGTAATCTAGATGTATCTTCTCAACGACTTTCATTTTCTTTAGGCAACAGTTTTCTCACCACCCAATCCTATAAAATATCCATTTTAGGCTTTGGTCCTGAAATATCATTCAGGGTAAATAATTTTCAAGAAGAGCATAGTGTACACACTAGAATTGCAGGTACTTAGCACATGACATTTCCAAGTGTATTTTTGAAAAGCTTGCTCCCTCTTATTAATAAAACTGGAACCTGCTAAGACACAGAGATAGGACTGGGGTAGATAAACAATTGATTGATAAAAAGCTTGCTTGCATGTCAAAGGTACTGCCTTTCATCTCCAACTTTGAAAAAAGAATTAGAGATGATACCCATATGAAAGCAATTCTCATCTCGGATTGCATACACAGGCCAGCTGCTTGAACACAAATAAAAGTAGAGATGCTTTTTGTAGTGTACAAAATATTATGAATATCGTTCAAAACACAGCAGATCAAACAGACAAATGCAAATGTCATTTCAGTGAAGGATTAATTTTATTAATTGCAGTGAAGATCTATTAAGCTAAATATTTGGACTCATTTACTCTGTCAATGTAAGAGCTCCTGTTTGAAAGAAATTTGATTATATATAGGAGGAACTAGATAAACAGATGGTTAACTAGAGAGCTTTTCACAATAAATTTTGAGATTGAACATGGAAAAGTTTGACACATTCTCAAATGTTTTTGATGAGGTCATTTGATCTACTGTAGCAATTTGGTATTGTTGCACATAATCATATTCACTAACTCATATTAAAGAGACATTTAATTTGACTGTTTTGTTAATGTATTTCAATGAAAAGTATGGATAGAATTGTCTGGTTAGAACATAGAAAGAAGGGGGAGGGAGGAAAAGAGGGAGGGAAGGGGGAGAAAGAGATAACATTTGTGTTATTTATATACAATGTTGTCTCTGTATATTGTAGCAGATACATGTACATACATACATACATACATATGGATGTATGTATGTACATATGGTGGCTCAAGCCTGGACTTTGGACAATAGCGCCAAGCCAGCAGGGCTACTTCTAAAGATACTGTCTCAAGATAAGAAAAACAAAGCAGGCACTAACAACTGCAAAGTCTTCGTGATATGAATGTCAGTACATAAACAGTGTCCTCTTATGGAAATTTCCGTGTCAAATCTCTGAAGGAGGTCATCCTACAGTATCATAAGTTCAGATGATGCCCATGGAGAGAATGGCCTTACCATGTGGGTTACAGAGACAGCAGTACACATTTCAAACTGACTTGAAAAGAGACTGGACCATAAGCACTTCTCCCAAACAAAACAAAAAATAATGACAATAATCCCAAAAAACCACTCTTGTCATGGATGCAAAGTCTAGATTTGTCCAAAAGGTTGTTTGCATTTTTATTCCCTTGAGTTACTTCCCACATTTGCAAGAACAAAACTCATGAGGAAAAATAAAAGAAGGCAATTGGAAGATCAGAAAATATGTATTTGAGTTCAGAGAATGTATAGTGGTATACAGAACACGTGGGAAGGACTCTCTCATAGAAGCAGTCTGTTTCTTCTGGGGAAAAGTTTCTGTACTATGATTCACATGTCTGTTGGATTGCACTGCTCTGTAAATTGTCTAATGAGGTAAGAAAAGCCGTGGCAGATATAGCAGATCTATGGCAGAGTGACATCTGTAATATGTAATATTTGGTCATTCCCTTTGAGCATCCTGAGGTTCAAGAGGAAGATGGCCCTATTCATCATACTTTTCTTTCTTTCTTTCTTTTTTTTTTCTTTTTCGAGACAGGGTTTCTCTGTGGTTTTGGAGCCTGTCCTGGAACTAGCTCTTGTAGACCAGGCTGGTCTCGAACTCACAGAGATCCGCCTACCTCTGCCTCCCAAGTGCTGGGATTAAAGGCGTGCGCCACCACCGCCCGGCTCATCATACTTTTCCTGACTTCCTCACGGTATTAAATAATGGAGATTATGGAAGACGTTTCTAAGAGACACATACATTTAGTTTCAACACTATATTATGTTTCTTTGGCTATTCAATCTGAACCAATTCACTGACCGTTCACCTAATAGTTTATTCCCGGTTTTTATCTTATTGACTTTTTTTTCCTATCAGAACTTTCAGGTACTAGCTTTGAAATCACCTTTCCTTGAGTGGGCCATGGTTGAGTCTTAGGATGCAGTCAGACAGGGTCCCAGCCTCTAATTTCAGCACAGAGCAGGCAGAGGAGTCCGATCTCTGTATGTCCCACACAAGCCAGTTTTAAACAGCAAAACTGGCAAGTAAATCAATCACTCAATCAATAAATAAATAAAACTGAGTAGAGTCACGGGATGTTTGGCATCAGAGTGCTTCCCTGTAATCCCCACATGTGGGGCCTAAACCATTAGGACCTGAAGTTCAAAGTCAGCTTTGGCTGCATAGAAAGTTTGAGGTCAACCTAAAAGGAGACCAACAGCAGCCAATGGCACATACTTTGGAGCCCACATTTTGACGTTTTATGTTCTCAGACCCTCAGTGCTCACACCCACCCCTGTTTTTCTCTTCTGCCACTAAGAGTACCCTTCTTTCTTCCTTGTGGGGTGCTTGCTGAATGGAGCAAAATTGTCTGTAATCTTTTAAAAAGGCTGTAAAATCCTCTCGATAGCAATATATTCCCACACTCGGCTGCCAGGCTTCGTGTGAGGCTTGTTTCTTCCTCCCTGTGCTGAATGTATCAATGCTGCCAGTCTTTCCATTGCTTATGGTTCATCAGGCAGTTTTCAGCTCAGTGAGAGTATCCACCCCAAAGAACCCACCCTGAATTCATTTTTGATAAAAAGATTATTGAAGACAATGCAAGTCAAAAGGTATAAATTTATTATAACTCTTGCTTTTGGTCACCAGCTAAGACTGTAATTTTTATTGAGAAGAACATGCTTGTCTGAATCATTTTTTTCTTTTTAAACCTTAGCTGCTTGCTGTGCCATCTTTCATTATTCCTCAAGATAAGTTCTTCTCATTTTTTTCTTTTGTTTTTCTAGAATCAAAATTAAATCAATCTAAAATTCCAGTTAAATCAGGCTTCCTATAAACTGGGAAACACATATCCTGTAAGTGAAGAGCTCCATTGTTACAAAGATGCTCTCACAGTGCGAAGAAAGACCTTTCTGCACACACTGGAAACCAGGGTTCACAAAGGGAAAGGCCGATGCACTGAAAAAACACCAAATCTCCTGTTCTGTAAAGAAAACAACTGCAAACAAAGTAAAGACCAGTGACGTATTGGGGGAAATGAACACACCACACATACAGAGGCTGTCTACAAAACCAAAGGCTATTAAACAGGAAACACGGTAAATAATTTAACCTGGTAATTAACAGAAAAGCAAAAATGTCCAAAATGGTATTAAAAGAGATGCAAATAAAGGTTAAAAAGTAGGCTAAATTTTCAAATAACTATATGCAGAGTTATAAGAAATATTGTTGTAGTAAAAATTGTTGCAAATGTAATAATCTAATTACCCGCAAAAGCACAAGTGTATGTAGAAAGATTTCTAAAGATTTTCTTAAAGGGCAGAAAATATGAAACAACCTACGGTCTTGCAAGTGGTTAAATACCCTGTAGGGCCTCCATCCCACAAAGTAGTTACTATGCTGTAAAGTAACTTGAAGTCAGCCATGGTGAGATGTACCGGGAATTGTAGCACTTAGAAGGGCGCAAAGCGGGGACTGAGACTTTAAGGCAAACTAGGCTACAAAGCAGAGACCCTTTGTTAAAACAAAAGGTCAAAACTGAATGTGGTAAATTTTTATAAGCTGTAGCCTGAGGAGAATTTTTTTGGAATATAAACTGAAAAAGAAAGATATAGGATATAACATATTCAGTACATTTCAAAAACTGTAGGATCCTTTTCAGTGTTCAAGACTGGGTTTCCAGCGGAGCATCACTAGAGCCGTCATCATCTGGATGACATAGAAGTAGGATCAAGGGGAATCTGAACTCACTTCTCACTGATGGAAGGGTGGCATTGTGCCTCACATAGGCAAAGAAGGCAGACTGGCGCTCAGAAGGATATGTGGTCTCAGTGACCATCTACACTGTGACAGTCACACGGAAGAAAGACAGCTCTTACAGGTGACGGCCCACTGAGAACGCCAGCCACCAGAGGACCACTTGCAAAGTACGAAAAATGCCATTAGCAATGAATCTGTGGGCCTGGTGAGCTGGTTGGCAGCTGGAATTCCATTTCTGAGGTAGGTGGATTGCAGCTGGTGGGACGCCAGCCTTGGCTACATGGCAAGAACCTATAGCTATTTCATTTCCTATTTGCTAGAGACTATTTGATAGTTAATTTTCTTTTCTTCTTGAAAATGGAGTTTGGAAGATAGAGGGTGGTGCACTTTCATAAATTTCTTTAAAACATCTCTGCAAAACGTGGAAAGATCACTGGGGGATTTTTAATTTCTGCAAAAGAGTAAATGAGGAAGAAATACCAGTGTCTTCTCTGGAGCCTCCATAACACAATCCATTCTCTTCTCCATTTAGAAACAGATCACCTTTCCTAAATTTCAAATGATTCTAAAGTGGTTCTCTTCCAGTAATCATCCCCTTATACCAACAACTTCTTTCATTGTTGCCTTGATCAAGAATGTGTTTTGCCGGTGGTGGCGCACGCCTTTAATCCCAGCACTTGGGAGGCAGAGGCAGGCGGATCTCTGTGAGTTCGAGACCAGCCTGGTCTACAAGAGCTAGTTCCAGGACAGGACAGGCTCCAAAACCACAGAGAAACCCTGTCTCGAAAAACTAAAAAAAAAAAAAAAAAAAAAAAGAATGTGTTTTAAAGTAATCACGTTAGTTATCAATATCTACTGCCTGACCAAACACATCAGCTTCTCCTTACTACTTGTTACATAAATGAGGAGCATTTTAAACATTCAAAACATGAAATTATTATAATGCAAGAGTAAAGACGTTATTTAACAGTAATTAGGACTTAAACTTTGAAAATTAAGCCATTTTATCCACACAGTTTCCTGTGATCACAGTGATATTTTCTAAATACCAAAAGAGATACAGATTTGCGGAGCAGGGATTCCCACTTACTTTTTTGAAATATAAAAGTGATTTCTGGTGGGATTTTACTCTTTCCAGCTATGTACACATTTTTGTGTTGCGGGTCACCCATAGTAGCTCCTGGCTGAAGAACAAGAGTCTGTGTCCAGTTGCTAATGTCCTCACTTCAATCTCTCAGGCACGGTTATTTCTGTGTCACACTCAGATGTCTGATTGTCAGCTTTATGTCTCAGAAAGTGTTCCCTGCAATTCAGGCACAGTAAAGCATCTCCTTCCAGCTAGCCTCCGAATACTATATAACTTTTATAGTCATTATAAAAAATAATTTATTGAAAAAACCTAAACCTTTTCCAACTCAAGTGACTTTTGATTTAAAGGTCTGTGGTCACGCTTATGGTAATCAGTTAGGGTAGATTTTTTTTTCCTGAATTAAGTTTGCTGTTTAGATTACAAAGTTTAGAAAATATATATATATATAAAAAAAAAAACATCATCTCAAACAGTGCTCACTGGGAAAAATGGAGAGTCTGTAGTTCACAGTTATCATTACTTGCTTTTGATTTGTATTTAATACAGGCCTTGGGGAAATTTCTTATTCTCTGTGTCATATTTTTCCTCTTCTATGTATTCTCTACTTTACTTGTATGACGACATAGTAAACTCCAAAGTACAATAAGCTTCACTCTGCTAGGATTATTTGAAACTCTCTGTTTGATAAAATTAGGAGAAGCAATTTCAGGTATTAACAACACCATTGGCTATTTAAGGAAACAATGGCTTATTAAAAGAATTTTAGGAGGTTATTTAAAGGTGACAGCAGAGGCAACAAATCTCCGTGGATGCTTAACCGTTAAGCCTCTGAGACATAAACTCTCAATATACTATGGTCTGAATTTGAAGGCACTACCCTGACAGTGTTATTTCCTATGCATACGGGTGTAACTGACAAGATCAATGTGTCCCATACAACTCTTAGACACATCAATCAAAAAATTGCACCTTTCTTGCAAGACATAATCCTCCCCTGTTGCTTTGTTATCTAGACTTTGGGCATTAAAATGAAATCATTCCTTGCTCAAATGCAAACAGCACCGCGCTATTTTTATATTTGCCAACTGAGCTATTCTGACTCGGACTGTGGTCAAAGCAATTAAGTCATCTTTCATCTGTGGGTAGTTTGATGTGCCAAGATCCAGAAATATCATTTGTTATCATGCTACCATTTAAAATAAAGCAATCTGCATACTACTTAAGCTCAGAACAGCCCTTCTCTGCTGTTTCATTTGGGATTTTTGCTTTGATCAAATCTCTGTATTTTCTAGCTACCAAAGCTGGTGTTATGGCGTTCCTTCTTTTATAAATGTGACCTTGTATTTTAAAGATATTATGATACAAAAGTAGACATGCTGAAAATAATCTCAGGCTCTAGCAAAAGGGAAATTTTAATAAAATGAATACAGGTCCCCTTGTGTGTAACTTGGTACTAGTGCTCAAATGAAAGCATAATTGTTAGTTTTAACAGTTTAAAAATAAATGTCTTTTGTACACTTCACAGACAATAGAAGGCAAGAGGACAGCACTTCTAACAGGAAAGACGAGAAGAGATTTGAAAACTGTTAACAAAGTGAACAAAACACGTTTAAAGACACAAGGACCTGATTTTGAACCCCAGAACACAGGTAGAAGCGGAGTGAGGTGGTATACAACTCTAAACCCTTGGAGGACCCTGGAACCTGATGATCAGAAAGCTAGATGATCCGGGGGCTCCAGGTTCAATGAGATACCCTGTCTCAAAAAAAAAAAAAAATAGGTGGGGGGTGATTGTGCAAGAAATTGGCATAGATCTCTGTGCACACAATGAATATGTGTGTGTACACACACACAAATGACAAGTGAGGAAATGTTTTATATTAAAATGAGTTTCAAGCAGAAAAAATAATAAAGAGGCTTGCAGATGATGATGTATCTAAGGGAAGGACCATCGCTTCTCAATGAATGTAACCTGTAATGGAAGTGACAGTTTTGAGCCATAGGTTGATTTGGAGGAGAAAAGAGGAGGCAGCAGAGTGCTTCCACTAGACTTTCTCCAGACCATTTTTTTTTTTTTGAGAAGCAAAGGTCCTGCAAGGTGAAATTGCTTCAGAGCTCATTATGAAGATAAAATGTGATGCTTCGTCTTCCTGAGAATAAGCTGTGAGTTTAAAACTCACCTGAAGGAGCAGCTTGGGAAGCTCCTGCCTCCGTGAAGCATGTCACAGCAATTTCGTAACCCAAATTAAACTAAGTGGTGACAAAGCCTATTTAAACATCCCTGCGCTGCCTGTGCTAATGGGACTCACTATGGAGCAATAGGAGTCGGTTCCACAGAAGAACAACATAACAACACTCAGCAATAGCCCATGAGACTGTCTTTAGAACTCGCTATCTAATTAATGTTCAATCTGCCAATACAATTGCTTTTTAAGAACAAGAAGCAGATTCTGAATGAGAAGTGTGAATTGTCCTGAGCCCCTAGGTGCTCGGGAGGCATGGTGACCTGTGATCCAGCTGAAGTTTTTGCAAGAGGCTAGATAGTGCCTCTGCCACCTAGTGCTGGTTCTGGGAAGCTGGCGTCGGTGGTAAAATGCTTGCTATGAAAGACTGACACCTCAGGTTTGATCTGGGAGCCCACATAAGTGTGAAAAGAGAAACTTCTCTCTGTATATATCACGACGCATGCACCCATATATATATATATATATATATATATATATATATATATACACACTATAATAATAAATAGAAAATATTCATCAGGCTGGAGTAATGCCTCATAATTTAAGAGTACTGACGACTTTTCCAGAAGAACCAGGTTCAATCCCCAAAACCCACATGGCATTTGTAATTCTTGTCCTGGGTATCTGATGCCCTGTGTTAGCCTCACTGGGGACTTCATGCACAGGTTCACAGACGTGCATACATGCAGGCAAAAGACCCATACATACAAAATCATAAAAGTCTTTTTGTCTCTTTGTCTATGGTGTGAGTGTGTGTGTGTGTGTGTGTGTGAGAGAGAGAGAGAGAGGGAGAGAGAGAGAGAGAGAGAGAGAGAGAGAGAGAGAGAGAACATACACAACTCCATATAGATAAGCATGAGGCAGGAGGCTTGGGAGATCAAGGTCAGGCAGAATAGTTTAGTGTGCCAAAAACTCAATAAGGGAAGAGCAAAGATGAATAAAAATTTTAAGTCTGTTAAGAATGTGGTTTTATACCTTACCCTTAATGAGCTTGTCTATCTTGTGAAGTATTTCATTATCTCAGTATCATTATTATCTCTATTGCCTTTTAATTCAAGATCTACATAGCCCACCCTGTTTATTTTATGCCACCTCCTTGTCAGCAAACAACAACTCAAAAGAAACCAATGATATGTGCATTCCATCATTTCCAACATCCAGTCATAATAATTTTAAATCTAGATCATTTCAGAAGGACACAGGACCTCGGCCACAAAATATATAAGAGTCTCATCTGTACCATCAATCCCTATAGATATAGATCAATAATATTCAAGTGGTATTCAAAGCACATCAGAACAGAAACCAGGATGGCTTTGTCTTGTTTTTTTTTGAATCCCTGGGTTTGACATATCTAATAATAATAAAAAATAAATTGTTGGAGGCAAATAGGTCCAAAAGTGTAAATAATATCATTATAAAAATAGACATTTCATTTTAAAAGCATCATGTCTGTTAATTGTGTCCTGAGTTTTTCTTAAAACTAAAACAAAAACCAGAATTTCTTGATTGAAACTACAAACAGCAACCCTGCAAAGTGAAAACCATCTTGTTCACCAAGACACTGAGGTATATCTGAAAACCACACTCATAGATAAGAGAAAATGTCTGAGTTTAGAAGAAAAAGGCTTGAGTTTTACTCAACTAGAAAGAATCAGGCATAGAAAAAGCAGGGCCCTGACGCAGAGATAATAGATGCTTCGCTGGTTAAAGTTCAACTCATAAAGCAGAGAGGTAATTAAAATATCTCAAATTTAATAAATAAGTTTCTTGAAATGAACTAAGAATTAAATTTACAGAGACAATGAGCATGTCCGGTTCCAGAGGAGATTAAGACAGAGTGAGAGGGACTGGAGAAATGGCTCATTGGAAGGACTCCTTTCTCCCTCACGACAACTCATATTTGGTTCCAGTGACTGACTTCATGGGCATCAAGCACCTGTAAGTCTACATTCAGATGATTTGGTGGCCTCTTCTGGCCTACACTTGCTCCCACAATTGTACATATTCACACATATGTAGATTTTATGAATAAAAACCTACAAAACAAAACTAAAGATGGGGAACCAGTTTATTTGATAGAGTTTGGTTTGCAATTGAGCACCTGAGTTCAGTCTCCAAAAACCCATGTAGAAAGTTGGGCATGGAAAGCACAGTTTTGCTGATGAGGCAACCTAGTCTATGTGGTGAGTCCAGTCTGGAAAAAACAACCCTCACATGTATGTTTGTATATACTCCTACACACAGGGACACCTGGACACACACAAACACACATGTATACCTGCATATACATAAACACAGATGGATACCTGCACATAACCCTACATACATGGACACCTACATATATACAAATATATATGTATGCACAAATATACATTCACTCAAGATGTATATCCTGATGTATACCTTAAGTTTCAGAATTTCAGATATAAAATGATTAAGGCTGGACATGGTGATGAATGCCTCTAATCCTAGCATGTGGGAAGCAGAGGCGGGAGGATTACTGTAAATTCAGAGCCAGGCTGCTCTACACAGTGAGTTTCAGGCATTGTAGGGTTATAATGTGAGTCTTGTCTCCAGAAAACCCAAATAAATAGATAAATAAGACATGGTGGCACACACCTCCTATAATTTATTTCAGCACTTGGGAGGTAATGGCAAACACACCTCTGCTTGAGACCAGTCTGGTTTACATGAGTCCCAGGCCTGTCAGAGTTATATAGTGAGACTCTGTCTCAAAAAATAGACAACAAAATTCCTTCCTAACCTTTAAAGCTAATAAATAAACAAAAAATAAATTATTTAGACACTTAAATACATTTTTAAAAATACAGCAACCAGAAGATACCTATAGAACAAAAGTCAGACCTTCCCCCCCCCTTTTTTTACTGCAATGTCCAATACCCACCAACAATGGAGTGCTGTAAACTTAATTCAGAAACGAAACTTGTCAGAGGATATTCTGCCCATATAACGCTGTCCACTAAATGTGATGTTCAAAGGCACCCATTCCCAAACACAAATAAACTCCTGTGCTGTTCCGGAAAAAACTGATCCTGGAACTCAACCAGCTACACAGTGGATTAGCACACATCTCAGGAATGAAAAGGACCTGGGAAAAGGAGCAGCACAAACTAAGAGGAAAGAACTATAGGAATTCCATTAGGACAGGGTGTCAGTGTGGTGATCTTTGGCAGTTCATGAACAATAGTTAATTAACACAAACAAAATAAAAGGCAGGAGGAAGTGTGACCATCTTCCTTTCTTTCACTATTACAAAATAGTACTAATTAGAAACTAAATATGGCTTTAATAACAGCCATAACTCAAACCACTAAGTTTTTCTTTGTAATTTTGATTAATTTTGGTGGGAGAAAAACATGTTTTAAAAATGGAATGTTTTATATTTTAGCTCTAACTTGTTGAACAGTAGTAAAATTAGATACTTAAAATTCATAAAATAATCTTTATTTTATAAGCAATTTTGACTTTATTACTTATTTTTATCTGTACATGTAGAGTTGTTGTAACTGACATTCACCCATGGTAGAATAATTTCTAATTATATTTGATATCTTGAAATTTTTACTTATTTACTTAAATTTTACTTAAATATGCATCATTTTATAAAAGCAATAAACTAATTTTAAGTTTTAATTTTTTGTATGTATGCATATATGATCTATGCATATGTGTAACATGTGCATACTCATGCACATATTTGTACATGAACATGAGGTAAAAAGAGAATGTCAAGCTCCTGACCTGTCAATTGTCACCTTATCTTCTGGAGACATGGGTCTCACATATCTGGAGCTTACATTTTTCAGTCAAGTTGGCTGACCAAAAAGCTTCAACTGTTCTCCCACCAATGTTGGGGCAACAGTGCCATTTCCAATTTCTAAGTGGGCACTGGAGATCTAAACTCAGCTTCCCATGCTTGCACAGTAAGAGTCTTATCTGCTGAGAAAGCCCCCATGCTACAGCTGAGCACACACCAGGCACACACACACACACACTCATGACACACACACACACACACATACACACGTTTGGTGCTGGGAACCTAAGACCTTACATTTCTACAACTGAGTTACATAAAAAGTTCCATTTTGACTTTAACTCACACCATTCCCTCTACTACAGTTTTGGATTTTGGAGCTCTGTTGATTGTTGGAAGAATCTTAAATATTTTATTATTTAAGGGGACTTGAAAAACCTGGTGCTATTCAAGATGCTGAGACATAATGCAAAGATAGTATTCAAATTAAATATTACACCAGATGCACTCACACCATACGTGTGGTTTACAAATGCTGCTTATTGTGCGTTATGCATATTATGATTTCCTTTGATACCTAAAAACTGTGAACTTTCATTAGAATATGCAATATTGTGATTCCAAACTCTTAACTCCATGTTGTTAAAATTGTATATATTAGTGTCTGAGATTTGAAAGGCAGTTGCTGTGAGTGTTCCAAAATGGAATTTGGAAGGGTTAATTCAACTAAGTAAAAATTATTATTTATAGTACGAACATGAAAATGGAGTTTTAAAATTCAACGGAAGTTTTCAGAAAACAAAGCCATTTTGGGAATATTTGATAGGTGTTAATGGACAACAATATACTCTTTAGACTTTTGGAGTACCCCCTGAAAATATTAGGATCTGGCATAAAGGAAAAATGTTATCCTTGTTCAGTGACAACGCCATGAGCTCCATTGTCAGTCGGAAGTGCTAATTACCTGGATATCTATCCCCTCCAATGACCCTGCTCCATGGGAAGCATAGCACCCGCTGCTATTGCATATCAATGCATGACTAACCCATGCTTTTCTTTACACTCATTTCCTCTTACATTTCTGTTTCTTTCTAATATTTTCATTTTGCCCTGATATAAATGCTGAAATAGGCACCAGGAAGTTGAACTGAATGTCTATTCACCTATCAGGCACCTTCAGGATGCTTAAGCAACACACTGCGCATATGTAATATGAAGACATAGATGTAAGGGTAACCTCAGGAAGTCAACAAGAAGTGAAGGGAGATATCTGTTCTGGTTTGTCTCCCAAATGATTTTCCTTCACCTAGTTTTGAGGGAATTTGAGAATGTGAGTGGAGTGAGACACATGTGACTTTTTTATTGAGTGTCTGTGAACTACGATGCACTCAAGTTAAAAAAGTAGAAACGAGTTGTGAAAGGCGGGCTTTGATGAACCCATCACAGTTAGCACTGAGTGCTTTAATAGCTCTCACTCTCTGCACATTGATGCATTGAGGGTTTCTGTGTTTGTTCTGGTTTTCTGCAAGAAGAAACTTCTCTGATGATGGCTGGGTATATTATGGGTATAGCAGAATGTCATTAGGAGTCATTTTATTGTTGTGTTCCTTAAGCAGAATGGTATTAAGCCTTTAGATAAGTATCTAGGAAAACATTTTTTACATTTACATTTTTCACTGCCTTTCATGCCATACCCACTTTTCTATTTTAATTTTTTATTCATTTTATGTACCAACCACAGTTCCCCCTCCCTCCCCTCTTTCACGTCTCTCACCATTCCATTTCCACTGTGGTATTTGATGGGGACCTAAGCATCCAAACCCCAAACAAACAAACAAACAAACACAAAACAGAACAAAGCATGACTTCAGTCACCTCAATGGTGTCTACTAGCCACCTTCTTCTGGCTACCTTTACCTTGGAAAAAGTGTTTGACCCTCCTCCTCTCTATTTTACCTCCCCCTCAGTGCTATATTCATTGCGCTTTCATTCATTCTTGTTGAAAATCGATTTCATTAGATCTATTATGATGTCTTCATTTTTAAATTCAGGGCAGTAAAGAAATATTCATTACAATTTTACTGGAGGGCCTGTGCAATGGCTTAGTGAGTAAAGTTGTTGGAGGACAAGCCTGATGACATGAGTTCCATCCTCTGGACCCACATGATGGCTAGTTCTTACTTCTAGAAGTCATCATTTGATGTCCACAGAGGTGTGCACGAGTGTGGATATGTATGCATGGGGACCTCTGAGAGCCAGCCTCATTGTGCCCTTCAGTGTTCAGAAGATTTACAGCAAGCATGGGAGTTGATAAATCTGAGGGCAAAATGAACTCTCTAGTCTGTATTTTTCTGCATCAGTTTCTTTATTCTTCTCCTGCTGTTCTCTCTTATTTCTGTAAAGTTTCCACGTTATATACATACGCAAAGCAAAGGCAACTCTCTGAGCTGGGACATCCCTTTGTATTTGACGCTCCCAAATAGACTCCTTTCCTGACTATATGCCCTGCCAAATGGAAGATAGTTCCAGGGAGGTGACTTCTAATGTATGGAACGGAACGAAGCAGAGAGTAGCCTGTGGGAATCAAGGCTATTGACTATGTGATTATATTTCCCACTGGAGATCCCACGGAGTGGAGGGGGGATGACCCAATATACCAGTAGATGGGAAAGAATTGTGCCCAATAATCCATACTCTGTTGAATCTTGTACCAAGGGAGAGTACTTATGGTTTCACAAGTGATCTACTGTAAGAATCAGCTGACATACAAAAGGTGGTAGGCCCAAGCACCTTGCCAACTGGGTTTATCTCCATAAGAATGCATTCATTCTGGTGGGCCAGCCTTCTGCTCTATCAACTGAAATCTCACGACATGAGTCCTGCAGACTGCAGCATGCATGCCCCCCAAAATAACCGCTAAAAGATTAGTTATCATTCGGCCTCTCTACTCCACTTAAAAATGGGCTTTTGCCAAACCCCTTCCCTCCAGTCGTCCTGCCCCACTTGCCACATTGTTCCTCATTTTCTCTGGTGCAGTGTGCACGTCTAGGAAGTCGATTTTTCCTTGCTTCCCTTCATCCTTTTCATGCTGTCTTGTGCTAGTTTTATTTTTGCAACAGCTAGATGTTTAAACAAAAGAAAGTTACTTGCAGAAATAAAGACCTAGGACCAGTGTTGCAATGGTATGAAGTGCTTGAGTAGTTCTGCAAAAGTGATTCTGACGACTTTCCTTGTACTTGCCTGACCCCACGGAGGGGACGTTAGCTGGCAGCTCTTTCTTTAGAGACTCTGGAGTTCGGGTTCCTTACACTATTTTGATGTCATGATTTTTAAAATAAAGGCTATAAGGTGACTATGAGAGGAAAATGTTTACAGCCAAGTACCACTAATGTTTACATACTGGGAGTGTGAACTGACCTATGTCAGCTCTCCGACTCTCCATGAGCTGGACCAGCCATCTACATAATTTCGATGCAGAGTGGTTATGTCCTTGATGGTCAGGTATCCCCACAGCAACTTTAAACCATGGAAGGGGGCACTAACTCTTCTGAGTTAGCCAGCCACGACTTATTACATTTTTCAACTTTTATATGACTTCAACAATTCTCAGTAACGACGGCATTTAGTCTCCCAAAGGGTAATTAAGTGCTCTTTTGTGTCTCAGCAACGATCGTCATTAACATTCATGTTATTGCAGATGCTGATGCATTTAACGCTATAATTAGGTACCAGGGAATGTGGCAGATTGTCTAAGGAGGGACCCTGTCAGTATCTTCTCTCAAGTCAGACAGCTTTCCAGCATCTCTCTGCCTCATTGACTCACCATCTTCTTCCAGATCTCATCTGAAAACATGCCCTTTACTTTGGACTGTGCCTCTTAATTCATTTCTTCCTCTGCTCTTTATTATTTAACTGTGTGTTGTTTAATTAAATCAGATTACATTGCTGTATGTTGGTGATGGCATTCCAAGGAAACTGTTACGCAGTGTTTAGCCTTTTTATTTCACACTATGTTACCAAAGCACTCTGCAGTATTAATTGGTAACTTCACACAACATTTCACAGGAGTGATTTAATTGTGTCTATCACTTTTTCTGATGAGAAGCCCATCTAAGTGAAGGACAAAAGGAGGTACACTCTGCTTCACAGGCACATCTGTCCAAATTCCTTCCCTTTGGTCCAGTCCTAATAGACACTTATAATGATACAAACACTCGCAATTATTTTCTGAGATTCTTTGATAACATCATAGTAAGCACGATATCTGGGTTAGACCTGCAGTCTTCACAATATCCCAGTTAGGTATTGCAAGGGATTAGATAGACTTAGAAATGGGCTTTGAAGTCCTGGCTGACTTATTTATATTTAGAGAGGGTAGCTCAGAGCAGTACTGGGTGTAATGCTTGTTAACATGCTCATAGCAAATGAAGGCTAGGTAACTTAAAAATCACCCTTTATTTCTGCTCCTTGCCATCTACCTGTAGTTGTTTTGTTCCACTATCCTATCCCATGACTAGACCAAAGAAGTGCTTTGGTAGTGGAGTGTTGAGCAAACTTATAGAGGAGTAATTCATCATGAATAGAAATTCACTGATGGATGCTCAGTCCTTACTCAGTTCTTGACTTGGAACCTTAGCTACCGAAGACCTCACTAATCAGGATTTTCTGTGGAAGGATGGTATCAAAAGAGATTAATCTAAATGAATGTTTATTGTGGATAATAACTGCCTGGGTTTACAGTTTGCCTAGATAGAAATTTAGGCTATGCAATAAGTAGTTTTAAATGGAATAATAGGATCCTTGTGTGAATCATAAAATAGTTGTGTGTATCTAAGTAGATTTTGATAGAGATTCATAACTAATAATGAAATCAAAAAAGAGACAAAATTTAAAGTGTTATCTTTCTGCTCAGTTCCCCTCCGGGCTTTCCCCAATGATGATTCTGGACCGGTTAGAGAGTCCCTTCTCTAGTCATGTTCACTCTTGCTCGGTTGGACTAGAAAGAGGTGCTATAAATGATTTCAGCACCTCTGGCCACATTTGTGAGTTCATTCTGAGGGGCTTTTTCCTTACCTCTTGCCTTTTTTTTTCACCTAGTGTGATATTTTAAATAAGAAAATAACAAATAGAAGAATTAAGATAAGAAAAGAATCTATCATTTTCATTCTCATTTAAACTGAAAGAGTTTCAAAATAAAACTATGAGACTATTATTTATATATTAAAAACCAAAGTACTAAAACAAGTGTTAAAATACACTGAAAATGAAGAAAGGGATAAGACCTGCCCATTGCTGGTGGAATACATTGTCAAAACTTCAAAAAAATGTGCCTTGAAATCTTAAATGGGCACATTTGCCCCAATAAATCAACAACTCAGAATTAATTTTAAAGCATTAATTGCAAATGTGACCATAGATTCATTAGGATGCTTTCTGAAACATTTTTAAACAAAAACAAAGTTTTGAAATATTTTTGATGTTGGCACAGACACTAACATGTCACTGTTTGGCCACTTAAACCCATACTAGTGAGAATCAAACCTAATTATGTAGTTTCAGATGAGTGATAGAAATTGATTCAAGGTAGATGACCAAAGGGAAGATGACTCAAGGCCATGGTGACCAAAGGGGAAGAATCAAATACATTCAGGGTTCTCAGAAACCCATCACTAGGTTGACATTAAAATTGAATATTTAAGGAAATTTCCAAGAGCAAGGGTCTTGGGAAAGAGAGAAAGGACAATTCTATGTGTTTCCATACATGTTGACCAAGGCCTTCAGAGGTAGTATTTTATTGAAAACTGGGCAGCTCCTAGAATTTCAGCTTTTAAACGTTTGCCAGTCTGAAATGCAAGATAGCATTTCATAGTTTTAAGATGCATTTCCTTTAATATTATTGTTTTATACATGACATGTTCATGTACTGGTTGATCTCATTGTGAAGAAATTTTATTTGAAAATTTTCAGATATTATTATATAATGTTATTTTTTAATTTGGAGAGGATTTTAGAATCAAACATTGAAATTATCCTTTTTCTTAAAAATTCAACATTACTCTAATTTTTTTTGCCATCCTTGAAGTTCTGTTTTATAGAATCAAATATTAAGGTATTTAAAAATTGTTTGTTTTTTTTTTTTGACATAATCCTTATGAATGCCCTTTACATACATTTTTTAACATTTAAGTAGCATTTCCTTTATTTGTGCTCTGTGGAAGAGGACTGATGAGTCATGGTATACTTGTGGGAATGAGAAGAGAACCTTTCGGGATTTGTTCCTGAATTCTACCTTGTGGATCCCTGGGATAAAACCTAGTCATCAGTCTTGAGTCATCTCACCAGGCCAATAAAAGTCTTTCAGCATACGGTTATGTAAATTATCACTACCGGCCTTGTTAGTATTTTGTATTTATACTTAAGCTTAGATCTGTAACCCATTTGAACTTTATTTTATTAACTACCCCTGTACCAGACAAATGATTTGGTGATTTGTTCCAAGACCAGTTAATGAACAAATAGCATTTCTTCAGTAACTGGGAGCTCCAATTTTTTTTAAAGTGTTATTTTTTCAATATATATTATATATTCCCTTTCAGTTGCTTTGCTGTTCTGTGATAAAACACTATGACCAAAAATATGTATAGTATTAATGGTTTACTTTGGGCTTTGGGTTCTAAAGGGATGAATCCATGCGGCATGGTGAGTGATGCTAGACGCTTGAGTTGAAGGCTCACATCTTGAACAGCAAGCATGAAACAGAGAAAGCACAGCAGAAGCAGTGCATAGCTTTTGAAATCTCAAATCCTTGCCACAGTGACAAGTTTTTTTTTTAATTAAAAATTTATTTTATATGTATGTGTGTTTTGCCTGTGAGTATGCCTATTCACTACTTGTGTGCCTGGTGCCCATAGAGTGCAGAAGAGGACACTGAATCCCCTGGGACTGGAGTTACAGAGAGTTTGAGTTGTCATATGTGTGCTAGGAATTGGGCCCCTGGAAGAGCAGCTGGCACTCTTAACTACAGAGCCATTTCTAGCCCCTCACAGTTTTCTTTCTTTTTCTGCTTTTCTTAATATCTAAGTGTACTTAAAATTTTTAAAAAGGATTGTTTTTTTAATATTATGTCAAGTCTATGAACAAATATATAATTATAATTATTTTTCATGTGCATACACATAGCAAATGAAAGACACACTTCAAAGATCCTATCTCCAGAAAAGAAAGCAGATTTGCTGAAGCCCATTTGCCTCCACTTTTACTTGAGTGTTAATTTGAATTTTGGTAATGCATTTTGGGGTGGTTATTCTTTGGGGGGGGCTATAAATCTCTTGTTTATTTAATTGATCTTAAAAAGTACAATTAGTAGAAATATTTTCTGGGCCTTTGAGCTGAGACTCTTCTCCTTCTTCTATCCCTGCTGAGAAGTCAAGAACAATGGCACTGGGTTTTGATCCTACTGCACATACTGGCTTTGTGGGAGCCTAGGCTGTTTGGATGTTCACCTTAATAGACCCGGAAGGAGGTGGGAGGTCCTTGGACTCCCCACAGGGCAGGGAACCCTGACTGCTTTTAGGGCTGATGAGAAAGGGGGAGTTGATTGGGGGATGGGGGGGGATATGGGAGGCAGTGGCGGGGAAGACACAGAAATCTTTAATAAATAAATTAATTAATAAAAAAAGAAATAGAGCAGCAATGGACATGGATGAGCAAGTATATCTCTAATGAGATATAGAATCCTTTGGGTACATGCCCTAGAGAGGTAGAACTAGGTCTTAAGCTGGGACAAGTGTCTGTTCTTACTCGGCAAAGCTTCAGCTTTTCTGACTTTTGTGTTGCGGGGCTTTTGCCAGTAGCTCAGCAGCTCCACAGCTTCCCAGACACTTGAAATTTGTCTTCTGCACTACACTACCTGCTTCTCTAGTTCTGATCCCTTGGACTTCGACTGAGACATGCTATATGCCTCTCAGTTTCTTCAACTTAAAAGTGTACTTTGGGACTTTTCTGTGACTGTAATCATGACCCAATTTCCCTAACAAATTATTTGTCTGGCATCTATTTCAATATATCATCTATGTTTTTATGTTTGTATGCATGTGTATATTCTATCTCTGTCTGTCTTCTATCATTTTTCTTTCAACTGCCCAGGCTTTATATTTCTGCAAAAGTTTAACTAATACGTACTCTATTGAGTCTATTAAAGTATACTGAATTTGGATATTCAAAACTGTGTTCTAGCTCCATGTAATCTGATTCAAACTTGTGTCTACTGGACCCAGCATGAACATGAACCTAAACTCTGTACATTTAATCTGTAATTTAAAAAAATGAAAATAGATTCTTCTTTCATACAATCCATCCTGACTGCAGGTTACTCTTCCTGCACTCCTCCTACCTCCCTAATATCCATTCCCCCTCCATTTCATTGAGAAAGTAGCAGGCCTCTAAGAGACAGCAGCCAAAATGACAAAACAAGGTACAATAAGACAAGGCAACATTCCTCAAATAGAGGTTGGGCAAGGCAACCCAACAGGAGGAAGAGTCCCAAACATTTGTTTGTTTCATAAAATACTCTAGGTTCCATAAAACATAGATAGATAGAAAAAAAAAGTACAATTAGTACATTATAACAACAAATCAGTATGTCCATTTATGCTAATGTTACTTTCCTGTTACTGAGACAAATACTATAGGCACATGACTTGAAAATAGGAAATGGGGCTGAGCATAGTGGTACTTTAATCCCAGTACTTGGAGATTCCTGTGAGTTCTAGGACAGTGTAATCTTCATAGTGAGTTCCCGGCCAACCAAGGTGATGTATTAAGATACTCTCTAAATAAATTAAAAAGAGGAATGATTTATTTTGTTCCACAACTTCAGAGTTTCTTCGAAGGTTTAAAGGTGTCTTTTCTGGGTCTGTGTTGAAGAATAACATTATTGGTCATGGAGTAATGGGCATGGTTTACAAAGTTACAGATAGTTTTTTTTTTTTTTTCCTTTTCGAGACAGGGTTTCTCTGTGGTTTTGGAGCCTGTCCTGGAACTAGCTCTTGTAGACCAGGCTGGTCTCGAACTCACAGAAATCCGCCTGCCTCTGCCTCCCGAGTGCTGGGATTAAAGGTGTGCACCACCACTGCCAGGCTCAGATAGTTATTCTTAATTGTCAACACAGCATGATTTATAGTCACCATGGAAACACCCCTCCCCCAGGATGTCTCTAGGAAGGCTTTACTGAGGAGGAAAGACCCACTTTGAATATGGGTGCCAGTGGCTCACTAGAATGGAACCTAGGAGACATTTAGTCATCTCTCAGCACTTATTGAGAACTGTCTCAGCTTTCTGCCACCATGCCTTCCCTTCCACAATGAACTCTAGCTCTTTGTAAGCCAAAGTAAACCCTTCCTCCTTTAAGCTGCTTCTCATCAGAGAAATGGCCACAGCAATAAGAAAAGCAACTAGTAAATTTTTCTTCCTTGGGCTGGGAAAATGTTATTTTGTTCTGTTCCTTCAAAGTAATTTATGGTGTTTGTTTTCTCTTTCTTGCCTGTCATACACACGTAGATGACCACCAGCTGACCCCATCTGCTCATATGTGGACAGTCTCAGAAAGACACATGGACAACATGTGCCAAAAGACACTGTGAAAGCTTGAAAACTCTCCCACAATGCCCTGGTAGAGGGTGAATAAAAATGTGGCAGATTCCTTGAACTCCACCTAATGTCAGGCTGTGGGTCTGCCTCTGTTGTCGTCAGCTGCTGTATGGAGCCTTTCTGAAGACAATTGGGCTAGGCACCAATTATGCGTACAGAAGAATATTGTTAGAATCCTGCAGAAGATGGAGTGGGGTAGTAGGAGCCAGGGGGATCAAGGACACCACAAGAAAACCCACAGAACCAACTAACCTGGGCTCATCGGGGCTCACAAAGAGTGAACTGACAACCCAGGGAGCCAGCATGGGATGGATTTGGAACTCTGCATATTTGTTACAGTTGTATAGCTTGGCCCTCTTGCGGTATTCCTAATAGTGAAAGCAGAGATTGTCCCTGACTCTTTTACTAGCTTTTGGGACCCTACTTCTCATACTGAGTCGCCTTGCATAGCTTTAATATTTGGAGAGGTGCTGAGTCTTACTGCAACTTGATATGCCATGTTTTTTTGATACCTACAGGAGGCCTTCCCTTTCCTGAACAGAAATAGAGGTGTAGATTCAGGAAAGTGGGAACAGAGATGGGGAGGAGGGTCTGGGAAGAGAGGAGGGATGGGAAACAGCCAGGGATGTAAAATAAGTAAATGAATCAGAAAATAATTAATTATCTAGAACTTAAGGAAAAAATGGAGGAATTCATAATTATGTGGCTATACAGTATCTCCTGAACTATACAATTTGAGGACAGTGGAACCGTGCTCAATTTTGGGAAGCTCTGCTTTGAGGCATCAGAGGGCATTTTATTTTCCTGATCAATGTGAGGCTAGTTTCTCTCACCCATCTCTTTCACTTAAAGTTAGGAAGGGTAATTCACTTCATGCCGCTGAGGCCTGGATTGGCTCTGAAAGTCGCTTTCTCAGCTGAAACTAAATGATACTTTATGTGTCCTTTTCAAATAGCGAGATTAGAAAGCTGCATGTATATATAAAAAGTGGTGGTGAAACGCATTAAATATGTGATAAAGTGAGTGGTTTTGTAACTGATTTCATTACTGAAGTTCAAATACTTTTTTCTGAGTAGTCTTTGTCAATTATAAATTAAGATAAAAGAAGCTGGAGAAGGGGCAGCTGAAGCTGTGCAGAATGCTTCAGGGATCACGTTTTAAGGACTATTAAACACAATTTGTTTTTGTCAGATTTCAATTTATCTGTATCTTAGCCAACCCAGGGCAGGCAAGTTCTGACACTGTGTACATCCTTATTAATTATTTACGCTTGGGTTTCTGTACTTGCTTGACCTTATGGATGACAAGCTGTTTACTCTAGTGAGAACTGAACAGAATATATAGAATATTTATTTTAAATAAATAGAGCTGGCCTCTTCTTGTCTTTCTGGTTGCAAACATTTTAAATATTTGGTGCTCACTCTTTCTAATCACAGTTATTTCTTTGGAAAAGAAAATGTTAGTAATAAGTGGAAGTGGTTTTAAAAGAAATAATGATATGAGCTTTGAATGTTTTTGTTAAGATAATTTAAGCACTCTGAGTTCACTTTTTATATACGCAGTTATTTCTGGGAGTTCTAGAATGCAATGTCTCTTCTTTACAATCAGTCTCTGGTGTCCTTGAGCATCAGAACTCTTCTTTGTAGAGAAGTAGAAGCATAAACTTCAAATTTCCAGGAAAGTATAACAATTTTCTCCAATGCTTAAAGTACCTCTTTGATAAAAATTTAACCAACTTTAAGATATAGGTTCAGGCATGTTTCTACTTTCAAAAAAAGAACTTCTCCATATTAAAGAAGGCATTACATAATAGAAAGATGTTCTATGCTCCCAAATTGGCAAAAGTAGTATCAAGAAAATGGTGATATGATGAAAAGCCAATCTACAGGATTTGGCATAATTTCTATGAAATTTCTGATGACATTCTTACAGAACTAGGGATAAAACAATAATCTAAGGCTCATTCTTAGCCCAAAGAACAATGACTGTAACAGTCAAAGAAATATCCAAGTGACACACTTGACACAAAGAAATATCCAAGAACACACCCAAATGCATCATAGCACCTTATCTCAAATTGTATTACAGAGCTATAGTGGCAAAGGCAGTGTGGTACTGGAATAGAAACAGGCAAGCAAACCAAAAAAATTCCCCTTCTCTGCCCCCATCCTTTATTCTTTAAAAACCCTGCTATAGCTGAGCTCAATACTCTCCCAAATCCAACTGCTATGTTGGAACAGATGGAGGGCCCAAGCTAGAACGGCAATATAGGCTCTTTGCTTTTGCATATGAATTCAGACTCCAGGTAGTCTCTGGGGGGCTCATGATGTGAAGATAATGGATTTCAGCACTAAGAAATGGAAACAAGCTATCTTGTCCCAGAATCTATCTCCAATTGATAATCACCCACAAATGAAAAAGTTCTCTTCAACAGAGTCTCACTAGGGTTACAAACCATTCTTAAGGGAAGGCCCTATGTCCAGCAGTGGATGGCCAACACGAAAAAGAACTTAATGGTATTTTGGATGTCCTTTGTCTCATACTGTTTTTTCAGGGCAGTTTTAAAAACCTTACATGTCATTTGCATATACATTACGGCTTCTGGTTTTGTAATTTTATGGGATTTCTGTGTGCAGAAATATGTATGATTTTGTGTCTACGTATTTCTTGTGTGTTTTCTTCAGTTCTTTTTTTCCTAATTGCTTGTTTTGTCCCATACTACCTGTTTTTTTTATTTTGTCTTACTAGTATTCTTTAAATTACTATTTGTTTTCTAATGAGAGACCGAAGGGGTATGGAATCAGGTGGGAGGAGAGGGGAGGACATGGGAGTTAGAGGAGAGAAAATCACTATTAGAATATAGAGTCTGAAAAATCCATTTTCAATAAAAAAAATAGAAAAAAATGATAACACCCTTTCCCCAAGAGAATCAAACAAGGCCATGGGAAATCATGAATTTTCTGCTCATTAAGAGAAACTATCAGCCGAGGACACAAGCTTTCCACAGAATTAAAGAAAGTCTTCAAGCATGGGGCTGATATTCAGAGTTTGCAAATGACTGTGGAAACCACACACATACACATACAAAATAAAACCCCAAATTTCTAAACTACCAATCAATAAACAGGTTAGTGTAAGGAACAGATTATTCTCAAAAGAAGAAGAACTAATGGCCAGTGAGTATTATAAAGAACAGTCAACATCCCTTTCTCCAGAAAAATGCAAATACAAACCAGATTGAGATACCACCTTGACCCAGCAGGAATGACAAACACCAAGGAATGTGATAGAAAATGTCAATGAAAATGTGGGGAAAGAGTACCTTTTATTCCTCACTCCTGGTGAGAGTCCAAATTACTAGAGTCATTATGGAAATCAGTATGAAGGAATTTCAAAGAACAGATAGAAATAATACATGATCAGTTTTTTCACAGAGATATTTGCACATTTATTTATTTATTTATTTATTTTTGCTTTTTTTTCATAGCAAGGAAATAAAACCAGTCTAGATGTCTATCAACAGATGAGTCAATAATGAGAATATGACATTTAAACACAGTGAATGATGAATAGATAGCAAAAATGTGTTATATAAACATAGTGGAATATTATCCATCTGTAAAGGAAAACAGTTATGAAATTTATATTTTATAAATTTTATAAATACAAGGCTGGGAAATTGTGGTGCATGCCTTTAATCCCAGGACTCAGGAGAGAAGCAGAAGCAGGTGGATCTCTGTGAGTTCAAGGCCAGCCTGGTCTACATAATTTGTTCCAGGACAGTTAAGACAGAAAATCTCTTGTCTCATAAAACCAATACACAGATTTTTATAAATACAAATGGATGGATATGGAAAATATAATAGTAATCAAGGTAATACAAATTCCTCAGAAAGTCAAAAACTAAATGTTCTCTCTCATATGTGGGTCATAGATTAATTAAATATATGTGTGAATGTGGATCAAACACAAGGAAGGAGACAAAAGAATCAAGATGGATGCTTGAGAATGGCGGTGGGGAGTACATGGGAAAAGGCCCCATGTGATGTAAAAAAGGAAAAGAAACTGGCAGGTTGGGAAGGGGTGGGGAATTGTAGATAAGGGATGGTGGCAAAGAATGAGTAGGTAATGAGAGAGATTTAGTAAAAGCTACTTTTCTTCAAAACAAACAACAGAAAAGAAAAACCAAAGCCACAATGATGTGTAATGACTTTTGTTAAGTAAAAATCTGTCTTTAAAAAGAAACTAGGTCATTTTGTTGTTTGGATGTATGCAGGGAAGTCTGGCCTGTGTGCTGTTTCCGAGAAATGACTATTCTTCCTTAAGTTCTCTGCTTCCTCAGAGACAGTGGGCACCCAATGCCATTGTTTACCGAGGTCTGCTTTGATTTGCTGCTGCCTAGACTAAAAGTCGTTGCCACCATAGCTGAACTCTGAGGTTATGGTGTAAGGGTAGCTCTGTAATATTTGGTATTGTTCCTAGTGTCTTTTCTTGCCTTAGTAAAGTTCCTGCAAAATTCTTCAACTCGCTGTGCCTACAGTCTGCCACTGGGCTCAGTCTTTGCCATTGTCACCCTTCTGTATTATTTCTTCACAACATTCTCAGAGACGTTTTAGGATACAAGACTGAGTGCCTTTTGGCAAAAATATTCAGATTATTTATTTTGTACTTCAGAGACCTTGGGGGAAGGGTAGGTCCTTCCTAATCTTCCAGCTAGTCTTACTTAATGGAGGTTGCAATAAAATTAAAGACACAGCTCCCAATATCTTTTCTTTTTTGACCATTTCCTTCACCCTCATTATGGCCTTAAAACAGCAGTTTTCAACCTGTGGGGGTCTAATGACCCTTTTGTAGGGGTTGCCTAAAACCATAGGAAAACACAGACATTTACATTATGATTTGTAACAGTAGTAAAATTAGTTATGAAGTAGCAATGAAAACAATTTTATGGTTGGGGATCTCCACAGTATGAAAAATTGTATTAAAGGGTCACAACACTAGAAGACTGAGAATCATTGCAAAGTGATGGTGATGATTATGATATTAATGATGTTGGTTGTGCTTGCCGTTTGCCTCATATAGCTCTGGCAGTGTTGCCCTGATAATAACCCTGTGGGGCAGATTGAGAAATTCCAAATAAAGAGCTAAGTGCCTTAGCTGAGTTCACACAGGTATAAAAAGAAACAGGGTATGAATGCAGGCAGCCTGGCTTCAGATTCTATTTCTGTTGTAAGATTCTGTGACTGGCTCCTTCTCCTTTCAGGCTGCCACATCTTCTCCTCCTCCTCTTGCTCCTCCTCCTTTTTTTCTGATGCAGGGTTTCTTTAACAGTCCTGCCTGTCCTGGAACTCACTCTGTAGATGAGTCCAGGCTGGTCTCGAACTCACAAAGATATGCCTGCCTCTGCCTCCTGAGTGCTTGGATTAAAGGCATGCCCCACCATAGCCTGGCTTATATTTCTACTCTCTAGCATGAGATCAATGTGTCTAGCTAATTCGTCTACAAATCTGAGCCTGAACCCAAACTAATATGCTATCACTGGCTTGGGAAAATCCAATCCCAAGAAAACAGAAGTGAGAAAGAAAAAATGTAGAATATGTATTATGGTTAACAGTTGTAACCTTAGGAAGGATAAATGAAAGTACTGTATATCTAAGAGACTAGGAGAGAACAAAAGACAGTTTTTGCTTCTGAATTTCACATTCCAAGGTTCAAAGTTGGCAGCACAGAATTTTAACTATAGTTTGAGTGAAGAGGAAGTCTCGGTGCCTCCACACAGTACCCACAAATGAAGGGGGATCCTGGGGGAGGGACGTGGAAGGATTAGAATGCACCAATGTTCTCAGTTTGTATCCACATCAGAGTGGAAGATAAACGGCTGTCTGTCTGTATTGTTTTGACTTATCTAGCTCCTGTGTAGCCCCAAGGCCCTCTGTATAGTTTCTTCTTACATTGCAGTTTTCTACCTCCTAGTACAGTTGACATTGGTCATGTTAATTCTTTCTTAGAAGACTTCTGTGTAGTGAGAGGGTGGCCTTGTAAAGTCAGGGCAATTAGTTGCATGGATGCACAAAACTGCTAGCTTTCTGAGTCTGGATTCCTTAGTTGTAAAAAGAACATGTGGAACAACCAAAGGGGAGCCCAAACTTTACCGTTCAGCAGCTTACATTTCCTTGTGTTTTTAGAACATGAAGATGTATGGGCCTAGTCAATGGCTAATAAAATGGATAAACATGTTCCTTGTATTAAAGTCTAGTTGGTAGTCCCTAATCTCAAACTTAGCCTCTGTTTCTGGTCAGCAGCAAGAGGCTAAAGAGTGGTTTTTGTTGTAAGCTTTTGACACAGTTCCAAGGTACAGGAGCTACTGAAATGGGAGCTAAAATGTTGCTCTCCCCATATTTCCTTGGCTCACACATCTTAGTCTGAATTAGTGTTTTAGGGCATAGTGTTGAAGTATCCTCTTCTAGTGGCTTATCAGAGGATATTTGTGTAGAAAGAAGGTACCACGTTCTGAATAGGAAGGCCAGGCTTGAGAGTGTAAGTGAGTGGTTTAGGTAGGACAGGTCTTAAACCTAGTTCTGCCATTTGGGACCCGTGAGCAGAGGTAAGTCCTGACATTTTCCTGCCTTTATCATCTGCAGATGGGTCAGTGGTTAAGAACATTGCCTGCTCTTCCAAAGGTCTTGAGTTCAATACCCAGCAACCACATGGTAGCTCACAACCATCTATAATGAGATCCGATGCCCTCTTGATGAAGAGACCTGGTCAGCCATCCTCGCAAGCTTAGTCCATGAAAACCAACAGAACCGCCATATATGTGCTTCCCATGCATGCTTCAGCATTGCCAAAGTATACATTTCATTATCTGTAAGACGGTTGCTGGGAAGTCACTGTCAGAGCAGGTGCTCCCAGGTTCTTCCTGCCTTCTGTGCAAGACTGGAGAAGATGTAAGTGGAAAATATATGGCACAAGGAGGTTTTGTTAAGAACATAGCAAAATTCCAGCTTCTTGATATTCAACAAGAGAGGAAGCAGGCCACACGTGTGAACAAACACCCAAGGGCCATTGTTGTTCGTAGCTTCTCTTTCGGGAGTGAAGAGCAGGAGGAGCATATGATGGTAAATAGGAGATTCTACCTAAAAGTTCACTCAATGACAGAGTTTGCATTATTGACCATGCAGTTAAAACCAGTCTAGGCTATATTTGCTCCCAATATCCCAGTCCTGGGGAGATCCAAGAGCATGACTGAATAGGCTTGAGATGCCATCAGACAATTGCTGAGGACAGATCTTGACTTATATCTGCTATCTGAATCATGAATATATGCAGTCTGATGGAGTGACTGAGATGGTGCAATGTCACAGGTTGCTAACAGGTTGTCTTGGGGCAGTGTTTGAAAAACAGTGTGCTTATCTAAGCCAAGTAGGGTCCCTAGAGGCCAAGCTTTTCCTGTGATAGTTTTCTTCAAAATTAGGCTGGGCTGAGAATTAAGTAGCAGTATTGGTGGAGTAATAGATGAGGGCTCAGGATGGGATGAAGTTTTTGACAAGTGTATTTTTAGTATGATTTTATTATTGATCCCCAGAATTCTCTTCTGACGGCTGGAGCTCGGCCAGTCTTCCTCTAAAATGATGTTTTCCCTTCTCTGTCACATTGAATGTCAGTGTGGACTGCATTTCAGGACTTGAAAATGATTCAGCAGAAGTAAGCCTTTTTGGTTAATGTTGTTTACTGGAGTGGGATTTGAGCAGTGGCAATTTAGACGCATAGCTGGCAGATGGCGGGCAGCCTTCGGAGGCTACACCATTTGCTTGGAATACAGAGTTTGAACTCTCTCTCCTCACCAGTCATTTCAAAAATGAGTCTTACTTAGAATTTTTCGGAAGCACAGTAACTTAGTATTTATTTCCAGCCTGAAAACGCAGCAGGTACGATCCCAGCAGGCACTTAGTCTTAAAAGCAAATTCCACAGGTCTCTTAGAGTTCTTGTTCTTTGTGCATCTAGGAAGATACACTGGAAAGTCAGCTTCTGCCCAGATCCCAGACCCATGGCAAAAATAAAAATTGAGGAAATAATTTTCTCTCTAATTTGTAAACCAAACAAGAGAAATAAAAAGAGCAGGAGGAAGCCATCTGCATGAGCAACAGCCAAGTGGGATATTGTTCAATAGGTGAGAAACCAGAGCCTGAGTGGAACCGGGAGAAAGGGGCTCCCAGGCTTTCCCACCTTTCATTCAATAGTTAAGTGGAAGGAAGGAAGCATTTAATGACAACGGAGGGACACTGATGACAGGACTGAGGAAAAATAATGGCTCCTCTTTGTGCAGTCAAAGCACAAGAGCAGAGCCCACTGAGAAGACTCATCTGTCAATCAGAGGTGGCTGACAGCCACGTTTGGAGCTTGGTGTGGAGGGCTCTATGCAGAGACACTGAAGGAGCTTCCTTTGCCCAACCACCATGGAGAGTGGCCCCAAGCATGCCCTTCACCCTTCTGCTGCTCTTCTTCCCAGTGTGCCAGCTTGCATAAACTCACCTTCCCAGTGCTCTTTCGAAATGCAAGCCTCACGTCAGAAGGGATGGGAGGAGGACACAGCTAGTAAAATGGGAAGTCACCTTTATCACACCTTGCCTATGTGTGGGGACCTTTACAATAACGGCTCACCATAGGAAACCTGTGCAGCTATTTCCCACATACCAAGGAAGGCACCACTTTTCTAGCTACTAACAGCAAAGCTCATCTTACATTCTGCCATTTCTGCTTCTGCAAACTATTGCCTTGTCCAGGGTGGCTCCAAGGATGAACCTGACTGTAGCAGCAAGGGAACAAAGAAAAACTAAACAAATAAATACACAGACAAAGGCTGTGATCTCGTGGTCTGGGCTCATACCTGGAGAAACCACAGTACTCTGGAAGCTCATCAAGTATATTGTATAGAGCTGAATGGGAGCATCGCTTATTGTGTACAGCTGGACAAGGATATGTACATACAGAGAAAGAAGGATGCAGGGTTTATGGTAAAAAGACATATTTATCTAATCTAGGTAGCAGCAGTCTCTATAGGAAAGCTTTCTTTGGGTTGTAAACATCCTGGGAAGAAAACTAAAGTGGGCATATTATGCTTTCTTTCTTTTTTTTTCCTTTTTTTAATTAATTTATTTATTTATTAAAGATTTCTGCCTTCTCCCCGCCACCACCTCCCATTTCCCTCCCCCTCCCCATCAAGTCCCCCTCCCTCATCATCCCTAAGAGTAATCCAGGTTCCCTTCCCTGTGGGAAGTCCAAGGACCACCCAGCTCCATCCAGGACTAGTAAGGTGAGCATCCAAACTGCCTAGGCTCCCACAAAGCCAGTACGTGCAGTAGGATCAAAAGGAATTTCGGGATCCACCTACCCCTGGACCCAGCAATACCACTCTTGGGAATATACCCAAGAAATGCCCTATCATACAACAAAAGTATATGCTCAACTATGTTCATAGCAGCATTGTTTGTAATAGCCAGAACCTGGAAACAACCTAGATGCCCTTCAATGGAGGAATGGATGAAGAAAGTATGGAATATATACATATTAGAGTATTACTCAGCAGTAAAAAACAATGACTTCCTGAATTTTGCAGGCATATTATGCTTTCATGGTCAATACTCACTATCAGTTCCCCAAAGAGGGCTTTGCTATGCCTCTGAATCTCAGCCCATGTGAATGAGCTAGTCATTCCTCCTTCGGCCTAAGACTCTGTGCTCTCTGGCATGGTCCTTTTGCTTTCTTCAGATGCACAGTTTCTTCAATGCCCCTAAGATCACAAAACCTACAATGTCTGAGGACACAGGGTGAAGAACCATACTCCAAATCCAGATGCTTCTGGGAAGAAAGGTACCTAGATTACTTTAGGTGACACTTTAAGCTGCCCAAAAGCTGTGCTAAACGGTTTTTGATGTATGCAGATCTTTTACTGCTGACAGAGTCCAATTATTAACATTTCCTTTTATGTGCTATATGGCTTGTATCTTCCCTTGTCCAAGGGCATGGAGATGTTCCCCGAATACCTTGCTTTGTAGCTGAACAGTAACCTGTGCACACATCTATTTTCTCCTCTCATCAGAGCACTTGTTTGGTTTTTATTTTTCTTCTCTTATTTTTCTCCCAGAAGCAGTTTCTCATGCCTTGCAATCTGTGCTTTCTGATGGGTTTAAGGGATACAACAATTGTACATCACCTGAACTTTTCCACACGTTTAATGTAAGAGTGCCATTCTCTTCTGTCCCTATAAATCTTATATTAAAGTCGAACTCCTAAGACAAACTTTGTGAAATTTGGAAAGTTATTTATTTGATTTTACTCACTAGTTTCAAGACTAAAAATAGCATACAAAACCATATCTACAGTATAATCTCAACCTCAATACAACAACTCCTACTGAGCTGGGCCTTTTGGTAGATAATATCAGCAAATCTGATCTTTTCCTTTCTCTGTAAAGAAACGATGAGGAGACACAAGCCAGAATGGGTAAGTGACCCACTTAACAGTGGAACCATACCTTCCACTTTCTGTCCTCCATGATCTTTCCCCAGGCAAATAAATGCCATCCCAGCTCTTACTGGGCCATGCTGCTGCTGAACACCCATCCTCAATCCTGGTGGACTTCTGCCTCTGAGGCATAGAATACACCATCCAGAATGGCTGGGCCCTGCCCCCAGCCCAAGTTGACTTCCATCACTGAGGCACAGATCACCCTCATAAGCACCCTCACCAATGGATGATGGTCCTTCCCCAGAAATCCACCAGATTCCATAGACCCAGATATAGTTCCATACCAGTTGAAAGAACAGATGGCACAAACCCATGTACAGCCCATACCATTTGAATGGATATCCCCAGCAGCTCTAGAGAGGCCCGGTTGGTCCTATGTACCCTAGAAGAATACTCAGCTTTACTGGAGGTCAGGCTGAATCTAGAAAACCAAGAACAATTTGGCTTTACCAGAGACCAGGAACAAGGAAAATGAGCCCCCCCCCCCCCCAGTCCCAGAGGAGACACCTTACTAAACCTGAAGACTTATCAGTCACCAGAAGCTTCGGCTACTTAGGCCAGAAGACCCGAAGGGAAGCAGAAACCAAGGAACAAAGCAACCATTGCACAAAGACAAACACAGTAATCAACAACTAGACTGATAATCACCCCAAATTCAAATGCTAAACGCTAGTGTAAGAACGGGATTAATAACAGAAAGGGCAATATGTCACCCACCAGAACCCAGGTATCCTACAACAGGAAGACCCGAACATTCCAGTGCAACTGAAGCACAGGAAAACAACCTTAAAAACAGCTTAATGAAAATGATAAAGATCCTTAAGGAGAAAATCTTTTTTAAAAAAAATAAATCCCTTGAATAAATGGAGGAATCAACAACCAAAAAATTGGAAGAAATCAATAAAATTTAAGAAATTTCTTAAAGAATATCAAGAAAACCAATAAAAATACAATTGGCAGAAACAAATAAAACTGTTCAAAACCTGAAAATGGAAATAGAAACAATAACACACACACGCACACAAACATACATAGATGGACGAAATTTTAGAAATGGAAAACCTGGGTAAATGAACAGAAACTACAGGTGCAAGCATCCCCAACAGAATATAAGAGATGAAAGAAAGAACCTCAAGCATTGAAGAAACAATACAAAAAAATTATAATGGTAAAAGAAAATGTTAAATTTAAAATATTCCCAAAACAAAACATCCAGGAAATCTGGGACACTTTGAAAAACCAAACCTAAGAATAATAGGGATAGAAGAAGAAGAATCTCTGCTCAAATGTCCAGAAAATATCTTCAACACAATTATAGAAGAAAAATTTCCCAACCTAAAGAAAAACATACTTATAAAGGTTCCAAGAGGTTGCAGAATACCAATAGACTGCACCAGAAAAAAAATTACTAGCCACATAATAATCAAAACACTTAACATCCAGAATAAAGAGAAAATATTAAAAACTGTAAAGAAAAAAGTAACATATAAAGCCAGACCTATCAGAATTGTACCTGACATCTCAATGGAGACTAAAAGCCAGAGGAGCATGGACTTGGAGAATCTAACAGATCATGAATGCCAACCCAGATTACTATACCCAGAAAAATTTTCAATCATCATAGATGAGTAAAACAAGATAATTTATGACAAAGTCAAATTATATTTACAAATCAAAAGAGGATGCTAGAGGGAAAACTCCAGCCCAAGGAAGTTAGCTATATCTACAAAAACACAGTCAATAGATAATCCCATATTAGAGGGAAAACTCCAGCCCAAGGAAGTTAGCTATATCCACAAAAACACAGTCAATAGACAAACCCATATTAGAGAGAAACACACACACACTCCATCACCACCACCACCAACAAGAGCAACAACAAAAACAACAGCAACAATAATAAATCCCTAGTAGGAATTTGCAATCACTAGTCATTAATATCTCTCCGCATCAAAGGACTCAATTTGCCAATAAAAAGACACAAGCTAGAAGAATTGATATGAAAACAGGACCCATTCTTCTGCTGAATATAGGAAACACACCTCAACCTGAAAGACAGATACTACCTCTGAGTAAAGGTTTGGAAAAAGCTTTTCCAATCAAATGGACCAAAGAAACAAGCTGATGAAGCTGTCTTAAAGTTTATCAAAATAGACTTCAAATCAAAATTAATCAAAAGAGATGAAGGACATTTTACATTCACCAAATGAAAGTCCACCAAGATAATGACTTAATTCTGAACAGCTATATCTGAAATATAAGGCACCTACATTTGTAAAAGAAACATCACTAATGTTAAAATCACATATCAAACCTCACACATTGATAAGTGGTAGACGTTAACACTCCATTCTCACCAATGGACGGGTCATCCAGACAGAAACTAAGGAGAAAATAATAGAATTAACAGATGTTACGGCACAGGAGAAAACTTCCTGAATATAATGTCAATAGCACAGACACTAATATCAACAATTAATAGATGAGATCTCATGAAGCTGCAAAGCTTCTGTAAGGCAAAGGACACCATCAATAGGACAAAAGGGTAGCCTATAAAAAAAATTTTTTATCAACTCTCATCCGACAGAGGGCTGTTCTCTAAAATATATAAAGAACTCAAGAAACTAGACATCAAAAACAATCAAACAAATAATTCAATTAAAAAATAAGGTAGTGACCTAAAAAGAGAATTCTCAATATAAGAATCTCAAAGGTCCTCAAATGGCAGAGAAACACTTAAACAAATATTCATCATCCCTAGCTATCAGGGAAGTGCAAATCAAAACCACTCTGAGCTTCCATATTACTGCAATCAGAGGGCTAATCTCAAAAACAAATAACAGTATATGCCAGAGAGAATGTACAGCAAAGTGAACACCACTCTATTGTTGGTAGGAATCAAACTCCTATAGTCACTTTGGAAAATAATATGGCATTTTCTCAGAAAATGAAAATTAATTTACCTCAAGAGCCAGTGATATCATTCTTAGGCAAAAAACAAAAGGATGCTCAGTCATACCGCAGGACATTTGCTCAACTGTGTCCATGGCAGCTTTATTTGTAATAACCAGAACCTGGGAACAATCTAGATGTCCCTCAATGGAAGAATGGATAAAGAAAACATGGTACATTTACACAGAGGAATATTACTCAGCTTTTAAAAACAATGACATTAACAAATGTGAAGGCAAACGGATTGAACTAGAGAAGATCATCCTGAGCAAGGTAATCCAAACACAGAAAGACAAACATGGTATGTACTCACTCATAAATGAATGTTAATTATAAAATAAAGGCTAACCATGTTACAATCTACAGATACAGAGAGGTTAGGTGTAGCTTAACTAATAAAAACCCAGAGACAGCTATTGGGGTTCAACCTGAAGGTCAGTTAAGCAAAACAGATACCCACTGGCTCTTACCTCTACCTCAGTCTGAAAATGGAGATTCTGCCTCCAAGAATCTCAGAATGAGACTGTGTCTAAGAGCTGTGTCCTCCTGCTTTATAATCCTCTCTAGGGCTGGAATTAAAGGTGTACACCACTACTGCCTGGTTTTTATGGCAAACTACTGTGGCTACTGGGATTAAAGGTGTGTGTCACTACTGCCTGGTCTGTAAGGCAGAACAGTGGGACTGTTTTACTCTCTAAACTTTAGGCCAGCTTTATTTATTAAAATACATATGAAATATCACTACAACCAGGTAACAAGGAGGACCCAAGGGGGGAAGCATGGGTCTTCCAGAGAAGAGGAAATAGAGGAGAACTCCTGGTTAGACTGGGATGGGTGGGCCAGGGAACTTGAGGGATTGGGTTGAGGGGTAGGCAAAGGGGTATTTGAGAAAGACGACTGTAGACAGAAGTTTCTGTCTCACCCAGTCCCGCAGCCATTCAGTCCCAAAGAAACACACAGAGGCTTATAACAACTATAAACTTTTTGGCTTATTAGCACAGCACAGCTTATTATTAATGAATGGGCTCTTACAAGTTACATTAACCCATAATTCTTATCTATGTTTAGCCATAGTAAGGCCTTTTGATCATGCTTCTTTGCATATGGTTGTGGGTTGAAGACTGAGTCTGGCCTCTTCAAAGAATTCTCCTAGTCTATCCACCCAGTCCATACTTCCTGCCTGGTTACTGGCCAATCAGTGTTTTATTAAGCCAAAACAAGTGACAAATCTTTACAGCATACAAAAGCACTATACCTGAGCAGATGACTGCAAAGGGGGCCTTTATAGAGATGGGTAGAAGCCTGCTATGAGAAACTTCCTTGAGTCTACAAAGATGGCCCTAGCTAAGACTCCTGGCAATAGTGGATGCATAGCTTGAAATGGCTAGCTTTTGTGATTGGATTGTTCACTACCCCAGTTGTCATCAGAGTCCTTATACAGGGACTGATGGAGGCAGATTCAGAGACCCATGGCCAGACATTGGGAAGATCTAAGAGTATCCTGTTGAGGAGAAAGAGGAGGGATTGTAGGGGTCAGGAGGGTCAAGGACATTGGAGGAAAACCCACTAAAAGCCTCATAGATTCTAAACCAACAACTAGGAAGCCTTCATGATCTCAACCTAGGACCTCTGCACATATATGTCACACTTGTATAGCTGGGTTTGTTTGTGGAACTCCTTGCAATGGGAAAAGGACTGTCCTTGTTGCTTTGGTTGGCTCCTGAGAACCTATTCCTCATGTTGGTATGCTTTGTTCAGCCTGAATACAGTGGTAGGTGCTTGATATGCCTTGCTTTGCTGATACTCATAGGAGGCCTGACCCTTTCTGAGTAAATATGGAGGAGAGGTGGGATTGAGGGGGGTGAGGAGAAGTGGGGGAGGGAGTGGGAGGATAGGAAAGAGGGGAGGCTATGGTCAGGACATAAAAATAAATAAATAAATGTTTACAAAAATGAAGGTAAACAATCTTCTACATAAAGATTGAAGACATCTGCATATCAGAAAAGTACCATAACTAAAATTAAAAGTGACAACAGGAGTTTGGGAAGATACCGTTGTGAACAGCAAAAGCTTCTGTCGGTGCAAACAAAGCATATAAAGGATGACTAATTGTAGTAAATTTACAGCAAGCACTATCAGTATTTACCTCACATTTCCTTGGATACTTGGCCTTTGATTTTTACAGGTTCTAAACTCTGTGAACACTCTTTCTGATTTCTTTGTTAAGAAGATAATATTTTGCATAAAAGTCAGAACAACCTGTGAATTTGTTCAGTCCTCATACTCAGGAGAATCACTAACATGGGTCAAGAGACAAAACTACCTTGCCTTGATAGGGATTTACAGAAATGACCTCTATCCTTTGGCACTTTTCCAGGTAGAAGTGTAAATTTTTCCACCCCTCCTCTTCCAACCCACTTCCAGGCTCCCTCGTTATATTTTTTTAGTAATATTTCCTACAAAGCTGTTTTGTACAACTCTTCATCCCAGGATCTTATAGACAAGCCATTCTTTTACTTGTGCTAATGCATAAATTTGAACTAAAATATCAAAAGCACAAAAGAAAATGCAGTAAGCTAAGGGCACAAACTAGGACATTTAAAAAGGAAATGGGGGCAGCAATATGGTGACTCAGTGGGTAAATCATTTGCTGAGCAGGCCTGATGACCTGAGTTCAATTCCTGGAACCCAGTGTAGACAAAAGTGACTCCTGAAAGGTGTTTTGTGACCTCTGTGTGTGAGCTGTAGCTCCTTTGAACCATGGCATGTGTGCATTCACATGTGTGCCCCAAAGATACTAATAATAAAGTAAAATAGTAAAGAGGATATATCCTCCTGATGTTACTTAGTATGTTTTAAGAAAATAGAGCTATTTTCCTTCTCTGCTCTTAGTTCTTCCATGTTTTCTAACTTCTCACCATACTCCTATCTCCTGTACTTTAGTCTTCTCTGGGGATATTACTTTCCTAGCCCATTTTTATTCCTGAATCTGGTGCTTCCACTACAATGGAGGTGTATGTGTGTGGGTGATGGTGGGGAAATCCCCTTTTATTTATATCCTTCCTCATATATTAGTAACATGGTACCATTTTCTACGTTAGAACATTTTTTCATCTTATCATGGAAAATAAAGCCTTTACACCCAAGACTTAATAGGCTGAAGCCCCAAATCAAAAAGGATAAAAACTATTGTACTTTTTTTGTTCTTAAAATGCATTTAACTTTAAGAAAGTTTCTACCCCTCAAACCAAGTCAAGCAACTTCTACACTACCATTGTCTAAGGATCTTCTGTGGAGCTAAGCATTCTTATCTCTTAGCTGGGTTAGCCGAGGCTCTGACTGCATTACCTGATTCCATAACATTCATAGTTCTGATGATTATTATAGCAAAGGGTAAATATTCAATGAGCCAAGCAATCAAAATCTTTGCTACGATTTCTGCTGAAATGATCAAGAAAGAAACCTGCTTTTATTTTGGTATTTTGGACACTAATGTCCTTGATCACACTGAGCTGCTGAGGGCTATACAGATCATAACGTAGGAAGTCAGATGTGAAAGAGAAAACGCACAGAAGAAAATAAATCATAGAGAGAAGATGGCCAATGAAAGCACAGAAGAAAGTAAGGCTTACAGAAAAGACAGCCAACGATAAGATTGTGATTATTTTAGTGACTGGACTGAGCTTCTGTATTTCAAGTTACTCAAGATAACAACTGCCAACTTTTTTCCCCAAATATTTTGAGCTCAGTTTCTGTCACATGTAACTGTGTAGATTTTGAATTATGTTATTGTAAAGAGAATTACATACACTCACAAGAACACAATCTTGCAAAGTCACACAATATTTCTCAGAAAATAAAAATGGGAAACTTTCTTGATTTTATCTCCATTATCATGGTTGCTTGTTTAGTTTTGTTTAGTTCTTCAATGCTAAGGGCTGAAAGCAAGGCCTTTCAAAGGCTAGGGAAGCATCCTCTCACTGAGATATATCCTGCTCCCTAGTGACAGGTAAGTTTACTACAGAAATTAATATTCTCCCTAGCAGAGCAGCTTTTTCAAAAGCGTAGAGGTGTTACTATGTGCCATGAACAAGACAAAAAGATCAGTGACTACTTCACATCAACAAGAAATATTTCCAAGCAAAACTACTAAGAGGAATAATGCCAGTAGAACTGCCTGTTTATCTCATGATCTGTGCTGATACAGGCAGAGACTGTTCCAATACCTTCAAGTGTTCCCATCAGCTGAGGCTTCACCCACTTCCCCATCTGGCGAATTCGTTCTTTTCCTTCACAGTCTAGCTTAGATTCTGTACTTTTTTGGGGAAATTTTTCTGGAGTGGTGAGCCCTGAGGAGACTAAACCATTCTTTGTTGCAGAACAGGCCACATTTCAGTAAGGATTTATGTCTTTCTCTCCTACGTTAGTGTCACCCATAGGCGTTACTGCCGGAGGTGGGAATGTTAATCATCCTGTCTCTGTGCTGTCCCAGGGGACTGCTATGGGACTAGAGAGTCACAGGATTCAACCCCTTGATGTTCTGAACAGGCCTGTGATAGATGCACATCATGTCTAGTCTAAAATTCTGTAGTTCTAAACTGTGTTGATACACATTAAAAACTGTGGACTTGTGCCATTTTTAATGTGTCAGCTGTTGGGTGGATTCCATGAATAAAATCAGCCAAGCTTTAAAAATATATGTTATTGTCTCTAGAAACCATAAGGGAGCCATGAAAATAACTCCCTGTTACTAGCATAAACTCCAGCCAGGGACCCTGATGCCTCAGGCAACTGAAACCACACATGGTGTGGTGGTGAGTGCTAAGCCGGAAAGGCCTAGCCCCATTCGTAGGTCTGTACTAAACAAATGAGCAGGAGCTTCAGCACAGTACCTGTGCTTTCTTCCCAGGGGATGCCTTCTCTACCAAGGACCTTGACGCCTCCCTTCTGCCTACGCTGCTGCGCTTCAGTTATGATTATGATGCTCTTGTCACCATCTTTATTACTATTGTTTCCTCGTTATCAGTAGCATTAAAGTTTACTTTATGACTATACTATTTCCTTAAGATATGGCTTTCATATAAGACTTTTGCTCGTCTTCATGTCTGCTGTTGGGTACATGGTATTAACCCTTGAGGGAATAGCTGGAAACGTAGCAGAGAATTCTCAGGGTCCATAATGAAACCTGGTATCTGGCAGACAATCTGGAAAACTCAGAAGAGATGTTTTATACATGTGATCGTTTATACCTGTGTCACGTGGCAAATAATCAAAGTATGCTTGCCATTCTTATAAGCTTTTCTATGGCTTTCATTATTGATTTTGTTGTTGGGTAATTATAAGGAGCAAATGGTTCACCCACTCATTAGTCAACGTAGGTTCTCCCTGGTCAAAGTTGAAAGAGGACAACAGTTGTGTAATATTACTTTAATTAGGTACAGATTGTTGCATCTGTCACTTTGTCTACCTAAGGCATATGATTGGTCTGATAAAGAGCTTAAATAGCTGAATGGCCAATATCTAGGCAGAGAAAAGGAAGGGCGTGTGTGGCTGGCAGGGAAAGAAAATAAGTTGGAGGAGAAATCTTGAAGGGGCGTGGTCGATTGGTATTTAGAATTAACCAGACCAGTTTAATATAATAGATTCAGCTTTTAATAAACAGAAGAAAGAGAACTTACAAACCTAGGGTTCCAGTGATCCAGGAGCACAGGGAACAAAAGGAAGGAGGCAAGGGCACCTGGATGTTTTATCTGTTTAGGGACACACCCTAAACAGAATGTGATTGGCTGAAGTTCCCCATCAAAATCTAGGCTTGAGAGGAGAAAGAAGAGAGAAAGAAAGACATGCCTGGGGCAAGAATCTAGACAGATGCCAGCTAGCCAGACATAGAGAATCACTGGACATAAGATAAACAGAAGTAAGAATGTTAATAAGCCCCGAGGCAAAATGTGGATGAAGAGAAACAGGTTAATTTAAGATAAAAGAGCTAGCCACAAACATGCCTAAACTAAGCTGAGCATTGGAAATGAGTAAGAAGTCTCTGGGTCATGATTTGAAAGCTGGTTCGTGGCCGAAATGAAATAGTGTGAACCAGAAATTGGCTTGAAGTTGACATTGTGTCAGGTATGATGATGCTTCAGGAAGTTCCTTTATTGTATAGGATTGTTTTGGCTATCCTGAGTTTTTTGTTTTTCTATATAAAGTTGATTATTGTTCTTTCAAGCTCTGTGAAGAATTGTGTTGGGATTTTGATGAGGACTGCATTGAGTCTATAGATTGCTTTTGGTGGGATTGCTATTTTTACTATGTTGATCCTTCCTATCCAAGAGCATGGGAGATCCTTCCATTTTTGGTATCTTCTTCAATTTCTTTCTTCAAAGCCTTAAAGTTCTTGCCAAATAGGTTTTTTACTTCCTTGGTTAGTGTTACTCCGAGATATTTTATGTTATTTGTGGCTATTATGAAAGGTGATGTTTTTCTAATTTCCCTCTCCGCTTCTTTATCCTTTGTGTATAGGAGAGCTACTGATTTTTCTGAGTTGATCTTGTATACTGCCACACCACTGGAGATATTTATCAGCTGTAGGAGTTCTCTGGTAGAGTTTTTGGGGCCACTTATATATACTATAATATCATCTGCAAATAACAAAAGTTTGACTTCTTCCTTTCCAATTTGAATCCTCTTGATTTCCTTTTGTTGTCTTATTGTTATTGCTGGAACTTCAAAAACTATGTTAAAGAGATATGGAGAGTGCACCCATCGCAGTCCTGAGTTCCTTGCTCGTGCTCACTCTCCTTCTGCTCCTCCTTTGGATCGTGAGACTTCAGTCCAGTGCTCCAATGTTGGTCTCTGTCTCTGTCTTCTTTCATCGCCTGATGAAGGTTAATATTCAGGGGGATGCTTATATGTTTTTCTTTGGGTTCACCTTCTTATTTAGCTTCTCTAGAATCACGAATTATAGTCTCAATGTCCTTTATTTATGGCTAGAAACCAAATATGAGTGAGTACATCCCATGTTCCTCTTTTTGGGTCTGGCTTAACTCACTCAGGATAGTGTTTTCTATTTCCGTCCATTTGTATGCAAAATTCAAGAAGTCATTGTTTTTTACTGCTGAGTAGTACTCTAATATGTATATATTCCATACTTTCTTCATCCATTCTTCCATTGAAGGACATCTAGGTTGTTTCCAGGTTCTGGCTATTACAAACAATGCTGCTATGAACATAGTTGAGCATATACTTTTGTTGTATGTTTGGGCATCTCTTGGGTATATTCCCAATAGTGGTATTGCTGGGTCGAGAGGTAGGTTGAACCCAACTTTCCTGAGAAACCGCCACACTGCTTTCCAAAGTGGTTGCACAAGTTTGCATTCCCACCAGCAATGGATGAGAGTGCCCCTTTCTCCACAACCTCTCCAGCAGAGGCTATCATTGGTGTTTTTGATTTTAGCCATTCTGACCGGTGTAAGATGGTATCTTAATGTTGTCTTGATTTGCATTTCCCTGATTGCTAAGGAAGTTGAGCACGATCTTAAGTGTCTTTTGGCCATTTGAACTTCTTCTGTTGAAAAGTCTCTGGCGATGGGTGCACCCACACACTGAGGCAATGGGGATGTTCTATCGGGAACTCACCAAGGCCAGCTGGCCGGGGTCTGAAAAAGCATGGGACAAAACCGGTCTCGCTGAACATAATGGACAATGAGGACTACTGAGAACTGAAGAACAATGGCAATGGGTTCTTGATCCTATTGCATGTAATGGCTTTGTGGGAGCCCAGGTAGTTTGGATGCTCACCTTAATAGACCTGGATGGAGGTGGGTGGTCCTTGGACCTCCCACAGGGCAGAGAAACCTGCTTGCTCTTTGGGCTGAGGAGGAAGGAAGACTTGATTGGGGGAGGGGGAGGGAATGGGAGGTGGTGGGGGGGAAGAGGCAGAAATCTTTAATAATTAAATAAATTAATTTAATAAAAAAAACAATAAAAAAAAGAGATATGGAGAGAGTAGACAACCTTGTCTTGTTCCTGATTTTCGTGAAATCATTTTGAATTTCTCAAAATTGGGAGCATAGGAGTGGGGGAAGAAGGGAGGGTAGAAAGAAAAGAGAAAGAAAAGGGGAGTTGAGAAGAACTTGAGGGAATGGGATAGTCAAGATGGAGGCTTTACACTAACATACTACAGGAACGTGGGTGTTATTGAAATAATATTAGGTCTATTTAGCTTTGGCTGATATTTTGATGGAAACACCTGATCATGTCTTCAGTAATTGCCTCTGATTTTGAGCATGGCTCTTCTCCAAAGGGTAAGACTTAGAGACAACTGAGGAGGGAAAGTTCATGTTGCAGAGATTACTAAATTTGTTTTCTTGACTTCTCTACTCTTTTGGACACTGCGCATATTCGTATTCTTACTAGGAACTTATTTTGTTACCCATGCACTTGAAAATAGAACTTAACAATTTGACCATCTATTTCACTAATGATATGAAATCCTTTGTGATCCAATCTGTGGCACCACTTCACACTCCTGACAAAATCATCTGTAAACTGTGCAGATCCTTCTTCTTTATCACAATTGGCATGGCAGGATCCAGAAAAGGAAAATGGTTTTGGTCCCATTTCACTTATGGAATTATAAGTCATACGGTATTTATTTAAGTTGTCTTTTATCTTAAGAAGAGGTTTTTTTTTTATGTCATTCTTGATAGTCCACATGTGTGATCATACAAGTATAGATTATCCCCTAGTCTTTACTGCCTTTAAAGAAACCTTTATTAGATACCTACACTGTTTTCTTCTTTGAGCTCAGTTTGCTCATGCGTCAATCCCAGTAGCTCCCGTTGCTCCAGCTTGACCTGCATATATGCAGGTAGAGAAAAGCAAGGATCCAGGCTAAGGGTTCCCTAAAACGTCTCCTAGAAGCCCCACATGATAACCACCCAGTCACTTGCTGCAGGCAGAAGTTCCAGCTCCTACAGACTCTAAATTTGTACTAGCTCGCTTCTTAGTGTTTTCACAGGGGCCTTCCACATGACCCTCTGAAACTGTAAACTCAAATAAACTCCTTCTTCTGTATCTCACCTTGGTCATGGTGTTTACCACAGCAACAGAAAAGGACTTACATATGTAGTAAGCAATTTTCTTAACATCACTGCTTCATACAGTCATAGATGTGGTGGTAGTCTGTAAACATCTAACTGACAAGTCATGTTTAAGTGATAAGATTTTGATGCATAATGAAACAAACAAAGAGAATATCAGTCTAGGATATCTGAGTTTGTTTCTTACCACTCTTTATTCTTCAACTCATTACTACTTTTCCACTATGTAGTATCTTTCTTCTTTATTCTGGAAACTGTTAAGTAAAAGTGGAGACCATTATTCATTTACATATTCAACAAATGCCTACCAAGCAGTTCCAACAAACCTACCGATTTGATGGACTAGAAGTTACATAGTTCTCTAGTACGTAAACAGACAGGGAAAAGAGGTTTTATGTCTATTTAATGTATTTTTCACTTAAACATGTAAAATTTCTGACTTCCTGCTTCATCTCTCTTACAAGACAAATAAGTGGTGGACTTTTCCTGCTGGGGGAGGAGAGAACTGTTGTATGAGATTTTCAAGTAATCCACAAGTGGAAATGGATTTCTGTCTGGGTTTTCCAACACTCCCCCTACTTCCGTGATTGCTCCATGATGGCTTCCAAACTATTCACTTCTGAAGTAAAGCAGAAACTCTTCCTACATACAAGCGCATAAAATTTTCATCTCTGCCACACAAACTCTCACACCACCTTTGAATTCCATCCCCAGTCTTTTTTTTTCGAGACAGGGTTTCTCTGTAGCTTTGGTGCCTGTCCCGGAACTAGCTCTTGTAGACCAGGCTGGCCTCGAACTCCCAGAGATCCGCCTGCCTCTGCCTCCCCAGTGCTGGGATTAAAGGCGTGCGCCACCACCACCCGGCTGGGAGTTGGTCTTTTTATGTGCTTTGTTGCCCCTCCCTTCTCATGTCTGTCTGTGACTGTATTTCTGCTTTCAATAAAAAAAACTTTGTTGACTGATGAGACTTTGCATTGTCTTCCTTATTATTCATTAAAGTGGAAAGGAAAGCTCACCTCTTAAACTCTAGACAACCTAATATTGATATTCCATTTTGAGTTACTAGAAGACAGTTGAGATATAACTGTTGTTCAACAAATTTTCATAAGATAAATGTCAAAATCTACATGATGTTATGCCACAAGGAGTGAAAAATTCCTGTAGACATAGTGTGAATGGCCATTGAACAGAGAAGGAAGAGACAAGAATGAAATTTCCTTTACAATACAGACAATTAACTGTTTTATATAGCAAGAAACTTGTTGAGCACACTGATGGCAGTAGACAAGAGAAGAGAAGTGAGAGAAAAAAATATGGAATGTGGATAAATACTAAATTTAGATGAAGCTAACCTCTGGGAAAGAGGTAAGAATAGACACTTTTGAAAAGACCACATTGTAGGATCTATATACATATGTATTCATGAATGCATGTATGTGTACTTATATGTATATGATGTATATGTATATATACCCACATCTTAAAATTAAAAGGGTAACTTGCTCTGATACACTATTCCTAGGGTGGTGTTAATAGATGCTTATTTACCTTAAATAGGAAACTGATGACAGATCCAAAGAAAGGATAACACCAAAGTTTAGCTTGGCAGACCAGTGAGTTTTGTCAGAGGTATTGACATGAGTGTGAGTGAGGAGGCCCAGGAGTGGAAATGACTGACAGACAGCTTCATCACCAAGACCCCACCCTAGCATGGAAGATGACTTAGAAAAACTGGATCTCTGGAGCACACTGTATGTCTTTTGTGTCATTCCACATGTCTCTTCCAGGCAGCTTAGTAGACCTGAGAGTATATTTCAGCAATTTCAAATTTATATTAGGGGAGGAGAAAGACTAGACTATGTTCTCAGGTCCAGAGGCTTCCTGGAGCGTTTGAGTTGCTTGTTTTCTGCATTTTAATGAGTTTTCCTATAGTAGAGAATGTTTCCAATTCCTGAAAATTACAGAGATTTCCCTCATAATGGAAGGTTTTATGTAGAAAGAAATAGCTACACAACATTGTAAATGTTTCACTGTCTTGGAGTGTTCTTTGCTTGTTTTATGTTTCTCGAGAGTTCCATGATTTTCCCTTATCTCTAGGCTGTGTGGCCTCCGTGCTTGACTTCCTTCAAGACTTCTCTGCCCGAGGTGTTTCTAAAATCTAAATATTTGAATTTATTTTTGCTTTAAAAGTGTTTTATAAAGTAAAGTCTAAATTTCCACCTTGGATCCAAAGAATGTGTTAACTCTTTCTTTCCCTTTGTTCTTTCTTCCACTGTATGATCCCACTGATATCAAGAGAGCCCATTTGTTCCCACTGCCAAGACCTGGGTAGCATGCTGCCATTGAACTTTATGCTAACTCCCTCCACTACACTTGTAAATAGGAGTATAAAACCAAACGACTTCACTTTGTTTGAGGAAAGGTAACCTTAGAAATTATAGCAGCTATAGCTCGGTGACAGTCACAGTTAAGGATGACAGTAATACTAAGTGTAATGTTAATTAACAAGTAAATAATAATTTGGCAGGTTTTATACATACACTGGCATTTATAGGGCTAAGAATAGTATATTTTTCTCTTACACTAATAAGCTTTTAATAAAATAAAAGAAAATATAAGGCAAGTATTAAGAAAATGACAGTAGCTGTATTCAAATTAAGATATATTAAACTGGGTAAAAGGTAATTTTTTATTGATTTTATTGAGCTAAACATTTTTCTCTGTTCTCATCCCTTCCACTCCCCTCCCCTTCAACCCTCTCCTATGGTCCCCATGCTCCCAATTTACTCTGGAGATGTTGTCTTTTTCTACTTCCCATGTAGATTAGATCCATATATATATATCTCTCTTTGGGTCCTCATCGTTGTCTAGGTTCTCTGGGATTGTGAATTGTAGGCGAGTTTTCTTTGCTTTTTGTCTAAAAGCCACTTATGGTCTTTCTGGGTCTGTATTACCTCACTCAATATGATGTTTTTCTAGATCCATCTATTTACCTGCAAATAGAGTAAAAGTTAATTTAATTAGATGTTTTGTTTATTTGCAGTATTTTTACCTTTCATTTATTTGTGTGTGTGTATGTGTGTGTAGGTCAGAGGATAAATAGTTAGTCTCTTTTGTCCTTTCATTACATGAGTCCCCAAAGCAAGCTTAGATTACTGATTTATCTGTCTCCCAGTTTCCATAACTAAGGTTGAAGTTTTAAAAATATTTTATTTGCATTTATTTATTTTTAGAGAGAGAGTCAGACCAGTGTCAAGGATAAATGTGGAAGTCAGATGACAGTACCAGGGAGTTGGTCCTTTCCTTCTACCACATGGACTCAAACTCAGAATGTCAACTTTTGTGGCACGGGCCTATAACTACTGAGCTATATTGCTGGATCTCAATATTTTATACAGAGATTGGGTGATCAGTGAGTAGAATGTCCTATCTGAGCCAAGGTGCTGACTCACAAATATTGACTTTTAACTGTAAGTTTGAAACAGAAACGATTTTGATTAAATGTTCCTTGTACTTTTTACTGATTGGAACATTCAGAATCTAACCTCTTTTGTTCAGCTGGGAACTTTTCTTATTTTATAGTCTAAAAAAAGATTTGATCTCCCTGTCTATTGTCTACTACAAAACTGCTTGCGACAAGAGATGAGTTTGCTTTTAGTGTCTATGAGTCCTTTATGATTAAATGGGTGCAAGGAAATGGTCTTAATTTGGTACAAGAGCTATTAACTTAACAGACCTGACATCTCTGCGTACGCCCCACGCTTAATTAAACACATCCTTCATGGGTTGTCTTAGTGATCCCTGTTCCCAACAGTGGAGTTGTTAGCAGGAATGGCATTTACTAGCTCTGTGGATTGATTTTGGAGACCTGTCTACAGAGGGTTCATTGTTGCTCCCCTACCCCATTGAAAGCATTTCCTTAATTTGCATGACTGTCATCCCTAAGAAAACTTGGCAAATGAGTGTGGCAGCAGTACAAAACTTCAGTACCAGCTCTCAGCTGCTTGAGGCAGGAGAGTCGTGAATTTCAGGTCAACCTGCGATGCATAGTGAGATTCTGTTTCAAAAACAACAGCAGGGGACATAGTGCTGCCATGTAATTGGGAAAAGCTGAGTTGAACCCCCCAGAATCCATTTAATCTCAGTATAGTAGTATATGTCTGTAAGCCCAGTTCTTCGACGGCAAGGTGGAAGGCTGGCGATCTCCAGAGGTTTACCAGCCAGCTGGCCTGGAATGTATGCAGCAATAAACAGCAACAACAAAATAAGATCGGGGTTTCAATAAAGGTGGAATGCAAGGAGTGGCACCCCAGGTTTTCCTCTGACTTCAGCATGCATGCCACAGTAGGCCCACACCTTTGCAGTAAAGACACGCAGGTGCGCGCGCGCACACACACACACACACACACACAAGCACACAAACATAAGAATCTTTACTCATTTTGAATTAATTTACAGGAGAGAAACCCCAAACTAAAGAACCCCAGAGAATTTTTTGCAATGGAAAGTCAACATGTCTGCCTTTTATTTGAGAGAAAGAACTTGCCAAGGATCTTTGCTGCCAGTTTCAAAAGAAAATCTGGAACCAAGCAGGTCAGCACCTCTGCCCACAGGACATGCAAACATATGAAGAAACCACGGAGCACTGTTGCCTCTCACCAACCTCATCCCTTACATGTCTGCTGCTATGTGGAGCTAAATGAAGCAAAGTTATCCCCTGACATAGAGTCACCACAGCCAAATATATCATGAGCCATACTCAGTGTGGAATATATAAAAAATGAGAATGAATGAAAACAATGGCTGATTTGGGCATGCTTTGTAATGTGCCGATGTTATAACAAAAATTAATTGGTATGTTAATGGTGGATGAGATGCTTACATACCAAACCCACAAGCATTTGGTTTTGACTCCAGGACCTGATAGTGAGTAATAAGGAAACTCATGATTGGCAACTAAAATAATATATCCATATTATAAACAGCAAAGTAGTTGCTACAACAGTTGCCTGTATTAACTTAGAATACAGAAAATGCACTTAATAAGCTTAGATTATTTGGTGCTTAAAAATAGACCTCAAAAGTAAAGGTAGATATGTAGACATGTACTAATTAAGGAAGACAAAGTAACACAGAAAAACACAAGCTCATCAAAACCTGGCTCTCTGGAAAATAAGATTTAATAATACTGAGAGATCGGTTTGGAAAGCAAACTGTTTTATTTATTTTTTTAAACAAAAATAAAGATGTATTGAACAGACAAGACTAAAGAAATTTTAAACCCAGGCCCCATTTAAACCCCATTATTGTAAAACTATAACCTAGCAGGCAGCCCACACCAGGCGCTTCCACTCACCCCATGTACCTGAAAATTCCAAGAGAAGCCAAAACAGCCCAAAAATCTGCCTGGCTGCCTAGATACCTGTAGACAGCCAATCAGAAGCAAGACAAACAAGTTTTTTAGTTACCAGGTGCTTTTGTAGAAAATTACAAAAATCCTCTCTTGACTTAGAGCCAACTGCAACATCAGTATCACTCCCAACCCAGTCCTGGAATGCTAAGGCATGTAATTCGCCAACTTGTAAAACAATAGAGAAACCTCATGAGATTGCATCAGAAAGTCGACTCCATGATGGTCTCGTTGGAGGTCTCACAACCCAGGCATAAGAGTACCCATCAGTTATACCAGAAAGACTAAGTCAGCAATATCCTTGTTATCATTTATAGACGTATCAACAGACTAGAGCTTAATCAGATTCATGCAAGGGTATTGTGATACCTCCGGAGATATTAATGCTTATTTAATCCAGACTTGGTGCTGATAAAAGACCAAGGCAATTATTACACACAAGGCTAGGTTAGTATGCTGGCTAATTTTATGTAAATTTGACACAAACCATAGTTATCAGAGAGGAGGGAGCCTCAGTTGAGAAAATGTCTTCATAATAGCTGGCTATAACGAAGTCTGCAGGGCATGTTCTTAATTAGTGATTGATGTGGGAGAGCCCAGTCCTTTGGGGGTGGTGTTGTCCCTGGGCTGGTGGGCCTAGGTAATATAAGAAATCAGTCTGAGCAAGCCATGAGGAACAAGCCAGTAAGCAGCACCCCTCCATGGCCTCTAAATCAGCTCCTGCCTCCAGGTTCCTGCCCTGCATGAGTTCCTGTCCTGGCTTCCTCCAATAAATGAACATCACGTGGAAATGTAAACTAAATAAACCCTTTCCTCCACAGTTTGTTTTGGGTCATGGTATTAGCATCCCTGCAATGGAAACCACATCTAAAACAACTCATGAACTAATGAGTTTACTGGGGCTGCTTACAGGAACGTAGGTGAGGGGCTACTTTTAGAAGCATAGATAATGCTAAGACAACTGCTCAGAAAAGTCAACCCAGCTCACTGAGACTGCTTCATAGGAGCTATCTGCCCAAGTTATGGGCAATGTCTCTTCCCCCATTAGGAAATGTTTACTGTTTATTTACCTCAGGGAACAACCTCAACTCTCAGAAGTTTCTGAGTTCTGTGAGACTTACACATGCTGTCAGCTCCCTGAGTCTTGGAACTGTATTTACATTCTGAGTCTCAGGAGCCTCCCTCCTTCTTCTAGGGGTCACTGTTTGAATTTGGAAGCAATCTCTACAAAGGACCCCATTTTTCTTCTATCTCTGACGTTATTCTACCCTTATTATGCAATGTTCTTCAGTTTTGAAGATGTAAATTTGATGTAAATATTTCGTTCCTTTCTTCCACCTACAGCTGAACTTTAGGTAGAGGTCATCACAATAGACAATCTCGGCAGACTACCTGGTTTTGCGTGCCCACAATAACTACTGCCCACTACCAAAATGGGATTTCCCTCAATGGCTGAAGCTATAGAAGCAGTAACATAGAAGTTACGAAGCCCACAAGTTTAGAAGGGCATTTGACAACCGTTACATCCATTTAATGAAATCACCACTCTGAGCTCCCTAATGGGTATCTATTCTCTTAAGCCTAAGGTCTTTGTGGGGGCCTTAGTGACTCCATCTTGGTCAAAAATGCATACTTGTTTTGCTACCCTCTTTGCTGGTATACTACAAACAGGATGTGTTTTGCCAACCTCTTTGAAAACAGGGAAGTGATTTGACTATTTATTGAACCCTAAGTAGCCTCAGATAAAGAAGTCTGTAACAATGTTGCCTATTTCTGAGCTGTATATAAGCACAGAGCCGAATAAACTCATAAGCTCTAGGCTGCTCTTTGCCTTGTCTGTTTCACCTTTAATCCTCAACCCTATTACAGATGCTGTTTGACAGGTCATCGGGTTCCAACAATTCTTTGTCTTCTCTTCTAGTACCTGATGTGTGTTCCTCCCTGTTAAGTACACATTCAATCCAATCAGAAAAGAATTAGTTGCATCTTGAGCCGTCATACCACTATCCAGTATGTTGGTAGTGTATGCAGTACATAGAGCTCATAACTGATCAGAAATATAGGTGAAAATTCTTCCCCACCATCTTTTATCTTGCCTGAACTTCTTCCAGTTCAGTCCAAACCTGATTCCTCCACACCCTGTAGCCAAGCTGTATGATGTCTTCACGAAAATTGATTAATCATCCAGTTCTAGCATGCTGTCAACAACAGTCAGCCTTTATGATTTATGAGGCTTCAAGAACCACCCTGGTTAACAAGTATAGGAAGATAATCAGCTAGGTAATAGGGCTTTATTCAATAGCCTACCTTCTGCAAATGACTTTCCCCATCTACCCAGAGTTCGTTTGTTTACTCTTAACTGCTGGCTTCTTTAAAAAGACAGTCAAGGATTAGCATTATATTCAGAATTCCTCACGAAGGGTGGGCAGACCTTCAAAGGCTGCCTACTACCTACTCCGAGGTGGTGCCAATTGAATTGCTTCATCAAAAGATCATGTTTGGTAGTGATATAGATGTGGGACATTACCTCACATAGTACTCCACAATCCACAATCCCTTCATCTTGAGCCATTGCCTCAGGACACATCTCTATGTGCTGGTGAGCACGGTGAGACTTGCCCTTACTGCTCAGCCCAACTCTCTAATTCTCACAGGCACTTGGAAGGTGACATGGTGACACCTGGAAGAACCGTGAGCCAGGGAAGCAAGATGCTATCCAAATGATAGTTTCTTGTAGGGAAGAAATGTAGACAGAATGGGTGGAGGGTGGTAACTATTCACTCCTTGTTGAACTGTTTTCACCTGGACTATAGTACTTTTTACTACTCTCTCACCCCATTGGCGCACCGCGCAGCAGGCTTCAACAAACAAGCACAGCATTTGCTTTTCTGTCAATTTCTTTTCACCAGGAACTTTGGATCAATTCTAATGATATTGTGCTTGATCTTGAGAAAAACAGAAAGACTTTTTTTTGTCTGTTTGCCTTTCTCCTATCTCTTTTGATTGATTAAGCCCTCTAGAAACATGATTTAAATGCTGTTCTAAATGACTGAGATAGGACCGAACCTTGCCTAAATGCCATATTCTAACAAGTCTCTTGGAGATATACAAAGCAGTACACTGCTCTCAGGGACCCTGTTGGGTTAGTTTCTTAACTGCCTATGAACATGACCTCGGAAACTGGGAATGAAACAATGCCTCTCTCACATCCAGTTCTCTTGGTAATGCCCATCCTTCCTCTGTTATCTTCCAATCTCTGATGTTTATGAGGCTCTCAGCCACAATAACCACGTGTCCATAATGCTTTTATTAGACACTCCACCAGGCACTGATTTCCCTCAAGTTGTCTGAGGTTATAAAGCCTTTGTCTTAAGAACATGGAAAGTCATATTGCTCAGTCTCTCTACTTCCATACCTCTCATACGGACCCAGTGTGCCCCCATGTCCTATAGCTTCATGAGCCAACCTGTGAGAAGTGTTTTATTATTTGTTTAAACGTCTTTCTCAATTTTTAAATTTTCATATTATTTAAAAGACTATTTCACAATTTAAACAGTTCAAATGCCAAGCTCTTCCTTTTAAAGTTTCCTGTACTGAGCGATTAGTAAAGTTCCCATACACACACTGAATCACATCTTTTCTCTTCTTCTGACCTGAGGGATATCACTCACTTCTGCATCATTCTCTTCCTCCTCACCTCTGAATCTTCTCACGGGTTCCAAGGCTTTAGATCCCAGGAAGGACCCTCTAGTGTAGCTCTAACTTGCGCATCTTTCCCTTACACACCAGGAGGTGTAAGAAACAGCTGACTAACATCTCCATCTCATCCTCCCACTTTTTTTTTTCCACTTTGGTTGCCAAAATACAATGGATAACAGCCACACACATTATTTTTCGGGGGATTCCTTCTTTATGCCAGCAAGGTCTTTCTGGTCAGATAGCTGAGCCTCAGCTCCATGTCTTTTATTGCCCACAGCAAAGCCACACAGCTGCTGACACATCTGTTTATGTTCTGTTTCCATATGTAATCTTTTCTGAAATTGCAGCATGCTCTTTGGTCTACCAGCCATTTGGGGACCATGCTCCTACTCACAGGCAGGCATTATCCACCGAGGAGGCATGATACCTCTGTACCTTGTAGAGGAAGGAGGGAACACTAGGATTACCCCTCAAGATGTGCCATTGTTAGACAAATCAGTCTTGGTTGCATGAAGTCTCATCTATTACAGAAAGCACACGCTGTCCCCACTTCAGGGAGGCACGCCATCCTATCTCATACGAGAGAAGATAGCCATATTGAGATTGTCTCTGCAGATGCGCCACCCTCAGATGGACCAGTCAATGCAGGGCTGAGGCACTAGCTTTCCCCCAGGTCATCTCTGGATTTGTTGGTCCCTGTGCAGGAATCAATTGTATTGCATTACTCTTCCTGGGGAGACATGGACAAATAAATATATTTAGCCCAGATAAGGTGCACACTATATTTCAAAGAAATGATTCCACCCAGATAGGGCTTTGTGAATCAATGAGTTTATTAGGATCACTTACAGGAGTTAAAAGGCAGCTGCAGCATCCCAGAAACCCACTCACACATTAGTAATGAATGACTCATATCATCTGTGTAACCATAGTTACCTATAGAACTTTCAGACAACCCCAACCAAAATTCTCCCTTTCTCTAGAGATTGTTTACTACTTACATAGTCTCAAGGGAGGGCCTTGCATGCTTTTCAGCTCCATGAACTTTCTGTATGTGATAGTTAATACTGATTTTCAACTTGACGGGATTTACAATCGCCAAAGGGACAAAGCTCCAGGCATGCCTAAAATGGATCATCTGGATCAGGCTAATGAGGTAGGAAGACTTATCCTAAAAATGGACCTGAGTCCGGGACTGAAAAAAAAAAAAAGAAAGAAAAGAAAAAGAAAAAACAATGAGAAAGTGAACTAAGCACCAATATCCGTCTCCCTCTGCTACCTGACTGCAATACCTGCAGCTGTCACTACGCCACCTAGTGGTAGGATCTACCACTTCACAATGGGATAAAAACAAGTAAGTTAAAAAAAATTCTACCTCTTTTCTTTTAAACGGCCTCTTTTTTTTTTTTTTTTGATATTTTGTCTTATCAACTAGGAAAGCAATGCACTGACCCTTGTACGTTTTGTTAGATTCCTCTGTCTTCTCAGCCTCTCCTCTCTAGGAGAAAATGCTTCAACTCAGAGAAAAAAAAAATGCCACAATTCTAGAAAAGTTCAAGGAAGGGTAGCACAGAAGCCTAATGTATTACAAGTACCCATAGTTCTTCTAGATGGAAACATGCCTTGAAGATTGTGCTTGTGGCTCTTGGCAGTTCGTGCTGAATTATAATTAGGCACATTGAAAACAAAACAAGTTTCTGAAAGACATATTGGCGAAAGAACCACCAGCCTAGACTGAAAGGCACAAAATCTGTTGTAGATATATAAAAACCTTCTGAACCTCAGCATTATATTGTCAAGAATTAAACACACACACACACATTAAAACACTGAGAAGAGCTTTAAAGCTTTTCGGGTGCCCGTCACTAAAATATGATGATAATGTCTGAGAGAGGCCTCCAAGAGAGCTAATGAAGATTTGTGCAAACAAAGAGTAGAGAAACTTATCACAGACTATGGCCATGATTCTATTGTTTGTATACTCTGCTTTCTCAGGGCACAAAGGCAACTACCTTGTTTGAACTGAAATGATTATGTAGAACAAGGTTCCAGTGAAATATCATTGTTTAGGAAGGCTCACCCTCCTCTGGTGTAAGAGTATAGAGCTATAATTTGATGTTAGTCTCCTTCCAACTGGCTTCAGTGAAAGCTACACATTCTTTTGGCTAATCTCGAGTCGTGATTTTTTTTTTATTTTAGTCAAAGGTAGTTAGCCTAGTAAGGACTCATATTTCTTGTATCTTTCTCTTCTCCTTTGTACAGACTAGCCAACTCTGTCAGACTGAGAAGTTGAGCTACCACCAGGGGAATGGGACAATCACCACCTACCCCAGGGATATAAGATAGGAGCTATGTTAGCTCAGGGGTGTTGCTAGCCCCATTTGTCGCCCAAATGGAATTACTTTGGTGAGATAATTTTGTTTTGCATGTGCATTCCTTTACATTACACAGAGAATACTGATATTTTTGGTGCAGGAATGGCTAGTAAGCAATGATTTAAGAGCTGGTGACATTTGTTCTGCTTGGTTATAAAATTACTATGGACCAGAGGCTGATAGGTGCTTTCTATTTCCCCCTTTTAATGGTAGGAATATTTACTGCGGATTTTCTATCCAAGTAACACAACTACAGTCAAGGGTGTACAGGTCAAAGAACTTGTGTTTTTAGTTTATAGATGAAATCATACATTTTTGTTTCTGATGATATGGTTTCAAATATGCAATGGTGTGGATATATTTTGTATGTTGGAAGATAGACAATAGAGAAAAAATGGCTGATTATGTTACAAATATCCATTCTTTTCTTTACCTCATTGTGGATAATATAGCTCATCTTTGTATCATTGTAGTTAAGGAGATACTAAAAAATGTGGTACAAATTGAGGCTTCAAATGCATTTGTTTGATGATCATGTTTGCCCTTTTGTATTGTGGCTAATGTCATAGGATGACCAGATAAAATAGATTCTATCCCTCCTCCTTAGGCCCCAGTGTTAGATGCAAGAAACCTGGCTGCCTCAACCAATAAATCTGCAGCCTAAAGTAGAGGTGAGTGTGTCAGTGAATTTACAGATGCATGAGAAAGTCATAGATAAATTCTCTGCTGTGCAAATTCTATTTTTGTGATGATGTAAGTTGCAGCAAAATCTGGCCTATGGTTTTGATTTATGAAATTATTATATTGTAAAAACAATAGAAACAATATAGCATTTTGGTGTTGGAAAGAGAGGAGTAACAAAACCTAAATACAATCTATAGTCCCAGATAGAAGATCAGCAATGAATGAAAATCCAGCATGAGGCATGAGGAAAGACCAACCTCTTTCCAAGTTACTGGTCAAGAGAGTCATAGAGATCCTCAGAACAATGCAGGCTATAGCTATTGCCCATGGTTGAGTTCTAGAGGTTGAAGGTATGTCTCTATTGCTGATAACAACATAGACTTTGGACACAGAATTTGAAAGATTCAAGCTGGAGCTGACACGAAAGCTTCCTCCCCAAGGACTAACTTTCCCAGGACCAGAAGGCACTATGTAAATTGCTGAAGGAAAACCACAAGCAGTAGTCCCCCTAAACTGTGAAATTTATGAACTGCAACAATGACCAGCATAAGATATTCCTATAGGTGCAATAATAGCACTAACAAGTGGATGGTAACTAATAATTCTTTAATTGTATTTAAGGTCCTTTCAACTGGAAAAAAAATCTTGCTCTAGTATCAATATTAGAAACTTAGCCAACTATCAGCAGCTACTGAGGTCATGGCTTTTGGACGAGATTCTATCACTGCCAAGTTTATTAGATCAGGATAATTCCTAAGTTCATTCTAAATTCTCATCTTTATAGCTGCAGGCAAGTTCAGTTCTCTCCTTTCATCAAAGATGCTTCTCTTTGCAGTAGGTGGGGACTATTACAGAAAAAAACAAGTAGTCAAAATGCAGAGAAGTGATCATGGATGACCAGCTCCAATGGTTGTATCTATAGCATCCCTACACCTAAGGGTCAGAAACATAGAGGAAACGGATGCTGAAAGTTTGTAAGAACCAGAGGACCAGGATGTCTGCATGAGACTGTGTCTCCTAGAAATGATAGGGGAGCTACCCCTCTAATCTCAGAAGATATGACGTCCTAAATAACACCTGAACAATGGCGACACCAAGAGGCCACCTAATGTGGAAGGGGGAAATCTCTTGGGCCTCCACCTCTGGACGAAGGACTTCTGACAACTAAAGACTGCTGAGAGAGGGAGACTTAGTCTCCCCCGCCCCGGGAAGAATTTCCTTATTGGGAATTTCCCTATCCAATATCAATTGGTCAGTCACAAGCAACACTAAACAGATGCAACAGGTTTTATACATATAGATATATTCAAATAAAAGGGGTCATGAACTTGAGAGATATTAGGGGGCATGGGAAAGAGAGGTTAGAGGGAGTAAAGGCAAGGGAGAAATTATATTTTAATCAAAATAAAAGATGTCTGCCAGACTGGGAGGAGACAACAGGAGCCTGCCCAGTGCCATTAAGACTGAACAAGAGACAAAGATCTAAATGTCCACCTGGGCTCTCCAAAGTGGCCGGGAGGAGACCAGACGGTCAGGCTCTATTATGGTGAGCAAATGTATGGTGGGGTGTGAGGGACAGAATGGTTCATTACTGGTGGGAAAAGGCAGATCCAACGAGGTGAAGGTAGTGAGGAGTGGGATGAGTGGGTGGCTTACTTGTTACCAACGGTCTTGGTGATGTCCAGGCCTGGGCTGCTGCTGAGGGCCATGTCTATGTCCCTGCCTCTTCTGCAAACATGGTCAGCACTCGAGAGAGCATGTCTTTCACCTTGCCTGAGCAACATGACAGAGCTGGCCTAGTTGGCAAGAGTAAACTGGTCTCGGGGGCATGGGAGTGTGAAAACTGGCCATGTCCTCCTCATCTGCCATGTGATGGGCAAGAGAAAGATGCCCCCCAGTCATCCCTCAACACCTGCGTCAGCTCTTCCTTGCCTTTTGCCCCTCATATGCCATACAGTTATGGTGTATGAATGGGGTTCAGGGGAGTTGCCCTATCTCCCCCTCACCTCCTGTGACAGGGTATGAGAGCTGGTCCTGAGATCATGAGTGTTCACGAGCAGGCCCAGTATCTCACCTACTGCAGCACTTGGGAGAGCATGCCCTGCACCTCAGGGCCCCAAGGGTCTTATCTATCATGCTCTGGCTACCTGCAGCAGATGGAAAAGTGGTCCCTTGGGTCATGAGAGTGGAGGAGCTGACCCTGCCGCTCACTGACTGTAGCCCTCGAGAGAACAGGCCCTCCATGCCTCCTAACCAGCATAGTAGTTCTGACCCTGTTGGTGGGGGTGAGAGTGAACCTGCCCTGAGGTTATGAAAGTGGACGAGCTGGCCCTGGACCCCTTCTCTGCCATGTGGTGGCAAGGATGAGGGAAAGATGCCCCCCTACCCTTTGCCACCTGTGGCAGGTGAGAGAGCTGGTCCTGCCCCTCAGCAGTGGCACCACTCCAGAGGGCAGGTCCTGCCCTTCACCTGGATGTCAAAATAGAGATGGCCCAGTTAACTGGCGTGAGTAGGCCAGAGAATGCGAGTGTGAGAGATCTGGCCCCGCCCATGGTCTACCATAAGGTGGTGTGGCTGAGGGAGAGATGACTCCCCCCACTGCCTATGGCAGGTGGGAGAGCTGTCCCTGAGAGCACAAGAGCAAGAGAGCTGGCCCTGTCTTTCACCAGCTGCCGTACTCAGCAGAGAGGCCCCTACACAAGTTACCTGGGTAACACAGTAGAACTGACCCTGCTGGCGTAGGTGTAGATGAGCTGGTCTTGAGGTCACGACAACAGGAGAGCTTGCCCACCTCCTTCTGATTACTGCATTGGGGGAGCTAGCCAGAGTGGAGCTGGAGAGCTCACGCTGGTGTTGAGGATGAGGGAGAGCTCAACCCAGCAACCACCCAGGACCAGAACCAGGGTTATGAGTTGTCCCAACATATGCCTCACCCATGATCTGCTGAAGCAGCCTGTCTTGCAGACCCGAAAATGAAGAGTCTCCATGACACAGGACTATCACAGGATATCCATGAAGTGTCCCAGTGCAGACCCAATTTCATTAGTGAAGCAGAAGCCAGAGGCCTTGAGCCAGACCAATGACTCATTGCAATGCGTGCTTGCAGGTGAGGTGCATGGACTAAACATGTAAAGTGTGTCACATGACAGCTTCCATGACAAGAATTTTCTTTTCCTTTAAATTCTGGTTTATCTTGGGGGAGGGGAGGTACAAGGGCAGACAGAAGATTTGAAGGGCAGAGAGATGAGTGAGATTGGGATGCATGATGTGAAATCTACAAAAAAATCAGTAAAAATATAAAAGAAGTCTGGTTTTTGAATCCAATGGATTCTCTGTTTTCTTTTTTTTTTTTTTTTGAACTGGATGATTTTGGTCAACTTCTATTCTATGACAAGAATCATGGCACAAATATGAGATATTATCCATAGAATCATGTGTTTGCACACTTGATCTTTAGTGTTGAACTCTGGGCATATCATAGAACCTTTAGCTTGTGAAACCTTTTTTGAGGAAATTGGCCACTGGGGTGGCCTTGAGGTTGTATAACCTGTCTCATCACTGGGGTGGCCTTGAGGTTGTATAGCCTGTCTCATCACTGGGGTGGCCTTGAGGTTGTATAACCTGTCTCTTTCTGGCTCCCTCTCCATTTCCTGAGTATGGATGTATTATAACAGCCAGCCTCTGACTCCTGCCACCTTGCCTTCCCTTACTACCATGTTTTCTCAGCTCTATCTCTCTGAAGTTGTGTCCCAATATAAGCCCATTCTCCCTTAAGTTGCTTGGATATCTTACCGCAGCCACTGGCAAAGAAATTAAGGGAGTGTTCTTGGTCTGCAGGGTCCAATGTGTCAGTGTCTAATCACTTTGGGAATGCAGAGTGGGAGTGAAATTGGGCCTCACTTGAATGCACTCACTTAGTAGTGCATGCTGCAGAGTTCTATTTGTAAGCTTAGAGAATTGCCACACATAGTTCACCATATGGCAGAGCTGACTTTGTTAAGGGAGCTATTGTATTTGAAAAAAGTCAAAAACATTCACTAAATCCCCAAATTTCTCTTTCCCCCTACTTTCATGGTTTCCATGACAACATTTCACAGCCCCCTGTTACACTTTAAATGTAAACAATTTTTACAAAAGAATGCTCTGAAGATTTGCCAGAAAGATGAAAATACAGAGTGGTGCTTCACCTTCTGATTCCATGACGGAGGTGTTATTACGCTATGACAAAGGCTAACAAGGAACACAATTTTAGGGCCCGAGTTATCAGACTTTTTAGATAGTTCCAGTGATTATATAAATGTTCACTATTAACCCTTAAGTTCTAGATAATTTTTGATGTGAGCAAATATCTATATATGACACTGATGTGTTTGAACAATCCTTCAATGTTTTGCTTCTTTAGCGATATATGATATACCCTGATCTTTGTATTACTAGATGAGAGACAGAGGACCGCTGTGTAAACTTCTCCCTCATTAATTATTAGGATGCAAATATTCGGGTGATATCTTACACTTTATTGAAGGTCATATGTTGTTTTTGTTTGCAAAGTACTGTCTAGTCCATGACATTATTATGTACATCATGAATACTACCAGATTCTGGTAGACTACATGTAGTTCCAGTGGTCTTCAGTGTTGTATGTTCTAAGCTTTGATGCAAAGACATCGTAAAGTTGGTACTAAGAAAGAAAATTCCATATGTGTCTCATCTTACAAATATACCACATACACCACTACATAGTCGCTTCCCATTCTCTGTAGAATAATGCCATACTGCCTTAAAAGGAATAACATTTGACGGATAGGTTTGATGTAAACAGGCATTGCTTTTTTTTCACCTGTGTATTTCAGTGTGTAACACTTTTTTCCTGGCTAGTAATTAGCATAACTAAAATTGGCTCAACATTAACAATGTAATAACTATCTAGAGCAGAAGAATTTCATCCAGATTTTCAGTGTTGTTTCTAAGATGAAGATTCAGTATTAAGCAGATCAAGAAGTGAGTCATATGAAAATGTATAAGATACTTCAGAAGCTAGTCTATGTGTAATAAGTCAAGTCCTCTACCTTTGTCTTCTGGTTCCCTTGCAATACGTAGGAAAGGAGTACTGTGATCCAGAGATCTTTACTGCATTTCCATTTTATTTTCTCTTCCACTATTGAAGGTCAAGATTTCTGCCATGAGTTGAAAGTTGATGGCATGAGGTGGTGCATTGATGATTCTTGTAGGGATTGCTGCATCTGCTAATATTTTCTCTCTCTGAATAATTAGAGAGCATCGACTTCAAATATGCATTAGAAACAGCAAGTTGTCAATGCTGTGTTAAAATAGGAACTCTGTGATAGACAAAAGAGGATATATTTGTGTGTGTTCCCATGATTAGTCAAATGTTTTGCAAATAGCATGTTGCTTTTTGTAGTGTACATACATTGGCATGAAAATTTTCTAATCATACATACTAAATTCTTTTTTTTTTTTTTGAGATAAAGTTTCTTTGTGTATTCTTGCCTGTCCTGGAACTCACTTTATAGATCAAGCTGTACTTAAACTCACAGAGATCCACCTGCCTCTGCCTCAGGAGTGCTGAGATTAAAGGCATGTGCCAACACCACTTGGCTTTTTTTTTTTTTTTTTTTTTTTGGTTTTTCGAGACAGGGTTTCTCTGTGGTTTTGGAGCCTGTCCTGGAACTCCCTTTGTAGACCAGACTGGTCTCGAACTCACGGAGATCCGCCTGCCTCTGCCTCCCAAGTGCTGGGATTAAAGGCGTGCGCCACCACCGCCCAGCTAAACTAGATTCTTAATAGATGGGGAAGACATCCTAGTAGAGAGTACCTTTTGGTAACAGTCCAGACAGAAGGAGGTCTGATGGAGGACGATAACTCACCTTTGCCTTCTTCCGTTCTACTGGGTACTGATTCGTCCTGCTGCTACTGCTCCTGATTCTGTCACTGACATGACAACCAGTGTTTTCAGGATTCTATCACAGACTAGGATCTGCAGGTTTCTGGAAATCCTCTAGGTTCTCAACTTCACAGTGGGGTTGCTGAGCCACCCTACACTTGTGAAGTGAGCAACAGCCAGGTTATAACTGTGGTCTAAGCATGGTAACAACTGTGGTATAATAACTCAAAGAAGCAAAGGACTAAAATAAATGCCAAGACATGAAAATAAGAGTTTGAAATTTTTAATGAAAATCCAAACTGAAACAATGCTGGTAATGAAAAAAAATGCAATGAGCCAATTAAAAAACATTAATAAAATGCCTCATTAGCAGCATATGTGACATGGAAAACAGAATCAGGGATAGAGGAAAATGTAGAGAAACTGGATTATCCAGTAAATGTCAATAACAAAAGCATATGAATGGAATATATTTTTGGGAAACCATGAAAAGATATAACTTCCAAGTTGTTGGCATAGGAGAAAAAGTCACAGTGAAGGCAGAGAATATCTTTAGTAAAATTAACCCAAAGATGCAGTAGTGTTACACATACTTTGTGGGAAACAACATCTCTCTGATTGGCCATAAGACCCACTCAACAAGTTATTGACCTTTCCTTTGGTCAATAACTGGATTAGATGTAACCCATTTCTGCAACAGGTGTCTTCATTTGGCAACAAGTATTGTCCATCTGGGACCCTATCTCCTCCAGTATTTGACAATTCCTTTTAGATCACTTTTATATATTTTTTACATTACATTTTACTTTTCCTTGCCTAATTTCCTTGGCTAAGACATTAAGTGAAATGTTATAGAAGAGGCAAGAATAGTCAGCCTTCTCTTATTTCCAAACTTGGTTGGAAGGCATCCAGTCTTTTACCCCTATGTGGTCCTTAAGCTTTCTACTTAACATGCATACAGTTTATTAAGTTTAGAAAATTCCTTTTCTAGCCTACTGAGTGTGTGTTTATCACTAAAGGATGCTGAAATGAGAGCAGATACAAACTACAGTGCTTGTTAAATGGAATATATAGCTTACATGATACAGGAAAACATTCACCAGAGCAACAGCTGCACAAACATTTGCAGAGATTTCTTTGATAAATAGATCATATCTTTATGTGTAATCATATTTGCCTATAATAATTCCTTAATTGTCTGCCTGCCATGATCTGTTTATTTACAAACATTCCAGAGGGTGATGAAAGTGGTAGTAATCATCTGTTCTGTGATCGTCTACAATCTCTCTCTCTCTCTCTTTCTCTCCCCCCCCCCCAAACTCTTTCCAGTACTGGAGCTTGAACCCAGGAACTTCTCCATGCTAAAGAAGCATCCTATCATAGAATACATCCACAATCTAATATACAACATTTTGATGGCATTACCATATAAGATTTGCAAAGAAATGTTATATAGATTTGTTTACAAGATTTGCCTTTAAAAACCAACCAAATGCATCAAATGATTAATGCTATCCCTTTATCCCATGATATGCTGTATTCATGAAGTAAGTAGAATATTCATAAGTAAGTAGATGATATTGTGCTTATTGTTAGGGATATAAGAATTTTTACTCAGAAACTGGGTTGAGGCAATTTCATAACTATGAGCTCCTTTTCTGTGATACTTCCTGAGTCTGAGAGGTGGTAGTACAACATTCACTCTGTTTAGTGCTGAGCACCCAACTATCACTTATTCTAAACACCTGAGTATCCGCAAGTCTCATCCACTACCATTTATTGCAAAAGAAAGAATCTCTGATTAAGACTGAGAGTAGCAACTTCCTATAGGTATAACCACAGATAACTGAAGATATTTAGCACCATTTCAATACAACAAAATAACATCATAAGTTTCACCCCTGCCTAAGACTTCTTCAATAATATGTTTTTGACTGGATTTAAGTATCAGAAATGATTTTCCTCATGTGGAATAGGCCTCAAGTCCCATGAAATATAAATTGGTTACCTCAAAGCAATTGTGCCACTATGGCACAAATGGACACATCTTATCTGGCAGATTGGTAGTATGGTTCATAGGATTCAAGGCTGTGGGAAACTGATGGTGGGTTTTCTCCATCAGTATCCTGTGTAGCACCTTCTGGTACCCTGAGAGCTACCCAGTAGAAAGGCAGCGTCCAGCTCAAGTCCAGATTGATCATTATATCTAACAATGGAAGTGTGTGATGTCTTCATCAATTGTTTGTTTTTTTAAAAAAATCTAGTTCTAGTAGGCAGCCAATTGGAATGGCAAGAGCTTGTATTGTTTTGTCTCTGAAGAAGAACTCCTAAGAAGCTATCCCATGTGTGACACGGAGATTTTGCTTAATAACCCATGACTTTTAGGAGCTGCATAGGAATTTTAAACTGATATAACTGATAAAGAATATATGGATTTTTAAAGTTGGCTTTCATTTTATATTATGAGATGGAAAGATTTTTAGGTCATAGTTGGGAGGTTATGATGTAATGTAACGTGTCTAGGTATCGAATTGATAAGGCGTGGGATTGAGTGGATAATATCATGATGAAATCTGAATCACCTTGGAGATAAGCCTCTTTTCTTACTTATTACTTAAAGAAGAATATCTCCTTGAAATTGATTGATGTGGGAAGACTCACCCCCTATGGGTGATACCATGCCTTGAACCTGAATCCTGAACTGTATTAAATGGAGCGAGCTCAGCATAATTATTTATTTCTTTCTGCAATGTGACCAGCTTCTGCAAAATCTTACTGCCATGTTCCTTGTGACAATAGAACATGTCTTTCTGAAACATAGAGGTTTGAGCCCAGATCAATCATTTCTACCTTAAATTGCTTTTCAGACTATCTTTATTACAACAACTGGAAAATAAAAACAACTTCTATACTTGTCTCTGGGAATCAGTGGCATTTCATTAGTATTTTAATAAATGAAGCTTGCCTGAAGATCAGAGAGTAAAAAAAACCCACTGGCCAGTCTTACAGACCAGGCAGTGGTAACACACACCTTTAATCTCAGTAGCTATACTAGTTGCCATAGAAACTGGGCAGTGCATGCCTTTAATCCCAGTTGTGTCTGCGTTTAATACTAGTGAGGATTCTAAAACAGAATGAAACAGCTCTCAGGCACAATCTCATTCTTAGATTCCTGGAGGCGGGATAACCATTTTGAACGGAGATAGAGGTAAGAGCCAATGGCTGGCTGTTTTGCTTTTCTGACCTTCAGGTTGAATCCCAATTCCTTTCTCTGAGTTTTTATTAATTGTGCTTCACTCTCTCTCATTTATCTATCATCTATCTATCTATGTATCTATGTATCTATCTATGTATCTATCTATTTATCTATCTATGTATCTATCTATGTATCTATCTATGTATCTATCTATGTATCTATGTATCTATCTATGTATCTATGTATCTATGTATCTATCTATGTATCTATGTATCTATGTATCTATGTATCTATGTATCTATCTATCTATCTATCTATCTATCTATCTATCTATCTATCTATCTATCTATCTATCTATCTATCTGCTTTCTAAAATCTATTTATCATCTCTCTATCACCTATTAAAAAGGTATAAAACTGTTTATTACTCACAAATTGGACTTAAAAGGCAAGGGCACGCCCCCAGCTGAGTGCAGAACAGCCTGAGCAGGTTGTGGGGAGGATTTGGTGTTGTGATTAGAGACCATAACCATGATCAGTGTCCCTGCTAGCTGATGTTTCCAGTGTTTGAATCTCTACCTTTACCTCCATTCACAGTGTTTAAGAAAAGGATATATAGGGTTTTTGTTAACTTGCTCAGATATGGGAATCAGTAGGCAAGATATGCATCTCAGTTGATAAAGTGCTTGTCTAGTGTGCATGGAGCCTTGTGCCACATAAACTATCCATGGTGGTATACGCCTATAATCATAGCACTGTGAGTTGGAGGCAGGAGGATCAAGAATTCAAGGTCATCTACTGGATCGTAAGAGGCTACTGAGAGAGAATGAGGGGGAGTAAGGGGGGTGGGATTTGATATTTTCAGTCGTGAAATGAACCAAAACCAGCAAAATTGTTCCAGACCTTTTATAGTTTATGTTTTTCTTTCTTTGGTGTAAACACATAGATTTGGAAATGTCAAGTAATAGAATAAGCACATACATATATCTAAACTACTTTTGAATCTTTTCCAAAACACATTTTACTTATTCTATTTTAAAAATCAGTATTTTAATTATTTGAGAATTTAATGTAATGTATTTTGAACACATTGAGACCCCTTGAAACTCCTCTCATACTATTCCTTTCACCTTCAAATTCTTTCCCACCCAAATTTTTTATTTCCTCTTCTTTTTTTCTCCTTTTCCCCATCAAGTCCGAGATGTATTGCTCAACTAGTTTTTGGAGTGGGGACTCCTTGAACTTATAGTATATTTGAAAATGTGTTCATTTTTATTTTATATGTATGAGTGTTTGCCTGTGTGTACACCATGTATATGTCTAGTGCTTGAGGGAACCAAGAGAGCATCAGATGCCCTGTGGCTGGAGCTTTGGATGATATTGAGATGCATTGTGGGTGCTGGGAACCAAATCAAGGTCCTCAGGAAGATCAGCGATTGATTTTACTTCCTGAGCCACTTCTGCAGCCCTAAACTGTATTTTGTGTAGCTGTTCGATGTTACCTTAGATCACATAGATGATTGTTTCAGTTTTGTTTATTCTCTGTTGTCTTTTTATTTTGAATAGTAATGGCTGTTTATTTACATTCACTAATTCTTTCTTCTAAATCTTATTTTCTGTTGCTGTCATAGAATCCTCCGACAAGTTCAACTTAAGGGAGATAACTTGTCAACATTTCTGTTCTTTACGGAAAGCACAGGAGCCAGAGAGAGCTTCTCACAATGCCTCCATATCCAAGAGGCAAGAGAACAAGGAAGGAACACTAGAGCTCAGTCCGCTTTCTCCATTTTACACAGTTCAGGATTCTCTGCCTAGGGAACAGACTCATTCCCAACTAATATGGGTCTTCCCACATCAGTCAAGGTGATCAAGTCTCGCACTGCCAGAGGAAGTCCATCTCTTAGGGATGTCTGTAGAGATGAAAGTTTACCCTAACTCTTATACCTATAAAATACTATAGTATTTTATTTTCAATTAATCCTATTAATCCAGTATATTTTTCCATCTCAGTTATTCTAGTTTTTATGTCTAGAATTTCAGTGCATGTTATATAATTTATCTCTCAAAATATCCAATATTATCTTATTTTTCCTGAACTTAATGCCTGTTTTCTAGATTCTGATTAGTTTTACTAGCTTATTTTTTTCGTGTCACAGGTTGCATTTTTTCCCTACTCTTTCAGAGTTGATAATATTTTACTGGTGAGTAGGCACACTGTGTGTTTTGCCATGTTCGATCTTAGGAATGTTATGTCACTGTGGTTGAGTTTTGCTTGGGGTTGGCATTAAACTTCTTGAGAACTGTTTGAGACATAGAGTTGTGCTTTTAGGTTTTGTTGGTTGAGATGGAACTAGCACTGTATTCAGTTTAAGGTTAATTTTCCACACTATTGAGCCATGACTCTTCTTGGTATAGTAACAGATAGTTCCCCACATATGAGGTGTCCCACTATGGCTGCTGATGGAACTGCTGCTTCCAGCCCATTCTCCCTCTAAGCACCATTCCCTTATTCTTTGAAGTTCTTTCTGTTTCTCATCTTCCTTTTCCCTTGCATGCATGTTCTGACCTGTACTCCACTCAGCACTTAAAGAGAACCTACACGGACCTTGCAAGCTTTTGTATGTTTATCTTTTTGCCTCTTTGGTATTCTTTCTCAGGGACTCTAATATTCATGGTGTCTCAAGACAGCAGGATATCAACCCAGGGTGACCTCTGAGATCTGTCTGGGCTTCTCATCTCTTGACTCACACCCGAACACTTTCTCCAGACAGTTGACGGGGAAATCACTTGTTTACATCATTTTCCTTCAGCCTTTCAATAATTACCACCCATCAACGCCTGGTGTCTAGTCTCCTCCATATCACTGATCCAGTTATAGCAGCAGATTAGATTTCAAGTTTCTTAATAGATATTAGTTAGAACAGTAGGTGGTTTTTGTTTGTTTGTTTGGCTTATTTTTTGAGATATGATTTCTCTGTTGTAACAGCCCTGGCTGTCCTGGAATTCATGCTATAGACCAGGCTGGCCTTAAACTCACAGATATTCTCCTGACTCTGCCTCCTGATTACTGGATTAAAGGCATGTGCCACTATAACCAGCTAAACACTAAGCTTTTTTATTTGAATTTAAAAGCATAGTATTCAATGTTAATATGTTTGTAGTAAAATTATTACATATATGGAGTTATTAAATTTTCTTAATTTATTAAAAATATATCAATTTCCTAATTTTATTTCATAGAATTTTTCTAAGAAAAGAATTTTAATTGTCTATAAATATTTACATAAAATTCTCTGTATTAAAAAAGTTTTGTAATGCTTACAAAACAAGACTATATAAACCTTTAGTAACAAGATAATCTTAGCAAACTGGTCATTAATTTATTATTGAGCCATTAAAAAAGAACATTCAAGAAAAAGGTGAATCATAACTACACTTTTATATACTTGAGATACATAAAGAAGGCTATAGAATTATAAAATTATCTAGGTGATTAAAAGTTTGTGAAGTGGTGAGATGGCCAGACAATTTGAAGTCCTTGTTGCTCTTGCAGAGGACCCAGATTCAGTTTCCAGAACCCATATGGTAGCTTACATTCATCTGTTACTCTAGGTTTTGGGAAATCTGGTGCCATCTTCTGACTTCCTTGACATGATGTATGTATTATTTTACATACAATACAAATATTTTTCTTGTATAGTATTTTATTTTCAATTAATCCTATCTATACAATGTATATTTTTCCGTCACCGATACTCTAGCTTTTATGCCTAGAAGTTCAATGTTTGCCACCATATAAACAAAATGAAAGAAAAAACCTACATCATCATTTTGCCAAAGACTGAAAAAGCCTTCTACAAAATTCAATACTCCTTAATGGTAAAAGTCTAGACATCAGGAATACAAAGGATATACCTAAACATAAAAAAAAAAGATATACAACAAGGTGATTCCCAACATCAAAATAAATGAAGAGAAACTCAAAGCAATTCCAGCAAAATCTTGAACAAGACAAGGCTGTCCACTCTTTCCATATCTGTACAATATAATACTTGATTTTCTAGTTGGAGCAATAAGACAACTAAAGGAGATTAAGGGGATACTGGAAAGGAAGAAGTCGATGTATCATTATTGGCAGATTATATGACAGTATGCATAAGCAACCCCAAAAATCTTACCAGGGAACACCTACAGCTCTTAAGTACCTTTATTCAAGTCCCTGGATAAAAGATTATCTCAAAAACAATCAGTAGCCCCCGATATACAAACAATAAACTAGCTGAAAAAGAAATCAGGGAAACAACACCCTCCAAAACAGCCATAAACAATACAAAATATATCAGGTTAACTTTAACCAAGCCAGTGAAAGACCTGTATGACAAGAATGTCAAATCTTTGAAGAAAGAAATTGTAGATATCAGAAGATGGAAAGATCTTCCATGCTCATGGATCATCAGGGTTAAGATAGTAAAACTGACCAGCTTACCAAAAGTAATCTAAAGATTCAATGCAATCCCCATTAAAACCCCCACACAATTCCTACAGACCTTTTAATAAAAATTCTCAACTTCATATGGAAATAAAAAACCAGGATAGCTGAAACAATCATGAAAAATAAAGGAATTTCTGGAGGTGTCATGATCCCAGATCTCAAGCTCTACTCCAGGGCTATAGTAATAGAAACAGATAGGTGAGTCAATGGACTAACATTGAAGACCCAGACTTATATCCACATACCTATTGTCTATCTGAATGTTGACATGTAGAAGAATGCAAATAGATCTGTATCCATGTCTATCCTAATCTATCTGCACAATACTCAAGTCCAAGTGGATCAAAGACCTCAACATAAATCCAGATACACTGAACCTGATAGAAGAGAATCGGTTTCTAGCCATAAATAAAAGACATTAAGCATATAATGTGTGATCCTATAGAAGTTAAATAAGAAAGTGAACCCAAAGAAAATCATATAGTCATCCGCATGGAGAGGGGGAAGTAGACAAGATTGCAGGGCAAAAACTGGGAACTTGCAGGTGAGGTGGCATGGGGCAAAGGGGAAATGGGATGAGAAATATGAGAAGGGGAGGATGGGAGGAGCTCGGGGTATTGGGATGGTTGGGATATAGGAAGGATGAATACGGGAGCAGCGAAGTATATATCCTATCTAAGGGAGCCATCTTAGGGTTGGCAAGAGACTTGACTCTTGAGGGGTTCGCAGGTGTCCAGGAATATGTCCCCAGCTGGTACCTTGGGCAACTAAGGAGAGGGAACCTGAAATGACCCTATCCTATACTGATGAATATCTTGCATATCACCTTAGAACCTTCATCTGGCGATGGATCGAGGTAGAGACAGAGTCTCAATTTGGAGCAACGGTCTGAGCTCTTAAGGTCCAAATGAGGAGCAGAAGGAGGGAGAACATGAGCAAAAAATCAGGACCACGAGGGATGCACCCACCCACTGTGACAGTGGAACTGATTTATTGGGAGCCCACCAAGGCCAGCTGGTCTGGGACTGAATAAGCATGGGTTGATTCCGGACTCTCTGAGCATGGCGGTCAATGAAGACTGATGAGAAGCCAAGGACAATGGCACTAGGTTTCAATCCTAATACATGAACTGGCTTTGTGGGAGCTTAGCCTGTTTGGACGCTCACCTTTCTGGACGTAGATAGAAGGACCTTGGTCTTCCCGCAGGGCAGGGAATTTGGACTGCTCTTCAGTATCGAGAGGGAGGGGGAATGGAGTGGGGGGAGGAGAAGAGGAGTGGGGATAGGGGGAGGGAAGTGGGGGGAGGGAGAAATATTTGGGAGGAGGGGAGGGAAATGGGAAACGGGGAGCAGGTGGAAATTTTAATTAAAAAAGAATAAAAAAAAAAAGGAAAAAAAAAGAAGAGAAAGCGAAAAATAGCCTTGAATGCATTGGAACAGGAGACTACTACTGTCTAAACAACAATAGTTTAGACACTAAGATCGACAACTAATAAATGGCATCTCATCAAACTGAAAGGCTTCTTTGCAAGGCAAAGGACACTGTCCATAAGACAAAATGGCAGCCTACAGAATGGGATAAAATCTTCACCCATACCACATCTGACAGAAGGTTGATCTCCAAAATATATAAGGACTTCAGGAAACAGATATCAAAAACCAAATAATTCAATTTTAAAATGGGGTAGAGTTATAAACAGAAAATTCTCAACAGAAAAATTTCAAACAACTGAGAAGTGCAATGTTCAACATCCTTAGCCATCAGAGAAATGCAAATCAAAATGACTCTGGGATTCCATCTTACTCCAGTCAGAAGGACTAAGACCAAAAACATAAGTGATAGCTCATGCTGGAAATGTGGAGCTATGGGAACACTCCTCCATTTCTGGTGGGAGGGCAAACTTGTACAAGCATGTTGGAAATCAGTATGACAGTTTTTCTGAAAACTGAGAATCTATCTACCTCAAGACACAGCAATACTACTCTTCATTATATACACAAAGGATGTTCAGTCATATCACAAGGGCACTTGCTCAACTATGTTCATAGAAGCTTTATTTTTAAAAGCCAGAATGTGTAAACAACCTAGATGCCCCTCAACTAAAGAACAGATAAAGAAAAATGTGGTACATTTCCATAATGCAGTATTATTCAGCTGTTAAAAACAATGATATTATGAAATTTGAAGGCAAATGGATGGAGCTAGAAAAGATTATCCTGTGTTAGGTAACTCAAGCCAGGAAGATAAATGTAGTATGTTTGCACTTATAAGTGGATATTAGCTGTAAAGTAAAGAAGAGACAGGCTACAATCCACAGGCCCAGAGAGGCTAGGTAACAAGCATAGCTCTTCCTGGGAAGAGAAATAGAAGAGATTTGTGGATGAACAGAGAGCAGTTGTAACAGGAACATGAGTGATCTGTGTGGGTCAGAGAGAGTACTGAAAAAGAAGACCGGAGAGGGGCTCATTTCAGGGTCAGGTAGAAATCTGGTACAAGGAAAACTCCTAGGAATCTACAGGGATGATCCCAGCTAAGATTCCTAGCAAAATGGGATGTATAGCCTGACCTGGCCACCTCCTGTGCAGGCAAGATTACCAGTTGCTGTTTCGGGTAAAGTCACATAATCTACAGTCTGTCTTGCCTATGGGATGTGTTGGGTTAAGGTTACGGCAGGAGCTAACCAATGACTAGTCCACTCTGAGACTATGCTAAGAGAGTGAACCCACCCTGACACTGCCTAGGGCATTATCACCCTGGGACTGGACAACCCAGAGACCTATAATAGAACAAAACATGACTGAAGAAAAGAATGACAATGGAATGATATGTAGTAATATTTTGCTATATTTATAGATTAGTGCCTAGCCCAGTAGTCATCAGATAGGCTCCATCTAGAAACGGGTAGAAACAGATCCAGAGGCCTACTGCCTAAAACTTGTATTAAGTTGAGCTCCTGGAATTTTGCTGAGGAGAGGGAGGAAGAATTATCGGAACCAAAGGGGTCAAGGACATCACAAGAAAACCCACAGAATCAACTAATCTGAGCTCAAAGGTGCTCAGAAACTGAACCAACAACTAGGGGGCCTGCACGCAACTGTCGTAGGTCTTCTGCGTTTATGTTACACTTTTGTAGTTTGGTCTTCTTGTGGGACTCCTAACACTGTGACAGGGGCCATCTCTGACTCCTTTGATGGCCTTTAGGACCCTTTTGCTCATACTAGGTTGCCTTGTCCAGCCTTAATACAAGGTGAGTTACTACAACTTGATACGTCATTCTTTGTTGCTATCCATGGAAAGCCTACCTTTTTTGAATAGGTACATGGTGGGGGAGTGGGTAGAGGGAATGCAAGGAGGGATGGGAGCTAGAGTTTGGGAGGAGAGGAGGGAGGTGAAACTGAGGTTGAATGTAAAATTAATAAAGATAATAACAATAGCAATAATAATAATGAATGCTACATAGTGTTGGTGCACACCTTTAATCCCAGTGCTTGGGAGGTAGAAGGAGGCAGATTTCTGAGTCTAAGGCCATATTGGTCTACAGAGTTCCAGGGCAGCCTGGTCTAATCAGCGAAACCTTGTCTCAAAAGTAAAATAAAAAATAAGAAAAGAATGAAGTTGAGATAGTAAAATAGAAACCAAAGGACACTATGAAGTATCATTAAAGGAAGCTGTTCTTTGAAAAGATTGAAAAACGAAGCCAATAGAATAAAAATAGAAGGGATACCCAATTTTTGTAAAGGTTGAAGTTGAAAAAATAAGATAGTTTAACAGCACCGAAGTCAAGAAAATTGTACAGGACTGTTTGGGAAAATATATTCCAATAAATTCGAAAAGCCCTAAGAAGTGGATATATAGAAACAGGGGCAGATGACCTTCCAAAACTGAACCAGAAAGATATGTAAAAGCTAATGATGTCTACAATGAGCAGTGAGATTGATGCAGCAAGAATTTCCTGCTGTGACCGTCACAGCTTAGGGATTGATCTGACTGGGATGAAAGGGAATGAAGAAATGACAGACGCATACAGAAATACGGAGACAGGTTTTTAGTAGTGTGTTTATTATACACAGCAAGCAAGAAGGAAGTGGGTTACCTGATCTCAGAAGGAGTTCTCTGAAGGGGAACAGAGTCAGGGTGCTGTCATCACAGAGGAGAAAACTGCAGTTGAAAATTTCTGTACCAGAAGTTTTAGCTAAAGGTAAAGGATTGGTCAACATCTGGACTTAGACCAAAGGAAGGCTTTGCCAAGAGGGCTGAGGCATTAAGGTCCTTAACAAATCAATGTTCATGTCATTAAAACACATTCACTCAGGACTTCTTCCACTCCTGACAGTCTACCAAACAAAGAAAGCACCATGACTGGACAGACTCATTGCTGAATAAAAAATACTTTTAAAAAGCAATGAATACCAAAGATTCTTAAGGTATTCTATAAAACAGGAAGGAAAGGAATACTTCTAAACCTACTATATAAAGCTAACATTATCCAGATACCGAAAACAAAATTAATGAAAATCAGAAAACAAACTCAATCCATTTTCTTTAACAGATACGAAACTCTTCAGTAAAATACCTGCAAACTCCTTTTGAGAATACATTTCAAAGATTATACACAATCATCAAATAGTTTCATTTTAAGTGTGCAATGATAGCTCATCATATATAAACCACTAAATATTGTATACTATATAATTATAAATATGAATGAAAATCACATGACCATTTCAATATATTTAGAAAAGACTATTGACAATCTTTAAAATAAAATCTCTAGGACAAATTAGAAATAAAGAAATATACTTCAACATATAAAGGCTATACACAAAAAAATCTATAGCCAACATTATCATGAATGGGGATGGTTATCACAGTTCAGTGGTATAACATTTGCTGAACATTCTGAAGGTTAATTCTCACTGTCAATAATTATCTGTATTTGATCTATCTATCTATCTATTTATCTATCTATCTATTTATCTATTAAAATACTGAAAGCATTTTTAGTCAAGTCAAGGGTAAGACTGGTGTGTCTACATGCTTTACTCTTTATGTAGTCCATGGATTTCTAAGAAGAGCAATATAACAAAAGAATGAAATAAATGGGATCTAACTGGGAAAGGGACAAAATATTTATTTTCAGACAATATGGTTTTATATTTGAGATCTTAAAGACTTCATTATAAAATTTATAGGTTTTAAGGACTACATTCATTAAAGTACCAGGATACAAAGTCAATGCAATGCAGCAGCTTTCCTAGATGCTATGAAGAAGCACATTGAAAATGAAGCCTGAAAAAAAATTTACAACAGAAAGAAGGAAGAACAAAATATGTAAATATAAATATAATCAGAGATCAACTCAGAATTCAGTCTTTATTATAAGTATGACCTGATAGTAAAGGAAAACATAGGGGAAACATTTCATGATCTAGGCACAGCCAATGACATCTAAATGAAATTTCAATAAGTTAGGAAATAACAAAAAGAATTGATAAATGGAATTAAATAAAAATGGCTTCTATAAAAAGAGAGAGAAAGAAAGAGCAAAACAAGTAACAAGCAAACAAACAGAAAACCAAATAACTCAACAGGTAAAGGCACTTGCTATCAAAACTTATGATCTGAATTCGCTTTCCAGAACCCACATGGTGGAATAGAGAACCAACTCCCTCCATATACATGCTGGGATGTGAGAGAGAATGTGGATGTACAGAAATAAAAACATATGGAAAAAAAGACTTCTTCAGAACCAAGGAAGTGATTACCAGAGTGAGGAGAGAGCGCATAGAAACATAGAAATCTTTAACTAGGTGTTTATCTGACAGGGATAAATCCAAAATATTATAACATTATTCTTTTTTGTTTGCTTGTTTCTATTTGTTTTTGTTCTTCAAAGTGGGGTGTATCCCTGGATTTTCCGGATCTTGCTCTGTAGACCAGACTGAACTTGAACCTGAAGATCCATCTGCTTCTTCCAAAGTCTTGTGCCACCATTTTATTCAGCCACAAAACAAACGAATTTATGGCATTTTCAGTAACTAGATAAAGATAAAAAATCATTGTATTAAGCAAGATAAGTTAGCTTCACAACTCAAGTATCATGTGTTTGTTTCATAAGAAGGATTTTGGAGGCGTGTGAAAATCACAGTGGAATTATCAGAGATGTTAAAGCAAAGGGGAGAGGCTAAGTCTACATGATTTGGGATCACTTGTATGTGGTGAAAGCTGTGATACTGCTCCTCATTTGAGCTGTTCCTGCTAAGCTTCAGTGCACACTTTCAGACTGGCCTCCTGCCTCTGTCCTTACAGGGACCTGCTCAGGCAACTTTTGTGAGGTTATGGTTCATAGCATGAAAACATCTCCCTTTCCTTATGCAAACTCTAGCAACTTGATCAGGATGTGGTGAAACGTCAGGAAGAGCACTTGAACTTGTTTCTGTTTCCTGGTTTATTTCCCTTCTTATTACATTATTTTTCTTGCTCCTACCTGGATTGTATAGTCTGATCAATGACAGGGAGGAGGTATTTTAACAGGCAAAGCCAATGATTCTCTATTAATCTTTCAGATGTTTGTGCCAGCTTATTTGAATAATGTAAGTTCAGAGAATAGATGAATTATAGTTCCCTTAAGTGTCGTGGCTTAGAAGTTCTACCCTGGTTGGCCACCTGCTTTGAGCCTCACGTCATTTCACAGGGTTGACATATGAACCCATCTCTCCTCCCTACCCTCCCCCTGCAGTAAATTGGGTTTATAATAGAAACACTAAGTCAGTATTAACCAAAGTGATACTGTCAAGTAATGTGATAAGACTCCTGGTGATGTTTTATGGTAATAGATTCTCTTTGGGTTTCCTTTCTAAGAGTAGGAGATGATGTCTCACCTCTTAAAGGGCAAACATAAAGAATGAAAGATCCTGAAGAAGGAAATTCAGGGCATACTAGACTTTCAGTATACCTTCATTCCCAACCTGGTGGAAAAAAATGATTGTCCTATTAAAATTAAATACAGACGAGGTTTATAAATAAAGATAATCTCTTGGTAGTGAAAGGAAGCTGATAACCAACAAATCCTATTTTTTCCCTCTAAACAATTGTCCCCTTAGGGCTATTTATCACAGTTATAATGGTTATATTCATTAGAGCTTTTTAATCTGACTCCTTAATACAGGAATTATATAAATGTATATTTTATTACCTTTATTGGTATCTCTTAATTTAGGGTAGACAATAGTGAAATGAAAAGTCAATGTGCAAGGAATATTAATGAACATAAAGCATGTTAAAACTGTTTAGAGGGGCATTTTTTGCTCCTTGTCTTAATTCATTTTCATGGCCTAAGGCATAAAACTCCGACGTTCCTCACCATGCTTAGATCTTTCCAAATGCATGTCTCATTCCAGGTCTCGTTTTAAATCTGTGCTAGGTGCTATAAAATATAAAACATTATTTATTTAGTAAGAAAATTGGGAATGATAAATGCACCTCTGTCATTGAATTGTTGGGAGGGTACAATGAGACACATTTAAGTGTTTAGTGTATCATCTGTCATAGGATTCATTAAGTGTCATTTATCATTACCACTATATAGCTTGATAGATAAAACTGAGCTTTAATGAATATAGTCATTTTCCACATGTGCTTATAAACAAAACAAAATAAATAAAAAAGCAAAGAGGAATCCTGATTATCCCACCACTTTAGGACCAGCATATTTATCTTTGGCTTTAGTTAGAAGAATGCATTCTATTTTTCATACTCTAGATAGGGATTATCTTGGGGTTGCTACAATAAAACAATATGACCAAAAGTGACTTGGGGAAGAAAGTGTTTATTTCAACATTCAACTTGTGGGCCATCATCCAAGGAAATCAGGGCAAAAAGTTGAGCAGGACATTAAACTGGATGAAGAAATGAAGCAGAAACTATGGGTGAATGCTGTTTATTGGCTTGCTCCCCATGGCTTGCTCAGCCTGCTTTCTTATATGCTCTAGGACTACCTGCTCAGGACTGGTAGAGGTTGAACCCTCATGCATCCATCACTGCTTAAGAAAATGTTCCCACAGGCTTGCCAACAGGCCAATCTCAAAGAGGCATTTTCCTCCATTGTGATTTCCTCTTCCCAGATAACCCAAACCTGTGCCAAGTTGACACAAAAATTAGCCAGTACAGACAGGTTAACCCTTTGCTTAATCTTGATTAAGTTTTTGGCTTTTTTAAAGATTGGACCCACATGTAAGTGTACATCAATCACGAGATGAGAAGGTAGATAGGATAGCAGGATACAGCTCAAATTTGATTATTTCATGCTGAGATCAAAATAGATGTTACTATATGTCCCAGGGAAGTTTTGAACAGAGAGCCCTGAGATCTGTGAGTTTGCAGAGTACAGACAGTGTAATGTCTTTTAGCTCTTCTTAGACAGAGGAGAGGAGAGTTCTGTTTGCACAGAAAAGTCACAGGGCTGTGTTAAAAAGAGGGCAGATGGCTTGAATTTTCTTGGCAAGCAGATGATTTAACTTGCAGAAGTCTCACACCTTGTATCTTGCTGCCTGGTGGTCTGGGCACCTCCCAGATGAATCGGTCACTCCTCCACAAAGAGAAATATACATTTACACATACATATCTTTCCAGAATGGGAAAAACAGGCAAAGTTTTCATGTGTTGGCATTTATACTGACAGCATCTTTAATTCTTAAGTATAAAGTTGTCTAGGCACCTTGTGTTCCTGAGCATGGTATAAATGCCTGAGAGTCACTTTCAAATACACAAATGGAACTGTGGTCTTATCCAGACCCACCTCTGGTAGTTTGGGGTAGAAGCATGTTTCTTTCTTTTCTTTACAAAGTAATACAGACCTTAATGAACTTTGTCAGACAGTTGCTGTGACAGAATTCACCTTTACTAATCACTCTCGTTGGATGCATGCTCCCAAAGCATGCGCCAGAAGCATTCTTTCCCTACTCAGTCCAACTTGACAGCCTCACAAAGGCAGGCAGGAGTAATCTTGCAGTGATTTCTAATGGAGAAAGGAAAGCAGATTCATGAATCAAGACTGTGTAGTTTCTCGGTTATATCCCTTTCATTGAAACACCAAATACATTTAAGGAAGAGACCCCCTCAAAGTGTGATGCCTGTAATAATAACTGCCCCAATATAAAACAGACTGAGCATCATGACCCTGTGATCTGTATGAAGTTGTAGCTTAATCAGTATATCACGATAGGATGGGACCTTGGAAGTAATAGGCTACAACCCTGAATAAGGCATACTGATCTTTGATTCTTTAATATTTGAGAAAGGAGTTTGGAGGTGCGCTGATCAGATCAGGGAATTATGATGCCCATACTACTGTGATGCTGCTGATGAGAAACCTTATTGTGGTTAAGGTTGCCTGGCAGATAATTGCCAGGATGGAGTGCTAAGCAAGCAGCCTCCGTGTCAGAGAATCTGACCTTGGGAAGATAATGAGACAAGGAGAATTCAGAACAGATGAAAGCGAAGAGTACCTACTTTATCTACTGACAGCCAGAGAACACCTTCATGCTCAATCAGTTCCCACTAATGAGACAAGATGGAGCAAGATGGAAAAACAGCAGTAACAGGCAAACTTTTTTTTTTCAGCTTAATGATCTATAACTTAGCCAGATAAAATTGTCTTTTAGGTCAGACAGCATCATAAGTCTGAGGTTAAAAAAAATAAGGAACACCTGAATCATTTAGTTTTATTTACTTTGTAAGAGGTGGAGATGTTCAAGAAAGTAATGAAATTAGGAAGGCTGGGTTGTAAGGCAGCTCCTGCATATTTTGAAGGACCAGCTTCCTGTTGCAGCTGACTGTGGAAACAGCAGTTTAAGATGGCTGTAACTTCCTTAAATGGTTCTATTCTACAAACCCTGACAGTAGCTGATTCAAAGTCCAACAGGAATTTTAACGCACATATGCCACTTTGAATTTAATTATTCTTTCTCTTCTGTTTGGCAAGCCATCACATACCTCCTGGAGACAACACTGCTATGTCCACGAAGCTGGCAGTGCCTACCAACAGATGAACTTAAGAGGCCTCTCACCGTTTTTCAGTTGAGGAAGCAGAGCCTGGGCCGTGGCAAAAATGACCGCTTTGTGAATGACCTCACACCTCTTGCAACGCATGCAAAATCTCATTGAAGGTATGCATAGTGACACTTATTAACTCCTGTTGCAGATGAAAAAGCAGAGAAATCCTAGGCATTATGAAAATTCAACAGAGTTTCATAACCTGTATGTCATAGATTATTATCTTGATCTGAGTAATTAACTGAATCGAAGATGAAGTGATTGATAGTCTTTTTGCTGAGAAAGTTGGGGAATAGAAGAGATCTGCACATGTTGTTGAAGGTCTTAAAATCATGAAAAATATTTAAAATCATGGGGATGAGAGATAAAATATTGAATAAAGCAAATGTATTTAATATCTACAGACATGAATCTATAATATACGTGTGTGTGTCTGTCTTCAAAACCATTTAATGTTGAAATTTCATTCTATCACTAACAAAATGCTAGCATGCATTAAGCTTATTAAGAGTAATTATGGACATTTACTGAAGAAATGGCAATTATTCAAAGCTATCATTAAGAGCTTATGTAAGAAATGCTAAGTCACTATCATTTGTCTCTGAAGTGGAGCTGAAGAGCAAGCTGTTCTGGGGAATGTCATCCTTTACATGCTGTGCACTGGTTTTTTTAAAATTTAATTTTTAAAGAATATTATATGTGAGTACTGATTATGATACTACCCCTTCTTTTACCCCCTCTAATCTTGTATGCCCAACTCCTCTTCAAATTTTTGACCTCTTCCTTTGTCATTGTGCTATATGCACACTCGGGTATATACAAATGCAATCTACTGAGTCTATTTGGTGTTGCTCATATATATGTGTTTGGAACTGATCACTTCATGTGGGATAACCTATCACATGGCTCGTCCTTGGAAAAGATTGATATACTCTCTCTACAAGCCATTACTTGCTTGTAGCTCTTCATCTAGTTATGGGCTTTGTAAGATTTCCCCCATCCATGTTACCATGTCAACTTGTGTAGTCATTTTGAAGGCCTTGTTTAGGCAACAATATTGCTGAGGTTTCATCTGTCCAATTTCTCTGTCCTATATAAAAGACACTACTCTGCAGTAAAAATTGCGGTCTTCTGGCTCTTAGTGTATTTCTGGCTTCTCCTCCAGAACATTCCCTGAGCCTTAAGTATAGAGGTTGTGTTGCAGATGTAGCAGCTGGAGTTGGGCAACCCACAGTCACTTCTCGTCTGTATTTTTACCACTTGCTGTTTCTGTGATGGTATTTGTCTGCTACAAGAAGACATTTCTTTGATAAATGGTGAAAGTTATATTTACCTTTGGGAATATGGGTAAGTTTTAGAATGAAGCTAAGAAGTATAATGCTTAGGATAATGGCTATAGTAGGTAGATTCTCCTTTAGGATTCATGGCCTTGCCAGCCATGGGTAGTTGGCTAGGTTTACAGTACAAAGCACAGATTCCCTTCTACTGAGTGGATATTGATTGAATGTTTGTGAATATCTTGCTGTGCTGGTCATTGCTGTTGTCCTAAGGCTTTATGGTCTGGCATGATTATCAATTGCTCTTTCCCCCCATTGGCAGCTTGTACAGCATCTTCTAATACTATGAGAGGGTTCTAGCTGATCTCTAGATCTACTTATGCCTCCTCCCTCTCATTCCTTCTGTACTGGTACCTATCCTACTTCCCCAGTTAAATTACTGCTATTTTTTATATAAATTTCTAATGATTCTTTGTGGATTTCATATCATGCAATCTGTTCCAACTTATATCCCCATCTCCCACATCTGCTCTCTGTTCTTCCAACCTCCCACCTAAATCAAAACCAAATTTAAAAGAAAAACTAAAACCCAAACAAAACAAAGAAACAAAACAAAAAGGAGGAGAATATTGTCATGGAAACTGCTGTGTGGCTTACTGAATCACACAGTAAACCCTTTAGTCTGTTCATCTTTACTTGCCAAGTGTTCATTGTCATAAGTCATTGATCTGGCTCAAGACCTCTGGCTTCTGCTCCATCACCAATAATGGTGTACTTCTTGCTTCAATTACTTAAGAATACTTTGGTATTTCTCTATTGATAATCAACGCCTTTGTTTACGGTTTGTTATGCTAGTATTGCTGTGCATTATAAATTTTGATTCCTGTCCCCATTGCAGTCTTTCTTGTATTTGTGCAGCACTAATGATAACATATTAGAGTGTAGACTTTCTATATTTCAAAGCCCCTTTTGGTTTGGGCTTTTACAAGATATATGCCCGCAATATTCTGAAATCATTACAAGATATCTTTAAGCAAAGCATAGCTGATTTTTATTCTCTCAGGATGTTGGCTATAGTGGCATTTCAAAATTGAATTAGAGTAGTTAATCAGATCATAATTGCTATCAACCATTCAGACTACGTATGCTTTGAAGATAAAAGCTATGCTGTGGATAGATATGTGCATAATGGGAGTTTATTGAATAAATAGCTGGATAATATTAGCACAGTTGTATCCATGATGTGTTACAGATATGATTTTAGGCTGACAAGGAAATCTAGACCTCGCTGCTTGTCTTGTAGTCTTCAGGGATTTACTTTTCATTTCCTCAGTGGTATGATAAAGGAGGAGATTTCGGAAGTCTTCTAGATTACTTCTATAACATGGTTTTCTTAGTGACAAGTAAAAGTCGGTCCCCTCCCCATCACCAATGATAGATAGGTATTTCTCAAAGACAGAGGGCAAGGAGTCGGTAAGATGTGGCCATGACAGATCTTAGGATGTGCATCAACCCTCAACCTTCTGTCTTGCTTTCATCGTTCACCAGATGGCTTTCCTCTTCATCTCCTTTCCTTATCTTAATTGCTTGGATAAACATTAACAAAACCTTATTTTTCATCCTTTGAGTAGCTGTCTCTAATGCCAGGGAGCATGGCTCAGAGTCATGCTGAGTGGCTCGCAGGAAGAAGCAAGGTGAGGATCACAATGTGGCAACTACTCAGACACTCATTTCCAAGCCTTTATTGGGGAAATGATTTAGCCACCTAGATGAGAGTTAGTTTCCAATTGTTCTTTGTATGTGTCCCTTGTTATGTGCATGATGGATAGTCAGGGTGACAGGCAACATCTGCCCCTGATGACATCTTATGTTGTCCTGCAGAGAGGCAGTTCAGCCCAGTGCAGGGGCTTGGGCAGCGCCAGAAAGGGATCACACACTCTAGCCAAAGCTCTGTCCTTCAAACTTGTGCGGTGACCTTACAGAAGACATAGAAGGAATCTGTAGTTTTTAGTTTTATTAATCATTTATGAATATGGAGGAAAACGACTTTTCAGCCTTTAGTGAAGGACTGGCTAATAAATCGTGGGAACATGCTTGGCAATAGAATGCTTGGAAGAAAAGAGAAAGACTGAGAGCATGCAAATGGACTTCACGTTGCATTTGTCCAGGAAGTGTAAAATTTACTCCAAACCACTTGAGGCTAAATGCATATGGTCACTGCAGAACACCTTTAAAAGATGATGCAATGTTTTGTCTGTTCTGCCCAGCTTCCTGGACAGAACATACTTGCTAGGTTCTGGGGATGGGAAAAGTGAGTGCTGCCCCCTATACAACAAATTAGTCTTATTAGAGTTCTTTCTAATGTAAAAGGCAGTTTTAGTTGAACTGAAGTTCAAAAGTCTGAGGCTTTTACTGGGAGTCAGATGACTTGGGAAGGTACACTACAGAGGAAGCCTTTGAAGAACAGACAATACCCAGCTATACTGGCAATTTTGTGCAATGCTCCTTGTGTTGGTGTATGTGTCTGTACTTTTCAGGAAAAAGCTCAGAAGATCTCATATTTAAAAAGACTGATACCTCAACAGTCTAATGTTTTGAAATATACCTTGGTATCACCCTGGGCTTCAATCTCTAACCCCCCTTCCACCATCTTTCCTGATTACACTTGGGGAATTACTTGGTCTCCCCTTTGCTTCAGTTTTCTCATCTGGCACGTGGAGTTATCACTACCTCATTTATATGCCCAGTTTTCATGTGTTGGCTATTTCCATGTGTTCCACCACTAAGGCTATGCAACTAGAGAGAAGACACATGGGCATAGGCATCAGTGCATTTAATATAGTGTCTGTTCAGGTTTAAAAGCAGGGTTCATGTATGTACATAAGCAGTCACAATGGGAGTGTGCATCTCCTTTGACTTTCAGGAAAACATATAAATTAAAAATTTAAGCAGTTCCTGGCATTGATCAAGCCTTTAGGATAAGACTGTAGAATTGTGCTTTCTGTATTTTCCAAATATTATGACACATAGCAATATAATATGTCCCCAATTTCACTCCTACCTCAAACAGAAGTTTTCTGATGAGGTTGTTAGAAGTCTGTAATGACTCCTTGAAAAAAATTGTGGGAGAAAGAAATCCACATTACATTGTATAAATTCTTTGGAACAGTAATTTAACATTTTGTTCTCTAGAATGTACCCTCTTTGATGGAGATAATTATTGCGGATGTGAGAAAAGCTGAACATGAATCATTTAAGACCTCAACATTCATAAATAATGCCCAGCAGTACTTATTCCTAAGATCGTTGTTTAGGCAGTAATTTATGTAATGAAGTTGTATTGTGTTTCAAGAAAATCAGCAACCAAGTTAACAGTTTGTTCTATGTGGAGATGTGTCAATATGGCCATTCTACAGAGATGAATATCCTTTTCCTTGGTTACAGAAGGCCATTATTGAAGCATTTGAAGGTTTATAAAGGTAGAATCATTTCAAGAATTATTTGCTTGGAGTAGTAGGGTCATGGGAGAAGTTTGAGTTAAACTATAAAATGTGCCAGCAATGATAAGCCCATGAAATCAGTCAAACTAAAAGGCATGCATAATTTTCAATTATTATCTAGAGATTAACTCACATTCATGCTTTTAACAAAACTTCATCCATAGGGAGTGATTTTGTCTAAGCTATTGAAAAGTTTCTTTCCAATAACTTTCTTTAATATCTTATGTGATTATGAAATCATTCTTTGATGTTTAAAGAGTTCATAATTTTCAAAATCAAACTGTTAGAAAAAAGAGAGAGCAATTTTGAAGCTCAAATAGCTTATATACTACTTTTCTTCAAGACCTGTGTGTGTGCATATGTGTGAGTGTTCATGTGTGTGTGTTTGTGTGTGTGTGTCTCTCTGTGTGTGTACAATAAAGAGTCTGTCCTCTAGATGGAAATGAGTCTTCCTGAAGTCTGTCCAGGAAGAGTGTCATGAGATATTTTCATGCAATGTAGATTGAATTATTTTAGAGCAGGAATGTGAACATGGGCTCCTTGAAGATGTCTAAAAAAAAAAACATAATCAAAACAGTTATCAGATTCTAACAACTTTGAGTTCTTAGAAAAGCACTTCCACAGACCACTTAGTTGTTTTAAAAAGTAAAATGAAATTTTATTTTGAAATAGTGATGACTATACAGTTGACAGGTAAGGATTTGAAGAAGAAAAACTTCTTTGAAATTTTTAATATGCCATCTCTTCCTCCTCTTCTGAAGAGTTCCCTGAGCCGCAAGGGGAGGGATTTGATGAGAACATTCCATTTAAGACTGAGTATTCTAAGGTCTCTCACTCTGCATATCTTCTAGCTGTGAGTCGCTGTATTTGTGCCCATTTACTGCAGGGAGAAGCTTCTCTGATGATGGCTAAGAAGGAAGTGAATCTATGAGTATAACAGAATGACTTTTTATTACTATGTTCCTTTAGTAGAGCAGAATTATTTGGGTTTCCTCTGGGTCCCTGGTCTATCTAGTCTCAATTTCTTGGTCACCCAAGTAGTATTGGACTTGGGTTCCATCTCATGGAGTGGGCCTTAAATCCAATCAAATATTTGTTGGTTCCTTCCACAAGCTTTGTGCCACTATTCTACCAGTAGGAAGGTGAATCACCCTTGTAGACTGAAGGGTTTGCCGCTTACTAGTGTTTACCTTTCTCCTTTGATAGTATACAGAGTACTTTCCTATACTTTGAACACTCATAAATAGGGGTGAAGGCTCTAGATAGGTGCCTTCTCTGTGCTCCTTGAGTTCTGTAGCTGTTGACTCCAACAACAGACCCTTATAGTCAGTTTTTAGAGAGCAATCAATAGCCTTGACAATAGCCTAAGACATTTGGGGGTTCCCATGCGACCCTTTGGCCAACAACTCAATTAGATATAAGTCATTTCCGGTCCTAGGAAGCTTCATTTGGTGATGAGAGACACTCAGTTGGGGCTTTGTATCCCCCCATTATTTTGCAATTTCATTTAGATTACCTTCATATTTGTATATATTTTATACATATTATTGGTTTCTAACATATTAGGCTTCCGTACTACCACCCAAATGACCCTCAGTTATAGCTGAATGGGATTGAGGACACCAACAACACAAGCCTTCTAAACACGCACTACCGACTCACATGTAAACACACAGCCTGGGGAAGCATGCCTAGAGCCGAAAAGGGAAGCTGGCATATGCCCTTTGCCCCATTCCTCACCCAGAAGCTATCTCCAACTGACAAGAGCCATTTGCAAATGAAAAAGTTACTTTTCTCCATGGGAGTCTCACTGTCTGTAGGGACGAACCACTCTTAAGGGTAGGCATCAAGCTCAGGTAGATGGCCAGCAGAAAACAATCACAACAGCAGACTCGCAGGTTCTTCATTTCATAGTGTTGAGTTAGGGTATTCTTTATTTTTTCTTAACCTTACATGTCCTTTATGGCTTCCAGTTTTGTGTTTTGATGGGATTCCTGTGAGTATAAATGTGTGTGTCTCTGCACCTGTATGTGTTTCTTGTGCTTTTTCTTGGGCTGTTTTCCTTCTGCTTTTTGCCCTCTGTCCTATTCTTATTTTTTGTTGTTGCTGTTATTTTACTTTCTTTTTGTACTTTCTTATATTTTATTATTATTCCTTAGATGCCTGTTTATTTTCTAAGAAGCAACAGAAAGTTTGTGAATCTGGATGGAGGGAGAGGCAGAGAAGAAATAGGAAGAGTAGGTGTGTGGGAAACTCTGATCATGATACATTGTATGAAAATAATCTATTTTGATAAAAGAAAAAATTATTTAAAAATTTAACATAGTATCTTGAGAATTTCACGTTTCATATGTTCATATTTAACCTCCATTATTCCCCCCCACCTCCTTACTCAAAAGCTGTACTCCTTCAACTTCATATCTCTTTCTTTTCTTAAATAACCTACTTAGTTCATTTGTGCTGTCTTTTTACTTATGGGAGTGAGGCCAAAAACAAGAATGTGACTGACAAATCAATGGCAATGCATGTGCTGGTTTGTATGAAAATATCCTCCATTGACTCATATGGAGTGGCACTATTGGGAGGTGTGGCCTTGCTGGAGTGGTATGCCTCTGTTGGAGGAAGTGTGTCACCAAGGAGGTGGGCTTTGAGCTTTCAGAAGCTTAGGTCTGGCCCCACAGCTCACTTTTTCTCTTCCTACCTGCAGATCCAGATATAGAACTCTCAGCTCCTTCTCCAGTGCCATGTCTGCCTGTGTGCTGCCATGTTTTCTGCCATGATGACAATGAACTAAACCTCTGACCCTGGAAGACAACTCTAATCAAGTATTTTCTTTTATAAGCCATGGCCGTGGCATCTCTTCACAGCAATAGAAACCCTAATTAAGAAAATGCAACTAAAGAAAACTGACTGTACTTCTCCAGAAGACAGTTGTCAATATTCCCTTAGTTAGGGGTGGGGCCTTATGAGATCTTTGCCCTTCACACTAGAACATTGACAAGACAACCATAGGCAGGGTGAGTTCACGAGCGCAGCAGTCCTCTCATGCTCAGAAGAGGCTTTTTATTCCCTCCTCACCCACCTCTGGCTCTTACAATCTTTTTGCCTCCTCTCCTGCAATGGTCCTTGAGTTTGGGAGGGATTGTGATATAGATGTCAGATTTGTGGTTGAGCTTTCCACTAACAGCTATTCTGTACTTTATCTGGTTGTGAGTTCCTGTATTAACCACCACCCACAGCACCAAGAGACTTCTCTGGTGAGGCCTGAGAGTTGCATGGATCTCTGGATTTACAGATATTAATTCAAAAGGGCACTTTGATACTATGTTCATTTAGCAAACGATAGTAGTGGATTCAGCCCTGGAACCTGTGAGCTCTCAAATGGGGAATAATGGGGAAAGGGGTTTAAATTGGTTGAAGGATGGAAGCATTTGGCAGAGGAGGAGTTGTGGGGAAAGGATAACACTAAAATCTTAGGAAAAGCAACAGGGAAAATTACTACTTTAAAATATTTAATTTATTTTATGTGCATGGCTTTTTTGCCTGAATGTTTGTCTCTGTGTCAGTTCCATGTCTTGTGCCTGAAGTGGCAAGAAAAGGACTTTGAATCCTGTGGAAATGGGATTACATAAGATTGTGAGCTCCCACGCAGGTGCTGAGAACTGAACCTGGGTCCTCTTAACTACTGAGCATCTCTCTACCCACAAAGGAACTATTTTGTAACATATGGATGCATATATTTATATAAAATAATTTAATAGGACTTACCCTCTAGGTGGAAACTGTTCCTCCTTGAAAACATAGGTTGAAAAGAAAAAGCCCCACTACAAATGTTGAAATTTTTCCCTTGACTTGTTGGTCAGAAGTGTCCCAGAGATTCCCAAAATAATACAAGTTATTGGCAAAGCATTTTGTTGCCTTCCAAAAAAATTAAGAACGTATTTCTGATGATGCCACACATTTTGATCATAAACATGGAGAATTTAAGCTGGTATGCTGGAAATGTCCTCCCTGTTGACTAGCTTTAATCATAGGAAGAAGTGCTGTGAGGCTCCAGGGTGGGGTGAGTTGTCTATGCTCTTATCTAGCAGTGAATTCTGTGAATTACAGTTATGCTGTCAGTCATGTCCATGGTGTAATAGTGGCATAAGTGTTATGGGAATAACCAAGTACTTTCTGATGGGAAAATGCCCTCTGACATCAATCATTAATTAATAAAATATTCATAGACTTCCAAACAGGACAATCTCATGGTAGTATTTTCTTTATATTTGAAGTTCCTTCTTCTGAGATGGTCCTAGTTTGTACCAAGTTGACAAAAAAAAACTATCCAAACACAGATCGTAAAAAGAGGCCTTACCTAGCTTTACTGGAGGCAAGAGTGGTCCTAGCAACCCCAGGGAAGACACTGCCCACCACCTGCTAAACCTCTTTAAGTTGGCCCAACAGTTCCAAATGGCACCTGTTATAAGTTAATGGCAATGGGTTTTTGATCCTACTGCACATACTGGCTTTGTGGGAGCCTAGGCAGTTTGGATGCTCACCTTACGAGACCGGGATGGAGGTGGGTGGTCCTTGGACTTCCCACAGGGCAGGGAACCCTGATTGCTCTTAGGGCTGACGAGGGAGGGGGACTTGATTGGGGGAGGGGGAGGGAAATGAGAGGTGGTGGTGGGGAGGAGGCAGAAATCTTAAATAAATAAATAAATAAATAAATAAATAAATAAATAAATAAATAAATAAATGAGATGCCATTAGGTGACGGAGCTTGTGTGGGGAGTTTGTTGAAAGAGGGGAATGGAAAGAGGGGGGAAGAGAGAGGCACAATGTCCTGACTACCTCATCAGAGGAGCAGAGGAGCAGTGGGAAAGAGAGGGGGAATGGGCAGAGCTTGCTTGTCACTTAAAGGGGGTACAGCACACGCATACAGACTACATAGTGATGTGGAAGCCATAGGACCCCGGGGTGGCCAGAGTACAGCCTGAGTGCATCCTGGCAGGTCCCCAAGGGGCAGGCTAACATAATGCCTGAATGCTAACATTACATTTCTCTCTTTTGCTTATTACGGGAAGATAAGGAGTTAGGGGTGTCACATGAGGGGTAATGAGGATGCTTACTGATGATCTGGGGCATGAAAATCTTGGGGCCTAAGAAAGCTGGGGTGCTGGCCATGTCATGGGGTAATTGGCTGTTTCACTTCACTGTCCAGGCTCTATAGAATCAACCATCTGGCACTGCTTGGACCTGGAAAGATGTTGGCAGGATAGAAGATAAAGTTAAATTTAAGGAAAAATTTTACCTTAGGTTCTGGTACTTGGGGTAGGGAGGTCCTTGGTGTTTACCAAGGGAAGGCGGGAAAGTTAGGCTGTTGATTTTCAGTACTTACCTGGAATACGACTGACAATGCGCCAGACAAGGTAGATCCAAGTGAACTCCCTGGAGCTCACAAAAGGTTTAAGTTTATAAAATGTTTATTCACATCACCATTCCCTCTATTTGTAATCTCTACCAAAATCCACATTGCAGAAAGGGTACTATGTTGGAGGCTGTTTCTTCCTTCCAGGCTGTCCAGACCAGAAATAACCATATAGAAACTATATTAATTAAATCACTGCTTGGCCTATTAGCGCTAACTTTTTATTGGCTAGCTCTTACATCTTAATTTAACCCATTTTTATTAATCTGTGTATTGCTACATGACTGTAGCTTATCAGCAAGATTCCAGCTTGTCTGTTCCCCAGTGATGGCTACATGGCATCTCCTTGACTCCACCTTTTTCCTCCCAGTATTCAGTTTATTTTTTCCTGCCTACTTCTATTATGCCCTGCCAGACCCAACAATTAACCAATTGTATTCACAGCATATAAAGGGGGAAACTTACATCACCTCCCCTTTTCTGTTTAAAATGAAATGGAAGGTTTTAATTTTAACATAGTAAAATTATATATGAAAAAACAGGTATCAAGCAAGAATTACAGTTACAATATTTATATCTACTTTATCTTTTATCACAACTAAGGAAAACAATAATTATTACTGTTTCATATCAGTGGTAGTACTCTGCCAGGTTATAGCTTATCATGATTCTATCAATTAATGTTAAGACAATGAGTTTTGTAGTCTTCATATAACAGTAGCATAATGAGAGTGAGAAAACTGGAACATGTTTTATTCTTTTAACCATCTCAAATCACTTTCTTTTTATCAGCACTTAAGCCTTCCATCCTCATACCTTTATAACACACCTTAACTGACTTTCTCAGACCCTGACACATTCTTAGATCCTCACATCTTAAGCTTTCATATCCTTACATAAACTTCACACATTAAAGCACCATCTTTCTATCTAATTCACCAGGAGATAAAGGTAGCTGACCACTGAGAGCAGTCACTTCAACGCGAGTTCCTTTAAATAAAGAAATGGTAGAATTTACATTGACGTGTGTTTTGTGAGTTTATCTTTTTTTGTATCTTTTTTTTTTTTTTTTTTTTTTTTTTTTTGTATCACCCCTAGGTGAACTCTAGGGCAGTGAGGCCTGAATTTTACACAGAGAACTGAGAAGGCCAATGAAGCTTGAGAAGTCAGCTAAAAATCTTGGTTGCACTGTTAGGCTAACGAAGTCATAATAATAATGGAAGACTTCAACACCCCCCACTGTTACCAACAGACAGGTCATCCAGACAGAACGTCAACAGAGAAATATCAGAAATAACAGATGTTATGGCTCAAATGGACCTAACAGATATCTAGAGAACATTTCACCCAAACACAAAGTAATTTACCTTTTTCTTAGCACTACATGGAACCTTCTCTCAAATTGGTCACAAATTCTGTTACAAAGCAAGTCTCAACAGATAGAAAATATTGAAATAACTTCCTTGATATTATCAGACCACCATGAATTAAAGCTGGATTTCAACCACAAAAGAAAGCTTACAAATGCCTGGATACTGGACTACTCTTCAGTGAATTATCACTGGGTCAAAGATAAAATAAATAAAGAAGTTAAAGACTTCCTATAATTTAGTAAAAATGAATGCACAATATATCCAAATTTATGAGACACAATGAAAGTGGTACGTACAAGATTATGGGATAAAACTAAACTCTCTGATCATGGTGGACAATGAAGGCTGATGAGAAGCCAAAGACAATGGCACTAGGTTTTGATCCTACTGCATGAACTGGCTTTGTGGGAGTCTATCCTGTTTGGATGCTCACCTTCCTGGACCTGGATGGAGGGGGGAGAACCTTGGACTTCCCACAGGGCAGGGAATCCGGACTGCTCTTCAGAGGGAGGGGAAATGGAGTGGGGGGAGGGGGAGAGCAGTTGGGGGAGGGGGAGAGGAATGGGGGGAAGGGGGGAGGTAAATGGGAGGCGGGGAGGAGGAGGAAATTTTTTCAACAAAAAAAATAAACAAAAAAAAGAAAAAAAATGAACAAATTAGGTCAAAAAAAAAAAAGAATTTGGAGATATCTCATACTAGCAATTTAAGAGTACACCTGAAAACTCTAGAACCAAAAGAAGGAAACACACCCAAGAGGAGCAGATGGCAGGCAAGAGATAATCAAAGTGAGAGCTGAAATCAATAAAATACAAACAAAGAGAACAATATTAAGAATCAATGAAACAAGATTGCTTTTAGCTGGGCAGTGGTGGCACAGGCCTTTAATCCCAGAACTTGGGAGTTCGAGGCCAGCCTGGTCTACAAGAGCTAGTTCCAGGACAGGCACCAAAGCTACAGTGAAACCTTGTTTCGAAAAACAAAACAAAACAAAAAAACATTAAAAAAACCAAGAACAACAACAACAACAAAAAAAAGAAACAAGATTTGGTTCTCTTTGAGAAAAAAAAAAGAGATAAACCCTTATTCAAACTGACTAAAAGGAAGAAAGAGAATATCCAAATCAATAAAATCAAAAACTGAAAGTGAACATAACAACAGACTCTGAGGAAATCCAGAGAAATATTAGGTCATACTTCAAAAACCTGTTCATCACCTAATTGTAAAATTTAAAAGAAATAAACAAATTTCTTGGTAGATTCCACTAAACAAAGTTAAATAGAGATAAGATAAACAATTTAAATAGACCAATAAACCCTAAGGAAATAGTAGCAGTCATTAAAATCTCCCAACCAGAATAAGTCCAGGGCCAGATGTTTCAGCACAAACTTTCAAAGATGAGCTAATCCCAATACTCTTCAAATTATTCCACAGACTAGAAACAAAAGAAAAATTGCCAAATTGTCTCTATGAGGTCACAGTCTTCCTGATACCCAAATCACACAAAGACTGCAAAGAGAAAATTACAGACCAATTTAACTCATGAACATTGATGCAAAAATAATAAGTATTCATAAATGGAACCAAGAACACAACAAAAAGTTTACACACACACACACACACACGAGCTGCTTTGCCTTCTATCAACGTCCAATTATTTGCTTCAATTTTCCATTTGTAAATAATTCCAAGTTTCTCTTTCCATTGGTAAAACATTTGGTTTTGCTACTTGCTCTCCAAAATACTAAACTTGGAATACAATCCAAGATTTCCTGACAATACCTGACTTCTCCTTATGAAGCTTTGGTTGTCTTTCCTCCTCCTACACTACAGCAATGTGGCTGGCCTCTGTGTATGCAGATCCTGTCTAAGTTAGGGTTTCTCTGACTGTGATAGAACACTATATGACCAAAAGCATCTCGGGAAGGAAAGGGTTTATTTCACTTCCACATTACAGTCCATCAAGGAGGGAAATCAAGGCCAAAACTCAAAACATTAACCTAGAGTTAAGGACTGCTCTTACTGAATTGCTCCTCCTGGCTTGCATCTTTGTTTTTCATACACTTCAGAAACACCTGGCCAGAATCACCTGCCCAGGGGTGGTATCACCCACAGTGGGCTGGGGCCTCTACATCAGTCATTAATCAAAAAGAGGTGTCACAGTCTCGCCTATAGGCTGATCTTGAGAAAGCAATTTCCCGATTGTGTCCTCTCAGATGAATCCAGCTTGTGTAAAGTTGACAAAAACTAGCCAGCAATTCAAAGATTGAACCGAGGGTGTATCAAAAAATATTCAGAGAAAAATATTGTGTCTGCCCTAAACATCTAAACATGTAGAGATGTTTTCTTTTTATTATTTTTTAAAAAGTACAGTATACTTATTCATATAGTGTTTACATTGTTTTTACATTACAAACAATCTAAAGATGGTTTAAAGTATATGCCAGCATATGTATAGGTTATATACAAGATACAAGTAATATGCCATTTAATGCAAAAGACTCGAGCATTTGTGGCTCCAATCTCCTGTCTGTCTCAAAGCACACTGCAGTGTCTTCTCTTATTGGCTCTTTCCTCCTGCCCTGCTATTCAAGTGCCCCTTGCTCTTTTCTGTTCAGATTTAATTTCTTTCTGCCCATCTTTAGTGTAGATCCTCACATATATGTCTCCAACTCTTTTGGAGATTTTGGCTTCACTTCTGCTCAGCTATGAGTGTGACCACTGCTACCACTGATGAAGCCTTCCAGTGAGCCAACACTTTGTCTCTATCCACAGTTATCAAGGCCCTTCCTTCTAGCTGTGATGGTGTACTGCTTTTCTTCTTCAGCAGTCAAGGATAGCTGTGGACAACCTCACCTTGCCAATATTCTCAGGGAGAGGTAGACCTTAGCTGCTCCCCACCCCAGTATCTATCATGTTTCTCTGGAGTTATCTTGAAAGCTACAGTCGTATTGTTCACCAACCAGCCAAAGATATGCCCATCCATGCTTTATTTGAGGTTGTCAGGAAGCCCTGGGTTCCTTCCCAAATGTGTTACCTTACCAATCATCAGTAACTCTTGGCTTTTGGGGAAGGATACTGGTTGCATTCCTGAGTGACAAGCATCACACAGTTGATTGAATTCCTCTGTTAAGACTAAAAAAAAGAATCACATGCTTTTCAGCCCAAGCTGAGAATAAAGAACAATGAAGGATGTTAATGTATCTGGTTATTTTCTCATTCAGCATGTTTGTGTTAGTCCTTAGGAGCACAGTCAAGCCCCTGGAATATCTCCTCTTGTTGTTGTGCAAAGGAATTCCACAGTCACCTGGAATGGAGTATAACCAAGATTTATTTACCTAAGGATAAACTCACAGAAAGAGTAGCGACCCACAGTCCTCTGCGTGCGCTGGGAACTGGAACTGAATCCAGCAGCCAAGAGGCCTGCACATGCTTTGTGTCTGCATTTATAGTACATAAGACCACATCCAAAGTGGGCGAGTATCTTAAAGTCTGTTGGCTGAAGTAGTTCTCAGAGAATCATATTTATTATGTAAAATGATGGACATTAAAGTTCAGTTTGTGACCTTCTGTGTGTATAATGACTTGAAGTGTTTAACATTTTTCATTTTCTAGCTTTCCCTCACCACAATCCTTTGAGGTCCTCAGAGAAGTTATAATGCCTCCTGTATTTCAGATTGCACCAGTAAGTTTCAGAATAGTTGTGAAATGTTACTTGACACATTTTATGAAATATACTGACACACAGACATAGGAACTTGTGGCCTAATTCACACTCAATTGGGAATCTGGATTAAAGATTAAATGGGAAGAAAAATTTAAATAATAAGTTGAGCAGGCTGAATTCCCACACGACTTCACCAAATATCCGTGGTTTCCACTTCCTCACTGTCTACTCAATCTCAGATCAAGATTCATGTCTCTCTCTTTATGCATTTGAACTAAGGTCTCCAATGAGGTTTGCGCATCCTGTCTCAATACTCAGTTTCTCCTCTCCTTTTCATCACTATACCTAGGTGGTTCTAAGTTCTTCTGTTTTAACTGAGTTTACGGCTTCCATTTCTCTAACAAATTCTCCCTCCTTCTGTGGGGAGTCTTGGGTCTCTGTGACCAACACAAACAGCCGAGTGTTCACTAGCATGAGTCAAGAAGAAAGTTTAGTTTAACACAATTTAGTATCCAATGTCAGTCTAAACTTCTAGAGTCTGACCCCATGAAGTTCATTTTTGGGATTTTTAAGGATAGCACAATTTGGAGAAAGATTTCCTGATGGTAATTACCTCAATTCCATGTGTAAAACAAAGCTTCAGGAATGGTTATGTCAAAACTCTTTGTAAAATGCACATGACCTCTTTCACAAACATAGATTATTTTGTTTTTTTTTTCTATAGCAACAAATTTTTATTTGCTGTTTCTTTCTGTGCCCACTACTAGTTCTCTTTACACTTTTTATTTTTATTTTTTGTTGACTTTTATTGAGCTCTATGTTTTTTTCTGCTCCCCTCCCTGCCTCTCCCCTCCTTTTAACCCTCCCCCAAGGTTCCCTTGCTCCCAATTTACTCAGGAGATCTTGCCTTTTTCTACTTCCCATGTAGATTAGACCCATGTATGTCTCTCTTAGGGTCTTCATTGTTGTCTCAGTTCTCTGGGATTGTGATTTGTGGGCTGTTTTTCTTTGCTTTATGTTTAAAACTCACTTATGAATGAGTATATGTGATAACTTTCTTTTTGTGTCTGGGTTACCTCACTCAAAATGATGTTTTCTAGCTCCATCCATTTTCCTGCAAAATTCAAGATGTCATCATTTTTTTCTGCTGTGTAGTACTCCCTTTTGTAAATGTACCACATTTTCCTTACCCATTCTTCAGCTGAGGGGCATTTAGGTTGGACTGAAATTGTAAAGGTCTGGAGAATGATCTGGTGTGGATGCAGCAATACAGATAGAGCAAAGTCACCAGGCTATTAACCACTTGTGCTCCCAATTGTAAAAGTACATGTGACACGGCCCACAAATATGGGTTCTGTTGACTGATAAACTATGCTCAAGATAAGGATCCAGGGGATATGATTCAGATAATAATATGAGTTTGGGGAAGTCAGGTGTGGTTTTTGTAGATGGCACTAGCTATTAATGATATCCATTTCCAGCCTTCAGGGCAGAAAACAGGCTATACAACTCTTCTTATGAAGGCACAACTCTTTGTGTTTAACATTCGTGTTTTTGCTAGTACTTATCTGGTGTAGGAGGTCCTTCTTTCTATGTGTTGCTTGTATTGGTTAATGAATAAAGAAACTGCCTTGGTCTGATAGGGGCAGAACTTAGGTAGGCAGAGAAGACAGAACTGAATGCTGGGAGGAAGAAAGCAGAGTGAGGGAGAGAAGCCATGGATCATCTGCCTGAAACAGATGCCAGATAGATTTTTACCTGGTAAGCCACTGCCATGTGGCAATACACAGATTAATAGAAAAGGGTTAAATTAAGATGTAAGAATTAGCCAATAAGAAACTAGAGCTACGGCCGGGCAGTGGTAGCGCATGCCTTTAATCCCAGCACTCGGGAGGCAGAGGCAGGCGGATCTCTGTGAGTTCGAGACCAGCCTGGTCTACAAGAGCTAGTTCCAGGACAGGCTCCAAAACCACAGAGAAACCCTGTCTGGAAAAAAAAAAAAAAGAAAGAAACTAGAGCTAATGGGCTAAGCAATGTTTTAATGAATACAATTTCTGTGTGGTTATTTTGGTTATTTTAGGGTTAAGCTAGCCAGGTGGCCTAGATGAACAAGCAGGCTTCTCCTTATAACACTTATCTGTGAGTGCAAGGACCTCTCTTTATGTCCCACACATCTTTACTTCCTTGCGTTTTTAGAGGGCTTCTAAAGACCAAACTGGCATTCAACTTATGATTCTCCTGATTTAGCTGCCAGAGTGATGAGATAAGAGACATTTGATGGTTTTTCATCTTTATAACACAATTTTTCTGTTTTTGAATATAGCATGTTATAATTATTTTCTTACATTACAAAATTTTTATATACTTTTTCTTACAAAATTTTAGTTATTTTTTTTGTTGTTAAAAATATATGAGGTGCTCTGAGTATGATGCAGTGGAGAAGATTAGCCTTCTTACAAAAGTATGATGTAGTTTGAGGTAGAGAACATTAGCCTAGCATGGCTTGGGGATATACCACACACATACAAGAAAACATATTCTTTGATACAAATGTTCTTACACGTTATTTACTTCAGTAAAATGTTAACTGGAAGGAATATTTCTTCTTGACAGTCTTTATCCCTCCCCCAATTCTGCTAAAAATAATGTAATGTTCATTTTTCTGTACAAATCCAAGAAATATTTTACCGGAGAAACAATTCCTAAATAAGAATAGATATGTAAAAGTGGAGTTTCTGAAAGAAGAGGTGATTTAATTTTTTTTCAGTTAATGGTCCTGTGTGGGTTGTTGTTTTTGTTCAGTTCTGGCCCCAATTTGACTTCCTTGCACTGATATTCATTATACTGTCTATGAACAATAGAGATGAGAAAAGTGAGGTGACATTCTATGCCTACAGGAGAATGTGTTCTGTAACATGCACCACATACTAACGGGGCCTTGCTTCCACAGTCCATCCTTCAACTCTCTGGGGTCAGTTCTTTTAAGCCATTCAGGTTCTTAAGTAAGAACAAGCATTCTGTGAACAAAGAACAGTAACTAGCCCAGGTTTGGTTTGCTTTTCCTTCACAACGTTCTGCGTTAGTAATCCCACAGGTCAAAAGCTGCAGTTCTCCACAGTCGCCACTGAGTGTCAGGCAGGGAATAGTCTATAGCACATATGCTTTGGCTGGTTTCCTCTTCTTCAAAAACCCAGACATCAGCATGTGTACAGGCAAATGTTTGGTGAGAGAGTCCATGAGGAAAGCCCCAGGTTATCCCCAATTCTTTTCCCCTTTATATGCCAATGTGAAAATCAATGTGGTGTTTTCCTCTTGAAAGTTAAAAGTTATTGCTTTTATTTACAAAAATGTTGGTTTTGTGCATTTCTTCTTCATGATCAGTTACTTAGCATTTCATTAATATTTTATTCAGTAACATTGAGATATTTTTATTTGCAACAAAGGGCGCCATAAAAGTTACTTGGATTAATGCAATCAAACCTCAACACCCCAGATTACAAAGTAAACTCTCTACAATAAAATGCACATTGAACTTCAACTACAGATGAAAATCAACAAATCCTCAAGTCCCTTATGTCTTCATATAGCATATACACAACCGCTAGCATGTCACATCTATGTTACATGTATTAATTATTTATTCTGTATTGTTTAAGCAATACTGACAAGAAAAAAATCTGTGCATGAAGATGTTTTTATTTGACTTTTTAAAATTCAGTTAGTAGGATCTATGGACACAGAATGCAGCAAGGCTTCCCTGAAGAATGTCGATCCACAGTCCAGTATTATTATAAGGAGCCAGCTATGTATATATGGAGCCATGTGAAGAAGACTCCAACTGATGAAGATGAAAGCAGAGATAAGAATTACATACTTCTGGAAAAAGTATACAAAAGACTGTCAGAAAGTTGGACAGAGGCAAAAAAAGACCTTCTGTGGAAGTTTCAGAAGTAGCATGGCCGTGGTGAAACCTGGTTTAGGTTTCTAGGCTGTGACTGTGGAACTCTAAAACAATAAATCCTTATTATTTTTAATTATATGGCATTGTGGAACTTTACTACAGAAGCCTTAAACTAGTTTAACATTGTTCAGGGCAGTGAAACAAACTCATTAAACTGCTCAGTGATACACCACTTAGAAGTATACATTTAGATACACTACTTAAAAGTATACATTTTGAGAAAGGGAACTATTTCATGGATTGGTGATAATTAATTATTTATACATATAATATATAGTTAGACTCATATGCTCATCCCCTGATACCTGTAGGTAACTGGCCACAGGACACCTCAGATGCTCAGATTCTTTATGTGAAATGGTGTATTTTTACATGCAATGTACACAACCCTCTCAAATACACTAAGTCATTTAGAAATCATTCATACTATCTACTACCATGATATTGCTCTGAAAACTGTTATAATACTGCATAGTTTATGGATTATAATAACAAAATGCATGTACATATTCAATACAGATAGACTATTTTGTATATGTTTGGGGGGATGCATCATGTTCAATGTTGGCACATGTGTGTGCAGGCCATAAATTGACAGGAGTTGTCTTTCAATAGCTCTCCACATTATACACATAGATTGAGGTTTCTTGATGAATCTGTAACTCTCCAATTTGACTGTTTAGTTGGCTGATTTGCTCTGAGAATGCCCTATCTCTGTGTTCCTAGGCTGAGATTACAGGGGTCCACCACAAACACCAGCTTGACATCTGTGTGGATACTAGGTCCCCTAACTCTAGTTTTCATACTAGCACAGCAAGTGCTTTTCCCAGTGATTCATCTCCTTGGCCTTTTTAATGATTTTCATCCACAATTGGTTGAAATCACATATAGGAAATCTGTAGGTGCAGATGGCCATCTATTTCCAGTACTGCAAAGAAGAGGAAGTCCTTCCCATTGGTCATGACTCTGTCTCACCATGGCATAGCACCATGGTGTGTCTAATGGACAGGGAGTCAGCAGTCCAACATTGAGCCCACAGATGGTGTGATGTCTTTTGGAGTCTAGGTTTTCTACCTATGTGATGATGTAAGTCAGAAGATAGTCCACGATCTGATGGCTCACACAGCCTGATTTGGAAACTAGAGCCTCTACAAAGAGTCTGCCCATCTGCTATGCTGGGATGCACTTTGAAGAATCTCAGTAGAGATTTGAATTTAGAAAGGTCTAAGTCTCTGTTGAAAGTAATTCAAAAACAAGCTGGGAAAATACCTTACTGTGGTAAAAATGTATTTAGTAATTAATTTATCATGCAATTATTGAGAACTTGGAAAGTATTTTGGCTAAAAATGCTTGGAACCACTTTTAAAAAGGAGAAAGGAAGAGGAGGAGGAAGAGGAAGGGGAGGAAGTATGTTGCTGTAATAACCACATTTCAAAAACTCATCCCAACATTATATTTGTTCACTGAAATACATAATTCACTGCATAGAATTAACTATCAAATGTAATTCATGTATAGCGATTCATCATCATTTTAAGAAGCTAGAAATTACTACTCTGGCTGCTACATTATTTTATCTTGTTACTGTTCCATATCATTGCAGGGTTTTGATGTAATAGAGCCCCAGTCCCTATTTTTTGAACTCAAAATTGTGAAATCCTAGCTAGGAAAGAAAATTATTATAATCTTGACTCTATGGTGTGAGGATAAAACAAAACTCATTTTCCCTCTACTGGAAAGGTTTTAGGCATGAAAGCATTAGAATTCTTCCTAACAAAGGATCTAAATAAACCTGAGCAAGAATTTAGAACTTCAAAGCCTATGGACATTTATTGTATACTTACTGTGTGCTGTAAGTCCTAATGTGAACAAGACAGGGAACACCCAGAGTGTTGGAGTTTCTATTACTGAAGTCTAACCATTAAGCCTAGATAAGTATTTCCTCCTCTGAGTTTTTCCTTCCTTCCCCTTAGTAAACTTCTCTCATCACCAATGCATTTCTGAGTTGAATGAGGTAAAATATCAAGCACTATAGGTATGTGGTTGAGGCCACAGACTGAAGAACTGACGCTTGCAAGCCTTAGATCTAGTTTGCTCAGAAAACACACGGTTCATTCACAAAGCGAGACGCTCCATCTGACTAATGTTTTCCACATATCATTTCACTTGCAAATGTCAAGTACTATCTTCTTAAACTGTAAAGTAGCTAACAACTCACGAAGAATCCTTCAAATGTGTCACAGCTGAGGTATTCACACGCACGTAAGTTGTGGCTAAATTCTACTCACTTTTCACATGTTTTACAAACACAGTTTCTACCAGCAAGTTGCAACTCATTAAAACTGACCTTAAGTTTGAAAACCTTAAATGTACATAACTTCACAATGGTATCTGTCCAGTATTTGTAAAATACAGAAGTTCTCTCCCCCCCGCACTCTCCCCCCAACATTTGGCAGGCAGGGATTCTGAGATCTCTCAGAGAAATTTTAACACTTAACTTGCCTTCACAGAGTTTAATGCCTACACTTTTTTTCCTATGGTGAGTTCAGCTCAAACTGAGCAGGCGAGATTTCCATCCTAGAAAAGAATTTAAAACCAAGAAATGCACACATTGATGGTGGGAACAATATTATTCTCACAAAACGTATTTGGTTTTGGAACCGGGAGGTGGCTCAGTGGCTAAAGGCACTTGCTGTGCAAGAATGAGACCCAACACCCATCTACAAAGCCAGGCATGGAAGCACATACCTATGACCCTAGTGCTGCTGGAAATGGAGACAGGTGTATTGCTTGGGTTAACTGACCAATGCTCTAGCTCCAGGTTTTGTAAAAGATCCCATCTCAGTGGAATGAGGTGAAGAGGAATAGAGGACCCTGAGAACTGCCTCCAGCTTCAGGGAGCTTGCACACCAGCCTCAGACTCACAGACACACATGCAAATTTCTACTTGGGCCAAAACATGACCTGCACATTGTTTGTGGGACCATGTTTGTAAAACATGTGAGAAGTGAGGAGGACTGAGCTACAATTTAACCAGATGTTAATGCCTCATTTGTTTCGAGAGTCCCCAAATCAGAGAACTATTTTCTCCTCGCACTGGACGGTTTGATACGCCTCTGGTGGCCTCTGCTCTCCTTCACCTAGTGTCGTCTTTTCCTAGCTCCACCTGCTATCCATCCTCCCTCGTTCTTTAATTAGGGATGTCTGTGCTGCTTATGGTGACTGTGCATGAGCACTAGAAAGAGATCAGGTAACTGCATTTAGATCTGTAAAAATATGCTAGAACCTGTGAGGAGCTTTCTGAATAACTCCAGCTGTGAATGGTCCCTTGCCAGGATCTGCTTTTTTTTCCGCCCACATTAGCATTCATGCCTCTTCTCTGCTTAGTCACCTGCATTCAGACAGAACTGTACCCTCATTCTTGAAATTTCCTCCAAAGCTCCAGTAAAGATAGAAAAGGAAGTGATTTTTTTTCCTTCGGAAGATCATGCAAAAAGATAGGGTTAACGGAATCATTTTGTTCTTAGCCTCACCAAATTTAGGACTAAGAAGAGCCAATTTCCAAAAAAATTTAGCACATTTATTTTTTCAAGTCAAAGAGCACATCAGATCTGTCTTTAACGTGGAGCTCTGAATGTAGGGCCGGGCACTCTCTGGCACTCTGCAACCGTGACTGACGGACTGACCACCTACAACTGTCTGAAGGAGGGTGCCAAGAAAGTTTGGCACACATGTCCTCAATTAACAGATTGGAGAGTTGCTAATTATCTGGATGAGGGACTTGGCTCCCGGAGCTTGCCTTTTCCTGCAAACAGGAAGGAAAGATTCCACCATAGTGTTCTGAATTATTGGAATTTGTTCTCGAAGGCCTAACATGATGTCACACTGACATTTTCTCACAAGTAACTTCAAGGGTGAATTCAGAGTTTAGGAAATTAACCTGAGAGGTTGAGAAGAAATGCCTTTCATTGGAAAGAACCAAAAATCTGAATGTCATTACTTTGATGAGTTTAGAAGTCCCTGATTTAGAAAGTGAGTCCCCCCCCCCCCGCGACCGTTTAATGATCTCCATGATTAACTGCTGACAGTCAGCGGGTACACTGCCCACTAGGCAGGTTGCCCATGCTGCATTCTTTGTTCAGATTGGGTTCGTTCACCACCGTTCACATTTCTTATTCCTAGCCACATCGGGGCCCACACTGACTGGCAAGATAAACTCAGTTCACATTAGTACAAGAAACTACCTTCTGAAAAGGTAGATTTTTAGCAAAAACATTATATCATATAAATAAATATTATACAAGAATTAATTAAAGACCTCATTTATCTGTATTCTTACTGCAGATTATACACACACACACACACACACACACACACACAGAACTCAAGGGCTGTGATGGCACATATCAGTCATCCCAGCTTTGAGGACAAAGCAGAAGAACTGACAAGAGTTCTGGGTTAGCCTGGGTTCCATAGTGAATCTTTCTGTAAAAACAAACCAAAATAATTGTAATTAAATGACAACACGTTTCAGCCAGGCGTGGTGGCACAGGCAAGAGATGCAGGTATCTTTTCCTTGTCTAGGTAGTGAGTTCGAGGACAGCTTCAGTTAGATGAGTTCTTTTCTCAAAACATCAAGCAGGGCCAGCAAGATGGCTTAGAGGGTAAAAGAGCTTGCTGCCAACCAAGTCTGTTGACCCAAGTTCCACCCCCAGAACCCACAGGTTAGAAGGAGAGGATCGCCTTCACAAAGCTGTCCTCTGGCTCCATATGGTAGCATGTTTGTGCACATACATACACATAAACAATAATAATAATAATAATTACACAAAATAAATTTCCTGTTCTTGGTAAGAAAAGTGATGAGTTTTGTTTGTTTGTGTTTTGTAACAGAACATGGCGGAATCCAGAAGCTTCAGTCTCAGTATCAGTCTTCTTCATTCGCTGCTATGGTATATTAGACGATGCACACTTAGAACAAATGGAGATATATTTCACTTTTACAGTATTTTATGACATAAAATAGACCAACAGAAAATACTAAGAATAAGAACAAAATCAAAGCAAAACTTCACTAGACCATTGATTTTCTCAGACAAGCCTGTAAGCTTTGCCTCTCCTCTGTGTGCCACCAAAGTGAATGACCTCATTCCTTTTGTTTCAACACTTTGCTGTATAAAATGGAGGTGACAATAACAATGGGTTTGTTATGTGGATCACTTAAAGGGTAGACTGCTCAGGGCAGTGCCTGGCACACCACGGATGGTAACCTTAGTTCTGTCGTCTCACTTATTGTAAACATACATATGTAACAAGTGGCTTAGTGTAGCTCCCATTAAAAAGAAATTCTTAAGGAAGTGACACTTTTGAGAAATTACGGACAGTTGGTAGCTAGGTTTTTAATCATCAAGAAAATAACACAATGTAGGGATAAATGTAAAAGTTTTGATGTGTGAAAATCTTGCCTGAACAAATACAGGCTTTGTGGAGAACACTGCTAAGCTGTGGCTTGGTTGCTTTGTGGATTCAGGTAACTGATACATGCCATTGTGAGCTTCACATCAGAAGAAATGATTGCTATTAAAAGCTGAAGACTTAGATAAGCACTCTGGTACCACACAACTTAAATGTACTTGATCTAGAGCTTGTGTTAACAGTGTTCTTGCCTTCTTTAGCCTCTGCCGGCTGCCATAGTAGATGGCTGCTGACATTGGCAGAGTACGAGCAGGAAGGTGTGGCACCAAGGCAGTGTGACCTTGATCCAGGACCTAGGGGAACCAGGGTCTAGAAAAGCAGTAGTGATTACACAGATTGCAGGTTTCCACAAGGACTTGGGTTTGGAGTAATAGTCGGCAACAGTACCACGGGTAATGATGGACCAATTAGCCAAGTGCAAGCAAAGTCCAGAGAGCTCAAAGGGCTTGCTAAGTTGATGTGACTCAACGTCTATTAAAGGAGGGGGTGGCCAAAGCCTTTGTGTCATGCTTTCTTTCGTCCACTGTTCTTTTAATTTCATCCCAAGGAATTTTGGAAATTGAGAGATGGAGTCAGAGCTATGATGCTGTCTTATTTGCAACAGGGACCTGTGGGAAACTGCCTAGGAGCTACCTGATCTATCATAGTTTTCAAATAAGTGAGTCAAGTACCATACTTGACAGTGTGAGGACTAGGAAATATGCTTCAGCACCCTCCTGCTCTCTAGTTATACCACATCTATTTCGGTATAGGGAAGAAAAAAAAGAACAGAGGATACCAGAGAAAGCTTCCTACACAATTAGCAAGTCGCCGGCATGTGAGAGGACATGAGCTTGTCTCTCCATAATCAGGGGAGGCAAAGGTGTTTTCAACATTTCCCCCTGAGTTATGGAAATGAATATCTCAAGCTTTCCCCTTCAGCAAAGACTGTCTGTTAATATCCAAACTACTTTCAGATTTATTGTGACAAGTGATACAGTCCCATGTTCAAGGGAGAATTTTGGGAAGCGTGCCTTGGAAACTTTTTTTTGTTGCCCATCTGTTTTGCTTGTCGCAATTCCTGTTTGTTTAAGATGTACGTGTGCCAGAAATGTGGAAAGAATGCGTGTAGCGACAAGTGCTATCGAGCCATTTTCACACTGGACTTATGGGAAGCATGTGCTGCCCATCTGTGAAGTTCTCATTTTATGCAAATTTAGAAAATATATTCTTATGTCATGTTGCCTTAATGCCCAGGGGTAGACTGGAACACACACAGGGAGGAGAGAAGGACGGGGGGATGTATTTTCACACCCAGGGGTAGCATGGCCTTGTCACAAGCAAGAGGTCGCCCATGAACACTAGTTGTCAGTAGGCGGAGGTCTGAGGGGACATTCTAAAATTACCTATGGTCAGACACTTTGTCTTTTTCATCATTTATAAATCTATGAATGAGATTTCAAAAGTCCTATCTCAAGAAACTTCAAATGGGCTAAGCAAACCGAGTGCATAAATATATTTACCTGTAGAAAAAAAAACCAACAGCTTTAGCTGAGAGTCTTTCTTATCCTCCAGAACATTCTGTGTCAGTCATCTGTGATCTGTTGCAAGTTCTCTAAAAGAAGAGCTTTAAAGAGAGCATTAGTATATTGCCAGGGCAGCAAATGCTTCCAGACTACTAAGACTACATCTAAGGTATGCCTTCATATACATACATACACATCACACCTCTACATGCCATCTGTCCATTTCATATCAATAAGGGAAGAAGCCACTATGGGAACAAAGCCCTAGAAGGTGATGCATGCTACAGACGCCACCCGAAACATCTTACTGCTTGGTTGATTGCTCTGAAACACAGTGAGTTGAAGGGGTCTATTAAGATGAACCTTTGTGCTTTTTGGTTTCCTTGGGATATTAAGTAGAACCAACTAATATGTCACCTCAGCATGTACTTGAAAGTTATCTAAATCTGCTTTTAATCATCAGGAAAATAACACAATAATATAAGGATACATGTAACTAATCTTAATGGATCAAAACAATCACAACTCTTCAGAAACTGGTCATGAAGAGTCTTCTAAATGTATCTAAACAAGTGAGACGAGGTTATTCGTGTTTTAATTACCAGAGCTGATTCCTCCAAGTTAGAAAAAAACTGGGATGTTTGAGTCACATATTACCTCATGTTTAGAAATATTCCAAACTTAATGCCATTCTGTCTTTTATTATTTACGAATTGGTGGTTGTAAATTTTCAATTTGCCTCGATCCTATGGGTTATTAAGGTGGTCCTGCTGAAGACAAGTATAACTATTTGTATACTCAATCAGCTTGAAGAGTAAAATTGAACATAAAAGGTGACATAAAGGCAGAGAGGATCCAATGTAACCAAGGGTCCCCTTGTGCTCTCAGGAGTATTCCTCTTTCTTTAAGGCCCATGGCCAATTTGATGCCTGTAGATACTTTCTTTCTGTCACAGCTTCTTGGGGACTCCTCCTCACCATCACAGCTTCCTCCTAGTGACATATAGCTTGGAATAAGACTGTCGTCTGTTTTTCCTGGTGGATATCATCTCGGGATATCATCTTGAACACCTCAACACAATGCCCTCCATTATAGCTTGTCCTGAACACGAGACTCAGTAGAGAACCCAAAATAGAGAAGGCTTCATTCCTTTATTTACTCTCACATCTTCATGCTCTGCCTTTTGAACTGAATTGCATCACTTCAAGTTGAATAGGAAATGGATTTTTCTGAAGTTCACAAGTGAGAAATTAAAGATCCTTTCAAAGGTGCTTCTCTTATGAACACTTGTGATCATAACCCATGTCTCCTATTTTTAAGAGACTATCTCGCTTCATATTTGTTGTAGGAATTTTTGTTAACTGACAAAAAACCCAGCCCCCTCTAAAAAATGCTCTGACTAAAGACTGAGGCCTGATTTCTATAGGTATAATATAAATTCTGAGAAGGTTACTATAAAGGAAAGCTCAGGGTGTTTCAGCAGGATTATTACTGGTGATTAGTGGCACCTCAAGTTCAAGGTAAATGTCAAAGCCCTGCATAATGTGGGTCCTTCAACACCAATAGTCTTAAAACCTCCACACTAAGCCAACTGATAAGTAACAACCATCTATCTAAACATGTGTAATCCCACAGCAAAAGCAAACACTATTCTATGGGATGAATACACTTGATTGGTATCTTGATTATAGCTGGAATGAGGTACAATACAGAAATGGAGGGCTCACCTGTGATCTGGATCTTGAGGAAGGAAGACAGTACACCTTTGACTGAGAAAACACACATCTTTAATCCAGACTGTGAGACAGGAAGATACTTCTTTGATCTGGGCCATACCTTCTGCTGGAAGCCTTTATAAGGAGATGGAAGAAGAATGGTTCTTTCCCTGCTTGCCCGCACCTTGCCAGAGCATCCATTCCTTCACTGGCACTGGAGTTTACTTCCTCAGGATTCCAGCATCTATAGAATATCAACTGGGGCACACAGCATTGTAGTACTGAGCAACTGCTAAATTATTGGACATTTCATTAAGAGCTAGCCACTGTTGGATTAGTTGGATTGCAGCCTGTATGTTATTCCAATAAATTCCATGCAAACAGACACACACACACAGAGAAGAAGGGGAGAGATTCATTCCATAACTCTGTGACTCAAAGGAACCTTGACTAATAACGTTCTCAAGAGAGAAAATTCTAAATTACTTTTTTCTTTCTTTCTTTCTTTCTTTTTTTTTTTTTTTTTTTTGGTTTTTCGAGACGGGTTTTCTCTGTGATTTTGGAGCCTGTCATGGAACTAGCTCTTATAGACCAGGCTGGTCTCGAACTCACAGAGATCCGCCTGCCTCTCCCTCCCGAGTGCTGGGAATAAAGGCGTGCGCCACCACCGCCCGGCTCTAAATTACTTTTTTAAATGTCCCCATGCCTTATCCCATATTTGTAAGGTGTCTGTCAGAAAATGGAGTCAGTGTTTTGCATTGTTTCTCTCATCATATTCAAATGTATTTTATCTGAAATTCTAATCACTTCCTTTAAGCATTCACCAAGATTAAAGAAGAGTCAGTCCATCTGTAATTTGGTCTGACACTCAAATATTTATTTCTTCTTGTAGATACTAAGTATAAAACTATGACAAAGTCAGGAAGGGTCCTACCTTCTAGAAACTTTAATCCCTGTGTTGGGAAGAGATATCAAACTCATTAACAAATAGATATTAAAGAAAATGTCAGGCCAAACATGTTAGAGCATTTTTATATATTCCCAGCTCTGGGAAGATGGAGGCAGGATTATGAGTTTGAGATCATTCTTGGTTATAATAGAAGGTTTCAGAATATTCTATGCAGCAAAGAGAGACAATGCCTCAAATAATCATGATGATGATGATGATACTAATAATATCAGAAACATTTCAGTGCTTTAAAGAAGTAAAAGTCTGATAATGTGGCAAGTGACTGGTTTGAGAATCTAGCTCAGGTGATAATTAAACTCTAGACAGATGGGGTGGTACTTGATTGAGACCTAAGTAGAAGCAGTAGCAAATGCAGAGGCTTGCAGCTCAGAATACAGATGGCAAGAATGAAGGTCTAGAAGACTGCGTAAGAGCACCCTAGTCAGTGAAGTAAGGAGGGGAAAGGAGGTCAGATGTGTAGAGGCTACATCATAAGGAGCCTAGTAGGGTGTGGGAATGAAATCACTCTTTATTCCATTGCAATGGGAAATCACTGAGGGTCTGAAACAAATAACAAGATCTACTAAAAGCTTATTGAAAATCAAGTATGTGGAGGATGGAAAAGAGCAAGAAAGGAGACAGAATACTCAGATAAGAAGCAGGACAGGGATCCTGTAAAGTGATTCATAATTGGAGACATGGAAGTGGCAAATGTTTATTGTATGTACTTAGTAATCCAGTACTCAAGAGAAACAAGGCCAATAGAATGAGTATGCACTATAAAAGAGAATTTGTTAGAATGGCTTACAAGCCCTAGGAGTTGAGTAGTATATCAGACATTTCACACTAGAGAAGCCAATAACCCAATAGTTATTCAGACCATGAATCTGGATGCATCAGCAGTCCCAGTCTGATGCTAAAGGTCTGTAAGATTTCTGGATAGCTGTTGCTCTTCAGCTCACATTGAAAACCAAAGAAGATGGATGTCAACAAGGAATGTTATCAGCAGGAGCAGTGGAAATTGCTGCCTTTACCATGGAGAAGCAAAACCATGCAGGCAGCACTCTTCTTCCCTCTGACTTGTTCATTTGTAAGCCACCTCCCAAAGGTGCTGCCTGCTCTGTGGAAGAGACATCTCCCATAAATTAACCCTCTGAAAATTCTCTCAGAGACCTTCCCTGAGGCATGGCTCTTGATTTCAGAGCCAATGAAGTTGGCAATCAAGACCAACCATCACATCTACTGTGTTTTTGTGACCACACCCATTAGTCTAGAGATTGCTGTCAGCTTGGTGTGTGTAGAAATGAGAAGAAACAAAAATTACTTTTGAGTAATTGTAGATGCTTGTGTTCTTTTTGTTTTTATTTTTTTTTATTGAAAAAAATTTTCCACCTCCTCCCCGCCTCCCATTTCCCTCCCCCTCCTCCCGCCCCTCTCCCCCTCCCCCCACTCCTCTTCTCCTCCCTCTCCAGCCCCAAGAGCAGTCAGGGTGCCCTACCCTGTGGAAAGTCCAAGGTCCTCCCCACTCCATCCAGGTCTAGGAAGGTGAGCATCCAAACTGTCTAGGCTCCCACAAAGCCAGAACATGAAGTAGGATCAAAACCCCGTGCCATTGTCCTTGGCCTCTCATCAGCTCTCATTGTCCACCATGTTCAGAGAGTCCGGTTTTATCCCATGCTTTTTCAGTCACAGTCCAGCTGGCCTTGGTGAGTTCCCAATAGATCAGCCCCACTGTCTCAGTGGGTGGGTGCACCCCTCGTGGTCCTGCCTTCCTTGCTCATGTTCTCCCTCCTTCTGCTCCTCGTTAGGACCTTGGGAGCTCAATCCGGTGCTCCAGTGTGGGCCTCTGTCTCTATCTCCATCCATCGCTAGATGAAGGTTCTATGGTGATATGCAAGATATTCATCAGTATGGCTATAGGATAGGGTCATTTCAGGTTCCCTATCCTCAGCTGATGCTTGTGTTCTTATCCCAGGCAATGAGGAGGAAAGCATGTTCGTAGCTGGGTGTTTAAAAGTCTGTTTAGGCTGTTATGTCTGAGACATCTCTCTTCAACCTAGTAGAGATATAAATGGGCAGTCATATACATGTATCCCAAAATCTCTCTCTCTCTCTCTCTCTCTCTCTCTCTCTCCCTCCGTCTGTCTGTCTGTCTGTCTGTCTGTGTGTTTATTACTGTTGATGTTTGTTGGCTTAGAGTCTTGCCAGTTAGTCCAGACTGACTTTGAAACTATTCTCTTGCCTCTTCCTCCCAAGTGCTGGGATTATAGGCATGCACAGTCATGCCAACCCATAATTTTACTTCACAATACTTCTAACTATCCACTTCTTTTCTACCCAATGACCCAACTGCAATATACAACTAAGCCTTCATAGGTTCTCATTAAATTTGCAGATATATTCCCCTTTTAATTGGCCAGGGAGAAAGAAGGAATGGGTATCTTTTCTTTTAATTCCACTTAGTCCAGTTTTATAAAGTAAGTAGGTCACTGGGTGACAAAAAACTGGAGATGGACTGAGATAGAAACAAATGCTGGGATCAAAGGGAGCAGTTGGAGGTAGCCACACTTGGCTGCATGTTTTTAATTACTATAGTCTGACTTGTCTACTGCCCTGCTGAGTTTGGCTGACAATGGATTCGCTGACTGAGAGTGGGTCAGACAGACTAGTATACATCCCAGGAGCACATACCAGAAGCTCAATAAACCTGTATGAAATCAATAACATGACAGAAAATCTTTAAAAAATTAGAACTCTTCAAATTGTATATAGGGTAAATTACTTAAGGAGGTGACATAGGCCCTAAGGAGCCCTGTTCATCTTCAGTCTCTACACAGAGGTGGAAATTTGCTGCCACAAATTTATAGAGTATGTGATGTTGGTTGTAGTAAGAAACAGAAAGGGGAGAGAGAAAAAAAAGGGGGCAGACAAATGGCTAGAGAGAAGAAAAGTAATTTCTGTTTTTTACATAAGGATTAATAATTAAAACTTCACCTTTAGCAATTCCCTGAAAACCCTTATGACATCATCATCATGCCAGGCAGCAGTTAGGTATGTCTCCATTAGTCATAATGTAAAAAATAAATAAATAAATACATATTCTGGTATATTTCTTGTTCATAGAATAACTAGCATATACTGATATAATCAAGATTAGACTTTCTATAAGTACTGAATTTCTAAAGACAAACCCTTGCTCTTCATAACTATTTATGACCACAGATTCCCACCCCAATTCATCCATATTTAATACAGAACCCTGGGAATAATCCTTGATTCTTCAATTTTCCCAAACTTGGCCCATCAGGGATTCCCTGTTGGTATTTAAATCACTGTAATGTCTTCCCACATTCTGGGAACAATCCTCTTGACTGATCTACCTGCATTTACATGTACCCACCTAGTTATCAAAGCAATCATGATCATCTCTGCCAGTTTCCTCATCTGCAGTGTGACCAGTTTATAAGGTTCTCATGAGAGCTACACAACGGTAGAAATAAATCACATAAGATGGTGTTTGTCATAATCCTACTTGTGACCATCATTAAACCTTAAATAAGCAGTCTTTCCCTTTGTGTATAGTCTGTTCCCTCAAACCCTCAACATACACATACATGCATTCTTTGGCTGAAGTCTTGGTCCCCAGCTGGTAGTACTGTTTTGTGAAGATCTGTAACTTTAGGAGTTAAGTCACAGATGGGGGAAGTAAGGTCATGGGGGCTCTCTGTACTACATCTCACCATTCCCCCTCTGTTTATCCTCTCTGCTTTCTGGCCACCAGGAAGTCAGACAGCTGCCCATGTTCCTGCTGCTGTGAGAGTCTACCTTCCCTCAGACCCAAGCTGCAGATGCATCTAACCTTGGAGTGAAACTTCAGGAACCATAAAGCCAAATGAAACATTTTTATTTTTATATTATTTTTCTTAGATAGTGGCCACCAAGGCAAATAAACAAACAAACCCAAACATAAACAAAACAAAACAAAAAGAATCCAACTAACATCTTCCTTTCATTTTGCCCTCTGGCCCTCTCTTAGAAGCTTTTCTAGAATATGAATCTGACGCTGTTTTTAGATAATATTTTTTCGGTATAGTCGAAGTTATATTTAGATAATTTCTTACTAATTTCAGGGTAAACTCAAACTTCATACCTTTACCTACCTGCCCATAAAGTTTACATTAAATACTTTCCTGTTGCTGTTGTTAAATGGCTGTCAGAAGGAAAAGGAATAAAATTGTGTGTTGGCTTACTGTTTAAGAAAGCACAGTTCATTGTGCAGGGATGACATGGCGGGGTTCACAGCAGTAGGAACATGTGTAGTCAGAGGCTAACCTTGCAGCTGGGATGTCTCACATTGTGACAGGCCAGGAAGCAGAGTTGGGGGAATGCTTGGATTCAGTTGGTTTTCTACATTTTTTCCCCCTTTTTATCAGTCTGGCCCCACAACCCACGGGTGGTGCTGACCAGATTCAGGAAGCCTCTTTCCTTTTCAGTTAATCCTCTCGGGAAAGGCATTGGTGTCACACTGGTGACGCCAGATTCTGTTGCTCTACCTTGGTTTCTTTTGCTGTGGTAAACACCATGAGCAAAAGCAACTTGGGGAGGAAAAGGTTTATTACATTTTATAGATAACGGGCCATCTTCAGGGGAAGCCAAGGCCAGTACTTGGAAGTTGAACCTGAAGTCGAGGTCCTAGAGAAATATTGTGTACTGGTTTGCTCTTTCTGACTTGTTCATCCTGTTTTCTTATATAATCCAGTCACATCTGCTGTACGAATATTGTAACACAGTGGGTTGGGCCTTCTCACAGACATCTCACAGACATGCACACAGAGCAATCTGATGGAGGCAACTTGTCAGCTGAGATTCTGTCTTCCCAGGAGACTTTAGTTTATGTTAAGTCGATAAAAACAAAGAAAACAAAAAACTAACACATCTGTCAACTAAGAATTAAGATATTTTAAAAAGCTTCTTCCATGTGTGTTTTAATCTACCTGAGATACTGACCTTCCTCTTCTGCTAGCCAAAGTTGTTTTAAATTTTAATTATCGTACCTAAGAGATCCATGAAACAAAAATGCCTCTAAGCTGTAAGCCCCTGGCCCAAGAATAAATATTTCCTAAGATGCTGGAGGCTATTGTTCATGTTTTCACTCCACTAAACAAGTATTTTTGACCCGATTATGCTGGATATGCTTGATTACATGTAGGTAGAAGATATGCAGGCAAGAAGTATATCAGGATATATGCTTCCTCCTGATTGGATATAATGGAAAATACGGTGGCCTTATGGATTTTCCTTTTTAAGCCTTGGCAAAATGTGACTTGTCACCACTTTCTGGTAATCCCAGAATGGACATAGTCACAGTCAGTCTCCCTGGCTAGTATTTAATTAAACCTTGCTTCAAATTTATCCTCTTCAAGGATAGACTGACATTCCCAATCATAAGAACTTGTAAATATAACTTTACTTAGGAAGGGGTCTTGCCAGGTGTAATTAAGCTAGAAAATATGCATTTAGATCTTCTGGGCTTATCCAGGTGGGCTCTGAATGACAGATGTTCTCCCAAGAGAAGAAATAGGGAAAAGGGAAGGCCAACATTATGAGACCTCTAGGCACTACTTAAGCCAGCAGCAACCCGATGAGGCTGGATAGATCCTCCCCTAGACATTAGTATCTAGCAAACCTTTGATTTTGGATTTTTGGCCTGTGGTACTGGTAGGGGAATAACTTAGAACTTTTATGGGCTTCCTTGCTTTTGGTAGTTAGTTACAGTAGTAGCAAGAGGCTAGAACCTCCAGTGTAATGATCTTCTGAGCACACACAGAATGCGTTTTAGAGCAGTTTCTCATTGTGCCTCATCAGGCTCAACTGCTTGAGTACTATGCTTTGAGGCCCCAGTGCGATAAAAAGTTTTGCCACCTAATAAGCCATAGCTTGCCTGCATGTGTTGATAACTCTAGATAGTATTTGCATATCTTTAGAAATCTTCCTGACTAAAAGAAAAATCATATTAATATTGTCATAATATTTTGTATTTAAGTGCATTTTCTGGAACATTAGCTTGTTCTTAGAAAATATACCATGAGGTAAATGAAGGACACCATTAGCCCCATTAGCTCCACTCTCACTCTGTCCATGAGAAAATCAGATATACAGCTCATTTCAGGACATCCATGCATGCATAAAAAGAAGACAAAGACTCACATATCTGCCTCTGTTGCTATGAGGAGATGCCATAAGTTATAGAAATATAACTTTATTTCTCATGTTCTGGAAGCTGAGAAATGTGAAACCCAGAGGCCAGTAGATTTGGTGTTTGGTAGTCCACTTTCATAAGTCACACTCAGTCTCACTTAGGGATGGAAGTTGCGGGGACTTCCCTAGAGTCTCTTCATGTGATCCCCTCCTACTCATCAGTGAATTACTTTCCACCAGCCTTGTTTCATTAACATCACAATCTCATAGCTTTGCATTTCAACATCTTGATTCAATAGTTGCACCAAGCCTTTAGATCAAACATGACCCACAGAATCAACTAATCAAGCCTCATTGGGGATCACAAAGACCAAAGCAGCAATCATGGAACCTACATGCATCTGAGCTAGATGGAACCTACATGCATCTGAGCTAGGTCATATATAATGGTTATATAGCTTGGTGTTTTTGTGGAGTTCCTAAAAGTGGAAGTTGTGGTGTCTATGACTCTTTTGCATGCTCTTGGAACCTTTTTTCTCCTACTGAGTTGCCTAGTCCATCCCTGATACAATGGTTTTGATCTAGTTTTAGTGTAACTTGTAACTGTGTTTAGTAAGTATCCCTTGGAGGTCTGCTTTTTTTTTTCTGAAGGGAAATAGAAGAATAATGGAGTGGATTTGAGGGAGAGGGGAGATGTGTGGTGGGGGGAGTGGAGGAAGGTAAAAAATGCCATTGAGGTGCATTGTGTGAGAGAAGAATAGAAAGAAGCAGAAAAAGGAGGAAGAGAATAGGAAGAAAAGAAAAAGAAGAAGAGGAGGAAGAGGAGGAGGAGGAGGAAGAAGAAGAGGAAGAAGAAGAAGGAGAAGGAGAAGGAGAAGGAGAAGGAGAAGGAGAAGAAGAAGAAGAAGAAGAAGAAGAAGAAGAAGAAGAAGAAGAAGAAGAAGAAGAAGAAGAAGAAGAAGAAGAAGAAGAAGCACAGCAGCATCATTTAGGACATAAACACTTTTCTAATCACAATAGATATTGCTATGTTGGTTACTGTCAAACAGCAATCAGAAGGTAACTGTAAAATGCATCTGCACAAGCTTTCTCTCACTCCTGTGTCCATCTTTGATGCTCCCTCAGTTCTGGCCCCTCTCTCTACCTGCTTCCTCAAGGTTGGCTTGACCTGCTGCCAAGACACTTGCTTTTTCTATGCCCTTGTTATTAGTCCTCCAGTATGTTGAAGCCAGTGTTAGCTCTCTTCTGGGTCTCTCTGATCTTCTCACCTACTTTGCCCCTGTCCCCATCTTTTCCTTTCCCAAAGACCATGGAGGCATTTTCTCTGAGATTCTTTTATCAGAGTTTCTCCAGAGGAAAGCCATCTCTGTAACCCATCGAGAGAGATAAACTTGAAGTAAAGAGGAAATGACACCCAGAGCCAAAGTAAACTGTCCCAGGCTGTTATCTGTCCTTTGGGTCCCTTCATCTCCACAAAATCTCTTTCTTTAAACTCCCTATAGGCCTACAAACAGGGTATATAGACTTTGCAGTCTTTTTTTTTTTTTTTTGGTTTTTCGAGACAGGGTTTCTCTGTGGCTTTGGAGCCTGTCCTGGAACTAGCTCTGTAGACCAGGCTGGTCTCAAACTCACAGAGATCCGCCTGCCTCTGCCTCCCGAGTGCTGGGATTAAAGGCGTGTGCCACCATCGCCCGGCTTAGACTTTGCAGTCTTGCTGGCTTTGGGAGTACTTTTTTTTCTAGTGACAACCCCATAAACAGAGACAGTTTTATCAATTTATCTTAAGAGCCTTGCCTACCTTGTCTTGCATGGTGGGGCAATTCTCCCTGCTTCACCCCTACATTAGTCCCCTTGCACCATTACTTAGTTTCTGCTTACAGCCCACTTTTTCAGTGAGTCCCACCCCTCAAACTCACTTAAAACCAGTTTCTAGGTATACCCCATCTGTCTTGCTTTTCTGCCACATTTTTCTTTTTTTCTATTACATCATCGTATTGATCCCTGAAGTTGAACGAAACTACAAAGATAAAATTGAAAATTGTGAAGAAAAGACATTTTTTATCCAAAAAAAAAAATTATGAACAAAAAAAATGAGGAATGAAAGTTCAGGTTTGTCCTGGAGCCAACATAAAAGGCTAGCTCTGTACTTTTAAGTTTCTAAATCACAGGAAGGCACTGCCCACATCCAGGGCTTTGCTTCCTATATGAGAGGGCCAACAGGGTTGAATGCCTTGGCTCTGCTGTGTTGTTTCCAAACGAGAACATCAATGATAGCTTCAAAGCATCATAAGAGTATTCTCAGATGCAGAAAAAAAAAAAAAAGGATGTGACAAGTTGATTTTTTTTTTTAATGTACAAGCAAAAGAGAAAAGGTACCACATGGAAAGCAGTTGCAGAGATCTGGTATAAATAGGAACTAGATCTTGCAAATGTCACATGCGCCCCTGACAGCTCTGCAGAACTCAGAAGCATGTGTGAGCACATCACCTGCTCCCAGGGACCCATAATTCATCAAGAGAGGAAATGAAAAGGACTCTCTAAACTCACAGTAAAGACAGTGTAAACCAACATCAAGCTTGGTCACAGTATTTTTCTTTAGTCTTCAATAACAAAAAGTGTGTGTGAAGATCATATGAACGATGTCTGTGCAGTTCAAAACTTTGTGCTCAAGAACACCGACACAATAGTTTGAATTGGGCAGTAAAAGTGTAAACCAATTGAAGTTGTAGCGTGAATAATAAAAACCCAGAGACAAAAATTAGGGTTCAACTCAAAAACCAGAAAAGCAAAGCAGCCAAGCCACTAGAGAAGCCTTACCTCTACCAAGGCTGGGTGACCACAAACTAAAGAGACGAAGCCTCTCTCTCCTTGCATTTTATAGTCTCACTAGTGCTGGTATTAAAGGCATCTGACTCCCTAGTACTGGTATTAAAGGTGTAAGCCACATGGATTTGTTTCTGCATTGATCTTGAATAGCTAAGTGTAGCCTTGAACTCACAGAGATCCAGGAGACTCTGTCTCCAAAATCCTGGGATTAAAGGTGTATGTCACAATTGCCTGACCTCTAGTGGCTATAGCTTTGCCTCTGGTCTTCAGGAAAGATTTCTTTATTAAAATATAAATACTGTATTGCTATAAAAGTAAAAACAACAATTTTCTGTTCACCTACTTAGGTGATTGAGAAATATTGAACAGTGTTTCTCCCTTCTACCTCTTGTCCCTCTCCATTTCCTTCTTTTGTTTTATTGATTTTATCGAGCTGTACATTTTTCTTTGCTCCTCTCCCTTTCTCTCCCCTCCCCTTCAACCCTCTCCCATGGTCTCCATGCTCAAAATTTACTCAGGAGATCTTGTCTTTTTCTACAGGTGTGATGCCCATCAAAATCCGCAAAACATTTCACAGACCTTGAAAGAACAATACTCAACTTTGTATGGAAAAGCAAAAAACCTAGGATAGCCAAAACAATCCTGTACAATAAAGGAACTTCTAGAAGCATCACAATCCCTGACTTCAAACTCTACTACAGAGCTACAAAACTGAAAACATCCTGGTATTGGCATAAAAACAGACAGGAGGACCGATTGAACTGAATCAAAGACTCAGATATTAATCCACACACCTACAAATACCTGATTTTTGACAAAGAAGCAAAAAAATATAAAATTATGAAATGGATAAAAGAAAGCATACTCTCTCCATTTCCTTCTACAAGAAGGTTCTTGGTCTTGTTGGAAGAATTCAAGGATGGTCATGAGGTGGGTTTATGGAGAAGGTTTTAGGCTCAATAGGGCAAAGGAATTTAAAGTCTTGAGACACGGGGATAGGCAGACAAAACAACAGAAACCTTTGGGTTTGGGCTTTTAATAATTCCAGTGGAAAGGGGACATTATTCGTGGATCTGGAGGGGGTTTCCTGGAAGATGAGTTTAGATCTTTCCTTAGTCCCTCCCACAAATTTAATACTGAAAGTCAACCAAGTCCGGTCCTTGTATTCTGGTGGTAGAAATTTGCTTAATGGAAAGGTTAATCATTTGTTAATTAACCAAGTAAACAGAAGTCAACATGGCTGCCATGACTTTCTGTTTTCAAAGAGTAGAAAATCAACGCTATATGGCCCCATACAGGAGTTGCGTTTGTTGTACTAGTGATAATTGGATGGAAATGTTTTTTCGTAGCTGGATCCAGCCGTTGTTCCTCTTACAGTTGTTTCTTAACTTATGGTCTTGCAGATACCAAAGGTTAAAGGTTACTAAACTGGAACTCACAGGTAAGATGGGCTTAGCTCAAGGCCCTGATAAATTACTTTGAAAACAAATAAGTGTGGACAAGCCCTTCACTACTTCTAGCTTCCATTTTTATCTCAAAATATTTTAATATCCCAAATCTCAAATACTTGCAATAAAAAATATCCCCTTTTACCCATAAATCGAAAGAAATGTCGGTCTTAAGGGAAAAACCTGTCACACTTCCTGTGTTCAAATCGCAGGTCCCCTTCATGAGGAATGTGCACACTCAGTTTTTTTTCTTCTGCAAAGTGGGAATGACAACAGCTTCATTTTTAAAGGGTTATTGTTAGGAGTTCATAAAATTAGCAAGTGCCTCTTAGAGCACACATAGATAGAACCAACGCATAGTATGGTTAATACAGTAAGAGTTAGAGTTTGCTTAAGTAAGTGTTGTGAATTTGGAAAGAGACTGAGAATGCAGAAAGTGCTCAGGATATAAGAGCAGATCAGGTAAAAGTTCCAGCTCACCATTTACAGATTTATACTGCTGTTTTCTCCATACGTTCTTGGATGTGAGGTCTTCCGTTAGCTGTTGATCAACTAATGATTCATTTTTTTAAGAAAATGACTCTCTCCCTTTTAACAGCTTTTGAATGCCAATAGCTCCATGACCAGTGCAGCACAAATCTGACTCCATAGAAGGAGAAGGGGGAAGAGAATAGTTAGCATAGGTAGGAAAGGAGACTCTGGTCTGGGAGAAGTGGGGAGTGAGTAAATGTGATCAAAACACTCTGTGCACAAATCTCAAATTGTTAACAAAAGTGTTATTACTCACAGAATATTATCCCTGTACTACAGCCATAATGCAGTCTCTACCCAAGTGAGGGATAACGCAAGCAGCCACAGGTCAGACACCGGCTTGATAATTGCACTGTGCTGTTCCAAGGTTCATACTGGAAAGCATGGTATCAATTAGAAACAATATCCTAGAGAACCACATCATTTTAGTGGACTAAAAAGAGGTAGTAGTGTACATTAGAGTGATAAATGTGTGCTTCTCTCTGTGGGTACTTTATTGATTGCTGCAGTGAATGTCTGGCTTAACAGCACTCCCTCCATTTGCATGTGGGGTTTCTTAGTATCTAAGAAACTAAGACTCAAATTCAGGCCTATTTGAGTTTACAACCAGGATAGTCACTAGACAGGAAAGGCAGGAGCAAAGCCAAGGTCCTTACATTTAAACCAAGGTAAGATACATACATAAAATCTGGGTGGTGGTGGTGCACACCTTTAGTCTCAGCACTCAGGAGGCAGAGGCAGGGAGATCTCTATGAGTTTGAGCCCAGCCCAGTCTACAGAGTGGGTTCCAGGACCGGTTCCAAAGCTACATGGAGAAAGCTTGTCTCGAAAAACAAAACAAAACAACAACAACAAAAGATACATACATAAACAGTGGGAATCTGATTAAAGGCAGGATGGGTCTGCATCTCAGCTCTACGGTAGGAGCTGTATGTGGAGGCAGCTTATGGTCAGCTTTAATGATGGAGAAGGGGACTTAATTCCGAGACTTAATTTTACTGTGGAGAAACACAGTATCTGCACTTTCGTGATTTCTCCACTAGGTGGCTCCATGACTAGGCAAGTTAAATATCTCCGCAGTCTTTGAGTGTCCAGTCTCAATAATGGAGCTATTATGATGCTTTTTCTAGATAGTAAGAGCATGATGAGCACAGAAAAGAAATGTCTGTGCTTTTATTAAGAGGGCATGTGAGAACAGAAAGTATTTCACAAAATAAATAGTTTCAGGAAGTTTGGCCTTACACCCACTGGTGGCGAGGGAACACGGATAAAACTAAAGACACATTTCATCAGCTTCTTGGGGGTGGGGGGAGTTGAAGGCCTTTTTCACGCTAATGAATAAAGATGAAGAAGACTTCCTGGAAGAAAATACATAAAGTGCCTTTTTATTTCGAGATACATTTATTCAGACAATAGTCAGCCTCTCTAAAATATGGGGTCTGGTCAAAAAGGCTGATCCCAGAAATCAGCATATTTCTCATGACCACAAGACTCAGGAAAAACTCTTCCAAACAAGCAGCAACCCAAAAAACAACATATTGCCATCCTGAAAAAAAAAATCTAACTGTGCTGAAAAAACAACAACATATGGCTGGGTGGGGTGTGAGCGAAAGGAATATAGTTATCACATTTGAACATTCCCTTTACAGACTTGAGGAAAAGGGAAATTTTGTAGGAGAGAATGTAGAGAGGCCTCAAAGCCTCTCTTTTGAAAGCATAATTGAGGATGGGAAAAAGCAAAGAAGGTTTTGTTCCAGGTTAGTTACGGCTGAGAACCAGGAATTGAATTTCACCTTTGACCTCAGCATATGCTGTAAAGAATGAAAGCAGGTGAAAGCTGAAAATCCTGGCTTCATTCGGGGCTTTGTAAGTAGAACACCGTGGAGATTAAAACAGAGGGAGAAATGGAATGTACTTGAACATGCCTGCTCTCAACACCAAAGCCCCAGTGTGCCGATAATAACACTGGGGTGCCATCATTATGTACCTAGAATCTGGGTTTCGTTTGAACCAAACAGAATCAGCTTCAAGCACACTTCTCTGTTGGGGATCTCAGTCATGTGACTGTTTCATAATTCAAGGTGAAGTCACATAGCAACGCTGGAGGAGTGCTAGAAAATAAGTTTTCAAACTTTGGAGTTTTTGCTATTCGTCCACACCCAGGCTGTTTACTCATCAGTTGGATTAAGCCAAGATTGATCCTCTGCAACAGAAACCCGTCTGCAAATTGCCATCTCTAAGAAACAATAATTCTTCCAATAGGTAACCATAAAGAAAGCCCCCTTTGTGCTGTTACAAGAAAGACTCTGACCTTCTGGCAAGCTCCTCGGATAGGAATGAGTTTTTTGAACTTAAGGTTTTCCAATTTACCATAAAATGTGTGACTCTGGAATAATAAGCATTATTTTGAACTGAAGATGTTTGGTGTTCAATGAAGTTAGGGACACCCTTTGCCTGAACTCTGCCTCTTGCCTAAAAGCAGAGGTTGTTGAGAAAGGAAAGACCATGCGAGGTGAGGATTAACAGGCATTTCACAATTTACAAGAATATTATGCCTTTTTATCCATGAACCTAAATGTCCAGTTATTTTGCAAAACACTATTTGTTTATTTTTTTAAAGGACCCTTTTTTCTCTAAAGTTAGCCCTCCAAAGATGAGAAAACACACCTCCAAACCCCAACCACGTCCCATACATTTTCATCATAGGGGTCGCAAATATAAGAGCCATACTCATGTTTCTATCTTTTCACTTTTGCTGTCTAATTTTTAGGCTTCTAGTCTAGGCTTCTCTGTCCAGGTGAACAGAGAGGAAACCTCTCTTCCCTGCAGACTAGAGGGTCCAAATTTAGTGTGTGGAATGGGTGCTACAATTACAGGCAACGCTTGCAATTCCAATATGCAAAAGGGATCTGTTGCTCCTTTAAATAATTTTCTCTATTCTTACCCACCTTCTGCACTGGTGACTGAATATGGGTATCAAATCTTTCCAAAGTATTTCAATGACTGTGGTTATCAAACTCAGCTTGTTTTGGATAAATAGTTCAGGGAACCTAAGTCCTATATGCCTTGTTTTTCACTGAACTCCCCACCACACCACGTCTCCTTCTGATGTTTAACTAGGAGAATAAATAAGTCTAAATTGAGTGATAGGCTCCGGTGATTGGGAAGGGTGGTGGCACAGGAGTATCATTTGGTTCACATCCCTGCAAATATCCACAAGCACTGAATGGCAATTCCTTTAGCCTTTGTGGTTATAGCTGTGGCCAATTCCTGTAGGTGTTGTTTTCTGCAGCTCTAAGTGCAAGCACAGGTCTTTCCTGGACCCCCAGTTTCTTCATATTTTTAACACACCAGTTCTGTAGGATTTGTGTGTCTGCCCACGGGCCATGTTCACTTGATGTCTTCCTTAGTCTGTACTTCCTTCTAGGTGGTTCCATCTTTCTTTGAGCACAGGTGTTCCTAAAATTTGAAGGTTTTTTTTTAAAAAAAAAAACAAAAAACAAAGCAACAATTCTATAGTGTAATGAAATCCTCTCAAATCTGGATAGTCTATTTTTGTTGTCGTTCGGCTGACCACAGATTCAGCACCATGGACAGAGAATGCGCTACAGAGAATGCACTATCCTGATCCAGTTCTGTCTTTGGAAGTTTTGAATCTTTGAGATGACAACACATGGCAGGAAGGGAGGGTTGGTTTGGGTTCCTAGCTTAAGCGATTCCAGTCCATCACAATAGGGCATGTCAGAGGAGCAGCTCCATCATGGGTAGGAGTTGTTCAAGTGGCAGCAATCCAGGAAACAAGAAGGAGCCTGAACCAGGAACCAGACTGAAACTTTCAAAGACCTCTCCCTCAAGATCTACTTCCATCAGCTAGGCCTTACTCTTGAAGCTCCATAGCTTTCCTAGACAGTACCACAAGCTGGAGTATAATCATTCAAAGTAGGAGTCTGTGGGGGACATTTCAGACTCAAACAACAACATTCTGTGCTGGGCCCACAAAGGCTTTCTGTTCCTCTCAAAATGCAAAATGTGATTTGGTCTCCAAAGTTGTAACAGTCTCAATACCTTTCAAAAGTCTGAAATCTCTAAGGACCCTTACCTATGAACTCCAACAAAAGCAGAATAAAAGTTAAATAACAATTTCTTAACTTCCCTTCCAAATTTCTAATTTTCCTTCCAGATGGGAGGAATACAGCAAGGGAATTTTAAACCACCAACAACAGGAACAACAACCTGAAACAACTAATCTAGTATCTTCATTTCTGACTCCATTATGCCACGTTGTGAACTCCAGTGAGCCTAGGCGGCTTAGAATCTCCAGCCTTGCCTCATGCAACAGTCTTTCCCCAGTACTGGCTTCCTTTCCCAGATGGGAATTTCCTCAGACAATGACCCATGCTCCAAGTGTCTACAATATCCTGATCTCTCCCATCTCAGCTTGGGCTTTATGTTTAAAACTTCATGCATAGCCTATTCAGGAATCCATGATAATAATCCATCCCACAATACTCTGTCCAGTCTTACAGGCTTTCCTTTAAAATCCTGGTGTAAACATCCCTGACCTTATCTCTTGAATTCATATGGACACCCAAGCTCTCTTGAGAAATAGCAGGACCTCCTTGGACCACAGTTGAGTAACTTCTATGTTCCTATACAACTGAACCTGGGAGAATACTTCCCTTGCTATCTCTGTTTCAGCAGGACATCCTGAAACTCTCTCCTTTTGAAGAAAAATATTTCAAGGGAATTTGTCTTTGTAGGTTATGGAGTTTTTGATAGGTCTCGCCTCCCTTTCCTATTATCCCAGTAAATGTATGTAGGGTTGCCTATGAACATCTGTATATGTGCTTGCAGAGACTCACAATTTTTCCTGGGATTTTTCCTGGATTATTCCTCACTATGTTCATTGACTCAAGAGTTTAGCTAGCCAACTTCCTTTACCTTTTGAGTACTAGAATTGCTGGAGGGCCACCAGACTCTCCTAGCATTTATATGGTTGCTGTGGATCTGAACTCAGGTTCTTATTCTTGGAAAACAAGTGTTGTATCCTCTGAGCTACCTTCCCATTCCCATGGCTTCTCTTTTTAAACAATGATTTAATTAATAATTACAACATTTTATAAACCTTATGCTCTATCTTTCATCATACTGACCATTTTACTATCTCTTCTTTATTTTTTCACTTATTGTCTTAATCCTCACTATAAACCTCACTAAATGCATTGAACAATAACCTATATTCTGAATACTAAGTCTGAAGATAATTAGTCCAGTTTTCGCAGTCTGCATTTTTATAACTAGCCTGAACTTTTAAATGCCCACTAATCTCTTATATCATTTGGGGAATTCTCTGACCTGTGACTGCAAACATCTCCCTATCCTTCATTCAAATCATTTCCAAAATCTTAAAAAGCACACAGTTTGACTTGGTTGCAACAACTGCCCCATTCTTGTTACTAATCTCTTGCAAGATACTTTTGCATTGCTATGACCACAATACATGGCAAAAACAACTTGAAGGAAGAAAACGGATTTGGATCCTGACTTCAAGTGATTTCAGTCCATTGTAGCAAAAAGATCATCAATACTTGAAGGTAGAAATATAACTTGGTTGCTGTTCACACGACATCTGAATAGGGAGAGGAGAATGTGCTAGAACCAGCATCTTATCCCTGGGGTCTGTCTCTGCCAATGAAGCTTTAGCTCTTAAGAGTTTCATCGCCACTAAAATTAATGTCACATGTTGTGTAAAAAGCATTCAGACCACAAGCTTGAGAGGGACCATTTTAGAATCAAACACATAAGTTACCCACAGTTTCTTCGTTTGACTCCTCTATTTTACTTTTTCTCTTGGTCAAGGATGGCTTTTCTGCTGTGGCCATACTTGAGTGGTTCTACCCCATTCCTAGGAGGCAACATCTTGGAATGGTTACAAAACTCAACAAGCAACTCCAAGGAGCCAATTGGATCCACCTAAATGAACCAGACTTGCCCGGAATACGTATCATTTAATTATTTCCTTGTCATTCCTGGTCTCAGGAACCCCTGGTGGAAAAAAAGCCCTCTATCTTCTATCTTGGGACTATCCTCTGTTAATCTCTAGGATCTAAAATTTTTCCAAACATAATTTTTGCCTTTCCAGTATTTTGCAAGGTCCAAGCTGCCAGCTGACAAGTTACTCAGAGCCCAGAAAATACAGCCTTAATCAGCCACTTCAGGATGTTGTCAAACATCCCAACTCCTTGATGCCCACAGTATCAGCATAGAGCAGTCATGAGAGACCTTACGATGCCCCATTCCCACCCATTAAGACCCTCAACTCCCCCAAATTTTTATAATAAACAGAAGATTGGAATATAATTATTCAGCCACCCATAAGGCTGCAATTCCGGGTTGGCAGTCATCAGTGTGTGATGTACTCACGCAAACCCTTGCGTGCATGTGCAAGAAAGGCCTGGGCTGACGTCATCAGCATGTGACATAGCCATGTCTTCCCCCTGTGAGCATGTGCTAGGCAGCCTTTAAAAGCTTGTTGAGCCATCTTTGCTCTCTATGTCCCCAGTGCTTGGAGAGGCAGCCTCTCTTCCTCTCTTCCTCTCTCCCTCTTTTCTTCTCTCCCTCTCTCCCTCTCCCTCTCTCTCTGTACACCATTTTTCCCAGGTCTGTGTGTACTTTTCCCCAATAAACTCCTAAGTGGGTTTGTTCTTGTCTCATCTTCTCCTCTCGCTCACACCAGATCATTTCACAAACAAACAAACATAATAAACTATAATATGGTAAATTATATCAATAGGTACTCCAGGGTACTGAAACTGTTCATTGTTATATTATTTTTTTTCCCAAGCTAATTGGAAAGCAGCCTGCCATCTCCAGGTAACAAATCTTCAACTAATAAGATCTATGAGAACCTGAATATTGAGGCTTGTAGTAGTTATTGTGAAAATATTAAAAACAAATTATTCTATTAAATCAAGGTAAATGTACCAAGTTGTAATTTCTAGAGATATATCTCATCATAGTCCCTGTATTTCAGTGTTATGTTGCCATCCTTATCAAGTTTGTCTCGCCAAGCTCACCAAGTTTGAAATCTGTCTCCCTAGCTTATGTCCAGATAGAGTTGGATATTTCAACTGATAGAGAATGTTCCATAAAAGCAATACTGTGTGACCGCTGTGTAAGCCATAGGGAGCCATGCTGCTTTTGCCTTCCTTGTGGGGTCACTTGTGTTTCTTGAATTCTACAGAGGACATCAAACTATTCTGAAGTTGCCAGAAAGGAACTTAGTGAAAAAAGCAAAGCTGAAATACTGTCAGCTACTCTAATGCTCAAGCTATTCTTGCTTGGAAATTGCACGTTGAGAATTGAAACAACTATAGTCCCTCAGGTGTCAGATCAACTTGAGCCTTTGGGTCTTCATATCCTGCATTCAAAAGTATTCCTGAATTTCATTATCCTAGTTATATGTCCACAAAGTCTGAGGACATAAAAGTAACCACTTGCTTAAGCAGGGAAATAAAGGGTAACATTGGACAATTACATTATTTTAGAAAGTAGAACAATGGCAATGCATGCATTTGTATTTTCTCCAAGTTACTCTTTCAAAGCCTTATGAACCAGACTATTTTGTACTGTCCAATAGTCATACATGAAGAGGCACAGAATCTTGTTTAGTCTCTTGTGGAAGAAAGAAGCATCTTGTGGGCTTTGTGTGTGTGTGTGTGTGTGTGTGTGTGGAACAGAGCTTTGTCTCAGTCACTATGAGGCTTAGTCTTTGACCACAGTTAGAGATATTATCTTCTGATAACACTTAATAAAAGCAGAGATGAGCTTCCCAAAGTCAAGTGAACTCAGCTCTTGTGTTTTCTTGAGGGCCAAAGATGAAAAAGAGACACTCAGGCAGTCTAAATGAATAATTACACCAGTATGTGATTCCTGTTCCTCTCTTTATGGTAACATTTATTACACTGTGTTGAAATTGTCTACATATGTGTCTGTCTTCTTAACTAAGAAAAACATTCTGTCAAACTCATTTTTCTATCCACAGCATCTAGCATAGATTTTTGGCTCAGAATAACCATTCAATATTTGCTCTATATAAATAATTGAAACAGAAAATATAATATAAATTAAGTTATATCTATCCATTGTAGAAATTCTGCCTGTCAGAAACCTGGGATGGTTTCGTTCTTTTCTCTATCTCAACTCTACATGAATCTACCACAAAGACCTGATCTTTCTCCACTCAGAATCTAATCCTTGAGTATCTGGGTCTCTCTGTCCTCCAAGATTTCAGGTGACATCAGGCATCATAGCTCTGTTGAGCTGATGTGCTACTCTATGCTGTCTGATTTCCTGCTTTTGCTTCTTCCCTCTGAGACATTCATACTTCCTTAAGTAGGATATTTCCAAAGAGAAGATCTGGTTATGTTAATTCACTGCTTCAAAACATTGTTGATCTCTTTCTGTTTGCAGGGTGAAGCCCAAATCCCCCAAAACAGCCTTTAAAGCCATCCCTGATCTGAAGTATGGCCACTTCATCTTTATTTCCCACATATCCAAATCCCACCTTTTATTTGATCAAAATGATTCTCTGCTGTTCTTCTACTGATATTGTAAGTTTGTGTCTTTGCATATCCCATTCTCTTGACTGTGAATCCAGTTACTCTTCCTGGAGGCCCCATTCTCAGTGTTTCTAGGACAGTCCCACACATCCTCCTGACGCCCTCCAAGTCAAGGGAACCTACTTTCCTTTACTCTCACTGTTTATTTATATCTTTTTATTTCCATTTTTTTGTTGTTTTTTTCTTGAGGCAGGGATTCACTGTGTAGCCTTGGTTGTCCTAGAACTCACTCTGTAGGCCAGGTTGCACTTGAATTCACAGAGATCTGCCAATCTCTGCCTCCTAAATTCTGGGATTAAGGGTATGTGCCATCACCACTCAACCTGTCACTAAACTTTTTGCTCCTGTAGCTGAACAAGAGGAAAGATCACGTATTATCCTATGCTCTGGCTTGTAGCTATCTAAGACCAGCCACTGAGCTTTGATGTAACTTCTTGGTGACTGTCTTTAATCTGCTATATGCTATAGGAGACACTGTTGTAGAAGGAGTGGTGGGACGCTTCCCGCCATCCGGCTAGCTTTACCCAAAATAATTACACGGAAACTGTATTCTTTTAAACACTGCTTGGCCCATTAGCTCTAGTCTCTTATTGGCTAATTCTCATATCTTGATTAACCCATTTCTAATAATCTGTGTAGCACCACGAGGTGGTAGCTTACCAGGAAAGATCTTAACCTGCATCTGTCCCGGAGAGGAGAATCATGGTGACTGCCTGACTTGGCTTCTTTCTCCCAGCATTCTGTTCTGTCTACTCCGCCTACCTAATTTTCTGTCCTATTAGGGCCAAGGCAGTTTCTTTATTAACCAATGAAAGTAACACATAGACCCTCCTCCATCACACTGTCACAGACCAAGTTACTTATAACAACAACAACAACAAACCAAACTGAAACAAAACAAAACACATTGAAAAAAATCTCAGTTTGGAAGCTGTAATGTGGCCCCTTGAGTCACACGGTTTACCCTTTCATCTACACATCATTACTTGTAAGTGTTCATTGCAATGAGTCATTGGCCTGGTTCAAGGCCTCTGGCTTTTGCCAAACTATGGATACTGGACCCTCACTGGGCCTCCTCTTGGTTATTTTCCTGTGTCTTGGAGATCCTGTAGCTTTGGATCTGCAGGTCCAGCCCCTTCACACAGTCCAGCAGTTCATAAATGAGGTGGAAGCTGAGGTGAGCTACCTTGTTGTCCTGGTTCTGGGCCTGGGTGGTGGCTGGGTTAGTCAGGGCCTCACCAACAGAGTCAGCTCTAGCGTGTTTCCCAGGCAAGGTGCCATTCATACTTTCTGGATTGCTGTACTTGGCGGGGTGCCATGCCTGCTCTCCCAAGATAACTTATTTCTTTCAGCTGTAAACTAAATTTGAGTCTGACTTGTGTGACTGATCTCAAAGAGGCAAAATGCTCCAAAATAAAACAACAATAACAACAACAAAAAGACAAAACAAATACAAAGAAAAACAACACCACCAGAATAAAAAAACAGTGTGTTCATTTGTTCATTAGGAGTTCAGTCCGCACAGCTCCACCTGCTGTCTTGAGTATAATAACCCACCCTCTTCAAGAAGCAAATGATTTTGATACCAGAAGCAGAAAACAACACAGATCTCAAAACATGTGCATTGATCAGGCCAAGAGCATTGCTTTGCCTCAGAAATTCCTTGTTGTGTGGAGTGGGCTGCTCAGGTAAGGCTCTTGGCTGTGCCGTTGGGAGGAAATGGACATCTCATCACAGCAAACAGACACAGATAAGCCAGAATCCATTCTGGGGGGTTTCTTTTCCAGAGAGCTCAACTGGTCTTGGAGCCTAGACATCTAGAGAGCAAGCATGGGATATGGTTTAGTTCTGCAGGCCAGTCCTCCATTAATAGGTCATTGCTGAAGGACAGTCACAGAACTCGAGTCCACAATCCAAACAGTTGAAAGTAGTTTCCTGTAGGAAGCCATACACTAATACTGGCCCTTTGCAACTCCTCAACTGTGCTTGCTGGAAGTCACTTTAGAGCAAGGAAACAAACTTGTTTCACTGACAATAGGGACAGCAGCTGCATCGTGGCCCCAGAATGGTGCTAGACTTAAAGACTGGTTGAAAAAAATTGTTGCTTGGAGAAGTGAGTGAACAAGAGTGAACAATCACCATGGATTTCTTCTTGGGTTTCTAGAATCATTGGTTTTAATTATAATTGCATTGATTTTGTTGCTACTTGTGTTTTTTTTTGTTGTTGTTGTTTTTTTTGTTTTTTTGTTTTTTTTTTTGGATTTTTCGAGACAGGGTTTCTCCGTAGCTTTTGGTTCCTGTCCTGGAACTAGCTCTTGTAGACCAGGCTGGCCTCGAACTCACAGAGATCTGCCTGTCTCTGCCTTCCGAGTGCTGGGATTAAAGGCATGTGCCACCACCGCTTGGCTGCTATTTGTGTTTTAAATAAAATGACGTTTACTATCCAGGCAAGAATATTTAGAATCATTTTTAAACTGAGGTTCAGTACACTGAAATTACTAATAATTTGATTTTAGCATTCTATGGGCAGCAACATTCAAATATTTAGGCCATAATTTTAAAAAAAAATTAGTAACTTTATAAGCCATTCTTTCTTATCAAAACCTTTGAAATCACATCTGTCAAGAATTCAGGACTGGGAAATTTTATGAACATTAAATGCATGTATACACTTCATATTTTTATATGTAGTTTATATGGGTTTTCTTAGGTTTATTTTTTTTTCTAAGACAGGGTTTGCCTTTGTAGCCCTGTCTGTTCTGAAACTTGCTCTGTAGATCAGGCTGACCTCAAACACACAGAGATCCTCCTGCCTCTGCCTCATGAGTGTGGTGGAATTAAAGGTGTGTGATACCACCACCCCACACTATATATTTCAAAGTGCCATCGATAGTATCAGAACCCCACAGCATAGTTAAGTATCCTAATCTTTCCATGGAAAAAGCATGTGTACATCCCAGCAACTGAGAGAAACACTTTGTTGCAACAAGAGAATTCAGGTCAAGGATTTATCTTCTATTTCCTTTTGTGTTTTTGAGATTGGGTCTTTCTGCATCCCAGGCTAGCCTAATCCTCCATCCATAGCCCTTTTGTGCCAGTGCTACAGGTATATGTTCTCTTGTTCTGCTCAGGCTAAGTTATAAAACCAAATAATTTGTCTAAAAACATATAAATATTTTCAGTTTCCTAAGCTCTTATTTTGAACATCAATTATAACTGAGAGTGGTGCTCCTATCACCATACTCTGCTGAGGCAGAAGAATTGCCTAATATTTGAGGACAACTTGGCTTTGCAGAGTGATAGCCCAATTTAAAGAGTCAAAGGGGAGGAAAATAAGAAAATGTAGAGTATATGGGATTGTAGACCTTTAGTAATAAAAGAAATTTTATTCAACATAAAACTTTATCTAAATAGAAAGAGAGAGAGAGAGACTGGGAGAGAGAAGAGAGAGGAAAAGAGAGACTAAAGTGGCCGTCATAGAGCCGACATGGGTCTGTGCTAGTTTTTCTGAATACATGTTGTGGTTACTTAACCTGGGTTTTTTTTCAGACGCTTAACAGTGTGAGTGGGGGTGTCTCTAACTCTTTTGCCTGTTCATGTGACCCTTTGCTGGGTTGCCTCATCTAGCCTTGATATGAGAGTTTGGGCTTAGTCTTTGGTATCTTGTTATGCCCTGTTTGGTTGATATTTCTGGGAGGCCTGCTCTTTTCTGAAGGAAAAGAGGAGCAGAGGATCTGGGGTAGAGGGGTGGTCGGAAGGGGCTAAGAGGAACAGAAGGAGGGGATGCTGTGGTCTGGATGTATTGCATGAGAGAAGAATAAAGAAATTTGAAATGAGAAAAAAGAACCATGTGTCAACAGTCTGCTAGACACTATATATATATATATATATATATATATATATATATATATATTCATTGAAAGAGGGAGGCCATCACCTGTGTAGGGATATCCCATAACCATCAGCACTTGGAGTTAAAGCAGCAGATTCCTGAGTTTTGTTCTTCTACATATCTTGCTGATACATACCAAGTTCAAGGACAACTTGGGATATATAGCTGAATTCTGTCCTTAAAATATATTGGAGGGGCTGGAGAGACAGTTCAACAGTTAAAAGCACTGACGCTTTCCCAGAGGACCTGGGTTCAATTCCCAGCAACCACATGTCAGCTTACAACTGTCTGTAACTCCAGTTTCAAGGAGCTTGACACCCTCACAAAGACAGACATGCAGACAAAACAGCAATGAACATACAATAAAAATAAACAATACATTTTTTAAAAGCCAGGTGTGGTAGCACAGGCCTTTAATCCCAGCATTTGGAAGACAGAGGAATGAGGAGCGCAGTGAATTTGAGGCCAGTCTGATCTACAGAGTGAGTTCCAGAACAGCCAGGGTTATACACAGAGAAGCCCTGTCTCCAAAATATTCCGCCCTGGCAAATATATAAATAATAAAATAGATTGGATAGAAAAGCAAAGCACCTCCACCTTCTCTTTGGCTCTGCTACAGTAGAGCAGCAGAAAAAGCTAAAGAAGTTTAAGGATGGGGCACTAAGAGATGTTGTGTTTGTCTTTCTTGGCCTTACCTGAGAGTCTGCTTATTTTCCAGGTTTTAACATATTGTTGTTCCTACATAGATTCTTAAACTTTTCTAACTCTATATAGAGATTTTTTTTTATTACCTATAAAGAATGGTTTCAACTAATACTATGGCAGGCAAATATTATTTATCCCATTTTTTTTTTAGCTAAGCACATTAGATCTTAAAGATTAGGTGATCTAACATAAAAACTGATAAAATCATGTTTTTAAAATGATATCGTAATTAATCATCCAGCTAATACTCCCAGCAAGTTTGACTACCCAACAGCTGACTTATTACATCATGTTGCCTCCTAACACATAGAGCAGATTTTGTCGGATTATTTCCATTTTATGTAGCAGAAACTTCATGGTACAAGATTATAATGAAATATCAGTATAATAAATTTTTATATAAACAATATAAATATTTATACTTTTATATGAATAATAATGGTTTTCTATAAATAATCAACTTTTTCTATAAATAATAATAAAGGCCTTATGCATGGAAGAATGCCACTTAGAAAGATTAAAGGTTCCATTAAACATCGACCTAAAACTCATACAAGGTGAATGAATCATGATGCTCAGTTTGTGCACATTGAACAGTGGCGGGAAGGAAGACAGAACATAAAGATTGAGCTTGCCTGTGTAAGCAATACCCCGAGCCAGACATTAGTTCAAGGCTGTTGTAGTCCACTCCTGTAGTAGCCATGTGTTTCAGTGAATGCTATGAATACTGCTTTGTCTGTGGCAGCGTGTGTGCTCCTTTTATCTGTTTGTGCTTATCTTTTGCACGATGGTATCTAATTCACTGTGCATGAGCAGAGGCCCTAGCACGAAATCCAAAAACTACACACCTCATCCCAGTAACTGTTTTTCAGCTAGCAGAGGACTGTGGTTCTCAACATTGTCATTGAGTACAGAGAAGCGCTGGTCTTGATTATCACTGCAGATGGCTTAGGGACTTATAGATGTGTGTGTGTGTGTGTGTGTGTGTGTGTGTGTGTGTGTGGTATTTGCATGGATGCTGTTTATGTGTACACTTGATCACATGTGTGCACATGTGTGTGTGTATGAACTAGTGTTTGTGGGGAACAGAGATGCTATCAGGTGTTTTTTCTACCACTTTTCACCTTATATTTTGAGATCGGGTCTCTCACCAAACATAAATCCAGCAAGACTAGCTGGCTTCCATGCCTCAGAGCTCTTCCTGCGTCCAAATGTGTGTGTGTATGAACTAGTGTTTGTGGGGAACAGAGATGCTATCAGGTGTTTTTTCTACCACTTTTCACCTTATATTTTGAGATCGGGTCTCTCACCAAACATAAATCCAGCAAGACTAGCTGGCTTCCATGCTCTTCCTGCGTCCAAACTCCAGCAGTAGAGTTGCAAGTGTATGTACACTGCAGCATCCAGGTTTTTATACAGGTTCTGCACAGCAGACTCAGATCCTCAGGCTGATCAACATTTTCCCCACTGAACCACTTCTTCAGGCCCCTGACAGATCCATTAACCGCTTCATGCTTAGCAGATGCTGCTTTACTAACATCCTCAGTTAAAGTCTACGGATGCTGTGTCATGAAGTGAAACTTTCCGAGACAGTATACACAATGGACCACACCTTACACCAGTAAGTCATGTTTTGTTAAAGATGAGAGATCAGTTTAGACCAGAATGGAATGAAAATCAACTATGCGACTTTGATGGTGTTTATAAAACTCTCTGGGCCTCTGCTTCTTCACTTCAAAAATGAACAGGTTAGATGACTCACAGGTCCTCCTCGGTCATCTTCCCTCCTTTCCCCCCTCCCCTTCTTGTGTCTTTTCTTTCTTCTGAGATAATGTCTTGCTATGTCACCCAGGCTGCTGCTGAACTCCTGGGATCAAGGGATCCTCCTGTATAAGTCTTTCAAGTAGTTGGAGCCTCTCCTTCCTAGTGTTTATGCTTGGCAATTCTAGAGTCTCTGAAGATTTCAAATATAAAGAGTTTAGGAAAGTTGAATTATTAAATGTATTAAATTCTGGGCATGAGTCAGCCAGTGAGCTTCTCTGAGGATCTGTTGTCCCAGATGAAGATATATGAAGCTGTGGTTTGAAGATTGCAGGACTGCTGAGTCCTGCAAGGCAGAGCAATGACAACGCTAAAATGTTGAAATTGTTAAGCTGTCTCTATTAATGTTCTCTGAAATGGTACCTAACCCTCAGGACTGCCACCTCGTGGCCACTGTAATGCTTACAACGTAATTCTGCAATTTCCTTAAGCCTACAACAAACAGCTGTGCAGAAGTATGCTCTCCTTCAGTATTTTGAATCAATAAGTGACTGTTAGAAGTGTTCTCACTAAAAAAGCAATAATTGACATGCACTTATCTCCGGGCAAAACCCATAGGCTCCTATTAGAATTAATGCATGATTCCAGGCACAGGGTCGAGATTGACAGGGGAAATAGGTCTCAGCAGTATCATACTTCCAATTAGAGAAATGATTCCCCTAGGGCCTGAAAAACATGAGTATGGGCTTCTCAGCGACACCATTTGCTTTTAATGAAATAAATTTGAGTCATTTGAGATCTACAATTGTCCAGGACGAGCAAAGAACAGTGTCACCATTATTTGGAGGCAACAAGGGATGGGGAACATACTCAGAAGCGTAGCTTACTGTGACAAAGTCTCCACTGCCTAAAACCCATTGTCTTGACCATCATGCAGTAGACAACAGCATTATTCCTGTGTCAGTAATGATTTTAGGAAAAGTCATAGGAAAGCAGTGCCTTCCTCTGCGACGCCAACTTTCCACAGAGTCTAATAAACACATGTGCATAGTACGCACACGTGCATGCACACACACACACACACACAGAGAGAAAGAGAGAGAGAGAGAGAGAGAGAGAGAGAGAGAGAGAGAGAGAGAGAAGCTTGCTAGTGAAGAAGACTAGCTTTGCTTAAGGCTGAGTAAGGGTTACTTTTTACCCCAAAGGGTTACACTGTCAAACAATTTAACAATCTCTTTCTAAGCAAATTCTCCCTAAAACACCTTAATGGTAATGGTTCTCAGTTTTAAATGGATCTATCTTCTATTAATTTTTAATCGTGTGGTACTGAGCAGGAAAAGTGGCTCACGGATCCTTTCCAATTATCTGTCCTGTTTTCTCTATCTCCCCTCCTCTGTCCTTTTCCTTTCTTGTTTCTTCTCTTTCATTTGAGTACTACCTTGAAGGTTTGCTTTCCCTTGGTCACTTTTCCTTCTTGAGCCTTCCATTCCCTTCTCATCACTACGTGAAGATACAGCAATCTGTAAGCTTTCTGGGCAAATTAAAAGTTACCTAATAGCTAACCTTGATAAACAAGGTGATTGGATAGAGAAGTACACAGGAGGTGAGTAAAGTACAGGTCTGCGAGTGTCTGAGAATATGTCCAGAGGGATAATTAAAGGAAGAAGGACTTTTTAAAATTGTGGGCAGCACCATCCTATTGACTGCTGGTACATGCGGAATTTTATAAATGGTAAAACAGCAGACACCTCCCTGCATTGGTAGTCTCTGCCTGCTTCCTATGTGCCACAAAGTCAACAGCCTCTTCTAGATGCTCCTGCCCACAGATGCTCTGTTTCACCATTGTCCAGATGTACTGAAACCTCTGGAGCCCTGGACCAAAACAAATCCTTCCTTCCTAAAGTTCTTTCTGCTGAACATTTTGTCACAGCTATGAGAAAAATAATGCAACACGTTACCTGCTGGGCAGAGAATCTAATCCCTATTGCTGCTCCATATCCTATGACCTTGGAGAACTAAGCTAATAAAGATTCACATGCTGAGTGCAATGGATGTGGTTAGGGTGGTGTTTGTAATCTATGAGGTTGTATTCAAGTGCATGCACCGATAGCTTCACAAGCATATGACCTACCCAGTCATGAAAATCAGCCCAGCCTCAAGTCAACTGGAATTATTAGAGGTTCTTTTATCCAAATGGCTGCTGAGCATTTTCCCTTCATTATTTCCTTGGTAGAAGATGTGGTCTTTCTTCCTTAAAATCCTAGAAAGCTTAAGAAAAAAAGGAGAAAAAAATAACTTTTCTTTTTATCCTACACTTTTCCAGAGTCTTTGTCATTCTGGTGGCTTGCATTTTTATCTGATCCAAAGGAACGGGTTAGAACTTTAATCTGAGTGAGAACAAAGTCCTTATGCTTAAGCCTCCCCATGGACAGCTAAAAGAAGCTAACATACTTGATTGCAGTCCCATGGTTATTGAGTGCATTGCAGTGAAGCTGCACAGTTTAGAAAAGCAGTCCTTACCACTCACTGTTTGGTGCTTCTCTTGTCTGGCATTAGTTACATAAGGTATGAGCAGAGAAGCTAGCTAAAGCCTTCTGGCTGCAGCTAAGTGAACCAGAGTTAGGATGGTGATTAGGTGACCAGGTGACTATGGTGAATAGAACTTAGGAGTTGTCAGATCATGGGCTTGATCCTATTTTGGTATGCAACTTAATGAATTTTTGAAAACTTTTTTAAAGATGGAAATAACTTAAGACACATTTGTCTTCACTTTTGCAGTTTCCCAAGCCTGGACTGTGGGTTTCTGTCAATCCTAAAGACTATGGGGATCCCTGAGGCCAAAATAGCTGTCATAAGAATTTGAAGATGATTCAACAAATGGTGCTGGCATAACTGGATACGAACATGTAGAGGAATGAAAATAATTCATATCTATCACCATGCACAACTCAAGTCCAAATGGATCAAAGACCTAAAACCAACCACACTGAACCTCATAGAATAGAAAGTGGGAAGTACACTTGAATGCATTGGCACAGGAGACCACTTCCTAAATATTACCCCAGTAGCACAGGTACTAAGAGAAACACTTAATAAATGGAACCTCCTGAAACTGAAAACCCTCTGTAAAACAAAGGACACAGTCAATAGGACAAAACAGTAGCCTACGAAATGGGAAAATTTCTTCACAAACTCCACATCAGACAGAGGGCTAATCTCCAAAATATACAAAGAACTCAAGAAATCAGTCAACAAAAGAACAAATAATTCAATAAAAAATGATGTACAGACATGAACAGAGAGCTCTAAACAGAAGAATCTAAAATGGCTGAAAGACACTTAAGGAAATGCTCAATATCCTTACCTATCCCAGAAATGCAGATCAAAACAACTCTGAGATTCCATATCTTACACCTGTAAGAATGGCCAAGATCAAAAACACTAAAGACAACTTATGTTGGAGAGGTTGTGGGGAAAAGGGAACACTCCTGCATTGCTGGTGGGAGTGGAAGCTGATACAGCCCCTTTGTATATCAGTATGGCAATTTCTCAGAAAATTAGGAAACAGCCTACCTCAAGACCCAGCAATACCACTTTTGGATATATGCCCAAAGGGTGCTCAATCATATCACAAGGACATGTGGTCAACTATCTACATAGCAGTGTTTTTTGTCATAACCAGAATCTGGAAACAACCTAAATGCCCCTTGACTGAAGAATGAATAAGGAAAATGTGGTACATTTACATAATGGAGTACTATACAGCAGAAAAAATGACATCCTGAAATTTTCAGGCAAATGGATGGATCTAGAAAACATCATATTGAATTAGGTACTTCAGACCCGAAAAGACAAATATCACATGTACTCACTCATAAGTGCCTTTTAGACATAGAGCAAAGAAAAATAGCCTACAATTCACAATCCTAGAGAACCTAGACAACAATGAAGACCCTAAGAAAGACATACATGGATCTAATCTACATGGGAAGTAGAAAAAGGCATGATCTCCTGAGTAGATTCAAGCATGGGGATCATGGGAGAGGGTTGAAGGGGAGGAAAGAGAAAAGAAAGGGAGCAGAGAAAAATGTATAGTTTAATTTAAAAAAAAGAATATGAAGATGTCACAGGTTTTCTTTTTTTCACCAAGTTGACATTTGCATTAACTATGCAAAAATAGTAGTGGGTAAAATTGCATGAGTAAAAAGAGTAACCTCCAGCTTCATTCTTTATTTGTTGTTTCTTCAATATCATACTTTTTACAAAAGTAAAAGAAAACATTGGATATACAGAAAAATGCTATTAATAAGAGTATAGCAGGTATTATTTTATTAAATGTAGACCTATGAATACACAGACAATCAAGTTTATCTGAAAGGATGATAGGCAACTTATCTTTATTCAGACTGGTGTATTTGACACACAGTTTCTTAAAATACAACAGTAGGAGCCTACAGCTTTAAGGAAAAAACCTCACAGTTGGCTCAGTCTTTGATGCCACTGATAAAATTTGAACTTTCCAAATAGAATTAGACCATAAGAGGCTTGAAATCTGGTGCTGAAGAGATGGATCAGAGGTTAAGAGTATTGGCTGCTCTTCCAGGGAATTTGAGTTCAATTCCCAGCAACTACATGATGGCTCATGACTCTCTGTAATGAGATCTGGTGCCCTCTTCTGGTGTGCAGACATACCTGTGGGCAAAACAAAAATAAATAAATAAATCTTTGAGGTTTTTGATTGTTTGTTTGTTTGTTTGTTTTTTAAAAGAGACTTGAATTCACCACCATGAGAATGACAGCTTTCCAGGACATGAATAATAGCCCATTGCAATAGGTGAGGACATTAGCAAGTGTGACTTTGATTTTGAATCAAGTTAAACTTGACTGTTTCACAAATTTAGATAACTCAATGTACTAATATTTTTTGAAGACCAAAACATAAAGATACAAAGAGTTTTAGACTGAGCATTATTCCCCATTTTTAAGGAATTTTTAAAAGTTTTTGGTATACTCTCAAAGAATATTCAAACTAGTTATCAAGTCTGCTATGAGACACCTTTGTTTCCATCATACATCACAGTAAGGCTGAGTGTTCTTCATGTACTTCAACCCAAACGACATCTCAAAACAGACTGATGTGGCAGCAGACACGAGAATCCAGCTGTCTTCTATTAATCCAGACACTAAAGACATTTGTTAAAATATAGAACAATGCCAAACTTGTCACAAAATACAGATATTTTTAGAAAACCTTGATATTTGTTCTAATGTGTAACAGTTTAACGACACATTTTAATAACCTACAGATTTAATTCCTTCTGTGATAGACTTTGATAGATATAATTTGTATTCATAAGAGGCCTTTGACATACTCAATTGTTGTTAAAGGTTTACAGGGATGCTGAAACCAAAAAGTGAGCTATCTAGCTATTCATTTGTTTAGCAAAACTCCAAATATTAAGTAGCCATAAAATTCATTTTAGCTCTTCTCTTATTTTAGTGGGACTATATTATCATCATAAGGGGAGAGAAACATGCAAATGATTAGCAGCAAGGAAGATGCTCACTGTCAAGATCAGAATATCAAGAGAAGCAGCATCACAGCTATTGTTCAAAGATTCTTGTATGAATGAGTTAAAAGTTCAAAACAGAAGTACAGTTTCATCTGTGTACCTATTGATTTTAACTCATTGTAATGTCAAAATTTTCTAGGTCCAGCCATTGCTGGGAATTGTTCGTATTTTCCTAAATGTTTTGGAGTAGTTGGAACAAAATGCATGTATAACCATGAGAGGGGAATTCTGTCATAAAAAGGTAAAAATCTCTGGAGTCTTCTGGAACATCTCAGTTTCTGTATTTGTATTTCCATCATGTCTGTGTGGACATCTTTGCAAGCCTAGAGTATCCAAGACAGCAGCCTCCTCATAGGGTTGCCATGTCCACACACTCTTTGCTTTCTGCCTTGAGCTTTCTTCCCCTCTCCCCTCCATGAGTCTTACTGACTTGTACACAAGTTAGTGGCCAACAGGGGAGAGAATACATATGGCCCAGTCTTCTGTGTGGGACAGTTCTAGAAGGTACTGTGTGATTTGCAGATGTGCTGGTAGAGACACAGTTCCATGGGCTAGGATAACAACTTTGGAAACAGACTTTCCCAAAGACTTTTCTACTTAATTTGCTTTTCTTCCTTTCTGAGACTCTCTCCCAATCAACTGTCTGCACCCAAGTCAGCATGCTTGTCTGGAAACAACCTAACTCTGCTAGTGTCTCAGGTATAGGTCATGACATGCAACTGAGGGATGTCATGCTGAAGAAAGCTGCTCAGGCCCAGCACGCTGGTGAGGTTAACAATTGAGAGATTTAATGCACATAGTAGTTAGTTTTAGCTGGTTAGTCACTTTGAAATTATCACTCTTGCCCATAAACAAACACAACAATTATGTGAACAAAAATACCATTTGTGTGCATTTTGCCCATAAGAAGAAAGAGTAGAAACAGTGCTTTAGAAAGTAACAACAATAATAATAAAAGAATGGGTCATGAATCCAAGAAGTTTGTGGGGGTGGTTGGAGAAGAAGGAAGGGTAGGAATTATACAAATACAATGTATTCGTATATGAAATTCTTTAAAAAGTGAAAAATAAGAAAGTGTTTTGGCTGGGTGGTGGTGGTGCATGCCTTTAATCCCAGTACTTGGAAGGCAGAGGCAAGTAGACTTCTGTGAGTTCAAGGCCAGCCTGGTCTGCAGAGTAAATTCCAGGATAGCTAGAACTGTTACAGAGAAACCCTCTCTTAAACAAACAAACAAACAAACAAACAAACAAAAAGGAATAAAGAAAGAAAGAACAAAAGCATTTTGTTGTCTTCTGAATAACTGCAGAGAATAGACTTTCTTCCTTTGTTTGTGTGTGTGGTTTATGTGCAAGTTCATACACACCCATGCACCAACAGACTAAAGGGGGACATTGTGTGTCTTTCTCCATCCCTCTCTGCCTTATTTCCTTGGAATGTGTCCCTCTGAACTTGGACAAACTCAATCTTTTCCATGTAGTTTGAAAGTCAGGACACTCTGGCAATCCTCCTGTCTGTACACTTTTTCTAGCTGTTACAGGTCATGAGTGGCCTTGACCAGATTTTTGTGTGAATGCCATTGGTCTTAACCAAGGTCCTCACACTTAGGCAGTAAGTGCTCTTACTCACTGAGACATCTTTCCAGCACACATGAACCAATTTCTCCCTCAGAGGCATCAGTGGTAGTGGCAGGACTAAGGTTTCCAGGACAATCACTGGTGACAATAAATACCCAGTCATATTTTTAGTCCCTGACTCAGCACCTTTGAGATCCAGGCTGGTCCAAGGCTTTCTCAGAGGCCCCGATGGAAGGCTAAAGGGAACATTCATTCTGTGTATACTTGGCAAGGACTAGCCTGGAACTGGGACTCGGGCCTTCCTTGAAGGAGTTAAGGCTTTAGTTTTGGGGAATCCGATTTTTCCTCCTGAAGGGCTTTGGCTATCAGACCCAAGCAGCTGTATCTAAGGTGTACTGTGTTTCCTTTGCTGACATTGCTTGATTTAGCCTTCTGTAGACCTTGGCCTATATTTCCCCCAAAATCAGCATATAATAAGCTGTACTTCTTAACAAACCTGCTTAACATAAGCTAATCAATTTATTCAAGACTTCCCCATCCTAGAATTTGCTTTTGTCTTCTTTATTTCTCATCCCTGGTCCTCCCAACACCTTGCCATTCAGAATCTTTACTCCAGCTGGTTCAGGTTAAGACTCACTGATCTCTGAGCTGAATTCCCTCCTTACTGACTCTGACGGTGGCACTCTTTTTTAGAGCAGTTGAATCCCTTACAGACCTTATACTACTCAAGATTTTTAAAAGGTAGAAAGATTTATTCTCTCTGGCTCTGGCTTTTTCTCATACATACTTCACAAGTATGTGAAACTTACCCACTTGCTCTGTGCACTGAACTTATTCTTTTAAGCAAGAAATAACATCATTTTAGAATATCTTCATGATTTCCCAAAGAAAAAGCTCTCCGTTCTAACCCCACTCAGATCTGCATTCTTGGTCCAGAGCAAACACTTCCCTGTTCCTTTGAACACAGGTACAATTCTTCTATGTGGATTTTAGTGTTTGGCATCTTCAATATTTCACTCTTCAGTACTGTGGACTGGTGCTACATTACATGGTATCCAACATTACTCATAACTCATTCACTAGTGGATATTTGGGACATTTCCATCTTTTATAAATTGCAAGTATTACTGTCATAAACATTTATGTGTAAGATTTTATGTGTATACAGTTTTAAATTCTCTGCTGTATATTTATAAAAGGAAAAATTTTAGAACACATGGAAACCGTCAAGTAGGGGCGTGAATGACTATACAATTTCACATCCTTACCACTTGTGTGTCAAAACCTTCCACACCTGTGTGTGATGTGCATCTGTATTGCCTGCCTTGATTATTCTTCCAATTCCATTGTGTATAGCTGTTTATTTTTCAACTAATACCAGGAGTTTTTGAGATGTTATTATAACAAAATTTTAGTCACCCTGGGATTTGCAGAGGTCCACATTTTAGCTTTTGCAAGATTGCAGGACTTTCTGTGTAGAGTGCTTGTCTTAATTTCTTCTTTTGACAACCTGAGAAATAAAGGGAATAAACCCCTAACTTGTAGTACCAAGTTTATCGTGGTGGGAACGTTAGAGTGACTGGAGATGGCTATCACCCCCTGTCCACTATCAGGAAGCAGAGTGACCACACAGTGCTGCTTATTTCACTTTCTCCTTTGTAGACAACCCAGGAGCCACTGCCCAGAGCACAATTATCCCACAATTAGAGGCTTTTCTGTCATTAAATAATGCAATCAAGATAATCTCTCAGACGCAAGCCCAGTGGCTCCTCTCCCAGGTGATTCTATGTTCTGTAAGGTTGACAACTGGCACTAATAGTAGCAGGGAACAGAGTGGGGTTGGGAAGAAATGGGACAACTGTAGTGTGGCAGCAGGAAAGGGTGCTGGATGGTGGGGAACAGTAAAGGGTGCCTATCTGTGCTGGGAGTTTAGGTGAGCATTGACTCACATGGCTCTCATTGTCTCCAGTGGCACAATGACTAATTGATACCACCTAACACGGATTCCAGGATTCTAATGGTGCAGAGAACTATCTAACCCAGGGCACCTCGTGTAAGAAATTCAGTTTTTTTATCTCAGTTCCTCATATATGTTATTAAAATCATATAGCTGTGAAGCATGCATAGTGCTGTGTTTTTATATAATGTTCTATTTTTATTAATTTTTTTGTAATTCTTGGGATCAAACCCAAGGCTTTTCACCTACTAGACAAGTATCTAGTACTGATCCACATTTAGATTTGATGCTTACAGGGTTATTCAGTTTGGATCCATTTATGCCATTTTAGAAACTGAATCTCAAAGATCTTATTCCCTGGTAACTATAAAGCCAGGACAGCTTGACGGTTCATGACTTTGAGTAATAGTTTCTTCCCTCTAACACAAACAGACTCTGAATGACTTCAGAAGAGGGCATTTATGATTGTCCTCAAGCTAAAGGCTCTAAAATAGAAACTGTCTATAAAACAGATAAGATCCTAAGGAAAGACCCTCCTGAGCTAGGTGATAACTTTACATCAAGAGGCATGTTTTTATAACTCTAAATTTTGATCATTTTTAAAGAAAGTTTTCTTATCCTGTAATGATTTGCACCAAAGGAAGATGTCTGCATGGTGATTTAGGAGGTGAGCTCTACAGCAAGGCAGGGGTAAGGGTATGTTGAGGACTTCTTCAGTAGTGTCTTTGATATGTATGAGAGATAAGAACATATTGAGGATGATATAGACAAACTTTATTCAGTCAGCAAGATACCTATATGCAAATAATTTTGCATGGGGGAATATATAAAGAACTGGTAATTGTTCATCTAAAAGAAGGAGAAAGAAAATCTGAACCTCCGTGAAATAATAGATGTGATATCTTACCAATGAGAATTTTTCTTGTGCTCTGAGTAGAACCAGCATGAAAATTTAAATCTTCAAAGAGTCAGAATCAGGTAATCTTAGTAAATAGACTATCTGAACAAGTATGATGGGTCACCAGTATGCTGAGGTATCAAACCATGAACATATTTAAGCAGTCACTACTTCCCTCTCTTTATGGGAGTCACTATGTCATGGGTTGTAGGAGGAGAGGGGGCTGTTTGTCCCTGCCACCCTGCTGCTCAGTCCCAAAATAACCACACAGAAATGGTAGTAATTAAATCACTGCTTGGCCCGTTAGCTCTAACTTCTTATTGGCTAACTCTTACATCTTACTTTAACTCTTCTCCATTAATCTGTCTATCACCACAAGGTCGTGGCCTACCAGTAAAGTTTCAGCATGTCCATAACTTGTGGTAGCGACTCAATGGTGTCTCACTTGACTCTGCCCTCTTTTTCCCAGCATTCAGTTCCATCGTCCCTGCCTACCTAAGTTCTGCCCTATCAACAGGCCAAGGCACTTTCTTTATTCATTAATGGTAATTGCAGCACACAGAGGGGACTCCCACATCAAGGAGTTCTGCCTTCATGGCAATGGCGTTTAGTCTTACAGAGCTCAAATTCTTTGATTTTGTACAGCGTGTATTTTTGATGACATGCAGGTTTATATCAGATGCATTTTCAGCAGTGCTTCTCTTGCAAAGTCACTCACTCCTCTGCTTTCCATTATGTTATTAATTTTCTCATACTTCTCAGCATCTTGGCTAGAATTGCTTTTAACTTCTTTCACTTTTTTCTCTTCTTTGTCCGAATCGAAGTATTCAAAGTTCTGTCTGCCCTACTCTGAGATATCAAGTTTCTCATACATAGCTCAGTCCCTCAAAGGTAGTCTCCGCTCAGATGTGAACTTCCATGCTCCCTCCTTTGCTTTCTGTCATATTTGCCAGCATAATATGTTGCTCCTTCCACTGACTTTCACAACAGACTACTACAATAAGTTCATTATTCATAAATTTTTATTCTTTCTATTCCCAACCAAATAGAGTCCTTGGACTTCTACTCTCCAATTTTTTATGACCATACCCTACTGGTAACCAACATTTACTCATAACGTAGGCAAATTGGTTACGTTAGGAATGTAAGGAAATTCCATTATATAATTATCTTACCTCCCTTTAATCTTTTCTAAATTACAATAAATTATTTTAGTCCATTTTCTGTTGCTGGGACATGATACTTGAAGAGAGTATCTTTATAAAATAGTTTATAATGTAAAGAATTTATTTACAATTTAGAAGGACTGGATGTCGATACGGAGGGACACTAGCAGTGCAGCTTCTTGTGAAAGTCACCTTGCTGCATTTTAGCTTGGGACAAAGCAGAAAGAGAGCTGGCTTCATGTAGGATACAGGCAAGTGCCTGGCCATTTCTTCATAGCAGCCTACTATTGTGAGACATACTCAATCCATGATGACAGCTGATTCATCTTTCTGAAGGGAGTGACCCAAAAATCTAGTTATTCCATTCAAGGTTTCACCTTGGAAAAGGTTATACCTTCTCAAACCACGACAGTGAGGATCAAGCTTGGTCAATATGGACCTGACCTGTGCAGGGCACTCAAATGTATCTAACCCACTGAAACTTCTTCATTGCATATGCAATGTGCCAATGCTTTAAAACATCTCACCCCTTTCCTGTCCTCCTAACTTGCTGGCTCTTATTTGACTTCGGAAATCTAAGAACCCTTACTTAACGTTTCTACCACGTAGGCCTCTGTGGACACATACTATCTTTTACTAAAATAATGCCTTTCTTCACTGATAGTTCCTTGGGAATGGAAACTATGGCTTCATTGTCCTGAGTGTGTGGTTCTTGCCCAATAGTTTTGTGGTGGATATTTAAAGAACTGATCATTGGCTAAATAAGTAAACAAATACAAAATGCATTTAATTATTAATGTCCTTTATACAGGTAACATGAGCGAGAACAATGCAGTGTGGTGGTGGGGGGTTGGTTTCTTATTTTCCTTAGATGGCTCTGACAAATATTCTACTAGTTATTTGTAAAATCTATTGCCCAAAAGAGGACTTAGAAAAGAATGTGACAATGGTGTTGAAAAAACTCATCACTACACTTAAGGAAATATTTCCAAGAATTCGTTTAACCAAAACTTTGTCAAGAAAGTGATCCTTTTATTTTAGAGACATCTCATCAAAGTTTGACAGATTCTTCTACATGTTACCAGATACTCGAAACAACTGCTTAGCAACAAAATGTGAGCAACTAACCAGGGACTGGCGAGACGTCTTGATAAGAAAATTTGCTGTGCATGTGTGATATTGACTTCAGTTTCTCAACACCTACACAAGAAGCCAGACATGGACCTGTAACCCCAGAACTAGGAGGGGCATGGGGACTGGATGGTCATGTGGGATTGTTGACCACCAGGACAGCTAAAAAAAAGTTCCAGGTTCAGTAAGAGACCTTGTTTCAAGGAAATAAAACAAAAATGTGACAGATCAGGATGGACATCGAACTCCAACTCCTCTGGCCTTTGTGAGCACAGCCATGCATACTCACATATAGTGTGTACATACATGCATATACTGCATATGCATACATCACACAGACATATGTAAAGTGCACACATACACACACATTACTTAAAACCAAGAAGGCCATGGACCTTTATTTCCCTCACAATGTACTAGAGGTAGGTCAACACCTCAACCTTAGGGTCCTGTGCTGAAGGTGTGTACTCCGGTAAAGACACAGGGAATGTTGGATCCATCCTAAGGAGGAAGTGACCCTAGAGAAGAGTGAGACTTCCTCTCTCTCTCTCTCTCTCTCTCTCTCTCTCTCTCTCTCTCTCTCTCTCTCTCTCTCTTTCTCTCTCTCTCTCTCTCTCGTTTCTTTTGTTTTGTTTTTTGAGTCAGGATTTCACTGTACCTTTGTAGCCTGTCCTGGAAGTAACTTTTGTAGACCAGATTAGCCTTGAACTCACAGAGACACAGAAATCTGCCTGCCTCTGCAGGGATTGAAGGCATGCACCACCACTGCTCAGCTAACCATTCTATCTCTTAATGATGATGGGAAAATAATTTTGAGTTTCGACAAGGCTTTGCTTTTTTTTCTCACCATTACTCAATTGAAAATCAATGTTAGGGGCAGTATTTAATAATTCATCATTATTTCCATCTTATTTGATATAAGAGAGATGATCCAAGAATAACTAGTAAAGATTTGATCTCAATGTTGAGCATTTTAGTTTCAGATTTTATATATATTAATATATATACACACATTTATTTTCAAATTAAATGGGTGTGTTAGTTTTCCTTTCTTTGTTTTTTGACTTTAATGAAACAGCATTATTATTATCAGGGTACAGGTAGTTTTGGAGGTGTCATTTTTAGTGATTTCACCAAATTCTATTATAAATTCTAAGATCATTTTCTGAGCTGTCTTTTGTTTGCTGATAAGACTAGCCACTAGATGGCAGCAGCAGCTAAGCTGGGAAATGAAGACTGCATAAAAGCCTGCCCTGCCAGCACCCTGGAAAGACTGCCATTATCATGCCGGAAGATTTCATTTATTCAAGGAAAGGCAATAGTTAGAAACATAATTTTACTATCTGACTTTATCGTAAGCATAGGCAGATAATTTCAAACAAACACTGCCCAGTCTCAATATTCATTTTATAGCAATGCTGTATTATATTCAAACAATTTGAAAAAAAAGGATGATTAAATCTGCAAGTTTAAAATGGCCTATATTCACCAAAACCTTCATAAATACACACTGTTAAAATAATCCAACATAAAAGTCATGTCATTGTGTTGGATTTTCCAAGCAACTCGCTCTTGCCCTTCTTCCTAAATTGGTTCCTCAGTCCCAGAGACGATTTGAATGTTATTTCCTCTCCAGTTGTCTGGTAGATGACAGGGCAGAAACTGAGAAGTGGCAGCTGTGTTGACATGCACATTTGGATGACAGCGCCCTGTGAACACACAGCCAGCCTTCGACTTCCTACTTCCTTGCTTCCTTACTCACCTCGGGCCAAAGGGATCTAATGTGAGAGACACAGCTAGAATGAAATCTATATAAGGACAAACCTTCACGTAATCACAAATGACTCTCCAACTCCCGAAGTTTCTGTCGTTGTCATTCTAAGGGATGCTGCTGCCTTGGGTTAGGAAACTCTGTCTGCTGGTGAGGTTAATTGCCCCACACAATCCGTATGGAGAGACCACACCGACATGTTTTCCCTCATCTCTATCTTGAGTGTTTTAACAGGGTTGATCAGTTTGTCTCATAATAGCATGCCGATCTTTTATTTGCATTTCTGTTTGAACTCTTCCCTCTGTCTGAGCACCACGATCCAGTCTCTAACAATGTAAACAACACTTCCTTAAGGTTCATTTCCTCCAGACCTCTACCTGCTTCCCACAGTTCTGTCCCTGACAAGCTTGTCTTTTTGTGGAGAGGGTTAGTGACTCCTGTAACACTTAAATTCTGGATTAGAATACAAATTTAGTTAGAAAGGAAGGAAGAAGAAAGGAGGACACCTGAGCAGCCACTGTATGGGACAGGCATAGCCTGTATGGAAAGTAGACGCTGCTAAACCAAGTCATGTGGCAGTACAACAAGGAATGCCAAAGGTATCAGTGCTTACCTAGCCTGAAAGATATAAAATGCCTCCTTGCAGAAGGATAGTAAACTTGAGAGAAAGAAAATTGGTTACCAAAAGAAAAAAAAAAAAGTCTAGAAGAAGAAAATTGTACCTAGAGAACATGTACAATGACGCAAAAGGGGAAATGGCATAGAACATTTCTCCCGGAGAAAGAATGACAGAGCTCAGTTTAGTGCTTATCACAGGAACAGTGAGTGTCTCAGAACCAGCATAGCGGTGGTTTTGAAGGAACCCTATGTGTTAACAAAGAAGGAATTACAAGCAATCATGCAATAAAACCAATGGGTCAGATATTGCAGTGGTCCATGCTGGGAGTCATGGGTAGGAATAATAGGATTAGAGATGTCAGTCACAAGAACAGGGTCCTAAGGATCACACTCAGGTCCTTGGGTTTGTGTGGCAAAGAGATTTTAGCTTCTGAGACAGCTCTTTTACCATGCTTGGAAATTTTCATTTTGTTTTGTTGTTTGTTTGTGAGATAGGATTTCTCTGCATAGCCGTGGCTGTCCTGGAACTTGCTCTGTAGACTAGGTTTTTCTCAGACTCAGAGAGATCCTCCTGCCTCTGCTGTTTGAGTGCTTGAGTTAAAGGCATGCTACACCACTGTCTTTCTGAGAATTTGCATTCTTGAAAATGGAAATCCTAATTTTTTTTTTTTTTATTTTTTGAGACAGGGTTTCTCTGTAGCTTTTTTGGTTCCTGTCCTGGAACTAGCTCTTGTAGACCAGGCTGGCCTCGAACTCACAGAGATCCGCCTGCCTCTGCCTCCCGAGTCCTGGGATTAGAAGTCCTAATTTTTATGAGAAACACTCACTGGAAAGTAGGAAAGAGTCTGCCAGCTAACAGCAGATCTTTGAGGAGAGTAGTTTTAATAGATAAAGAGAGGAAGTTCACCTGAAGGAGAAACTTCAGAGGATGAGATTGTGGGTCTGGAAATGGACACCCAAGGGCATCTTCCTCAGAGAATCTAGGATAAAGTTTTAAAATGAACAAAGCACTCTATTTTCTCAAGTGCTGCAAAGATGTTAAAATAGAATAAGCCTTACACATTTTCCAATGGACTTTTGCAAAATGAAGCTCACATTATTGCTTTCAGTAAACATATTCCAGTGGAACAACTGGGACAGACGAGAATAATAATGCAGAAGGACAGACAGAAACCTAGATGTAGACAGGACAATATCCAAGATAGGAGAAATTTAACAAATGGAAGAAAGAAAGAAAAGAGGAAATGATGGAGGTGGGTCTTGTATCTATCTGTTGCTTTTATTGGTTAATTAATAAAGAAAACTGCTTGCCCCTGATAGGACAGAAAATTAGGTAGGCGGAGTAGACTGAACAGAATGCTGGGAGAAAGAAGCTGAGTCAGGCAGTCCCCATGATTCTCCTGCTGGACACAGACACAGGTTAAGATCTCCCTGGTAAGCCACCTCGTGGGGCTATACAGAATATCAAAAATGGGTTAGATCAATATGTAAGAGCTAGCCAATAAGAGGCTGGAACTAATGGGCCAGGCAGTATTTAAAAAAATACAGTTTCTGTGTAATTATTTCGGGTAAACCTAGCCAGGTGGCGGGAAGCGGCCTGCCGCTCCTCTTACAACAAGGAAAGAAAGAAAGAAGGAAGAAAAGAAAGGAAGGAAGGAAGGAAGGAAGGAAGGAAGGAAGGAAGGAAGGAAGGAAGGGTTTTAGTGAGAGGAGCATAGCCACTTTTGTTCCATCCTGCCCAAGTAGCTTACACCCGTAGAAGGAGTGTGCAGGCCATGTCCTGTCGCCCGGCTTGCTTAACTCCAAAATAACCACACAGAAATTGTATTAATTAAATTACTGCCTGGCCCATTATATCTAGCCTCTTCTTGGCCAACTCTCACATCTTGTTCTAACACAATTCCATTAATCTGTGTTTACCACATGACTGTGGCTTACCGATAAAGATCCTAACCTATGTCTGTCTCAGGCTGGAGATTCATGACCTGGCAACTTCATGATGGCTCTCTCTGCCTGCCTTCTTCCTCCCAGCATTCACTTCTGTCTTCCTGCCTATCTAAGTACTTCCCTATCAAAAGGCCAAGAAAGTTTCTCTATTTAACCAATGAAAGCAACACAAATACAGAAGGACCTCCTACACCAAAGAGTACTTGGTTAAATATAAAAATCTGGAGGTCAAGCTCATTGTGAATATTCCTCTCTAAATGTCAGCATTCAGAGAGGAAAGAAGACGCAGGAGGCCACAAGTTGGAGGCCAGCTTGAACAACATAGTGAGGCTATGTCCCAAGTTAACAGAACAAGACAAAATCCAAAATGTGCAAATAGCTGAGAGAACGAAAACAAGACTTCCTTTCAGATCCCAAAAGGTTTAGGATCCAAAATACAAAAGACAAGTGTGTGTGTGTGTGTGTGTGTGTGCATGTGCATGCATGCATGGGCATGTGTAAGAATGTTCACAGACCCATTTGATTGGTATATTTTTTTCCCAAACTTTTACTCTGGGACGATGTCTGTTTTTGAGGTTGAGATGCATTTCTTGTATGCAGAAGAGGGATGAATTCTGTTTTTGTATCCAATCTGTTAGCCTGTGTCTTTTTATGGGTGAGTTGAGTTCATTTTCATTAAGGGATATTAATGACCAGTGGTTGCTATTTCCTGTTAATTTAGTTTTCATCTTTGGTGATGTTAATTTATGCATTTTTCTTTCTTCTTGAGGATTTGCTGTAATGAGATCACCAATTGTCTGTGTTTTTGTTGGTGTAGCCATCTTCTTTGGGTTGGAGTTTTCCTTCTAGCATTTTGTGTAGGGCTGGATTTGTTGCTAGGTATTTGTGAAATCTAGATTTGTCATGGAATATCTTGTTTTGTCTTCTATGGTAATCTACAGTTTAGCTGGTACAACCACTTTGGAAGTCAGTGTGGCGATTTCTCATAAAATTAGGAAACAACCTTCCTGAAGACCCAATAATACCACTTTTGGGTATATATCCTAACGATGCTCAATTGTGCCACAAGGACATGTACTCAACTATGTTCATAGCAGCGTTGTTTGTCATAGCCAGAACCTGGAAACAACCTAAATGCCTCTCAATAGAAGAATGAATAAGAAAAATGTGGTACATTTACACAATGGAGTACTACAGAGCAGAAAAAAATAACCACAGCTTGAATTTTGCAGGAAAATGGATGGAGCTAGAAAACATTATTTTGAGTGAGATAACCCAGAAACAGAAAGACAATTATCACATGTACTCACTCATAGGTTGTTTTAAAACATAAACCAAAGAAAACCAGCCTACAAACCACAATCCCAGAAAACTTAGACAACAATACAGACACTAAGAGAGACTTACATAGATATAATCTACATGGGAAGTAGAAATTATAAAAAGAGATAATCTCCTGAGTAAATTGGGAGCATGGGGACCTTGGGGTAGGACTGAAGGGGGGAGGGGAGAGATAGGGAGGGGAGCAGAGAAAAATGTAGAGCTCAACAAATATCAATAAAAAACCAAAAAAAAAAAAAAAGAACGTTCACATGTGTGTTCAGGTACATATGCACATGTGTGTCTGTGCATATGGAGAGAAGAACACAGTGTTGGGTATTGCTCCTTGGGCACTATACCCATTTTAACTTTAATTTTGATTTTTTCTGAAGCAGGGTTTCTCCCTAGATTAGAGCTTGCCAACTAGGCTGTGCTAGCTAGCTAAGAAGCCTCAGGAATCTATCTGCCTCCACTTCCCTGAACTGGGATCACAGTACATAGGACCACATCCACCTGGGAATCGAACTCAGATCTGTGTGTCTGTAACAGGCACTTTGTAGCTGAGCTATCTCTATAGTGTAAGGTACTTATTTTTTGGACAGAAGAGTGAAGATCGCCTTTCTGCCAAATGACAATGAGGTGGGATGAGATGTGACAGGGCATAGAAATAGGAAGAGAAAACAATATCAGACAAACAGCTTTGTTTCTACAAATTTTTACAACTGGTAATTAACGGGTCAGATTTTTGACTCAGACGTGCTGGTTCCAGGCTCTGTGGTGTTTACACAGTCAGCCATCACTATCTCATAGGCCTGGCGTAAAGTCTACCACTGTTTCTGTACATAGGGGAAAGCTTTCTTCACTCACCATCCTTGAGCTGTCCATTGAAATTCATCCTCATTCTCAGATATGTTTTTGCTCATCTCACTGAGGGAAACTGGCTTGTCATTCATTTATTGAGTGCCCGCTTGGTCCCTACATCTAGGTATCAGGTGGTTATCCTGAAGAGACACAGCTCTGTCCTTTTTATTTATTTATTTATTTTATAGCATGCCTAGAGAGAAAGATGAACATTAGAATCCCTTTAAAAATTGTGCAGGCAATGTGACAATCACCATGCAGTAAAGACATGTTCTGCTCTGAAATCATTTAGCAAGAGAGCTGATTCAGTCTAATGCTGGGGAAGGCATTCCTTAAAAATTGACTTTGGAAGGCAGTCTTGACAGGAAGACACTTTCTAAAAAGTTCATGACCCCAGCAATGTGTGCTAATAGAGATCTTATACTACTAGGTTCCTTGGGCTTCTTATCTGTGTAGACCAAGGTGCCATGCACTTCCTTTTACCTTCCAACACATCATGGGATGGAAGCCCAGTTCTGACCTCCAACTCCTGTTTGTTGGTGTAATGGCCTCATGTATGTAGCACCATCTAGCTGTTGCCACACACACAAGACTGAGTCACCACTTAGTCATCCTGTCCTTTCAAGCAGAGTTAGTTTCTCATTAGCAAGTTCATGAGATTCTGAAAAAGGCTAAGATACATAAGAGGAGGCCGCTTGATCATCCTAGCTTCCCAGAACAAAAATAACCGCACAGAAACTATATCATTTAAAACACTACTTGGCCCATTAGCTCTTACTTCTTATTGCCTAACTCTTATTTTCAACCCATTTCTAGTAATCACTGTATTGCCATGTGGCTGTGGCTTACTGGCAAAATTCCAATGGGCATCTGTCTCTTGTGGAGCTACATGGCTTCTCTCTGATTCTGCCTCCTTTCTCCCAGCATTGCATTTAGCTTTCCCCGCCTAGCTCTGTTTCCCTATAGCTCTGCTATAGGCCCAAAGCAGTTTCTTTATTTATTAATGGTAATCACAGCATACAGAGGGGAATCCCACATCATGCAGAGCTGACACTGAAGGGTGGGTAATCAGCATTTGCTGTGTGTGTTTGTGTGTTTTCTTTCTTTTCTTTTGGTCTGAGAGTTTTTAGTTCCTAGTATTTGCTTTCTAGTATTTGCCATTATCCATCAAGTCATATAGATCTATTAAGAAACATTTTTTAACTTAGGTGTTTTTTTATCAGCTACATTGACACATGATATCATTAGGTGGGGATTTCCAGTCTGGGTTCAGACATCTGCATATCCAATAGTTAGCTCACTTAGTACATCTATTAAAGACAGAATTTGATAACTAGTGATACTGCAGAGCAGATTGGTTTTTTTTTTCCTCCCATCAGTCAACGATGAAAAGGAAAGAAAGTGGCTCAGTGAAAAGTGGTCTCGTTCTATACTTGGGACTGAATCTCTCTGTTTCTGTATTTGCTGATTGGCAGGAAGAAAAGTAGATTCCTCAATCTACTATATTTTGTGTTACAATAGATTCGTAAAGGCTAACACACACACAAAAATTGACTTTGGAGTTCACTAGTCATTGACGACAAAATGGTATTAATTGATGAGAGGGAAAATACATGTCAGGGATGTTTAGAATGGCTAAGAGAGGACAATAAAGAGAAGAATATTTTGAAGAGATATTTGAAGCAATGAACTTCTCTTCGCACTGTAGTTTCTAATTTAAAGCCTAAAAGACTTATATACAGCATCCCAGACTGATGGCCCCAGACATTTATCCTGGGAATTCTGTCTAAGAGAGTTTACCGGCAAATCCTATCAAGTTTCAAGTTGATGAATTCCTTATAGTCATAGGGGGAAAGCCAGTGAAGGTCAAAATGTTGATAATACCTTCAATGTACTTAGAACATTGTGCAATCTATCTATGGTTTAATTTATCTACCAGAATTAATCCTATATGAACTAGAATGGAAAAATGACCAATGTCTAGGGTCAGAGTGAAAGATTTTGAACTAAATGGGTCTAAATGTAAGATTTCTAATGTCACAGCTGTCCAGTAGAACCTTATGCAGACAAGGACATGATTGATGCTACTCAATTTGCATTTGAATCAAAATGATCATACATGACTAGCAAAAGCATCTTAAAGAATGCATGCCTAGATGGATGCCAGGACAAAAAATGCAGTTTCTCATGGCTAAAATGTTCATCAATGATCTTATTAATATCAAAACGTGCTCTACATTATATGCTATTTGATGGATCTAACTATGCTTATGATAATTGTTGATCATTTATGTACCTACTGTAGCTAATGCATAATAATTGTTTGTTGGATGTTAAGTAGAATAGATTTTTTATAAATAAACTAATTTTGTAAGCAGTATGTGTGTTGCACTCTAAGAATTCAGTATTACCTTTTATTTATTTAATTTGTGGCATTATTATTACTAAACTATATCTCATTATAATTGGTAGCACCTGACTTGTATTCTGTTGTTGTTTTTTTTTTTAACTGTAATCTACAAGTGTGTTTACAATGAAGACTTTGGCCAAAGGTGGTTGTTCATGTCTGTAATCTCAGAATTTGAGAGATTGGAAAAGGGGTATCATGAATTTGAGGCTAGTCTGGACTACATAGCAAGATCCTATCTGGAGAAGAACAACAACAATGAAAAGCAAACAAATGGTTATCTGGACTGACCTGTGCTGGCTAATTGTTTTCAGCATGTCCTAAGCTAGAGCAATCTCGGAAGAGAGAATGCAAATAAAAAATTTCTTCCCTCAAGTTTGTCTATAAACAAGTCGGGGGGCATTTTCTTAATTAATGATTGATATGGATGGTTCAACCCTTTGTGGTTACTGTCACCCTTGGACAAGTGGCCTGCATTGTATGAGAAAGCCCCAGGGAGTAAGCCAGGAACAGTGTTCCTCTATGGGTTCGTCTCTGCCCTTGGTTGAATTCCTGCTCTAACTTTCTTCATTGATCAACTGTGATTGGGACATAGAAGTCGGATAAACCCTTTCATCACCAAGTTTCTTTTGGTTGTGGGGTTTACTATAATAGAAAACAACCAAAGACATTGCCCCAACAGGCTCTGTGATGTAGTTCTAGCAACACTAGACTCTCTATTATAAACAAACGTTCCTCCGTACATGATACTATTATATTATCTATGAAAAAAATCTTGTTAGATTCAAAAAGAAATTAGTTCACAAGGTTGTAAATAGGGCTTCTTTACCACTCTTTAATAGAACTGAGCGAGCAACACCTATACCTAAGACTCCAGGGATAGTGCAGAAAGCAGAAGTATAGCAGGAGCCAGAGGATGTGAGGTCTTTGCTGTAATATGTGTCTCCTAGCAATGTCAGAAGCTACAACCTTAAACTCTCACCAACAGGATTGCCTAAATATGAGATGAGCAAGGACAACAATAGACATGCTAAAGGTGACATGGGAAAATCAACCAGTCCTCAGCCCAGCGCAAGAACTACTAATGAATGCTGAAAGTGGGAGAAAAGTCTTCCTAAGGGAAGAGCACACCAATTGGTTATCCAATACCAAATGGTCAGCCTTGAAAACATACATACAAGTAGTATTATACAGACTGAACCAGTTACATTTAGGAGTATAGATGTATAAATTACATATGTAAGCAAAAGTTAACGGAAAACATCATGTATTCTTGAGAGAAGGAGGACGGGGTATATGGGAGAGTTTGGAGAGATAAAATGAAAGAGAAATAGGAAATAATGTTACTCTAATCTAAAAAATTAAATTTTAAGCCGGGCGGTGGTGGCGCATGCCTTTAATCCCAGCACTTGGGAGGCAGAGGCAGGCGGATCTCTATGAGTTCGAGACCAGCCTGGTATACAAGAGCTAGTTCCAGGACGGGCTCCAAAACCACAGAGAAACCCTGTCTCGAAAAACCAAAATAATAATAATAATAATAATAAATTTTAAAAAGAGAGAAGTCTGTTTCTCTTCCTGTCAGCCGTCCCTGGGGTCAAATTGTTTGTTGTGGGAATAAGCCTGGAATTACCTCCAGGGTGCTTGTCAAAGAACAGAAAAAAGCACTATCATTTCCTGAGCACCTGCCTTTGAGCTGAAGTTTCTGCAAGGCTAAAAATTTTCTACAGTGAGAGAAACTGAGGACTAAAAGTTCTGCATTTAAGGGAAAGAAAGAAGAAACAAAAAAGAGAAGACAGTTTCCATTCCTCTTCTGGTTTAATCCAGAGCATCTGAAGATTGTGGACATTTGGCCCTAAACATGCTTTGTCCTGGGGGTGGCGCATGTCTTCTGTGTTATAGGACATTCTCCAGCATCCCAGGCCTCTTAATGCTAAATTACAATGGTATCCTCTTCCCATGTCATGGCAATGAAAGCCATTTGTAGGTGTTAGTAAAGGTCTCCTGTGCCATTAACTCTTAGTTTCCAACAATCGGGGAAAACTATACTGAGTGTCGCTAGGTATGGGGATGCCAGTGGCCACTTAAAAGAAAGAGGAAAGCTTACAGAATCAACTAAGTAGGGCCAAGGGCTCAAAGAGACTAAAGGGTCAGTCATGAAGTCTACATGGCTTTGAGTTAGTACCTCTACATATGTTATGATTGGGACTCCTAACAGTGGGAGCAGCTGCTGTCCCTGACCCCTTTGCCCACTTTGTAATTCTTTTCCTCCTCCTGGATTGCCTTGTCCAGCCTTGATATAAGATATTTGCTAGTCTTACTGCAACTTGTTATGCCGTATTTGGTTGATATCCCTGGGAGGCCAGCTCTTTTCTGAAGGGAAACAGAGGAGTGGATCTGGGAGGTGAGGAGACAGAGATATCACAGGGAGGAGTGAAGGGATAGCAAACTGGCTGAGATGTATTTTAAGAGAGAAGACTAAATAAAAGGAAAATAAGATAAAGATAGTAAATTAAGGCAATGGTCAAAGGTACACAGTTCTCTTCAGTTCTTACTTTTATTGTGGTAAATCCTCCACTGCAACAAGCACTATGTTACAAAGGGACACCTGGGTATTGTTTACATTACTAGAGAGCTGTCCCTTTGTAAAAAGTAAACAGATAGGCAGTCTGGACTGAAACTTGAGACACAACAGCCCGGATGATTGAGCTCAGGTATGGTTGTTGAGTCTGTTGGCTGGTCCCAGATGACTGAGCCCAGGGTGTGTTTCCTGAGTCTGTATTCTGGCCCCACACTCTCCATCTAGCTGTGGAATGACTATTTATACACTTTCCAGTGGAGCAGTTCCTCAGATTCCATCTATTGGAAGCAGTGACTGCTTGCTCACTAGACTTGAGGTCATCTAACATAAATTGCCTGCATTGCTTGGCAACTTTGGTTCACAATTCAGTGGATTTTTACCCCTCATTTCAACATTTATCTTACCAAGGAAAACAAATCTATATAAAGTTTGTTTATTTGAATTTGAAATTTAATAACATTTATCACATTTAATTTGTTCTTATATTAATTTGATTATTGTACTTTATTTAATACACAGAAAACTTTACATTAACATTTTAACAATAGATAGATGGACACAGACACCCCAAACTAATCTATGTAAAGAACATAAGGGACTGTGGAGTGCTCAGCTCTGAACTCCACACCTATCTCTCATCTCTTTCCCCAGAGCTCCGGGATCATCACAGAATAGAGTCAGAAGAAGTGAATGTCTGAAGTGAAGCAGTATTTGCTCAGCATTGCAGGGCCAATGCACATAGGAACTCCGAGTGGCTATAATTATGTGCATTAAATCTGCACAAGATCAAATCATCTAAAATCCCAGAGCAGAGTGGGAAAAGCCTCATGAAGTCCCATTCCTACCTGAGGAACTATTTGGTAATTGAAGGCTGCTGTTGTTGTAAGATTTGGGATTTGGAAGGGGTGGACTATAAAGTAGATTGAAACACAACATATTAATGTTTGAAACTTTCAAACAATAAGTTACCAATGCATTAAATTATTACACCATCATTTTCCTTCTCCCCATCATGCAATGAAAGGGAGTTTAGCTCTACAGTGCTTAGGGTCAAAGGTAGTAGGTGATGGAGGCCACTGTACATGTAGCCTCGTGGTCTTCTGCTGCCAGACAGTCTGAAAAGGGATCACTGACTACTCAGACAGAGATGGGAAAATAATGTATTGAGCTTTTACTGTGGATTGAACGAGAATGGCCCCCATAGGCTCATATGTTTGAATACTTGGCCCTCAGCTGCTGGAACTGTTTGGAAAGGATTAACAGTGTCCTTGGAGGTGTCACTGGATACTGACGTTCCAAAAGTCTCACACCGTTCCCTATGTATCAGTCATAGTATACTATATTGATTCTGCCTTTCTGGAGAACTCTAATGCAAACCCCTCAGGCTTCCAGATGACCAAAGGAAGAACTTACACAAACAGGAGCAGGGAACTCTATATTCACAGGATTTGAGCCTTCTGAAGAAAGAGATGGGTCAGTAACTTTGGAATTCTCTCCTCTCTTGGCTTAAAAACAAAACCCTGAAACAAACACCTACCACCTGTCTTCTCAAACGTGTAGGCTAGTGCATGAAAATGATGAGCGTAGGGAATATCCAAGGGTTGGTAACGTCCAATTGTGGATGTGCCTAAGGAGAAACATTAAAGATTTTTTTAATTACAAAGATTTTCTGAAAGTCTACTAAATCTTTACCTAGAGGCACTAACAGATGAAAGGACATGTTGTTGGAGAAATATAAAGGTGTTAAGAAATTATCTGAGTCTAACAAAAAGAAAATCTATAATATATAGATATTATAAATATCTATTATATTTGTGATAATAATTTGCTAGGGATGATGGCTCATGCTTTTAATGTGAGCAGTCTAAGAGGCTGATACGTAAGGTTTTCTGTGAGTTCATGTGAATTCAACGAGAGGGTGAACTATATAGAGGGACCCTGCATCCAAAAATAATAACTTTAATGACCTCTGTTGATGGAGGTTTCTCTCCCTGCCCATTCCCGCAATAAACACACCAAAATTATATTATTTGCAATACTGTTTGGTCAATAGCTTACGTGTATTTCTAGCTAGCTCTTACATCTTAAATTAGCCCATTTCTATTATTTTATATTTTACCACAAGGTTCGTGGTCTACCAGAATGGTTCTGACTGGCAACTCACATCTTTCTCCTCTGGCAGCTCCATGGCATCTCATTGACTTTGTCCTTTTTCTCCCAGAATTCAGTTTAGTTTTCCCACGTAGCTCTATTCTGATCAAAACAGCTTTATTCATTAACCAATAAAAGTAACATATACAGAAGGACTTCTCACACCATTTCCCCTTTTCTGGCTAAATGAAAAGGAAGGTTTAACTTTAACATAGTAAAATTACATACAACTAAACAGTTATCAAGCAAGAATTATAGCTATAAAATTACAGATATTTACTTTATCTTTTATCGTAACTAAGGAAAACTATATCTATTCTTCAACTCCATCAAAGACCCCAGAAGGATATAATATTACCTAAGTAAACAGGAAGTGTATTGTAAGTAACTTCCAAAACTCCAGAATTGACAAAGACTACTTGCTGCCTGAAAGTTGTTACAAAGTTGCTTTCGCTGTTGAGAAGTTCTTCTGCAACATTGGAGCATCCATCTTTTCAAATCTGTTTTTTTTTTTTTTTTTGACTTCTCTAAACTTGATCCTTTCAAGGTCAAGTATTTTTCTGTCTCGTTGTAGTGAAGTTCAGTGCTGGATAGCCTGGTCTTACTGAGCACAATAAATTCCTCACTAGAGCACAGACACAATAACCTACCAACATATTGTAAAATGCTTTTTCCTTTCAGTCCCTTCCATTGGCTGAAGAGGTCATAGAATATCTCCTTGTCTCCCCAACCACTAAATATCCATGATATTCTCTGTATAATCAATTCTGAAATGTGCTATTCTCTCCTACATTTCTATGACATTGTTTTTCAAAAAATAATGAAAAACAGTTCTCACACAATGTATGATAATCTTCCCCCCTTTTACGATTTCTCCCAAATCCTCCTGGCCTCCCAACGTAACCTTATATTCTTAGTTCACAAATACATCATTGAGTTTGTCTTGTGTTAACCTACTACTCCTGGGCATGGGGCCTGTCCCAAAGAGTGGTCAATATATTTAGCGAGATCCCATTGAAGAAAACTGACCTTTTCCTTTGGAAGCAAACATCAGTTGCATAAAATGATTGGTTAGCCACTGGACCATGAGTGATGAATGATAACTCTCTTACTAATGAGATCTCATGTGGTTTGAACCCATGTGTCTTATGTGTTCTTCTAAAGTCTCTGGAGTTGATATGTGTTGATATGGAGTTGCTGTGCATGGAAGACACTTTTTCTTTGAAGTCATCCATCCTCTTTGGAACTTGGACTCTTTCAACTTGCTCTTTCTCATAAATATCTTAGTCTTGAAAGATGAAGTTTAATGAAGACATCCCATTTTAAAACCTAAGTGCTCCAAAGTCTCTAACTCACTGGACATTGTCCAGTTATGCATTTCTGTGTTAGTTACTAATGCAAGAGGACCTTCACTGATATTAAGCGAGACACTGATCTACAGATATAGATTCTTGGTCATTGTGCTTGCCCCTAGAATCTCTCAGTTACCTTTCCTACAGAGTTTTAACTTTTGTTTCTTTGGCCTTAAACTTCTATTAGAGAGCTTGACTTTAGATTAGATGTCATAGCTAGAATATTGGATCCCTAGTTATACTTGAAATCCACATTAATAATGGAAAATATTTTAGTTTAAGTGGGTCCCAAATATTGCATGAGCATTTTATGTAAATCTATTTAATTTAAAAATTCTTTTCAAAATTTATTCTTTCCTATTTTAAAATTATAATATAGTTGTACCATTTACCTTTTCCCTTTCCTCCCCCGAAACTCTCCCATATATACCCTTCCTTACCCTCTTTCAAATAATTGTTCAAATAATATATGTAATTGTTGTTACATATGTGTGTGTGTGTGTATCTAAACACATAAATACAACCTGCTTAGTGTACATAATGTTACTGATGTGTGTATGTTTGGGGGGATGTCTGCTTGATACTACGGTGCTTTTCCTGAGGAAGACTATTTTTCCAGCTTTCAACAATCCTTAGTTGCCTATAGTTCTTTGTAGGGGGTTGAGGCTTCCTGGACTTTTCCTGTCCACATTTTGTCTGTTGTCATTGTTGTTCAGCTCACTTTCAGATAGTCAATGTTGGTAAGACTTTATGGGTGGAGCTTCTGAGAATCCTAGGAGTCGCAATCTCACAGAGACTTGTTGATCCTCTGGATCTCATAATCTTTCTGCCATCTTCAGAAATTATCTTAGGTGTGGGAGTTGTTTTTTAGGTATATCTATTAGGACTGGGCACCAAAAATCTGTATTCTTATTGTTTATTATTTTCCATAATGGTCTATGTCTGTGGCAAAGAGAAGTTTCCTTGATAAGGGGTGAAGGTGACTCATCTGTGGGCATAAGGAAAAGTATCTCATAAGTTAGGGATTATGCTGGTTTAGGACAATGGCGGTTGTAGATTCTCCTCTAATAATCATCACTAGCACCGAGTAGTTAGCTAGATTTCCGTTATTGTACATGGTTTCTCTTTTCAGCAATAAGAGCTTACCTTACACTTCTAGAGGGCAAACAGAGGCTATGCCAATAGCATATAATGTTTTAGAAGTCACATGCATAGTTTAAATCAAAAGTTTCCATCTGATTATTTCATGATATTCAAAGGCCATTAAACAAAACCCCAGCGTCACTCAAGAGAAACTCTCAAAATACTACAGGCTACTGTTTTTGCCTTTGGTTGCCCCCTAGAGGTATAATGTCAGTCTCTATTGCTGAAGATACTATGCACTTCAGACACAGGGCTCAGGCGCCCTTGAACTTGAAAACTTCCTCCTTGAGGACTACTTTTCACAGTACCAGAAGTCACCATGCAAACTTCAAACAGAAGGAAGCAATCAATAGTTCTACCCAGCTAACACCTTCTTGTTTGTCTGAAATTAATTCTAACTTGAGCATCTTGTATTTTCCCTGCGAACTCTAGGCCAAAAACTACATTCAAATGCCCTTTGCCCATGTCCTCAGTGATTGTCTCCTGAGAGAGCACTTATCCCTCAATTGCTGTGTTACCGTGCATTCACTCTCAAGGTATTTGTCCTTGCTGAGCAGCTTTCAGACCCTGTCTACCAGTTATCCTGCATGGAAACAGAATCTCCAATTGCCCCTTGCTGTTGCCTTTTCAGATATATGCACCTGCATTTCAGTTCAATAAAACTAATGCTCTTAGCCTGGAATTACTGATAACTAAATAAATATAACTTATAAATATAGTGACATTTCATCTAAAAGCAGTACCATGATGCAATTCATTTTAGGCCAGGTGTGCTGTATCCTAATCATCACATAATCCTAACACTCTGAAGACTAAAGTAGGGAGATTGCTAGATCAAGGCCACCTACAGTCTGTCTTAATAAAACAATAATCATAATTATCATAATTCTAAGAGAAGTTTTTAGTGAATTCTTATTTTAGCATACTCTTTTATAGCCATACCTTTGATCATTACTGCAGGGCTCAAATTTATGAGCAGAGGGTTTCCAGAGCTTGTGCCTCGGAAATGACTCTATATGAGAAGAGTAACAAATGGTTAACACAAATATATGATGGATTTTCACTGGCTAAATTAACAATTCTAAAAATAATCTTTTCATAAACTTTTATATAGTTGGTTAATCTGCACAGTGATTATTTTATCAAATGTGTTAAAAAATAAGACAGTTTGTTTTAGGAAGTTTGGAGTCAAGTTAATACATTAAGTATGTACATCCCATCTACTTTGACTCTCTCTAAATATCTTCAGCAATAAAATCAAGGAATTTATTTTCAAAAGATATAAACCCACAGGGTGACAGTGTGAAAAAAACCTGGGAGACAAAAACAACCAAAAAATTAAAAAAACAGAGACAGGTGGCAATTATCCTGCAGAGTTGCAAAAAATTCACAGTAGAAAAACTGAGCCCTAACACGCTTTACAATCAAGAATTCTCAAATGGCTCTGGCATGTCTTATTTTACGTGCCAATTAGATTGGACTAATGCTTCCCAGCTATCTGGTTAAAAAAATAAATAAAACAAAGGAACAATCAAACAAACAAAAGCCAACTCTGGATGAGTCTGAAGGAGACTAGAATTTGAGTCAGTACACTGAGTAAAGTAGATCCATTCTTATCAGTGTGGGTAAAGCAAGATGAACAAAAACGGTAGAAGAGATGATTCACTGGCTTTTAGAACTATGGTTTTTCTCTTTGTCTGCTCCTGAACATATGAGTTCTAGTTTTTCATACCTTTTTAAATCTGGGATTTGTATCAGTGGATTTCCACCAAATTCTGTAACCTCAACCCCTTGGATTAGATTCTAGCTTTCACACAGCAGATCACAACACTCGAGTCCCAGCCTCCATCGGTTTGTGAATTCACTTCGGAAAACACCTCTTACGGATAAATCATCCTGGTTCCAGTTCTCCAGGTAGACTAAGAGAAGGAGAGGGGACATTTAAATAAGAAAGACAATTAAGAACAATAAAGAACAATTGTGATCTTGAAATCCCATCATCAGGCCATTGCATAGAGAAACTATCTTTGTCAGCAGAAATATCATGTATGACAGAACAGGTTGAAGGATATATATACTTGAGATTCAAAGAGTGAGTGCTTTATTCAAGGAGAGGCAATGATTCAATGTATATTGACTATAAATGTTGAAGACCCAAATCCCATCCTTTTGTTTAATTTCTAGAACACTCCAGATTTTCATCTATGTAAAGGATTGAAAATATCCCTCATTGGTACCAATAAAAGGAAGTGGTCTAAAGCCACACTATCAGATGGTTTCAGAGAAACAGCCCACACTGACTACAAGGCAACCATTCTTCCAGTCAAGAGGCCTCATATCTTATGATCACCTTTCTAATCCCCGACATCTATAGTAAGCAGATTCAAAATGACAAAACATTTCTCTACATGAAAGACAAAGGAAAAGACAGAAAGCACATCAGCAGATCTGTGAGATGCATAGTCAGGGGAAAAAGTAACAGGATCAAAGGACAGGGAATTTTGAAGACTTTGGAAACTCTCTATGTCATAATTATGGCATGGGTGACATGTGGAAACTCATTTAATAGTATATACCTAAATAAGTGTATTTTATCATACATAAATTATACTTCCATTAAGTTCATTTTTAATCCCTCTTATTAACACCTTATTGTTAAAAATCATTGCAATATTAAAATAGAAACAAGATGCCACATAAAAACTGGAAAAATCAAACGTAAAACAATCATGTAAAATAAAAAGCCAGAATGTAAAATATAAAGTTAAAATCTTCCAAAAGAGAAAGGAAGAGATCACAAAATGAAAAACTCCCACCAAATGCTCAAAGATTATCACGAAGAGAGATAGAAAGATTTTAAGAGACAGAGGTAGTAGGTGAGTAAAATAAAACAGCATTTTCCAGTCACAACGAGGTAGTTATACATAAGAACTCACAGTGGTTGTGACTGCTTGCACCTGATCTGCAGATACTCAAGACAGACACAGTCTCAGGGTGGATGAATGAGAAGGGTACAAAGTCCCACCCTTAGCTGAGAACATATTGGTGATTGCTAACCACTGGGAGAAGAGAGTTTCCTTTAAAGGTTTAATCACAGCTAAATTAACCAAGTTCCAGGGGATGACTATACTCCCAAGATTATATGGGCATTATAAATTGTATGTTGAGCTTTAAAAAATGAGAACACAAAGTTGGGTAAGTAGGCAAATGACTGAGTATGATCAAAATACATTGCATAGAAGTCTCAAAAAAATTGAAAGTAATTTTAAAGGAAAATAGTGCTGACCATTTGGTACTGTATAAACAGTATATATACAAGTAACATTATAAAGACTGGGGAGGTGCATTATTTATTTAGAAATATGTAGGTATATACATATGCTTATATATGTGACAATAATTAATGAAAAGAGGGGCCTGAATTTGAAAGAGAGCTAAGATTATATGGAAGGTTTGGCAGGAAGAAAGGGAATGCCCAAATGATATGATTATATTATAATTTTAAAAGACAGAAGAAATAATTAAAAGAGAAAATGTGGGGTTTCACAGATGCCTCAGAGATTAAGAGTACTGGCTACTCTTCCAGAGATTTAGTACCCTATAAGTAGAGCACTATATACATAAGAAGGAAGGAAAGAAAGAAAGAAAGCAAAGAAAGAAAGAAGGGAGGGAGGAAGGGAGGGAGGGAGGGAGGGAGGGAGGGAGGGAGGGAGGGAGGGAGGAAGGGAGGAAGGAAGAGATCTTTTTTTAGAAGTGGAAAATTTATAGTCAAAACAGGAAGAGAAAATAAATCAAATATCTTAGACCAGAAACACCTATATTAAGAGTTTGAAAGGGTCTACCATGTACTCTAAGCAATAGAAATTGAAAAAATGAATGAGACTTGATTCACAATAAAGAATATTAACTTTTAGAATGATGAAAGAAAAGAAAGAAAACTCTGGAAGCAGAAAAAGGAACCCACGTTTTCAAAACCAAAAGACCTGGAGCAAAACTAACTTTAGGTGAAGTCTTAGTTAGGTTCTCTTTTGTGGTGATGAAACACCACGACTAAGAAGCAGCATGGAGAGAAAGGGGTTTATTTGACTTACACTTCCATATTGCTGTCCATTATTGAAGGAAGTCAGAACAGGAACTCTAGCAGGGCAGAATCTTGGAGGCAGGAACCTGGAAACAGGAGCTGATGCAGAAGCCATGGAGGTGTGTTTGCTTGCTGGCTTGCTTTCCCTTGTTCAGCCTGCTTTTTTATAGAACCTAGGTCCAGTAGCCCAGGGATGGCACTACCTACCACGGACTGGGACCATCCTTATTGATCACTAATTGACAAAATGCTTTATAGCTCGATATCATGGAAGCATTTCCTCAACCAAGGCTCCTTCCTCTCTAAAGACTCTTGCTTGTGTCAAGTTGACAATAACAACAACAACCAGTACAGATGCCCCAGAAACACAAAGGCAAAGAAATGATGAACAGACTACCTCTAAACTGTGCTAAGTATCTTATTCCAGCCTATGATTCTCTCCAGCCTGACATAATCAGCATAAAGAGGACACAGCTAATATTTTTGAACACATAAGAGCCACTCTACCTGATTTAAAGCTCTCATCAACAATTTCTCAAGAAGCTGTTGGAGAATAACTGTTTTTAAATAAGGACAAGCACAAACAATGGGAATACAAAAGAAACAGAACACTTTATACAGTTTCAAGAAGAATGCATTAGTAAAGGTCCAGAGGTCTCAGCATACTATAGTAGTCCATAAGGGTCCACACAGAACCATTGTGAACACTGCATTCACAAAGCATATCTATTGTTTCTTACCCTGAGCACAGAATGTCAGGGAAGCCTGGTCACAATGTCATCTATAGATGACTTCCTTTGAAGTTTTTACTGTTCCCTGTTTGCTTTGCTGTCTGTCATCTGTACTGGACGTTTTTATCATGTCAATTGACTTGAACTTGAAATTCTCCAGGATGGCATAGGTGTGCTCATAAACAGGAAGTTTTGATATTATCTTAGAATGGGTCATTTTTCCATATAAACCGAGTGAAAAATCAAAATCTTTTGTGGAAAAAGTCTCTAAATTGATTATAAAAGGAAAATTGAGACTTCATCAATTAGCAAAAATAGAGCCAGCAGAGATTATAGTACCTTTTACCAGTAATAAAATTTTAAAAACTTATGGAAAGACAATGGACCCTGACAAAGAGATTGTACTAATTTTTTGGAAGAGATTAATAACAACTATCCCCAAAGTGATAGAATTAATCTTATAAAGAGAGCTAATTGGATCCTTCCCTGCACTGTATGTGACATACTAACCACTGGAGTCCCTACATTCTACACTAATGCAAATAAATCAGGAAGGGCCGGTTACAAATTGAAAGATATAAGTGAAGTGGAACAAAGCCCTTATAATTCTGTACATAAGTCAGAATTATATGCTTTTCTATGGAACTATGGGATTTTAAAGAACCTCTCAATATAGTTACTGATTTGCATATTAATGAGTTGCTTTGCATATTAAAACCACTAAATTTATACCAAATGATACAGAATTGATTTCATTATTTATTCAGGTCCACAATACAATCAGTAATAGGCTTTGTCCCATAATCATAGCACACATCTGATTCCATAAGGATCTGCCAAGTCTTCTTCACAAGGTAATGCAAAAATTGATTGATTATTGATTGAAAATGTGTTGAAGTTCTCAAAATTTTATAAAAAAGTCATGTCAATAGTAAAGGTTTAAAACAGGAGTTTTCTATTATGTTGCAACAAGTTAAGGGGATTATAAACACATATCCTACTTGTTCTTTATATAACCAAACACTATTACCTGCAGGAAGTAACTCAAAGGGTACTCAAAGGAATTAATTCTGGCAGATGGATGTGTTTCACCTTGTAGAATTTAGAAAATTAAAATATGTACACTACATCAGATTTTCAATGGGCACCTGCTTTGAGTTCATAAAAGGCTGATTCAGTAAACACACATTTACTAGAAGTTAGGTTATCATTGGTATACCTGCACAAATAAGTACAGATAATGGTCCTGCCTATGTCACTAAAGAAAATTAGTTTTTTTGGTTATTATAACAAAAAGCATATTACTGGTATACCAAACAATCCTACAGGTCAGCCAGTTATGAAAAGATCAAATCAAACTGTAAAAGATATGTTAAACAAACAAAAAGGGATGAAATATACACCCTAAAGTAGACTCCATAATGTTTTGTTAACCTTAAATTTCTTAATATTAATGAAAAAGAACAGAGAGACATTAAATGATAATAATAATAATCTAAATTAAATCAGCTGGTGTATTTCATGGATGTGTTGACGTCATTACAAAATTACATATAAGAAAACAATTATCAAACAAGAATTACAGTTACAATATTTATATCTATATTATCTTTTATCATAACTAAGGAAAACTATATTATTACTATCTATTCTTCAACTCCATCAAAGACTCTAGAAGGATATATTACCTAAGTAAACAGGAAGAACATTGTAAGCAATGCCCAAAACTCTAGAATTGACAGAGACATCTTACTGCCTGGACAGTCATCCAAAGTTCTTCTGTAACGTTGGGGCATCCATCTTCACCCTACAGCCCCTTAGTATTCAGCAGACATTTCCATGAAGCAGAAAATTTCAAAGACAGTTCATTTACTTTCTTCTGTATCCTGCAGAATGTCTTGCAGACTCTTTCATGAAGCAAGAACCCCGAAGGATCATCTCACTTTTAGGCAAGTTCAGCAGTCATTTCTCTGTGGGTCCTTCATGTCCAGTTAAGCAGTTCAGGCAAATCACGTTCTTGTCCAAATGGCTAACCAACTTCATAAGGAGCCTTTTCAATGCCCATTTTCTTCTAAGTAGACTGGTGCTGCCAGGAGCAGATATGTCTCATTATCATGAAATGTCTTAAGTTCTTAAACATTTTAAATGCCATATTCTGAAAGACTCTGAAAGATTTGAAGAATCTCTATCCATTTGAAGTACTTTCTCTGTATATCTAGAAAATCTAACTAACATGACTACAAACTTGACTATCAAAGATGATTATCTATTAACATATATTTCTTAATTATACATTACATTTTTTAAATGAGCTACACAATCACAACACCTCACTCAAGAACAGAAGTATATGTATAACAAGATTGACCTTAAATTTGTGTCAATAAACCAAGATCCATACCAAGGCAAATTATTCACATCTATATCATATTCCTTCTTTTAAATGTAAATAAACATTTATAGACAATATTCAGGGATATGGGGGCAGTTCTGTCCATACTGTTTCCTACTGACTAGAGGTGCTATTAATCAGGTCTTTCATGGCGCATCCTGTGTGCTAGGTTCATCTCAGTCAGCAGTTGGGCAAAGTAATTTTTTGAGGGTGTTTATGGTGATCTTTCAGGAGGCCTTGGTCCATGAAACCATATTTGCCTGGAAGCAATCCACAGGTTCTCATCTAATGTGAAAACAAAAGAAGAACCTCTTTTCCCGAGCAACATATCCTTAGACTCAAATTTTGAAGTCAAGATACCTTTACAATATACATGCCAGTTTAACTTAGCAGCCCATACAATGAAATGCCTCTCTGTACTTAGTTCCTTCACAGTCAAAAGATTCAAGGATAACACAATAATATACATAATCCAGACTCTCTGTGAATTTTCCATTTTTATGGGGCTTATTTTTCTTTACTCCTTTTAGTCTATGACTATATGTACTCTGTCTCTTTAAAGACTTTACCCCCTAATTTTAAAGCATTAAATTTATTTTATGACTCTATACTCTTTTTCTTCTTTCTCCCAAGCCTACATACATTTATCCAACACTGTGACCCATTTAGATGTTGTTTATGTCTGAATCTGTCCCATTGTGAATCTCTAATTCTTTACTGTCCAGGAACATTTATGCTTTGCACTTTTAAAATGCTCAACAATTCTTAAAAACTTAAGTTGTGCCATTAGTAGGGGTAATATGGTACCTCCTGTTTGCCTGCCCAGTCTAAAACTTTAGCTGTGCTATTATTATGATAAATATGGTAGTTTCTGCTCATGCTCTGCACAGTTCAGCATGGCAGAACTGGAGCTACTTGTGCCTCTGAGCAACACACACTGCCCCACATCTAGGCAGACAGTGAGTCCATGTTGCCATCAAGCAAGCCATTGCACTTTACTCACAAACCCCATCCAAATGCTCTCACTCCCACAAGAAGCAGATGTCATGCTAGCAGCATAACCCAGAAAGCCAGCATTTTAAAGCTGTGCAGCTTTTTTTTCTGCTGTGGCTGAGTCAGGAACATCTCTTTTAGAGGAACTGTGGCATACTGCAGCAAGAATCTATGTAAAACTCTCTATTTTTGTTGTTGTTGTTGTTTTCTTTTGTCTAGAATTCCTTTTCAAGCCCTCTCAGGTTTTACATGGATATAGTAGATCATGTTGGAGTCTGGGTTGGGATTAAAGATGTGTGCCACTGCACCTTGAACTCACAGATGTCTGCCTGCCTCTGTCTCCCAAGTGTTGAGATTAAAGATGTGTGCCACCACACCCAACAACTCTCTTTCTTTTTTATTTTAAGGACTTACACCTTTAGCCTGCATATATTTTTTAACACACTGTAAACCCTTTAGAGGTTTTCTTCACTTTTGAATTTCTCTTTACTGTATCTCTCTCTTTTACTGACCACATGAGTCTTTAATTTGCTAAGTAATGTGGGTAGGATTAAAGCCATGGCTTTGGCAGCTGAATCCACCCCATTTTTTAGCTTTCTGAGATTTCAGCCTCATAGCAGAGGTACCAGCTGTAGCCATGTTTATTGTCACAACTCTATGGTGTTTCAAGGTCTGTGCCACCACCAAGAAGCATGCTGTAAGTTATTCATAAGCACCACTTAAGTGTTTTGTGTCAGAGCCTCTTAAAAAGGCTGCAAATTTTGGCATATAAAGTTGAGTCAGGAAGCCTCTCTTAAATGAGACACATTTGCCTCTAGCAAACAGAACCCACCTGAGAAAATGCTGATATCAATAAACTGTGCTTAACTCTATTCTTTTTTTGTCTAAAATTACTTCTCAAGCTTTCTCAGGCTTTATGTGGATGCAGTTGTCCACATAGTTTCCATTTGTTGACTGAGGATTCTGTCCTGTCTAGTCCTTGTCCTGCACGGTTCCCTCAGTCATTAAGTCCCAAAGAAATCACACAGAGGTCTATATTAGTTATAAATTGATTGAACCATTATCTCAGGTTTCTTATTAACTCTTATAACTTACATTAGCCCATTATTCTTGTCTATGTTAGCCACTTGGCTCAGTACATTATTCGGCAAGGCAGTCACATCTTGCTTTTTCTATGGCTGGGTCAGGACTACACACCAAGTTTTCCTCTTCCCAGAATTCTCCTGTGCTCATTGACCTGCCTCTACTTTCTGTCTGGTTGTTCCACCTATACTTCCTGCTTGGCTACTGGCCAATCAGTTTATAACTAATATAGACCTGTGTGTGATTTCTTTGGAACTTAATGACTGTGGGAACCAGGCAGGACAAGGACCAGACAGGACAGAAACCTCAGTCAATACCCTACTTCTCCTTAAAAATCAAAGATGGCTTTGGAGTTAGAAAATGGCTATCCTCTAAATCCAAGCATGTTGTTAAAAAAAAAAAATCAGACTTTCTGTCTAATATCAGGAGCCATCTGGTATGGTACAGAAAGAAAAAAATTTTTAAAAAATTACTATGGCACCTTTCATTGAATACATGTCTATATGAGTAATGTTTAAGTTTTTCACAATGAACAATGAATTTTTCTTCTTTCCAGGAAAAAGATAGGGTCACACAATAATGATTCTACCTGGTTGGCTGATATGATGTCATGATGCTGATGACACCACTTTAAAATCGGTTTGGGTTACAAACTGCTCAAGATGATCCCACCTTGGTTAACTGAGATGGTGCACCTTACAATATTCTGGCCAGAACTTTCAATAAGACCTTCAAAAATAACCCAACCAACTACTCAGAGACTATCTACATTGTACCAGACAGTAATCTTGAAACTTAATTATTATTTTAGTTTTTATAGGATCCCATAGAAGTAACATCACCCCCATGGCAGCTGGAAATAATAAAAAAGACAACTTTCCCTCGCCAACAAAGTTTGTCCTCATGATTAAGGACATCTATTAGGGGTTGGCTATAACTGGTATAGAGTTGTGAGTGTAAATTATGTAGGCTCATGGATCTCTTTTTTTAAAAGGAATTGGATGGGATAATACATAAATTAGTGTAAACTTACTTGTGAACTATTATTTAAAGACAATTTACATTGGTAAATTATATATTGATACAAATTCAAATTATAGTTGTTTTACTCCTATTTCTGTTTACTATATTTGGGCACCTATGCAAAGTTATTTTGTCATATTATGTGTATGCATGTAATACCTCTGCTTAAGATATTTTGTATATTGATGCAATTTTAGGATATATTTATCATAATGCACTACGTACTTCTACCTCTGATCAAGAAACATATATTGTTTACATTTGGGGGTCATTGTCCTAATTTGCTGCACATTTGTTTAAAGATTGTTTAATATTTTAATATAAGGCCTTAGTCTTTAAGCTATATAGGTATTAAGAATTACAGGTCAGGGGGCTGGAGAGATGGCTCAGAGGTTAAGAGCATTGCCTGCTCTTCCAAAGGTCCTGAGTTCAATTCCCAGCAACCACATGGTGGCTCACAACCATCTGTAATTGGGTCTGGTGCCCTCTTCCGTCCTGCAGGCGTACACACAGAATATTGTATACATAATAAATAAATAAATATTTTTTAAAAAAGAATTACAGGTCAATAGTCATACATGTTTCTCATACTTAGACTAATCAGGTTCTTTAGATGCATAGAGATTGTATTCCACATAGATAGGCAATCTTCACCCACTTCAAAGAACTGTAGAACATGGCATTTAAATAACTTAGGATTCTGTTGATGTGACACACAATCGCTCCTGGCAGTACCAATCTAATCCTGAAAGAATGTTGGGCACCAAGGACACTCCACATGGAGTTTGTTTTCTTTTTGGCAAACTGGCCTTTGGGCAAGAAACTGTCCCTGTTTCGACCACTGAAAAAATGCCTAGTGTTCAGACTGGACAAGCAGGATACAAGCAAAAAGACTGCCAAACATTACCAAGACAGGGTAAGATAATTTTAAGATTTTTTTTTTTACCTCTGAAAATGGTCTGTAAGTTATTCTAGGCCTTCACCAAAGTTGGTTGCCCCAATGTTGCAAATGAGACCTTGGGTGACTGCCCAGATAGCCAGTTTTCTCTGTCATTTCTTGCTCCTTTTAGAAGTTGCTTGATTGCACTTCCTGTTTACTTAATTAATATTATTTCCCTTCTCATATCTTTGATGGGGTTGAAGACTAGATAGTCATAGTTAATTTTCTCTCATGACTTAGCCAAGCCATTTGTAATATAAGACTTAGACTTCTTATAATAGAATAATTATTAAAATTAGCATATGTTTCTTTCTTGATGTCATTCATGTTGGTTGTAATTCTAATTTTTATATTTGATATTTGTTATTATTGTATATAGTTTCATATTGGAATTCTCTTCTTTAGACAAAAGGGGGAGGTGTTGTGTGAACTTCTTGAGCCAATGGCTTTTGGGATACTAGCCACTTTAGTCTTGGTCATATGTACTATATATGCAGACACAGGGGCATGTGCTAGCCCCTTGGCTGCTGGATTCATCTCTGGTTTCCGGCACATATAGAGGACTATGGATTGCTACCAATTCTGTGAGTTTACCCCCTTATAAATAAACCTTTATCATACTCCGTCCTGGGCTAGTGTAATAAATTTTCTTAATGGAACAATGTCTTTTACCCTAAGAACAGAATGCCAGGGAAGCCAGGACATAGTGTCTTCTATAGCTAACTTCCTTTGAAGTTTTAACTGTTCGCTGTTTGCCTTGCTGCCTGTCATGTGCACTGAACCCTTTCATTATGTATAAAGACTTGTACTTGAAATTCTTCAGGATGGCATAGGTGTGTTTGAAACAGGATGTTCAGAGTGGTTTGTTCTCTTTGGCTTGACTCTGTTCTGTCCTAATGCCTGGGCCACGCCTGAGCCCTGCAAAGCATCCACTATAAGGCTAGTGTTACCTAGTACTCAGCAGAGACTTTTTCACTAGCTTCCTCAGAAGAACATTTAGTCAGCTCTGAGATAAATTGAAATCAGATTCCAAGAATTTCTCTTTTTCTAGAAGCTTTCTTCTGATAGCGTAATATTGTTGTATTACGAAAGACAAAACTAAACTAAACTAAATTCAAGCTTTCTATTCAGTTTCTCAAAACTAAACAGGTCACTGGTTACAGATTATGTAAGTGATAGCCGTTTAAAAAGACAAGCATGTAGAGTAGTGAATGGCACAACTATTATGTTGGTGGCAATGCATGATAGGATGGGAACACCACAGTAAGAGGACACTTAGAAAGCCTGTAAGACCAGTAACATTGTTCCTTAATCTGTGTGGAATACATAGAGTAGTTTTGCAATATATATTATTTAAATGATCATAATTTTTCTTCATATTATAACATAGCCATTTAAGCACACATCCTGTTTCAAGTATCTAATGATTTGACAATAGAGATAGTGCGCAACCCTACTTTTCCTATTTTAGGTACACTTATGGAATTCTATAGGACTAAAATTCAACTTCTCAGAATCTCCACTAAATGGGTTTCAGACAAATACATTTAATTGCAATATTTCAAATTTTTTGGAGGCTATGGATGTTTTAAAATGTGATGTGTCTCTACTTGCATATACTGGCTTCATGGGATCCTATTCTCTTTGGATGTAAACCTTGATCAACATAGATGCAGTAGGGAGGGCCATGAACTTTCCACAGGGGGGGTGTACATGGCACTCCCTTAGGGTTGGAGGGGTGGGGGAGGATCTGTGGAGGGAGAGGGAGGGGAGTGGGAGGAGGAGGGAGGAGGATTTTGGATTGGTATTTTTTAAGTAATAAAAGAAGGAAAAAACATAAAATAGAAAAAAAATAAATAATATCAAGTAAAACTTTTACTTCTTTTTCAAATGTTGTGAGATTTGTGCCTATAAAAAGTGCAACAATTTTATTTTAATTGATCAAGCTACTTTATGCTTCAGAAGACAAAACCTGCACTGGTAACTCCCAAACACACTTTCTTCGAAAAACATTAATTGTGTCCTTAGACTCAAATGTATCTCAAAAATGTTAATATCCCCACTTCCCAAAGCTGGGGATCTGAAAGAGAGGGATCTTGAGACTTTGAGAGAACTTGGATTAAATTGGCAACTGATGAAATTGGAAGGACACATGAGAGGCCAGTAAATGATTAAGTCAAATATCAAAGGGCTAATGCCATCAGTGAAACAGTAAGAAAATGGAGTTCCAAAGTCCTGGTGAGAAAATCAGGACTTATTCTGTTACTGAATTCATTGAAGCTCCATAATTGGTAAATTTAGGAAAAAATTCTCAAAAGATTTCAAAAATTCTCCAAGCTTAGTTACTATAAATATTTTGCAGAGTTCTCTGTTGTTCAAATTGTCATCCTGTGCTATACAGAGAAATTCTTCCTTTGCAGAGAAAATGCCCAATAATGGGCTCTTTTTCTATTTGCCCATGTGGAGCAAGGATAACTTAAGTAAAGTGTTATATGAGAACAATTTATTCTGATATTGGTGTTCATTGTGGACTTCTTGTTTCAAAAGATATTGTTCAAAGATATTAATAGTAAAATTATTTGAAAGCTCATCTCAATTCCTGCATAGAAATTATATAATTAAATCTCATCAGGAAGGTGATGATGGTTCATCTAAATGAAGGCAATACATAATATATCTTAGATTTCTTCTCAAGTGTAAGTTCTTCTTCCAGGCTGACTTTTACTAAAGAGGACCAAGAAAGAGTATAAGTAGCTACTAGCTTTGGATGAAATTTTTATTTTGAAAAGAAGAGAAAAGCAAAACAACACAAAATTAAACCAAGGATCAATATCTTCCCACAATTGCCCATTTACACTGACATACAAAATAAATTCCATCCAAGAAAATACACTTTTATTCCTTCTCCAGACACATAGGCTTCATGTATCTATTATTCAGTTTGTTAGATTTTTTTTGTGACCTCAACCTGAATTTTAAATTAGCATTATATCAAAAATTGTTGAGTCAAAGAAATGGCTCTCTCAACAGTTGCCTGAATATGGCTTTTACTCTTCTTATAAGGTCAAGGGCATTTCCTGGATGGACCTAAGTTCAACTTCTGCTTGACTCTACTTGGATGTAAAAGAAATGGGTCTGTTGGCAGCCCTTTCGTGCTCTATTATTAATGATTATCTTCCTTCACAGTGTGTTTAGCTCCTAGACTCACAGCTGAGCACGCTATGCACAAAAACATCTTTAACCTATGGTAGTGTTCACTTAAGCTGCCCAAAATATAAAATAAAATGATAAATGGTGCTGCAACTTTTTCCTTGTTTGAATAAAGATCTGAGTTATTAAAGTGTCTTTACCCTTTCTGTATTACTCTCTCCCTCCTCCTCTCAAGAGACAACCATTCTCTATCTTACCCCCACATTTATTTATAGTCATCTCATCAATAATACCATTATTTCACAAAGACTTGTGAATATTTGTATGAATGATCTATATACTCTTGAGCAGGTTTCATTTCATAATATATGATTTTGATGTTCACGTGCATCAATATGTGTGATACATATCTTTTCAGTATATGAGTTCACAGATTCCATTTTCCTGTGGTGATTTTGCTGTCTTGTGACATTGTCCAGCACAAACAACCCTGGGTAAACATTTTGCATGTGTTTCCTTACTCACCCACAAAACATTAGGACAGGCACTGAACTCTGGCCATTGCAATGAGTATCTTCTCCACAATTAGAAATTGATAATGTTTTTCACAGCGTTTGTGGCAACATATAATTTTAGTTCCATGAACTAAAAGTTCTTCTCAGCAACCGTAGCATGTTTACTGAAAATTGTTAAGCTCTGCAATCTGTAAGTTAATCAACAGTATTTTGGACTCTCATGTTTTTCAGAATATAATCTGTCTAGTGTGATCTTCATTTAATCATAATTGCAGCATGTTGGTAACCTACGACACATTGTTCTTTGACTATAATTTACCACTATTTCTTTGGCATTGTCAAGAATTTATCTCTCAAATCCCAGTGACAAGTAAGAATATATATATCATCTTTGCTACTGGACACATCTGTATATTCTTAGCCTCAATCTTGGGAACAGTGGTAGAAGGTTTGTAATATCTTAGTGGAACCATTTGTCTATCCAGTCCTACTTTGTATAGAAAGATGCAGCCATATACTGGAGTATTAAATCAGATACTTTCTTTGAAAGACTGAGAGATGAACTATAAATAGGATTTCTCACAATTGCTGTAACCATGACAACCATAAATATGAGTGTAGTTTCTTTTTTAAATGGAATTAGACATGTTGAAATACCATCTTGTTAACTTGATCATTCATTCATTCTTTTCTTAAAATGCATCCCAAGTACTGATGATGTTCCCAACAAAATGAGAGAAAAAAGATACAAAAATTACAACAAACCATTATAAAGAAGTTGGATAACATACTTTTTTGAAAATACAAGAGAGACAAGGAAATGAAAAACCAAAGCATTGATTGATTTATGAAATACCTTTCTTTCATACTCAAATAAAAGATGAAGAAAATAAAGACTAAATTTGTTCAGCAGGTGTATCTTTTTGTTTTTGTTTTTTGTTTGTTTGTTTGTTTTTGATATTGAGTCTGACTCTGTATCCCTGGCTGGCCTGTAACTCATTATGTAGCCTAGACTGGCCTGGAACTCACAAAGATCCACCTGCCTTTGCTTTTTTAATGTTGGGCTTAGAACCACACCCTGCCTCAGCAGATAAAATGATGTGTAACTAGGTGTCTGATGTTCTCAGTAACACTAATCACTAGGTATATAACCTTAAATAAAATAGGTATATTCTAAGCCTTGCTTTTCTTACCAACAAAATAGGAGAACATTTTAAAGAGAGTATACATCTTTTAGAGTTGTTGCCATGAGTGGTGAAATTAGTATACACAAAATGCTTAGAGACTTCACTGGTATTTAGCATTGAAGACATGTTGGTCATTTGGGGGTCCTTGGGAAAATGATCAGGGGCACAGAGGAGTTTCATTCATCCTCAGTGTGCTGACTTAGCTCTCTGTTTTTAAATTTAATCTGAATAATATAGAAATAAAGTAACACACATAAAAATCATAGGTTTTTGTCACTTTCCGACCCCTTGGTTTTCTGTATCTATTTAGATTTCAACTTCAGCTGCATGCTCGAATCAGATCTAAAAGCCACATTAAACTTCTAATTTTGTTCCTTTTATAGGATGTCAGAACATTTGTCCACTGTGCATCACCAATCCTTTAATCTCTGCTCCACTTTCTCAGTCTTTTATATCTTGTCCGGCCTCTGGGAATGGCATTATCTCTCTCTTTGCCTTTAGATATCGCCGTAGAAGCTTTGTGTCTAACTGTTCTAAAAACTTAATATGTTCACACGGGCTTCTTTGGTTTTGAATGCTATTATTGGGGATGGAGGTGATAAATATAGAATCCCTATTTATTTTTCATATGGAAGTCTTGAGTGCTTCAACCTTGTCACACTTGCCAGCAGTAGGCTTTTTGCAAAGCTTGCTTTCTGCTTTTATCAAACTCAGCCCCGGCTGGCATGGGAGCCTAATAGCCACTGGCTGAGCTCCTATGCAAGCTTTCTGTAATCCTGCAGGCTCTCCTCTTCCTCGGCATACACACAATCACCCTATCTCAGTGGGGTACTAGCCGAGATAAAAGAAAGGAGGAATAATCAGAACTGTGGAATAGGAAGACAGGAAGACGGCCACAAAGGGAGGTGTGAGGGAAAACGAGAACAAGAACAATGAGAATGAACCAAGAAATCAACATTTATCTAGGATTCGCTATGTGCCTGGCACAGGGCTAGCGGCCTTCTGTGTGTGATTCGATTGCATCCTTACCAGCCAAATAAGAGGATCATTATTCCTATTTAGTGGATGATGAAATCATGTGTTATAGGTATCAAGCAAACAGCTGAATATCGTGCAGTTACTGGGTGATGGGGATCTGTTTTCCAGCTTACATGTTCCCTGTCTATCTGTCTTTCACCTAAAGGAAGGGTCCACAGCTGTATTTGAATGTGTGTGTGTGTGTGGGGGGGGGGTCTGATAAGGGTAAAATTCTTATTTTCTTTTTCCCTTTCTGCCTTTCTTTTCAGTAAGCTCTATCTATATATTTACAACTGTACTTTAGAAACAGCAATACAAATGTCTTTGCATTAGTATTAGGAACACAAAGTCCTGTAGCTGAGATGAACAAAAATATGAGTCTTCAGAACATTTCAAATAGCATGACAATATAATAGAAAAATGCAATATAGCAGGGGAAGAATTATAGCAAATACTGCTGAGTTTTAGTGTGAGAACTCCATTATCAAGAACTTTGTGAATTTGTTCTGTAAAGCAAATGGGCATTTTGTGGGTAGGGCAAAGTCACTCACATTCAGAGATATTTTATAAAGTTGTTTCTCATTTGTTGTTAGGGAATACTTAATGAAATCTTTGAACCACAAATTACATGTTTTTACATGATAAATTGGTAATACCAACTATTTACATTGATTTCTGTTCTAACCACAATAAATGAGAGTTTGAAAATTATCTTTTCTCATTAATTCATTATCAATCTCTGGAATACTTCAGTGAGCACTTATTGTATTCTTATTATATAGACAATTTCATAAGTATACATGCTTACAATACATACAAATTGCAAAATCTATTTACTGGCCCTGAATTTTATACTTCTAACAATAAAATTTACTATGTAATCATGAAAATGCAAAACTGAGTAAATGAAATTTGATCTTGGCATTGTCAAAACAAAATGGTAGATTATAAATACTACTGAGAAGGAAAGAAAGACCTTATAGTTGGATAGAGGAACGTAAAATCCAGCAGCAGGATTACTGAAGCCTGCTTTGAAAAAAGCAAGTCACAGTGATTATGTGTTGAAGGTGAACCAAACTGCTGAATGTGGTAACTTGTAGCTGTAATTCCAGTGCTTGGGAGGGCGGTTCTTGAGAACTGGAGATTTGAGGACAGTCTGCGATACACAATAAGTTCATAGTGTGTCTAAGCTCCATAATGAAAATCTATCTTAAAAACACAAGAATTGAGAGATTATCCTTTCATTTCCAAGGCTCAGGGTTTAAAACCCATCACTGGAAAAAAATTATCATTTCCCAGACACATCGTTATTCTCCAAATGTAAATAGGTGATAGTGAATCTAGTATATGTGATAGCTTCCATTTGTTATTAACGGAAAAAATATTGCTTTATATCTGTGGTTCTCCACCTTCCTAAAGCTGACCCTTTAATACACTTACTCATGTTGTGGTGACCACCAAACATAGAATTATTTCATTGTTGCTTTATAACTACAATTTTTCATGTTTATGAATTGCAATATAAACATCTGATATGCAGGATATCTAATATGGAACCCCTGTGTGGGTCACGACCCACAGGTTCAGAACCACTGCTCTAAAGAATGGCTACAAGCAATGGGTCAAACTCTGTGATCCATGTGAGAAGGGCTGACTGCTAAACTGTCAGTCACACAACCCAGGATGTCACTATTCGGGGACAGAGGTGTTTCTTTGCTCCTGTTTGATCACTCTACAAGGAAATTAAACCAAGACCCCCAGAATTCACTTCCTGGATATTTTAGTTTCTTTTTCATTTCATTTCAATTTCTTGAATCTTCAAATTGATCCTTAAATGAGCAAAGGAACTCTGTGCCTATGGCTGAAAGGCTTCCTCCTGTTATTCATTAATATTCCTTTGAGACACATAGTCAGAGAGGCTTCTAGAACATAATTATACTCCAAGGAGACTCAATTATATTTTTGAGAAATTCTAATGGAGAGAGGTTACTTTCCATATCAAACACAGCAATCAGCACCTGCTCAGAATTAAGGGTGAGACCTTTACTCTACAAATACAAATGTCACTGTGTAGGGACAGTTAGTTATAAACAGGCGACGTGATTTGTCTCTTAGAAGGTGGAGGTTTGTGTGTCATTTGTGCGAATACAAGCAAGATACTCCACCTTAGCCGAAGAGATCTATCATGCATTGAGAGAGTTCCAGCTGGACCATTTCATCCTGTCCTTGGGCCTTTGGCCACTTCATCGAACCACCATTTCCCGTGTGTGTGTGTGTGTGTGTGTGCGCGTGTGCGTGTGCGCGTGCGCGTGTGCTCGCGCGCATGGGGAGAACAATACAGCACAGCACAGCAGTGAGACTGGGAAGCCGCTCTGTGAAAATGCTGAGAACTGTTCATCGCAAGGAAACTGGAGTTCAGTGCCGTTGTGATTATAAGAGATTCGTATGAACTGTATGCACACCAGCACTGAAGACGACTGAAAAACGTACAATTCTGACACCTTTAGTCTCCGTTTGATGGACAAACTGCTGACGGCTGAATATCAAAAACAGAAGATTTGAAAACTAAATGTGTTTCACTGCCTTATAAAAGTTTTACAGTGTAATTGTTAGAGGAATTAATTGGTTTGAGAAACATGTTTCGGTTATTGAAATGAACTGTTTTCTATTAGGGGTTAATATCACTCTTATATATTATGTATATTTATATTATATATAAACCCTAGGCTTTACCACGGTGAGTGTCACACAAACAACAGTGTGAGTTGCCAGGCAGACACATCTAAAAATAATTATCAGTTACATAGGAGTTTGTTCTATCACTGAGTTAAACATGTAAGTGATAGGAATCACATTCTATAGAATTTCTATTTCAAGTAGTAAAAAGAATAATAGGAAAGAAAATTAAAATATTACAACATTTTGAGGTGTGGATTACTGTTTTTCTGCTGCTGTATGTGAGAGGAGCAGTAACCCTTAATTAGCTCCAATGTCATTCTCAAGAATCCCCCACATATCCTTCAGTTCAGCTCTTCCATGTTGCATTGACTTATTCTGAGAAACTGCTAAAAAATTTAAGCAAAATAGCCACTTTCCATCATAAATAACAGTGTATTAACCTTTTAGAACAGAGGCTAAGATAGCATTCTCTAGACTCTAGATGGACTTTATGAAAGTTTGTCATATGTACACATGCATTGTCTTATAGTTATAGTATTTATACTGTTTTATAATTAATTTTATGTTAAATGCCAAAGGATATATCCCATTCCAACAAGATCCACTTCATCTTAAATCTGCTGATTATCATCTGCTTTATGAAGAATACATTCTTATTGAATTAAATAAAGTTTCCCCAGCTAAAGCAAAATTCTTTCTTAAATTTCCCGTGTGTCTATTTAAATGAAGGTTAATGCATTTGAAGTTAGTGTTGGGTTTCCTTGCCCTTCTCAGCCTTTTGTGTTGATAAGTCTTTTTGTCTCCCATCTAAATGCACTTCAGTTTTTCTGTGACTTATTAGTGTGGCCTGGATGTCCTCACTGTCACTCTCTGCTGCAGTATTGACCTAGCAGCAGCATGTAATCAGTTATGTTGGACAGGCAATACAGGAATAGCCTCTGTATCTAGTTGTGGCCTGGCTTGTCCAGAAAGCACCATGAAGTATATGTTCTCCTAGGTCTAGCATGCATTCCTTAATTGACTAATGGTGGAGATTCCTACAGTCTGTTCTTTTCCTCATGTATACATGTCAGAGGTTATCAAATTAGTGATAGAGAATACTGAACTCACTGCGAAACTGTGAGAATCTAGACACCCTTCAGGGATTTTCCCATCCCTTTCATCACAGTCACAGATTTTGAAAAAGAATCACACCTCCACTATTTCTGAGATTCCTTAGAGCTGGCTACCACTGGTTGTCTTAGATGTTTTGTAGTCGTATAAAACAAGATCCCTCCTTTGTCTTAGATGAATGATAATGCAGGAGGTACTCCCTTAAGAAGAGCTTTTTCTAACTTTTGTTCTTAGTCTTACTATATAGCTTTGGGGATGGTGAGATGTAACTAAATAGATAGACAGGCTTGTTTTGAATTTGGAACAATCCTCCTTCTCTGGGTCTCAAATCCTGGTATTACAGATGTGTACCACTGTGCTTGGTCCTTTATAACTTTATAACTTTTGAGATGTAGAAAATGATTCTTTAGTGAAATCATACATTCGATAAAGTCCTTTCCCTCTTGGACTTTCTGTTGTCTTATTTAACACACATTTTTCTGACATCTTAGCCTAGACTTCCTGCAGGAAGCACCAACTGAGAGAAAGATTTTGAAGGGCAGGTAGCTTATTTTGGAAGTGATTCCAGATAACTGGAATGTGGGCATGCATAGGTTGCATGAAAGAGGTAATTTGTGAATTGGTTATGCTGTGCTTTTGACTCTGTTAGAACCCTGTAAGGACTAAGGAGTTGGGGAGAATGTGTCTCAGAACCAAAATAATAAAGGATGAATCTGTAGTATGTGTGTACTGGTCATGCTCTCCTAGATATCTCAAGAATATGATTGTTCTCAAAATAGCTAGGAGCATCTTTAGAGAAACCAATAGACCCTAGAATCCAGTCTTAAAATTGTGGTCTCAAGTTCCGTCATCATAAGTAGAAATGAGCTTCTCTTCAGTTTGCTGCATGTACCACACCCTATTGTTGTTCTATTGTTATTAATGTGACTTGATTCCTCTCTAGACTATATCTTAGATATCTAATGCCATTGTTTTAGTTTTCAAATGAGAAAACAGGGACTTAGAAAGGTCAGTTGAATTTTAAAATCACACAGAAATTCAGAGGAAGTCTATTTTTATCCTAAAGGGATTTCATGATCCTTTGTTTAAGCCCTGTCTGCCACAATTCGCTGCCTTCAAAATATGCAAAAAGCATGTGAAATCAGGTTCTATTTCAGTCACATAAGAATCTTAAATCCCATCGCCCTCTGAGGTGAGGCAGTCAGTCTCGATATAACACAGTGAAAATGCTTGAAAGAAGTCCTTTTGGTAAAATCACTCTTCATCAGCATCTGTCACCTCCCAGATCAATGTGGGATTTTGATTTATGCCAGTCCCTTGTAACTAATTTTAACCAATACAGTCAGAAAGGAAGCAATGACTATGTCTTCTGGGTCAAAACATTTGCTTTCTTAGCTTCTAATTATAGGAGATCCTAATTTGAAATCTTAGTATCTATGGACAATGAAGCCTCACTCAACTAGTATTCTGCAGATATTTTTATCAGTGAGACTCTTATCTTCTACACTGGGCATTTAGTATGTGCAAGATACCAGTCTTTGTTGTTTCAAACCAATGAATGTTTGTGTCACTTATCTTCCATTGTCTATTTCTAATTCATTTAGAGAGGAAAGCAAATGATTCTATACTTCTTGAATTTCCTATCTCTTTCATTCATTGGTGATTCCATTCAGGCAAAATATTGTTTTGTGATGATTGATGAATATTGGCAAATTTGCCTAGCAATTGATCCACATATTAGCAATGTCTTTCCTCTCTGCAGTATCCTGTATGCTGGACATTACATGTTGACCTTTCTCAGGGAATCTGACTAACTATGCAGCACCTACATTCCAAAATTTATCTTTGTGCTCACTCAGAGATCATTATTCCTGCTAACATTTCCTAAATCTATGGTCAGTTATGGCAGGAGTAATAAAGTGGAATGTTCTCAAAAAGCCTTAGTTTTCCTTAACTGTGGCTCAAATGTTTCTTAATGAAATTACCATAAGTCTTCTGGATATTTGTCTAAGACCCTTGCAAGCCCCCTCCGACTCTTTTTTATTAGCACTCAGAATTATTGCAGTCTGAGAGCGCTTGTTCATTTCTTCACTATTTTCTCCTGCACGAATACTTCTCCTAATACACCTTTAACCCACAAATTGCCATTTGAAAAAATTGAGATTGATATATTCTTCATGTTAAGACTAAGACTTGCCCAAAATATTCATTCTCTCCGTGTGTTTAATTGAGTAATATGATTCATTATATCAGAATTATTAATTTCCATTAGTTTATAAAGCCAAAATGAGTGCTGGGACAGTGACATGAACTTTCTCAAGATGTGGAGCAATAGGTTCAGAATCAGTTGTATTTATTTTATTTTTTTATTTTTTTATTTTTTATTTTTTTTTAAATATTTATTTATTTGTTATGTATACAACATTCCTTCCATGTATGCTTGCATGTCAGAAGAGGGCATCAGATCTCATTACAGATGGTTGTGAGCCACCATGTGGTTGCTGAGAATTGAACTCAGGACCTCTGGAAGAGCAGGCAGTGCTCTTAACCTCTGAGCCATCTCTCCAGCCCAGTTGTATTTATTTTAAGTGGTCTCAGAACTGCTAAACTGAATTGTGAAGAATGGACCTCAAACCCCAAATTTTAAACTGTCTCTATTCTTTACTGTATATTCTACAGAGTTAGTAATCAAGTTCCCACAGCACTAGAATCCAACAGAAAGGAGAGTAATCAAAATTATTCAGCTGATTGAAGTAATGCTTCAGTTTAAAATATTGAACCCCTGATTCCAGGGTCAACACATTATTTACAAAGAGTACTGTATTATATGATAAATGTCTGGAAGCTGAAGAAGTTCTTATCCCCATGGTAGTTGATGAATCAAATAATGGGAACTTATGGGAAATGTCTTTTATCTCATTGATATACAAGACCCCTGTCACTGCCTTGAAAAATCTGACAGAGATCTCTGGTCCAAGACATGCCTAAGATGGTGGCTAATACTTAAACAATAATAGGAGCTAAAAAATGACCATGCTTTACTGGAGCTTCTAAAAATTTCGCAGGCAATGATAGGGCTTTAACAGGTTGAAAATGACTTCTGGAAGACTATTTTGACATTGGTTTTTGATTGATTCGTTGGTGTTTATTTTGAACATTGACATACTGAAGTTGTGGAAATGCTGGTCTAGTTATGGACAATTTAGTAACTAAATTAGGCTTTTAAACACATTGTTAGGCAATACAACAAAAGGAATTGATGTTTTAGTTGCTGTAATTTAGTTACATATATATGTCCTGCCATAAATAGAATTCAGTTTTGTTTGAAAGGAAAGGAGAGAAAGGTTAGGACTCTCCTTGACCAGTAAAAAAGAAGTACTTGAGTCTTAGAATATGCGTATGGTAAAGGTGCTGTAGCTTACTTTTTGGCATCTAACGACTGCTTTTGTCTGAGTATTATTATTATTATCATTATTATTATTATTAAAAAGTGAAAATATATTGTGTAAAATAAAGGGAATTTTTAGAATTGATTAAATAACTCATCAAAATAAAACACAGATGGAGGTCAGGGAGATGGTATGGTGTGAAAAATACTTATGTTGCACATATAACGACCTGAGTTTAGCTCTCAAGCACACATGTAAAAAGTTGGATGTGGCTGTATGAACTGAAATTCTCAATACTGAGAGGCAGAGACAGGAAAACCTCGGTGCCCATTGACCAGCCATTCTATGCAATCAGTGACCTATAGTTCAGTGAGAGATTTTGACTGGAAAAGTGAAACAGAGGACAGTACAGAAGAGCATCTGACATGGAACTCTGGCTTTCACACATACATATATATATATGTATATATATATATATACAAGTAAACATACCTGTATACTCACACATATACCACAGTGCACACCAAAAATTCAATAAAAAATAAAGTGACTTGTAATAATACCAAAGAACGAATTAACTTTTGAGCAAGTTTGAATGACAATTGATTTTTGATTTTTTAGACAAAAATCTACATTAAAAGGAAAGCAAATATATGCAGTGAATAAGTACAAAAATATAGTAAGTGAAGCATGACTGTAAACCACAGTTGAGACAGAGCTTAATATTTCAAGTCAACATTAGAACATGCTAAATTCTATATTCCTCAACTGGTTGAATAACAAAAGCATTCAAGGAAGGAAAGAAGGATCAAAAGAAAATGTAGGTGCACTGTTTTTTTTTTTGTTGTTGTTTTTTGTTTTGTTTTTCGAGACAGGGTTTCTCTGTGGTTTTGGAGCCTGTCCTGGAACTAACTCTTGTAGACCAGGCTGGTCTCGAACTCACAGAGATCCACCTGCCTCTGCCTCCCAAGTGCTGGGATTAAAGGCGTGCGCCACCACCGCCCGGCGGTGCACTGTTTTTGTTCATTTCCTTACCATGAAAATATTCTTTCCAGTGACTAACATGGGGCTCTTAAAGCAAAGGACTTAAATCAAAGGAACATCAGCTTGTTCAGGGGAGTGGAAGAGATAAGACTAAGAAAGTCTGTTAGGTCTACCACAAAAGAAATCATGTTCGTTCTGTTTAATTTGGAAGGTCCCACAAATGGAGTGGGATCTTCCAGAAGCCAGTAAATATCTTATGAACGAATTGGCAGATCTGTGTTTTGTTTTTAGAAAGTTTAGGCAAGTATTGACTATGACAAGATGGAGAAACTAAAGTAAAACTAAGTTCAAGTTCTGTGGTTGACACTAGGTCTTTATGTCTATGACTGATCAGCACGTTCAACGCTATTGTTATAATCACTTGCTTTACTAGGTGTGGTTAGGAACTGAGATAAGAGTATGCAGAAGCAGGCTAATGTAGGACAATTTTATTCATGTGAGAAAGGGCATTTGTGGATTTAGAAGCTGTTATTTGCTGCATAAAGGAATTGCAATAACAACAGCTGGAGTAGATGAATAACCTATCATTTAACTAGACATTTTTAATGATTATTTACTAATAATCCTCTTGCTTCATCCAATTTTATCAGGCAGGTTATCTGATAAGACAACTGCAGAAGGGATAGATTCAAGCTGTATCTAAAGTTGAATTATTTTTTGTACAGCCATGGTTTATATGTTAACCATCACCCACAACATAGATAGTTCTATGTGTACACAGCACCATCTTCCTTCCCTTATCCACTTCGAACAACTTCCTGAGGCTTAACAGACATTTGTAAATACTTGTGCTTCAAGAATGGAAAATCTAGGTAAAAATAACTTTTTGTGGGTCTGGTGATGTTAGCTCAATGTAGAACACGTGCTTGGCATGTACAAAAAAGTCCTAGGTTTGATCTTTAGAATCAATGAATAGATAAATAAATAAATAACACTTTTGTGGAAGAGAAATTCATATTTAAATATATTAACTTGTGGAAGTCATATATTAAAGACTCTGATTGTGGAGTTTCTGCAACTCATCCCTACTTGATACTGTCAGGATAGTTAACCCAGAAGATGTAGCTCAACTCTGAGAGCCAAGTGAGAATCAAGACAGATTCCAGGCATGACTTGACAGAAGAGGACACCGCGTAGCTTTTATAAGGGGATGTCTTTCTCCACGTCACGTTTTCATGGCAGCATAAATTTCTTTTAATTTGACCTTGAACTAGAGTCTCCAAATGTATCGATCTATCACTCCTCACGCTAACACAGCATCCCGACTTTCCAGGAAGCAAACATTGGGATTGAATTTAAATGAATTTCCCTGTATTTCTACATATATTGTGACTCAGAAAACAGAAAACTGTACGGGACAATTTTTCCAAACTAAGTTTCATTTTTAATGTGTCTCCGATTTAAAAATGTAAAGTCATTGGCAGGAAGAAATATTTTATTCCACATGCTATCATTCACCCACTTCTAAAATTCATACTCAGTATAGAGTTACATTTAGAGCAATCTTTTGAGATCTAAACTGGGGTTCACTAATAACCAGGAAACAAAGACATAAATTTGCCTTTCAAATTCATAGGCGATGAATAATAAATAAATAATTTGCTTACCCGATTCCCCAAATATGTTTCCCAACTTCCTTTTAAAAAGATCAAAATTGCCACATGTCCAATAAATAAACACACTTTGTGTGTAATCTAGTCGTCCTGAGATTTTCTTGTATTCATATAGTGTTTTCTACTGGTGATAAAGGCAGAATTGAAATCAGGTGTCAGTTCTCCCATGAATTGCAGCCTTACTGATTCTCATTGTACCTTGCTTGCCTTTGTACTACTGTCTACCTCCCAGGTGCAGGCCTTTCAACTTCCAACACTATTCTTCAGTAAGAATATTTTCTCTGCCCTTTGAAATCATGGACTTGGTATTTTAAGTTAATAAATTTCAGCTTTATGTCCCTATATTATTCCTCCTGAAAGCAACATATTTTAAAATTCCTATCCTGCCCCATTGCTGCATCAGAATTGTTACTGATAGAAATTGCAGCCGCAGCAGAGTTTGGATACTGGATAAAAGATACAGAGAGCACTAAATAAATTTGCTTTCTTCTCTATAACCCACAAATAGGACTGTGTGTGTGTCCCACAAGTATTAAAACCTGCATTAATTTCAACTCTGAGATTGCATAACTATTGCAGTTAAATCATTAAACAGGGGAATTAGTAGGTTGTTACTTGTGTCATATGTGAGCTTTCCACAAATACACTATTTGGAAGGATATTATTTCTATTGAATGGCTTGTTTCTATGTTTGGGTTCTAAATCACCCCCCCCAAAAAAAACGTAAAGATGTTTTGGATAAAATCCAGATATACAAATATAAAAGAGAAATTTAAAAAGCCCACCTATACATATTAGAATGGTGAATATTGGTGTCTGCTATTGATTTGAGGAAAATCTATCACACACCAAAACTGCTGAGAAGCAAGTTTAGTTGTTTATATTTTCTTTCTTATTTTCTTCCTTCTTTCTAGTAAATGGTTTTTAAAAGAGGAAAAATGTCCTTATGTGTATTACACATTTTTTTATTAGAACTTGTTTTCAAGTTTAATAACGATGAAGAATATAGAAAATTATGGTGATATGTTTATTATTTACTGGGTAAAATATGAATTTACTGTGGAAGAAATTTTAATTATGTAAAATAAAATATTTCACATTTCCAAAGGAATTCTTAGAACAAAATTATAGGAATTATAACAGTTTTCTTTTCTTCATTTATTGTCCTATGAATTGGTAATGCTTGCTTCAGAGAACCAGCTCCCGGATGACAGACGTACTTACGCTATATAAAATTTGACATACTTGATTAAATATTTAAGCTGGTTTAACATTTAATCAAGAGTTGTTCCCCCCAAAACAAATTGTAACATCAAATAGGTTTTTTTTAATTTTAGCTTTATATTCTTATGAGCTTTCGTTTAAAATCTAGTATTAAAATAAGAGATATTAACATCTATTCCATTCTGACATCATAAAATAAACGGAACTTTATTTTAGAAGATGTGTTAACGACCATGTAGTTAGAAGGATTTTATTACACCAGCACTGATGTAGTAACAGTTTGCACAGCAAATATGTGTCTATTGCACAATAGGCTAGAACTCCAAATTTGCAGTGATGAAATAATACAGTTATACATTATTTTACTCAGTAGAAGCCCAATAAAATGTGAAATCAAAAATGAGTTTTAACTTTTCAACCTCTATTTCATTTTAAAATAGATTGTTCCATACAGAAAAGTACAAATAACATTTAGATGTTCGCACACGCTGCTTCCGTTTCTGCCTCTTCCTGATGACTTTACTCCCAGTCGTCTACTTTCTGGGATCTCTGCCACCTGAGTACCCATATTAACTCAGTAGGAAGATTTCAGAGGTCAACTTTTGGATATATTAACTAATATGACTCAAAAACCTCAGCTCCTTCCTCAAGCATAACTCAGTTTCGTTTTCAAAAGTGTAGTCATTGGAAATTGGAGTTAGAATGAATACAAATCAACACAATCGTTCCTTATGTAAGGTCTTATTTTTGTTTTAACATCCCTTAAAAATTAAGTATGTTTATTCTAATTAAAACGTATCCTTTTACTAAATTTCAGTTGTTGGCAAAAGTATAAAAATTATTTTATATTAAGCTGCCTAGGAGGACATTTTTTCACTGAAGTGTACAATTTCATATTTTCCTATAAAACTGCAAAAATATACAGAAAACAACCAACAGAATCTACAGTCGGTTTCAAACAATGACTTCTCGCTTCCTATAGAATATAAGATAACCATCCCAGGATCTCTCAAAACAAAAATCGGGGAGCCTTTCAGGCGGAAAATTTGATGGGAGCTTTTAAATTCCACAGATTAGATGATCCTAAGAGCTTAATGTTTCCAGGATTTATCCAAACCCGTACCATCTGGCTTCTGTAACTAGCGTGCCGTTTCTGGCGGGCCAGCAGAGGGAGCTCTGGTCTTGCTGACACCAGATACCTCTTGGTTTCCTGCGCTAGCATCTTGTTCCCTGGAAGGAAGAAGCTGTTTCCCAAGAGGGTTGTCCCTGAGCATCTCAATGGGTCAAGCTGTTCCTAAATTATTCCAAGAAGCTCTAATTTGATAGCAGTAGATGGAAGTTGTGATTGCCGAAGGACTCCCATGGTCCTCTGCACCAAAGCTCTCTAATTGTCCACCTGGGTTGTTTTGCCGGAAAACTGCTGAGCACAGAATTCCACAGCAGGAAAATTTAGTAATGGACATTAAGCTGGATGATTATTTTTTTAAAAAAATGAAAATAAATAGTTTTAAAAGTATACAAACACTGTGAATTAATAACCGCACTGTACTTAATCTTGGTAACTAGATGACTTAATCATGTATTTGTATCCTTACTTTTGTAATTCTCTCGTATGACATTCCCTTTCTATTTAGAAAATATATTTTAACTGATTAATCTTTCTGAAATCAGAGTTTAGGACGACTGTAAACAAATAGGATTAGATGGGAGAGTATTAATGTGTCCTTGTTATGTAATATGAATGACAGTAATGCAAACACGACTGTCTTGAAGCTTTAAACCCCTTTTTGCTTTGTGAAGAACTCAAGGGACTGTGGGTAGAGGTCATCAATACAGCTGCATGAATACGGGCAGGAAATGGAAGCCTTGTGACAACCTGCAATGCTTCAAACCCATTTCCGTTTCTGGTGACTGTTTTTTCATTGATACCAGAGGAACATCTTAAAGCCATCGTTTTTGTGTTTGAGATAGCTCTTTCCCCTGACACAGTCTGCAAACTCGGTCCCTTCGTATTGTGTGAAATCAAAGACAAACCTAAAATTTGTACATATAAAACTGCTAATTTACAGGGTTTTAAAATCAGAAGACAAATAAAGCCCACCTTTCAGGATGGAGTGGGGAGGAATCAGACGACCAAGAATATTGTTTCTGACCTCTTTTATTTCCTGAGACAGTAGATACATTTCTGTCATTCAGGTTTAAGAGAATAAATGTTATAAAAACATCTTTTAGACCATTGTACATACGTAGTCCATTTCTACGCCTTCATGAAATCATTGCCACTGTGTCTCTTTTAAAACCTGATTCAGTTTATCTGTGACCAATGTTTGACAGCATTGATGATGTGAATCTTTAAACAAACTCGAACATTTTCTTTACTGGTCCTAGGCTGGGTACAAATCTATTTATTGCCTATTTCTTATTTCACTGCAAATATGACTAACTATAGAAATTAATATTTTATTGCTTATATACATATTCTTGATGTTTAAGTTAGAATGCTAAAATACGTTGAGTATTTAAAATATGTAGAGTACATTAATTTACACACATCTGACATACAAGTTCTAAGGCAAATATTAATTTTGTGGAATTTGGTAATCTGCCGTGCCTCTGGAGGTCTGGCTCGGGGTAGCTATGAGAACTCTCCAGTTCTGCAATCTGATTCTCTCCGCAGTGCGGAATTCAGGCCTCTGGGCCTGCAGTGCCTCCTTGAGAGGTGATACTCCTGCACCAGAGTCCCATCACTCTGTGGGTCTTAGTCTCAGAACTCACTTGTGAAAGCTGTGCTGTCCAGAGCCCTGCCGAGAGCCTAGACAGTGGTTGCAGGTTGCTTCACTCCTGCCTGCCCTAGTCACCTAATCAATCCAGTCTTATCCTCTTTAATACATCTTGAGGCACACTCTCGGGGTCATTTGAGAGGTACCTTTGGTGACCACATCTACGCTAAGATCCTCAACTGCGGACCTTGTGTCTCTGTTTTCAGTGTTGTGATTTAAGAAAAAATAAAAACAAATTTTCTTTCTATTTCATGTCTTTCTTGCAGGTTTTGTACACTACTCAGATTCCGGTTTCACCCCAAACCAACTGATTGTCATAACAGAGTGTAAGGTTTCAGTAAAATACAGTTTAGTTGTTTACATTCTTTCCATATTTCAATTTTTTATTTGTAAATTACCTAATATCCTAGATGTTTTATGGTAGGGAAGAAGCGATTCTATTGTCTTACTGGCGGGATTATGGATGGAGAAGGAAGAGGAGAAAGAGAAGGAAAAGAAGGAAGAGAGTCCGGTCAGCACCACGGACAGCGCAAGGCGCGGAGGGCGCGGCCACTTTGGTGCATTCTTCCCCAGCTTTGCCTTTGTTCCCAGGCCAGGCAGGCCATTACAGAACAAAGACTTCTGTCAAGGCTCTCTCTCAGCCCTGGTTTTCTTAGGCTTCAAGATTGTAGAGTAGACCTACCTTAACTAAGTCTACGTTATGGTTTTCCAAATAAATTAATTTGCCAAGTCTCAGAGTTCCTGGCTGGTCTTTCAGGTTATTCGACAACTTTGACTGATTTGGGTAATGCGACTTTGTCTTGGTCTTTTAAAGCTAGAGAAGGCCACCAGGAGACCGGGTAAAGATGGGAAAAGACAAGGGCTATGGGGTACCGGATGTTCCTATTTCAACAGATGATTGAGTCATTTGAGGTTTCTTGTGCAATGAGGTCTGAGCGCTGTTTAATGCTACACCCCCCTCACCCATTACGTTTTCCCAATACGGCCCAGGATTGAGGACAATCTCAATCTGTTTTGAAAAGGCCAGCGCTTTCTGAACGCAGACTTTCTAGACCATTGGCACCAAAGGGAGTTACTACTCTCCTGACAGCTGTCAATGAAACCTCTAATATCCCCCTTGAGGATAGGCATGCGGGTTTCCCGGATTCTCACTGAAAAACATATGACTCTCACATTCTAAAGATTCTGCATCAATGCAAGGGGTCCTTATGCCGCACAGGATGGGTTCATTCTAGCTCCCTTCATGATGCCTGCAATTGTTTCTCCCCACCCTTTCTGACCCTGAGTCTCTGAGGTCCTTCAAGTGCAGTCGTAGGCTCCGCTCTTGGCATTCACCGCGTGCCTTAATTGTATGACATTAAATCAAGGTCCGCTGTGAACACGGAGGGCAGAGTCTCTGATCTTGATCCAGAAGCAACTGACTCACTGCAACTATCACACTCTCCTCTCTGCCCTTCAGCCTCCCCTGGAGTTCCGGGCTTGGAGTCCCTACCCCCAGGGTTGTATCTCAGAAGCTGTGCTCCATCTCAGCTCTCCTCCTGCCACATCTGCTAGAGTTGCCATTAATTAGTCTGCCCGATGGAAGAGTAGATGGTGCATGAGCCTGCGTATACTTACGCATACATCTGCATGCCATTTACAACGTACCTAAAATCCATATACATACGTCTATAAATCTAGTTTTTAAATGATGGCATGGATCGAAGTTAATTACCCCTCTGGTACAGATCTAATTTCATAATCGTGTTATTTTACCGAAGGCAATTATCTGAGTTGGTTTGCCCCTAATCCCTTCCTTAGACATTTGCAAGGAAAGGCAAGTCTTTATGGACCACGCCATGCGTGTTCTGCTGAAGAAACCTTTGTCAGTCATCTCCTGCTGTCGGAGAAGAAATCTAGCAGATAAAAGCGAATATAAGCATGCGTGTTTGTATGTCCGACAAACACACGGATATGCCTCTGATACCCCGATTTTGGTTGGGAAATTTTGGGAAAAGATCAGAATCCCAGGGCGGGCTAGGTCATCCTTCTTTGTATGGCGGAAAAATTAACTCAACAGCACCTGCCAAGTCCCAGGAGAGCTGGGGCGCATCTGGTCTGGCTATGGTTTTACTGCAGGGAGAAAAGGCTGCTTGCTCGGACTTCCTCAGGCTCTGGAGAACAGAGATCGGGTCTGAGCCCGCTCCCGGGGTAGGTTAAGGGCAGTGCAGCAGATATGCATTCTGCGGCAAAAGTCTGGACGAGACCGAGTCTGGGCTCGGCGGAGGGAGAGAGAGCTGGAAAGAGGAAGAGTGAGGGGAGTTGACCTCTATGGGCGGAGCCCTCTGGAGAGCGGGCGGCAGGCGGTGGGCAGCGGATCTTTTCACAGCATCCCTTGCGCGGCTGGGTGGGCCAGGGGGGAAGGACGGGCTCCAGCTCGGAGGAAGCCAAAGAGCTCAAAAGCAGGTTTTGTGCAGAGACCCCAGAACGCTCCCCTGAAAAACAGAATCAAAGCGCAGAATTAGAGCAGGAGGCGGAGGGAGGAAGGAGAAACTCGAGAGGAGGGACGGGAGGTGGGTGGAAGCACTCAAGGGAACCGAGATGACCCGCTGACCGGACCTATGAGTTGAGCCGGGGGCTCCCCTCAACGGGCCGGGAGACAAGGGAGCTGAGAACTTAGCCCCGGCTTCGGAAGCTGAGAGGATGCAGACAGGACCAAAGATGTGGTTTCCGGAGATGGAGTCGTGAAAGCGAGTCCTCAGATTGTCCTCTGTGCAGTCCCAGTGATTCGCGCATCCCGCGCGCCCTTACCGGTCTAACCCCTCCCTCAGACCACACGCCAGAACCGCAACTCTAATCTCCACCCCTTCTTGGTTTAAGATCCTGCAAACTGCAAGACTGGAGAGTACCAGCAAGAAAATCGAAAGGATCGATGAAATAAAGAATTACATATACACATTGCCCTAGAAATCCGAAGGAGAAAGAGCTGCTAGCTCTGCTCAAACCTGCAGAGGACCAAAGCGTTTTCAGGCGCTGCTCGGTGTGTTCTCGGAGGAAAGAGGAGGCTGAGCGGCTTCCACGGTATAAGGTGCTTTAGGGTGGGCGGTGGGGGCAGGGAGGGGGTGGATCGTAGCGGTCCGGTCTTTCCCCCTCGCTTGCTGATCCAGAATTAGGGATTAATGGCTCGCTCCAGCCAAACAAATAAGGCATCTGCCTTCAGCACAAGAGGATTACACGGGCTGCTGACGTCACCAGTCAGACAGATGTTGGCTCCCAAAGTCCTGAACAGCTCACTGTGTCCTTGAAACCAAAGAGCCGCAGAAGGCGCGCAGCCCTCAGGAGCCGCGCCTGGGCAAAGCAAAGGGCAACCGCCTTGCCTTTGACTACACAGTCCTGGGCTTCAAAACACTGGCTCCAAAACAGCTCCCCAAGATGTAGCTTCTCAGTCTCTCTAGCGCTTGCATAGCACATCCCAGACCCCTGTCAAGGTCTAGGCTGCCTCAAAGCAAATCCAAATCAGCACACTTAGTTTCTTTTCCTTAAAATACGTTCACATCCCTCATCTAGAATCGGGCATCCAATAAGCACCTTAGGCTGGACACAGCTATGCTTCAGATGAGGGACCACCTCTTAATTCTGTGGCCAAGGCTTATCTGTACCTTCTCAATCCCACGATCGTCCTTTCCGCAGGCCAAGGTCTAAATTTATGCTTAATCTTATAAATAGAGCCCCGATGGAGTGCCATTCTAAACAATGACTCCTTTCCGAACTATCTCTGCTTTCCCCTGGACCACAGCTACAAGAACCACAAAATCCCATCTTGGAGCCCATCAGGATACCATCAAATGCCATTGAATATTCTCTTCCAATGTTTTGAAGATGGTGCTTTGTTTGTTTTTAAATACGGGTTTCTAAAATATATCCATCATCTATGCTAAGAAATGAGGACATTTCAAGGAACTGCAGTTTCATTCTATGCTCAAGAGTGATGGTTAAAGATCAATAATTCATTTTCTTGCAAATGTCAGCATCACTTTAATTTTATTTTAATTTAAATATAAATTGTTTTTATTTTGTGACTTGTATATTATTTATGATCTATATGATCTTTCAGGCCTTTGCTGATCACAAAGAAGACCCATTACAAAATAAGTCAGATGTCAGAGGGTTGAAGGAAGAAATTTAAATGAGCAGTTTTCAGTGCATTATATAATCCGAAACAAAATAATTTTGATGTCATTCATTTCTAAAAAGGTTAAGGTAATGAATGAAACCCATGCACAAAACAACATGGTTGTTTGACACAGAGCCAAAGAAAACCAGTCCTGTGCCCTACACTGGATCAATATGCATGAGAAAATCTGTTACTTTCTTGAGGAAAAAAATAAATGTTTGTCTAACTATTGTGCTTTAGTGATGGGCTACCTCGCCTATCCAGGAGCAAGCGGTAGTTGCATCGCATCTCCATTCATATTAGCCCTGTCCATCAAAGTGGCATTTAATTTTTCCAATTCTGTGCATTTAGAAACCCAGTCACTGATAAAAATCTATTTAATTTGCTACAGTGTCATTTGGCTAATCCCGAGCAAAATAGTAAATTTTCTTTTTCTTTTTTTACTCCCCTTGAATCTTATAAGGAACAGCCCATAAGAAAATCCGTGCATTTAAAATTGTTATGTATGAGTAGCAAAAGGTAGAAATGACCTTTAGTGGGATAAAGAAGTTATACCTCTAAGAAAGGGCAAAAAAAAGAACATAGAAGATATTTAAAACTTGGTAGAATGTGTATAGATTATGATTTAAATTCAAAATCTAATTTTAATTTAAATTCAAATTTTTATCCAAATTGTTATTAAATATAATGATTGTTTCACCTCCAACACATACGAGGAAGGTAAACTTGCCTTCCACACTCACATAATTTTGCTGGAGTCTGTTTGTTAAATAATTAGTTCGCTGTCCATGGTTTTGATTCACGTAAAGGAACAAGCTCGGGTGCTTTGGGAAAATTTAAAGTAAAGATGTTTCTGCAGTAACTTGGCTTCTTAACAGTTTAAGATTATATAAAAGGAGGAGAAAGGTATATAGGCCTTAAGTTTTCTTCAGTTCAGTTTTTTTTCTTTCTTTTCTTTTCTTCTGTATGTTTCACGAAAGAGAGTACCAGAAAAAGTGTGTGGGGGGGAAGGGAGTACATTTCATTATTTCTGAACTAACAAATGATTGCTCTATGTATAGGTCCAAAGGGCTGTAATAAATAGGATATAATATTTGTCAATCTGCCGTCTTTCTCTCTCTCCCAACGTTCTTAGTTTTGTATCAACATTGTCTGTTTTTGAATATGCTTAACTAGAGCAAGAAATTTAATAAAAATTATACACAAAGGAAGAAAGAGAGGAAGAGTGAGAGTGAGAGACAGACAGACAGACAGAGAGAGAGAGAGAGAGGAACAATACTCATCTGGGAAGTCTCCTTGTCTTTATTATATGTCCATACAGAGGTGGGCAGTATAGTTATCTCACATCTACAATGAGCCAATTAAAAAGAATCTTTCCTGCAAACCCATACTTTCTAAGGTAGCAAGGATGGCTGATGATGTAGTAGCTAAGCAGTTTCTCTGTTCCAATAGCAAATAGCACTCTGCATTAGATTCTAAAACAGACTGACAGAGTAAAGTAACAATAACCTTGTCCTGGAGTTCCTCGGGAATATGAAAGGAGAAAGGAAAACTAAAACCGCTCTGCTCCTCTCCAAACAGTTGGGCTTTATTTTTTTTTCTTTTCCCTTTCAAGTTTATCCGGACCGACAAGCACAGATTGTTCCCATACAATTATCTATTTGAACAGCAAGGAAACAGACTCTTGGTTTCTAAGCGAGGTCCATATCCACCAGTCCAAAGGACCCTGCGTTGGCCCTTAGAGCTTCTCGGGGTATGGAAGGGCTGCTTCTTGCTCCCACCCCTCAAAGTATTGAAAACTTGGGAAATCCTTGTACCGGAAGAAAATGGCCTAAACACAATAGGACTCGCCATTTTCTACTTGCGAAGCACAAAGCGCTTGGCGCTGCCCGCCACACAAAGAAAGCGTGGGCCGCAGAATTCTTGCACATTTTCAAGAGACTAGAAAATATCTTTCTCGAATGGCAATTTATATTGTCCGGGCATTGTCACACACACACACATACACACAACACACAACACACACACACACACAGGGGCATCCTCCCTTAGCCATGGTCTCAAGAAGATCCAAGCTTTGAGGTTTAGATAAAAGACCACCAAAGGGCTCAGGGCTAGCAGGGCGCTAAGCACAGCCAGTCTAAGTCTCCCCAGACAAGGGGTCCTAGCAGTGGGCTGTGGAGGACTCCATGCCACGCATGCTGCTGGAGGGTGGAAGTCCTTCCCCAGTCCAAGGTCTCTCCATCTGATTTCATCGCTCCTTGAGCGAGCCTGGTAGCCCAGAGCTCAGAAATCTCCCTGACCCATTTACTGGGAGCGCCAGACACCAACCTTGCAGCCAGGATACTGGATACTGAGCGGGCGGCAGCTCTCATGGATGTTCAGTGCGCGGGAAGCCCTGGTCTGCGCGCCTCCCCTGTCCCCAGACCGCCGCTCCGAGCCACCGCATGCCAGCCAAACCTTATCACCAGCCTAGTGAAATGCTGCTGCTCAGGTGCAGAAACAAACAATCCAGGGAGTCCCTATTAATAAAAGCATCCAGGCACAGGCAGCAGCGCTGCTCACAAAGGGAGCACTCTCTGTTCACCGCACGACACAGAGCTCAAAAGCCCAGGAAAAGACGGTACTTACAGCAGGTGCGCGTTTGGATAGTCCTCAGTCAGCTCGTTTGGTTTGTTAGGCTGTGCCTTAAAAAATGAATGCGCGAATCTGTATATTTGATTCTACATAGCTTCCATCGTTGAGAAGGAAAGAAACAAAAATCTTGTAGACTAGCGAGCATGGGGGAGGGGGGATGGAGATTTTCATTGTCTACGCTCTGCACACGCAGCCCAAGAAAAGACGAATATTGCTGTGTGGGGCTCCTTCTACTTTCTGCTTGGAAATTCAGAAGCTTTCGAAGCTGCAAAGAGGGGGTTTGGTCTCCCTCCCTCTGTGTGTTCCACTCCTCTCCTCTCCTCTCCTCTCCTCTCCTCTCCTCTCCTCTCCTCTCCTCTCCTTCTCTGTCACTCACCCTTTAGCTCTTCTATAGCTAATGTTTCTCTCTCTCTCTCTCTCTCTCTCTCTCTCTCTCTCTCTCTCTCTCTCACTTTTTTTCAAAAGAGGGCAGGTCGCTTCCTGCATCCCAATGAGTTAAATCAGTCACTTCTTCTCATGCATCAGCAGCCTCTTTAACAATCCGAGGGCTGCAGGCACAAAAGAGCATTTAGCTGCCTCCAATTTGTGTAGAAGGCCTGCCCTTAATTTGTTTTAGGAGCATAATTAAATCATGAATTTCACAAAATATAAAAATATCAAATTTCCAACTTCAGCAAGTGAACCTCTGATAGTAACCTTTGAAAATAAATCCTTGCTCTTCTTGGTGTTCTTAGTCAGGGCCTAGAATGTCTCAGGTTCCTAGAGGACAAGGGTTTGGACCCAAACCTACATGCCCCTCCCCCATTCATATGTCAAGGTCACACTTATATATCCCTCTTTGCTCTAAATCAGAACCTTTTTTAAAATTTTTTTCTTTTAATTTTTTTTTTTTAAACTTAAACCTTTGACTTGGAAGGAAATTAAGCTGTCTGGGAAGATCTGAAGGACTGCATAAATAAACACATTCTTAATAAGAAATAGAATTAGAATGTATTGTTATTAGATATTAGGCTGGTGGAGTAGGGGGACCCCACAGGCCTTGCTTGTCGGAGTGGTTTCAGCTCTTTCTTGCTCTGCCCTGAGCGAAATCTGGGGTTACTGGGTTTTAATCAGGTTTCTTCCAGCCACAGAGTGGGCCTTATGGGACGTGGGGGCAAGTGCCTATCTTGCTTGCAGAGTCTCACAGGGGTCCTCATATGGTGGAGACTGCTCAGTGCTGTGGGGGTAAGGGTTTATTCCCCCTTCTTTGAGTAGGTCAGCGCACAAAGAGCAACTCTGCATTCCTGCAGTTTCTTTTTCAGAAAGGACCCAGGCTGAGCCATTGTTCTTCTTCAATGAAGGTGGCTGAAGGTGGTAAAGCCAAGACCTCCTCTTCCTCACATACTCACTCTCACTCCCCCACTCCACACAGGGCCACTGCTAGGAACATATTTAGGAGCATTCTGGGAAATTGTAGAATTCGATACAGCTAGCATTTTCAGTAATTTGCTGTTAAGTCTACTGCCAGCTCCTACCCCATTTTCTAGTTTTAAGAACGCTAGTTAAGAAGCATTGCCTGGGAACATCAGAGAGGTTAGGATAGCAGAGAACCACCACATCCAATTCCACCCAATGGGAACAAAACAGAACAATCACCTCTTCCTGACTGTGAATTCTCATTTAGATACCTTAAGTCACCCTGGGCTTTTGAGTTAGGACACATTTCACCTTGAGCATAGAGCAGAGAAAACTGGGCTACAATTACCACCTCCGGAAGACGCACAGCCTGACGTGCTTGAAATATTTGACAAATCTTTCTACGAAGTCGTCTGGAAAAGTAAAAACAAAATAAGAGAGAAAATTTCTAAAAAAAAAAAAAGGATAGTGTGTTTGTGTAACATAGTTAAAAAGTGCTTTGGGGGCTCGAATTACTTAATATAAAATACGGTTTCTGTGGCAGAGCCTGGACTGGAAGGCAGGCCTCAAGGCCAATGTTTTTATGGGAGCAAAGGACACTGATTTGGGGGGGCACCAGGTACATTGTCCACCGACACTGTATCTTTTCACTGATGATGTTCCTTCTATCCAGTCTCTTTATTGACCTGGGACGTGGGATTGTTAAAGATCCTCAAGGACCTGCATAGCCTGTGAAGGGGCAAGGTCACTGGGTAGGCAGTTCTTCCTGCTGCGGGGAAGACAAGGCGCTTAGGTCTGGTTAGCCATCAGGGTTGGCTCGGTAGCGACTTTAGACCACCCAGGGTGGGCACTTTACCCAGCATCCTTTCTCCATCTCTGGCTCCCGAAATACTAGCTTTGCCTCATTTTTCAGAGTTCTGGGGGAGGCCTTGGGAGGGTACACAAGCAGGCTACCCGTGCGGTTTTCTAGGTACGGGCCTTGTCTGGATACTTCGGTCTTAAACTGAGACCTCCAAGAAAAATTCAAGAATCAGAGGCCAGCGCTGGAACATTCGCTTAAGGTTTTCAGTCCCCACGCACCCAAGTAAGATGGACAGGCCGACGACAGCCATCGCCTCCGGGTAGCCCAGTGGATGGAAAACAGTCGGATCCAGCCAAATCATTTTTCCAAAAGAACCTGTATTTTCTGAACACTCTCTCTTAATTCTTGGTCCGGGTCTCCCACCTAGTTCAGCCCAGCAAGCTGGGCGAATGATTGTATTCTTGTTCCGGATTTGGGGGTTTCTCTGCACGCGAACCTCGTACTGCCTTGCACACCTCATAGCCAGAGCTAGTTTATGAAACCGTAACCCAACTCATTGCCAGAAGTTGTTGCTAATTAGTGGATAATAAACTTCTGTAGCCAGGGCACAAAAGTCTTTTAAAAGTGCAAAGGTGTTCTTTGTGTCGCCTCAGAAAAGAGATTAGCATATCAATTGGACTAAAGGGACTGGACAATGAGCCCTCCTCCCACTGCCCTGCCCTAGGTTCGCAGCCGGTCCTCTCCTTTGCTGTTTTCTATCCCTCTTCTTCTTCTTCTTCCTCCTCCTCCTCTTCCTCCTCCACTCCCCTCTCCCAGCTAGGTCGAGGAACCTTTGGGGTGCCCTGAGCGCTTGGCAGCGACCCAGAAAACAGTATTAGTGCGCACCAGGCCGCGGGGGTAGCGCAACACCCAGGCTTTAGCTATGCTCAACGGAAAGGTGTAAGCGCCGAGGTGCGCGAAGTAGGAGCGGTCACAGAGGGTGTGAGCAGACGGGACAGGCCTGGGGGGGGGGGCGCCTTGCACAGTCCCATCGGACACCCCTCTTGGGGAGTCAAGTCCTGGTCTCTACCTTGTGCGCTAGGCCTCCCCAGGGCGGGTCCACAGTGTGGGCCTCGGGCCATTGCTGGCTCCCCAAGCCCTTCGGCCTCCGCGCTCGGCCTGACCAGCAGTTCTGCCTCGCTTGCACGTGCAGGAAGGCCGGGAGCCTTTGGGAGAAGCCGAAGACACCGTGCTGAAGGTTGCCAGGTCCTCTCAGACCTCGGGTCCCCTTGGCTAGTCCCGGGCCGAGATGCCTGCCTACTGCCTGGCCGGGGGACATCGGACGCCAGGCGTGTGGAGAAGCTGAGGCCCCGCTGCAGGCCTGGCCCAATCTCCATGATACCTGGCCTCTCCCCGCTGCCCCCAGCCGAGTCCCCTGTCCCACCACAGAAAGTCAAAGGCTTGCCTGGCCCAGCAGCGAGAGAGCACAGTAGAAGGAAGTCTCAGGCGGAGCCGCCCTGGCCTCCGGGCGTCAGCTTTCCGTCTTCGCCACCACCCCCCGCCCCACGCCAACTAGGACCCCGAGGTTGTGGCCGCCCCGGAGCGCACCCGGCCGGTGGTTGCGGGACCTGTGGGACCAGGGGAGCAGTGGAGTTGGCCACAGATCTGGGAACCGAGCTGGAAAGCGAGGCAAGGAAAACTGGTAGCGACTTGGCGGTGCCTTCTGCTGCTGAGTTGGACCCGTCACTTCACGGTCCGCGATGAGGGGCCCGCGCCTGGCCTCGGCCTCGGCCGCGGAGCCCCCGCCCGGCAACCGTGCCAAGAAAATGCTTTCTTCTCCCTTCCCCTCCCCCTTCTCCCCAGAGGCAGCTTCCGTTCTCTAAATGCATTAAGAAAAAGGAAAAAAAAAAAAAAAAAAGGAATTCTCTTGGGCACTAGTCTAGTCTCCGCTAGACGCTGGTGTTCCGCAAACAAGCGCCAAACTCAACACAAGTTATCCCTGAAAATCATCCACTTTAACTGCTGTGATATAAAATGTCGAGAGAAAAAGTGAAGGTCGGTGTTTCCCTAAATGCAAAACATCAGAGAGGGGTTTGAAAAGAGCTTTGCGTTCCTTGCGAAATCTCCATTGTTACTTGGCAAACAATGGGAGCCTGGGCGACTGAAGGGCTGTGAGAATGAATAGGCGATCCGCGGGATGTGTGCGGGTCAGTGCTTGCGGTCCTGGGCCTAAAGCCCCTTTCTCAGCTTGCCACAATAAACCAGCGCAAGGTTCAGTCTTTACTGGGTCACCGGCCATCCTCTATTATTCAACACTTCACAACAAAAAACACTTATTAATCAGCGCTGACCAGAGGCCCCTTTGAAACAAGAGAGGAGAGAGAGAGGGAGAGTGGGAGAGGTGAAAAGAACATTGAGAAGCCTGGGACAGATCTTTCTAAAGGCAGAGCAACCATAGGGTCCTTTCCTCCGGTGGCCAAAGTTTATTTGACACAACAAAGTTTTTAATCAGGCCACAGAGACTTGCAGTTCTCATTTGCCTTGTTCCCCCGTCTCTTCCTCTGAAGAAGACTTTGTTGCAAGGAAGGATGGCTTTAGGTCAAATTGCTAAGGCCTGGTCTTAAAGATCTAATTGCTATTGGAAGAGAAGGCTGTTCCCCAACTGGGCCTCCACTCTGGAGATGGTGCAAGGAAGACTGTCCACTCTGCTGTGGGCACCCTGCTGATGGATGGGGTGTCAGGCCAGTCGTCATGTGAGCACTGGTTTCCAAATGGTAGGGGCAATCGTCAAATGTGCTGCTTATTGCTGATACTGAATGCAGTCTGTAGATTTTTCTACTTCATGATGTTTCATGATGGCGATAGAAGAAGACAGAATTTGCTTGTTAAGAGTAGAGAGAACTGTTACGCCTGTGCTTGAAGTGAGAGAAGGCGATGGATAGTTTCAGGGATAGAAATGCTTCAGAATGTTCCATAGCTCCAGAGCCAGTGGGTTCTTTGCTCAGGGGTTGGTGATTTTTTTTTTTGTTTGTTTTGTTTTAAATAGAGCTTATTTAATGCTTGTAATCTGGTTGTGTGTTTTTCACTTATTCTGTTACGTGGTGATTATAAACACAGGCTCAGATATGTATGGATAGTCAAATACATCACAGCAAAGTGCTGCATATGTCAACTTTAGGGATAAATTTAATCAATCCAGAACTTACCTAGACATTTTCTGATGGTAAAATTTTTCCACTTTTTGATTGGGAATAGGAAACCAGTCTCTCTCTCTCTCTCTCTCTCTCTCTCTCTCTCTCTCTCTCTCTCGTTTTTGTTTTTCCTGTCTGCTTCATGTTGCTGTTACTCAGGTTGTAATTTAGTCAAGTGAGCCAAGCTCTTTTGTAATAGCTGATGCTTGCAAGTGAAGAGAGGCCATAGATGCTGAATCTTGACTGTTAAAAGACATAAAACAATTATTTACTAAAGGAATAGAAGTAAATGTGAAATTCTTTTAAGCTTAAATTTTTGTTTATGTGCACTTTTGGAATATTGAGTAACATAGCTAACCATCTCACTTGTTATGATTCAAAAAGGTTTTGAATCTAGAAAATATATGGATGAGTGATTGTAAACTGACCAAATTAAGCTGTGGTACTAGATGGTGTGATAATGAAAGCAAGCATGCAGAATTGCTGGGCAGTAAAGCACATTGGTGTTTGCCAGAGTTTATATATAGAAATGTAAAACTAGGTTGCATGGTATGGTCTCGAGAAGTGTATTTTAGTGAGATGCCTACTATTTGAGACTGCCTCTCTTATGGAGGAAATATTGTGCTACTCAGATTTTGCAGAGCTCAACAGTTCTTGCAGTGGAGTAATCAATTGTTGTCTGAATTATTTAAATGGGATTAAATAAAGGCCTTAGAGTTGAATGCTGGCATGCTCTTACATGTAGGCAGGAGAAAGTTTAGTGGTCTCTCCTCCCTGTATAGACTTTAAAAATCATTTTCACCAAGTGTAGCGAATGATTTCTAAAATTTATGCATATATAGGAACAATGAATAATTCTTTTAGAAATTGTTTCTCAGATGAGCAAATAAGATTATTCAGTGAAGCACTAGGCAACTGATTAGTACATAGCAGTGTGCCACCTAAAATACATCAAAAGACTGTTCTTACACACACACACACACACTCACACACACATACTCACACTTGCTGTAGAAAGCTACACTGGTTCAGAGGAAATATTTTGGACGTAAAATACATTCATTCCAAATGTTAATATGTAGGATATGACAATTTTATGTCATATTTTTAACTTTTGGTAATTGGTCTGCCTTCCTAAGTCTCTCAGAGGAGTTTGTGTTCCGTTTGTACAGATATTTCTATTTGTAGGCTGGAGATACATACTAAATGCAGCTGTTCTCCCACACATTATCTTCTGAGTCCCATGGAATAAGCAACTAGAGAAAGCTTTAATCTGAGTGCATAATACATCACATAGCACAATTATTTTAACAGGCATTTACAGATTTTTAATACCTTTTCTTCATTCCTCCATTCTTCCTCCTCCTTTTACTTTTATTTTTAAGCCAAGGAATTAAGTAAATGGTATTGTACTGACAGTCTCTTAAATATACCACTGAATTTGTATGGAAATTAGACCAGCTTCTACATTTGTCAAAGGAGAAAGAAATAATACACAAATACATTTAGAAAAATGTATAAAACAGAAGAACGTTATTTGTTGATATTCACCATAAATGCGATATTTATTAAATTTGGTGCATCTTTATGATATCACTATTATTATTTTTAGCTACATTAATCCTGGGCTAGTACATCCACGTGGTTGAGTTTTTAAAATAAAGAAATATATCAGGTCGAACCCTGAAGGTGATGTGACAGGTGCAGAGCATCACAGGGATCCAAGTCATCTCCTTACAAGAATTATATGTTTCTAAAAGGCACCTGTGTGGTTTCCTTCTTTTAAAAATGATATTTAAATACATCTCAACTACAAAAGGAAACAACTATGTTGGTAGAATTTGACTATGGTTATACCAGTAAAGAATTGCTGGATGGCAGAAGGGATGGCTGAAAAAGAAAAGAAAAAAAAAAAAAAACTCAGTCTGGTAGTCTGAGTCATATTTGGAGTCATATTTCATTTTTTCTTTGATTATCATTCACAGCAATTGCATATCATCCCATTCTTTTCTTTCTTTTTTCATCTTAAACAGACTTTGTCATGTTCAGTTTAAATCTCTATCAACATGATCTGACAAAGTAGTACCACTAGGTTATCATTAAGTAAAATGTAAACTACAGCAAAATGTTGCCTTTGTTTTTCTTATGTCTTTTATCTAAATATAAATCAATTTTGTTTTTCATGATAGAGAGGAGGCAGAAAGGAGCTAGCAGAAATTTTAGTTGCCCCCTAAGATTTGCCTCCTTGCTAAAGAATTCTGGTTAGCTGCATTCATCTAAGGCTTCTGTGGAGCTACTCAGCCTGTTCTTCATTTATTCATGAGCTTCCAGCTCACTAGAGGTTCAAAGTTATATTTAGGAGAGTAGAACCCCACATGGCACATATTCATTTGATTTTTCACTCTAAATACGTCATGAGTATACGAACAGTTATTTTAAAGAGAAATTTTCATTAGGTTTATGTGTTGTGCACTTAAACATCTGTGCTGTGCTTCTGTGTGTGCTAGGATATGACACCTCGTCCTTTTCTGAATAAAAAAAAAAAAAACCAAGCTTCTGACCGAAACTTCTCTCTGAAACTGCTTCGTTCCTTCTTAGTGGAGTGTCTTCCTCAGCTAATCGCATTTTGTGCAATATGCTGTGGAAGACATCTTGACTTTGACATCAGTTTCTCACCCAGAAATCTATGTGCTTATTTAATCTTTAGAACAAAGTAAAATATTCTAGCAAATTTTGCCAAGTGATCTAAAGATATACTTGCATAGGTATAAGTTATTTTAAATTCTAATGGTTTACTGCTATTATAGCTTTAAAGGGAAAAATTTACTACTCCTTTTAATTAGAGTAACTTTTTAAAAAGATAAAAGCCTAGCTTTAGAATGTCCTATGGAATAAAAAATATACAATATAACAGTTTTCCTTTCTGCATTTAATCCTTTGACCTTTTCTTCTCTTCTATTTTTTTTCTTTCTTCCTCCTACTCTTCTTCCTCTTGGCTTGACAGTGTTTCAGTCCCTCTGGTAGGTTCATCCTGAAGGTTCAAACTGTCTGATCTTTCGGTTAAAGAATATATTTGGAGTCGACCTAAGAAACTAAACTATGCTGCTGGGATTTATTTTGTCCTTGGGTTTTTGTGGATTAATGCTCTTGAATTCTTATAATGCCCAGTGTGTTTGATTTCTTTGGGGAGGGATATTAATAGCACAAAGATGTGAAGGGGGTGTTGGGCAATAGCATCTATGAATCAAATAGGGCTTTGGTGGCACTGTTAATAGTACTGAACGAATCTCTTTGTGCCAGTAAAGAACCCAGTTTTTAAGCTTTCTTTTTCTCTTATCATTCTGCTTTCTACTCAAAGTGCCAAGAAATCCCTTGAAAATGAAGTTCTGGCAAAAACATTTGTTCTTTACCCGATGACAAAGGTATCAAGAGGAAGAAAGACAACTCTGGTCTCACATCACGACGGGCACTTTGGAGTTCTTGCAAGTCTGCAGCAGTATAAGGTTATGTTTTATGGATGTGCACAATGTTTTATTTCCCAGTAGCTACATGTACACTGCAGATGTCTGAAGACCATATTTAAAATTAAAACCCTCAAAATGGAAACATTTATTTTAACACATTTTATAAGAAAAAAACATTAAGGAGAGAAGGTCTTTGTTATGGGAAAAGAAAAAGACTCTTAGTTATGAAAATACACAGTGACAATGCATAGCTTTAATTGTATCCTGGTTTTCAAAAGCTGGCAGTTAATAGACTGGGTTTTTCTGGGATGTTCAGCTTATTGTGAAGGATAGCTTCTAGAAATCCAGTCACCGGAGGCTCCAGTCTGTCTCAACAGCTTTCTTTTCCAAAGTGGTTCACGGATCCTGTGAGACCCAATGACAAACAACTTTGTTTGTACACACACATTACCAGAGATCTGGGAAGACTAATTCCAGGGTCACCTTGAAGGATTTGAGATTGGGGATCTGGGCTTGACTGGAAATTCGCCAAGTCAATGACAGTGGCCTGCTGACGCCACCACATCTCATTTGGTCTGGGAAACTAAGTAGGCTTGTACTTTGGTTAGTCCTTGGATGGGAGAAAGTCAACACACTTTGACCTGACAGGTTTCCTAGGTTTCTGTGGCCACTGTTACCCCAGGAGCAGATTCACAATTTCTCCATCGCGTTCAAAAAATAATTTCATGGTATAGTGCAGACCTACCTGTGTTCACTAGCGTCAATCCTGATGATCCTTCAGCTGTAAAGAGAATGTGCTCCTAGATTTAGCCGCCCTTTCTGCTCTGAGTTTTTCTTTTCTTGTGCTTCCTCCTTGTTTCTCTTACTCTTTTTCCTCCCTTCTTGGTTTGACAATGTATGGGTTCCACTAGTGGATGTGAACTTTGTTATGGCTGTTTTGCATTGTTGGTGATGCTTTAAAAATCACTTGGCTATCACTCTTCAAAGAAACAACATCTTTAGTGAATGTCTCACTTTGCAACATATAGAGGTCAGATGGAGGGCACTCAAAGGTCAAATTGCAAAGGTGATTTTCTTCTAGTATAGGCCTAGATGGCCCAAAGTTTACTGGGTTGACTGTATCCCTGGGACTTCCTAGGCATAATCTCAATGCTCTCCTTTGGAGTTAGAAGTTCTGAATCTAAAAGGGATGAGGGTTGTTCTTCCTGGAGAGTTCCAGTTTGGTCCCAACCTCATTCATTCATATTCTCTCTCTCTCTTTCTCTCTCTCTCTCTCCTCTCCCTCCACGTGTAAAGGTAGGAGCTTGTGATAGCAAGAATGGTTGTTAAAATAAGAGAATATCTTGAACAGTGGAACATAGACGTGCTTCTAAAAACCACTTTCAATGATGTAAATGCATATCAAAATAAATCAAACAAATGATGACAGATTGCCATGCAGTGTTCCTATGCTTTGCTTGTGGACATGTGGCTGTACAGGTGGATCTAGGGATTGCATGAAGTGAAAAACTACAAACGGCATGAGAGACAGCATATATGCTGCATAGTAAGAAAAGTTTCAGGTGTGTCCTCTAACTCAATGTACGACTCGGGGGAAAACGGAAGGAAAAGATTGATATTCTGCTGAGTGCCACGTCAAAGCTTTCCCTGGTTCTTCCACAAACACGTTATTTCATATACTCTCATGAGGACATGTCAAAGTACTATTGCTTTTTCATTTTTGAGAAGGGGAAATGAAAGCTGGTGTTGGGGTCAGGGCTTCTTACCTATTCTGGTCAAGGTCACCCAGCCAATGACTTTTGGAATCCAGATAAGAATTTAATTGAGTTCGTCTCCAGAATTTGTGTGCTGTTTCATTAACCAGAAATATCTCACATGATTTATTTTCCTCATAATCACTCAGGGAAAAAAATATGTATTTAATTACCACATGTTTTTCCAGCCTCTCCAGTCTCCCTTACTCCACACTCTCCTCTGGCCTGTGGCGAATTCACACCTTTTCTTTGAGTAGACACCCAGTATTTCCGGACCCCACCTCCCTCAAACCTCTTCTGATTCTCTGGCTCCAACTTTGGTTCCTTGTGGGTCTTTCTCTAGGACACAGGCTTGAGTTGCTTTTTCTTTGCATGGCTATGTGAACTGATGGGCTGGAGGCCAAACCTTTTTATAGCACGCCCATGAGTCAGAATGTTCTCTTGCGCTAAACTGTGAAACAAAGGAAGCGAGAAAGGGCAGCAGCAATTTTGCTTTCAGAGATTTAATTTTGGAATATGATGATTCTTTTTCTTCTTTTTTAGTTCTTTAATATTTATATTAAGAATTCTTTCGTTTGCTATCCGATTTCACGTCCCAACTCACAATCTAGCCAAGTAAATCAGGAATTCGAGCATTTGAGGTCTTTAGCTAGCTAGTTCTTTATCGAGGTTCTTCATTAGTTAGCCGGCAGAGTTAACACTTTCAAGTCTTTGGTTCATTATTCTGCATTTAGTGTACCCCTGATATCTAGCACTTAATTCTCAAGGAAAGTAGAAAGTTTTTCCCCAGATATGAGTATATATGCATCTATATGAATTGAATATAATTCTTTCTTTCAGTCTCCTTGTCTTGAAAGGAATGGCCATTTACCAAAGAAGTGAATATTTGCCAATACAGGTAGATGGTATCAAATAAAAAAGTCTAATTATAAACCCTAGAATAAAACATTCAAACTAAAATTTGGGTTTGCTACTTAGCTTTGAATATTGGAAGAACATTTCTTTGTTATTTCTTAGAGTTACTCATTGGAACGTTAACTGCTTTGAAGACTCCTATAATAAAATTTGTAAACGTGTGTTACAGACTGTTAAAAATAAAGATCTTGATGCAGATAATCTAAGAACTGCTTTTATTGAATTAAAAATCTCAGAGGTGTCTGGTAGTGGTGGTGCATGCCTTTAATCCCAGCACTCAGGAGGCAGAGGCAGCAGATCTCTGTGAGTTTGAGGTCAGCCTGGTCTACAAGAGCTAGTTCAGGACAGGTACCAAAACTACACAGAGAAACCCTGTCTTGAAAACAAGACAAAACAAAACCAAAAAGTCTCAGAAGTAATATGGGGTTAAAAAATGCAGAGCAGTATGTTAATAGTATAGTATTTGGATGATTGCAATTTTGTAACTAAGTTGGAAATTTGGAAGATACAGAATTTTAAATCTTAAGACAGTACTCCAGGAACAAGAATTCAGCCTTGGAAATTCTATGAAGTATTTGTTTTTATGACTAAGACCAGCCTCAGATGTTATACTTTGGGACTGAAGTTACTCTCTGCAGCTGTGCTTCAGATGAAGGATTAAATATTCAAATGGAGTGAATGAAAAAAAATAACAAGAGCAATAATCATTTAAATTCCTAAGACAGAACACTGTAATACCAAGGGCCAAACAACTACATCAAGAATCGGAGGGTTATTTGGAGTCAAATCCCGGGCATATGTTTGTTTGGCTTTGTCTTGATTTCTTCATTCCTCTATGGAAGTAGAACTTCTTACTTCTAAAAACACTCACTCATCAACAGGCTTGACAATGCAAGTAATTTCCATTTCTGTAAAAAATATATCTATTTTCAAGTCCACAAAATCAGACACGATCAAAATATGATTCTATGTCAACATGAATTGGATTTCATCATTTGATTGTCTAAACATGTACTCGGCAGCTTGAAGCATAGGTGAGTTTCCTGGACAGGATACTACTGGTTCTAAATACACCAGGTCACAATAGACTTTTGGTGGAGAATATTGAATTCTACTGATTTTACCTAAAGATTTATATGTGTCTTAAGTATGTGAGTGTGTCTTTTTTGTGTTTAGGTTTGACTTTTCTTTTGCATTTTAAGGCACCCATACCCTCAAATTAGAATGAATTGAATTTAGTGTTAATCTCTAGTTTCTAAAATTGGTACTTTGGAAGTATAGCAATACCTGCCAGGGATTCAGCAGGATGGCTTGAATTGGAATTGGTGTCTCTGACCTGTTAGTGTAGTTTTAAGTAATTGTTGCTTCAAATTTACAGGTATCCGTATAGTAGAATCATTTGTGCAGGAAGCTAAGTTTTTTCATGTGCTCACCTTCCAATGTGAGTCTGTCTTACGTGTATGTACTGTCCCAGTAAAGGAACGAGGCGAGGAGTCAGGAGCTCCCATGTCCAGGCCTCGTTCCATCCCCACCAAAGTGAATTAGGTCCTGATCAATGCTGGTTTCCTCAAATAACCAGCCCCCCCCCCCCCACAAAAAAAAGACTGAAAAACACACTATGTGCCCCTTTTTGTGGAGGTCAAAACACCTGAATTTCTAGGTTGAAGGCCTCCCTAAGACTATCTCATCCTCTAAAAGGGTGCATCCCTGGTTCCAGTATCAATTCTGTACAATTTACATAGCAGGCAGTTTTGCCTGCAGAGAGCTTTGCACATATTCAATAAATACATGTTGTTTGAAATTCTTAATGATTAATTAACCATCTAGAGGAAGCCCGTGATCAATGTTGATGACTAAGCCTTAATGGCAAAATAGTTAAAATTTATTGAGTGCCTCTAATGTGCCAGGCACTCTATTTGCAGTTTGCATATGATATCTTATTTAAGAAAGCATACAGGAAACGTACCTAAGTCCTTCTGGAAAACTTTGACATTCTGGTATTATATGTCATTCTTCTTAAAAAATTTTTTTTTCAGCTAGGTTTGTATGGTACCTCCCTCAAGATGTAACCTGAAAAAATTCAATAAATGTAAATGGATTTGTGTTGGAAAAAAGTGGAGTTAAATATCCGGAAAGAACTGTAAAGCACCAAATGTACAAATTATAGCTTGAAAAACTACAGCTAAGATGTTCAATTGAGAATCTTCATCATGCATGGAGTCCTCTGTTTATCTGAATATTTAAATAGACACAAAGTAGTTTTTTATTCCTTTTAAGTAGTCTTCTAAGAAACCATCTTCTCCTCTCTGTCCTTTCTAACTAACTATTTCGTTAGGATCTTCATTCTATCTCATGCAACATGTTCTAACAGCTCCCTCAGTGTTCTCTTTCCATTCTCCCTAGCCTTCCTTCTTACTAACAGAGTGAGTTTACTAACACTTCTTGATATCCTGATTCTTCTTCTCTGTAGCCTTTTTATCCAGAAGGAACTAATCCATTGTCAAGTTTAGATGCACTGTGACCCTATGTCTCCTTTAGCAAGTATATTTCATATACTTAGCTCATATTTGTTTATTGTTTACCATAATATATTTAAGTCACCATGGCTGATACTTTGTTAATAATTGTTGAAGGAATAACAACCTCATGGAGGCTAGATGATGTGGGATTCTCCTCTCTATGCTGTGAATACCATTGGTTAATCAAGAAACTGAACTCTTTTTTTTATTATTAATTTATTTATTTATTAAAGATTTCTGTCTCTTCCCCGCCACCGCCTCCTATATCCCTCCCCGTCCCCCAATCAACTCCCCCTCTCTCATCAGCCCTAAGAGCAGTCAGGGTTCCCTGCCCTGTGGGGAGTCCAAGGACCTCCCACCTCCTTCTAGGTCTATTAAAGTGAACATCCAAACAACCTAGGCTCCCACAAAGCCCGAATGTGCAGTAGGATCAAAACCCAGTGCCATTGTTCTTGAGTTCTCAGCAGTCCTCATTGTCCGCTGTGTTCAGGGAGTCCGGTATTATCCCATGCTTTTTCAGACCCAGTCGAGCTGGCCTTGGTGAGTTCCCGAAAGAACATCCCCATTGTCTCAGTATGTGGGTGTACCCCTCATGGCCCTGAGTTCCTTGCTCGTGCTCTCTCTCCTTCTGCTCCTGGTTTGGACCTTGGGGTTGTAGTCTGGTGCTCCAATGTGGGTCTCTGTCTCAGTCTCCTTTCATCGCCTGATGAAGGTTAATATCCAGGAGGATGTCTATATGTTTTTCTTTGGGTTCACCTTCTTATTTAGCTTCTCTAGGATCACGAATTATAGCCTCAATGTCCTTTATTTACGGCTAGAAACCAAATATGAGTGAGTACATCCCTTGTTCCTCTTTTTGGGTCTGGCTTACCTCACTCAGGATAGTGTTTTCTATTTCTGTCCATTTGCATGCAAAATTCAAGAAGTCATTGTTTTTTACTGCTGAGTAGTACTCTAATATGTAACTATATTTAGGTGAAAATGCTTTTATCTAAAGACTGAAAATCCTGGCCAGGGAGGAGTGAGGCACAGAAACACTGGTTTTAATGTTGAGCAATGTATAATTATTTGACAGCTTGTGTGAGTGTGTGTGTGTGTGCGTGTGTGCATGTGTGTATGAGTGCAGACTTGTGTGTGTGTGTGAATGCAGGCATTGTGTGTATGTATGATGTGTGTGCAGGCTTGTGTGTGTGTATGATGTGTGTGCAGGCTTGTGTGTGTGTATGATGTGTGTACAGGCTTGTGTGTATGTATGATGTGTGTGCAGGCTTGTGTGTGTGTGTGTGTATAATGTGTGTGGTGGCTTGTGTGTTTGTATGATGTGTGTGCAGGCTTGTGTGTGTGTATATGATGTGTGGGCAGGCTTGTGTGTGTGTATGTGATGTGTGTGCAGGCTTGTGTATGTTATGTGTGTACAGGCTTGTGTGTGTGTATGTATACAGGCTTGCGTGTGTGGTGTGTGTGCAGGTTTGTGTGGTGTGAGTGTTGGTGTGTGGAGGTCAGAAGACAGCATTTTTGTCAGTTCTCTCCTTCCACAGTGAGGTCCTGAGATCAAGAGCAGGACTTCTGGCTGGAGAAGCAAGTGCCTTTACCTAAGTCATCTCACTGCCCTTCATTTAACTTTCTCAAGCTGTGAATATATTGAATAGAAATATAAATTAGGCTTATAAAACTGTCTGGGGCACAGGGAATGATGGGCTCAAAACTAAATTGATTTCATTCAGCTAATCAATAAACCTTTCCCCTCAAAATAAAAAAAAAAAAAGAAAGAAACTGTCTTGAGCCTGTGATAGGGCAGAAAAGAAGTAGGCTGGAAAAACTAAACTGAATGTTGCAAGAAGGAAGGCGGTGTTTAGAGAAGCCGTGGAGCTGCCTCTGGATGCAAACTCTAGGTACTATAGCAGGTAAGCCACAGCCATGTGGCGGTACACAGATTACTAGAAATGGGTTAAATTAATATGTAAGAGTTAGCCAATAAGAAACTAGAGCTAATGGGCCAAGCAGTGATTTAATTAATACAGTTTCTGTCTGATTATTTATGGGCTAAGCAGCTGGAAACCAACAAGCAGCCTCCTTACTATACCTAGGCTATGTCATGGGATCTGTAGAAAAGATAGAAGACTCTTTTTTTCTTTTTGAACCTGGCATCTTTCCCAGTAACAAAGTAATAGATATAATTTTCATTGTTAAATTTTCATTTCTTCTGTCTTAAGAATATCTATTTTTGAGAAAGGACAAGGTCTATGTTGTAATATCAGATTCTTAGTTCAGACTTTCAATAGCTCTGAGCTTTGTGCCTTTGTTGATTTGAAGCTAGGCTCTTCTCTCTCAGGTTGCCATTTTGAAGTAGGCTTGAGTATTCATTCAGCAGCTCAGATTAGAGGGTCAGAAAGATCTGGTTTCCAATTCCTCCACTAACTGTTCATTTTCTGAGTATGAGTGAATTTTGTAGACAGTCTGATCTGAATTTCCTTTCCTGTACTGTGACGATAATGTCTATGTTATAGAGCTATTTGCAAGCACATAACATACAGCATGTGACATAGAACCCATGACATAGAACACCCAGAGCAGTACCTGCTATAAAGCACGCTCACAATGGTACCTTCAATGGCTTTGCCATATTAGCATTTAAACAGCTCATTAAAATAGGTGCCTTTCATTCTTATAACAAAAATTAAAATGACTTGTTTTGCTGCTTTACAGCTTCTGATAGGTAACCTCTTTGGTCACTTGACATTAGAAAGGAGCCAGGGGTTTCCATTTCAGATTATCCCTCACAGGTCTTTACCAGTTTGCTTGCTTATCTTGAAAATAATTTGGATATTACCCTTTACTCCTTTTGTTCTTACTTCCCCTCTACAATTAATTTCTCATTGCTCATGCTCTCCTTCCTTCTTGTTCTTCTTTTATTTTCTCTTTACTTTCTGCAAACTCAAACAGCTCCACCTTCAAAAACATCCCCTTCCGATCAGCTTTCTGTTATTTGGTGCCACTGTCTTGGCGTGAGCCACCAACATCTCTCTCCTGATCTTCTGGAGTGGTCTTCAGATTGATCTCCTAAGTGCTGGTTCTTCCCCATCTATAGCCTGTCTTCCCCAGAACTTCCAGAATGAGCAGTCAGATGTCCTGATATCTGATCTGCACATCACATCACTCCGCTGTACAGAGACACAAAGGTTTTTGCTACACTCAGAGTGCATCCAATAACCTTTGCAGCTACCTGCAAAGCCTTACCTGTTGTGTCTTTAGAGTTCCCTTCTTTCTTTTTATTCCCATTTACAATCATCCAGCTACTACTCTGATATTCCTATTTATAATTCCTGTGTACGATGACACTGTGATTTTCTGCTTTCAACTGGTTTAGAGCTAATTTAACAGCTATTTCTAATACAATTATAATACTATGTGTTTTAAATGTATCAGTCTTATTCTGTCTTACCTTCTTTGTTGTTATTTGGTTTCCTTTATCCTTCTTCAATTAAAAACTAAAATGCAAATTTAATCGTCATCCTTATCTGAGAAGCAATATTTGCCTATGACAGGAAAACTAGAAAGTGTAGACAGTCAGAAGCAGACAATATTTTCATCACATGCCCTCCAACCTCCAGCTGTTGTAAAGTTTAAATATATTGACATCAACTGAGAATATTTGTTTCTGCTTATGTCAAGTTTGCTTTTTATCCTGTTCGCTTAACTTAGTTACCCAATGGTGATCTTCCTTCACTTCACAATGGGGTACTAGAAGGTTTTCTTAGGTACCTTACCTGTGAGATTTTTGTCAGGCGGTATTTATAGTCTTGTTGTAGGAGAGGGACAGAATCTTATTTTTGTATTGCTTCCATCACTTTAGTATAGTATCTAGATTGTTGTATATTTTCAGTAATACTGGTGAATGAAGGAACACTTGAATGAAGGAGACATGAGGCAAGGATTTCAATAAATATCTGCCAAAAGTTTTGTGTATGTGTAACATATATGCATATTTATATATGTATGAGAGAAGACAGCCAGCAGGTATCAGCTATAAAGTTTAGTATCAGGTACACATCTTAGGATAGTTGTGTGGAAACTCTGATTCTTACTGTCCACCAAACAATTTTCAAGATTGTTAAAATCCTCTTTTCAGAAGGAAATCTATTTACCATCTTCACCTTAGTGCTACTCATGGGAGTAATTCAAGTTTGGGAGCTTGAACTTAGTAGAATCAAACAAGGTTGTCCGAGAAGTTAAATATGTTTGTCTTGTTCTGGGTTTTTTTTTTTTTTTGATTCACAGTATTCATCTTATTCATAAATGAAATCAGTTGCACTCTCTGTGGTAGCAAGTGCTGGATCATGGTAGCATATCTGCAGCTACCTTTGTAAGCTCAGTGTCTCATCAGCACGGCAAGAATTTGGTTTAAAAGTAATCTATTTCTGAATTAATGAACTAGCTCTCACTTGGCCCTGGAATCTTTATGGAGGAGCTAAGTCTTTGCTCTATGCAGAATGATGGTAGCTCCATGTTTACAGAGACAGAGAATGCTTAGGAGGGGAGAAAACGATAATCACAGAGAGTAGTCCCCTCTGTATTTCCTCATCTTTTAGGAAACAATCCTCCTTGCCTCTCCATATACAGATATGTTTTATGAGAGTGAGTGAGAAAGCAGATCACATTTTGAGTGAAGTGTTTGTGTCTGGAGGCCAATATGATGAAATCATTTTAAACTCTTGTTATTTTTTCCCAGCGGGACTTCCTGTGGATGCAAATTAAATAACCTTATCTAAGAAATAGTTTTTATTTAACAGAAATAGCTATCATTTTTTTCTAGTGTCTACCATGTGTCATTTAATCTTGAACAAACCCTTTATGGTTAGGGTATATAATTTAACCAAGATCATGAAACTGGCATCTAACCAAAAATTAAAAAAAATGTTTTGTTTTATATATTACAAAGTATATTGTCCAAAGTCCATGATTCTGAACAGGACCTAGGAAGAATGGCTGAAATATTAGTGTGGGGCCTAAAATATTATCAGATTCTTGAAGAGAAGCAGGTGGGCAGTGTTTCTAGCAGGTACAGTTTAAATTAGAAACTCCAGATTGGGGCCACTGTGAAAGTAGAAAATTGTGGAAGATGCCTGCAGAAGAGGACAAAGTTGGGGGAAGAGTGCCAAGGCTCTTTGACTTGTAGGTCTGAAGAAGGACTTGCAAGACTAATAAAATTGAAAGTTAAAGAAAGGAAATGAAGGTCAACCTATATTTTAAGAATACAAAAGAAGTTAGGAAGTGAAAGATCTCAGAAGCAGTCTCTGAAGCAGCTCCAAGTTAAACAGGCAAGCTATTAAGGAAATAAGACAGAGAAGAAAGAAAGTACTTCTGGTGGTTTCATCATGAGGGTGTGACTCAAATCAGAGAACACAGAACGTGTGCCAAGTACAAATCTTCAGGAGCTCTGAAGGCCAGGCTTGGTAAGGAGCTTTTAGATTGTTCCCCTGAAGCCCACTGCTCCCTGAACCCAGAGAATGCAGCTACAAAGGTATGGACACTGAAATTTGATCTAGGTCTGTCTTGCTAGCAGACTTCAGGTGGATTAGACAGAGTTCAGGGCTCTACCGACAGGCTGGGAGACCTAAAGGCAGTGGAAGCATTTAATCTTTTAGAAGGCTTGCTGACTAAGAGACACACTTGAAGATAAGTAGGCTAGAATTACTGTCTTGTTCTTAAACAGAGAACCTCGAGGAAGAAGCTGGGGGAGAGTGGGAAAGAGACAGCTGTGTTAGGCAGATGAATCAGACAATAGAGCAAGAATACAGAGACGTAGAAGACAGTTTAGACTCAGAAAAACAGTCATGTGTAACTGAATAGAAAACACTAAAACTCTAAGTCAAGTCATAAATATCTTAGGATAGTGAGCAAGCTCTATACAATTACCAGCATGATAGAATTAATGCTTGGTGGCTTTGAAAAGATTCCATTGATCGCCATTTGAAACCTTGAGGGATGAGCTCTCTTAAGGACACAGCAGTGAAATTAACTACTAAGAGCATGAAGGTCTTATACCTTTGTTCCCTCTAAGGATGTTGTCTATCCACTCAGTTAGTAAGAGGCACACTGCCACCATGCTCTTCAATTTCAAGTATTACTAAAATGACCCAGATGCCAGAAGTTGTCCAGCACCTGTGATGCTTAGATTTAAGCCATGGGTTTTTGGGTTATGCCATCTGTTGTCTGTGTCTTATAGAAAAGCCATGGAGGAAAATCTTGAAGCTGTAACTTGTGTAGCAATTACTGTAGAGAATTTTGTGAAGGTCAGATTTTTGGCATTTGATGTGTGCCTATAATGGTGAGAGGAACACAGTAGGTAGGCAGGGCAAATGCTTGTACTTCTAAGGGCAGCCACTTCTACATCTGCCTCTGGCCCGCATTTGCCACCTCCTGCTCAGGGCCCTGTAGGAAGATTGCTTTCTTGCATTTAGCATATGGCCTTTGTAGCGATTTGGCCTTAGCTATATCTACTACCCATCCGCAAGATAAATATAGCTTTTCTTTCTCATGCAAAAATCTAGATTCAAAAATAAATGTATTTCTATAACATGAAAATAGAAAGAAAATTATACAGATCTGAGTGGGGAGAATAAGAGGAGGACTAAGTAATAGAAAAAAAGAAGGAGGAAGAGGATGAAGATAGGGCAATGGGGCAAATATGAGCAAAATGTGATGAAATATATGGTTAAAAATGTCAGCATAAAACATGTGATTTTTGTACCCTAAGTAAAAAATGCAATAAAAAATAAATTTCTGACCATGTGTGGGTCCTGTGTAAGGAGAAGTGAGAGTTTTCAGAGATCAACTTTAAGTCTTAAATTATTTCTTCCTGATATGGTGTATAGTGTAAAATATGTCAGGTAGTTTACCACTAGTCTTCAACAGCTGCCCCATGGTGGAGAAAGTCAGGCACAGTATGTACTTGAAACTATAGAAATGTCAGCATGTGCTATGCCTAGATATTAATTCCAATAGTGATGATTCAGAAACACGTACTGCATATACACCATATGGGCCTTAAATATTTATGAAACCTAAAAGTCATAAAAACAATTCTGTAAAGTAAAATTTAATACATTAGTATAATTTTTTCCACAAACTAAGTTTTAAACTTTTAATTTTAATTTACAGACTCCTTTTTTATTGAAAGTAAATTTATAATTGAGAAAATTTTTATTCAGTACCTATTCTGCAACAGCAAAACAAAACAACAAAAAACAAAACAACAACAATTAAAACAATAAAACCATTGCATTAGGAACAGCAGAGAAATGGAAAGAATGTCCAGAATTGGTCATATTCTTAGATTGCTATTTAAGTATACATTCACTATCCACTGAGTAGTAATTTCTCATTATACGATAGGAATGGAAGATGATTTAAAAAAAAAAAGCAATGTGAAATCAGTCCATTCTTCGCCTAAGTGAACCAGCTTAGAGAAAAAGCAGAGCTTGGAAGGCAATTGTTTAGCAAGAGTTGTGAAGGAGATTTCCCAGAATTGGGAGGCACAATTCACCCACTCCCTCCCCCGCTCTTGCCATCCCCTCTAAGTTCAGCTTGGTGATACAGTGACATGGCATAATTTAATCTAAAAGTTCTGGGCTAGTAGCCCAGAAACCTGGCCTCTAGCTGGGGCTTTGACTCTAATTAGTTATGTCTTTGTTTCCTAATTTATAATTGTGAGGCCGATTAGTTCATCTTTAAATGTGATGTTACAAAGATTATCTAGTCTTTTATACATTCACAAAAAAAGACGTTGGGCGACTGTGAACCACAGAACTGAATAGAGTGCTCCTAGTGTCTTCACACATGCTGCTGGCATAAGTGTCCAAGAGATGTTTAGAATGAATGAAAGAATAAGGAGACACCAGAAGACTCTAGGAACCGTCTCTTGCTCTCTGTGCGCCAAGTACACATTGTGGATCTGGCAAAGTCACTGTGTGCCCTGTACTGAAGGCCGCCTCTCCCTTTTGCTAGGTTTGAATCAAAATTTGGTATCTGCTGATACCCTCTTGTCTTTCTGGGAGACAGAACTCACCTCCCTCTTACTGGCACCGGAGGAGAAAGCACCAGGAGGTTTGCTTGGCCCCTGGTTGTTCATTTGCATTGCTGTCTTCTGAAGGTCGACAATTTTCCTCTTTTTTCTCTCCTCTCCTCAGTGTTAATCACGGACCCATTTTCATATCACTAATTTGAGACTTGACTTATAATTTTTTTAAAACATTTTTTCCTCAATTTACATACCCATCCCAGTTCCCAATTCCTCCCTTCCTCCTGCTCCCACCACTTTCTCCCGGACCTCACCCCTATACACTCCTCTCAGAGAGGGTGAGGCTTCCCATGAGGAGTCACATCACTGGGAGGCAGGACCAAGGCCCAACCCCCTCTGTTTATGCTGGGCAAGGTATTCCCCCCAAAAGAAGGGGCTCCAAAAGGCCAGTTCAAGCACTAAGGAGAAACCCTGGCCCCACTGCCAGTGGCCCCACAGAGTGCCCAAGCCATACAACTGTCATTTATATTCAGACAATCTAGTGTGGTCCTATGCAGGTTCCTTTGTTATCAGTCTGGAGTTATATCAGGTCAGCTGCTTCTGTGGGTATCCCCATCATCCTCTTGACCCCTTTGCTCATATTGTTGTTCCTTCCTCTCTTTAACTGCTCTCTGGAAGCTTTGTCCAGTACATAGCTGTGGATCTCTGCATCTGCTTCCATTGCTTGCTGGATGAAGGTTCTATGAAGACAATTAATGTAGTCAACAATCTGATTACAGGGCAAGGCCAGTTCAGGGACCCTCTTCACTATTGCTTAGGGTCTTTGCTGGCGTCATATTCATGGATTCTGGGAAAATTTCCGTGACTCTAGGTTTCACAATAGCCCCATAATGTTTCCCACAGTAAAGATATTTGCCTCACTACATCACTGCTTCCAAACATAATTAAGAATGTTGACTTGCGTTTTTCTTACTTCCTGTTTTCTTTAATGTTTGTTTTCCCACTTTGATTGGCCAGTAGAATTATTCCTGAGGGATCTCAATGCCATCTGTAGTGATTTGTCCAGTGTCTCAAGACTACTTGTATTAATAGTGCTAATCATTAGTAGCAGAACTTTCTCTTTCTTTTTCTCATTGTCTTTGTTGTTTATATGTTTACCTGCCCTTATCCCAAAGAAACTGAGGTTTCGTATTTAGCTTTAGAACACTAACTCTCTATAGATACCCATTTCTTTTTAAATCATTTTGGACTCTTTTACTTATTCTGGGCCCCGTGATCAGTATTTAAACATTGGCATTTAGAGAAGGTAGTAATAATAATCTTGCATCATTTTTTTACTTATGAAAGTTGGGTCTTACAATAGTGCCTACTGGTCTCAAAGTGTGAATTAAATTTAGCCTTCCCAGTGCTGGGATTATAGGTATGTTTAAGTATGCCTAGCTCTGGAACCTTCTTGAGTTAGCAGACGCTCTGGAGTGCTGATCCTGGAATTTAGTGCTGCCCAATGACCTGCCTTCCCAGAAATGATCCTGGCAGTCTGTGGCACTCATAAAAGCATGCTACTTGGGTCAAATGGACATTTGTGCTGTTTTCCTTATGTAGTCTTTCCTATTCTTTGTGCTTTTCATCACGTTTAGACGCAGACATTCTGGACAATTCTTATGGCTTCAGTCTTGTTCTTCATGTATACTGGACAACAGGAAAGCTTTTGAGATATGTTGAGGGTTTTGGGACAGTTGCAGCAATAGTCCTACTAACTTCTTTTTTTAAATCGTAAAATTTCTTGTGCTTCTATTCATTCAGTAGGTTGCTATTCTAGTTTCCACAGTCAATTTCAACAATTCATGTTAATCTTATGGCCAAGCAACTTCCCTAAGAATTGTTTATTTCTTGTGAACTTTAGTTTTCATGCCTACTACTTTCTTTGCTGTGTGAATTTCCTGTAAACCTTTGACCTTTAGTGTTTCATTTCTCTATCTGTAAAGTGAAAAACTAATACCCATTGTCTTAGTGTGTGCTTCTATTGCTGCCCTGAAACACCATGACCAAAAAGCAAATAGGGGAGGAAAGGATTAGAACCCAGGGCCACCATTCAAGGGATGGCACCATCCACAATGAGCTGGACCTGCTTCCATTTATCACTAATTAAGAACACGCCTCACCGCTGGATCTCATGGGGGCATTTCTTCAACGGAGGCTTCTTTTTTTCTGATGACTCTAGCTTGTATTAAGTTGACACAGAAACAGCCAGTACAACTGACTCCTTGTCAACTTGACAATAAAGAGATCAGTTTTAAGCTACAATCCTTCCTTTCTTGTTCATCCTCTATAGCTCACATGAAAAACATAAATAACTTAAGTCCAAGTCTTTACAAATTGAAACACATTAAAATTCAGTCCCTTTAAAATAGGCAATTTATTTTAAAATGCAAAGTCTTAAAATTCAAAGAGTCTCAATTGTGAGCTCGCGTAAAATAAAAACTAAACCAAATATGTTCTTACTTCAAGAGGGAAAGATCAGGGCATAGACACAGTCAAATCAAAATCAAATGAAACTCCAACCTTCCGATGTCTGGGATCTTCTGGAAAGTGCTTAGGTCACTTCTCTGACTTTGTCCTCTGTAGTGCTCACAGCTTGTTGTCTAGGCTCCAGCTGACTCTATTCCATTGCTGCTGCTGTTCTTGGTGATCGTCCCATGGTCTGGCACCTCCAAAACTCTGGGTCTTCTGCTACAACTGGGCTGTGCTTTCACCAAGAACCTCTCTTAGACTTTCCCCCTGGCGCCAAGCCTCAATTTATTTGAATGACACCTTCAGTCCTGGGCCTTCAATGGTTACTGAGGTTCACCTTCACCAAAGACCTCTCCTGATCTCTCACAGTTCCAAGCCTTAGTTGCTTTCCATGGCCCCTTCATACCTTCAAAACCAGTACCATCTGGGTGACTCTAACACTACCAAATATGGCTGCCAACATGAGCTGCAGCTGTGGTCACCTCTAGAACACAGCCCCTCTGTGCTCCTAGGAAGTACTTTCTAGAAGACTTCATGTCAGTGATGCTGGTCCCTTCTTAGTCACTGCTAATTTCCTTAGCTGCAGCGGACCAGCATTAATTGTCCCAGAAACACAAAGTCTTTATTTTAATGGTGCTGGTCTCTTGTTAATTGTGGCTAGAGATGAAGATCTTTAGCTGACCAGAATGGCAGAATCTTAATTTAAAATAACAAATGGTCCTAACAGAGTTTTTAAACTTCCCTCTGAAATGTCACAAGCCAGGTCTCCATCTTCCGCACTGTCTTTAACATTCTTATCTTTCAAGCTCCTCGAGAGCTCCCTCTCAACAATTCTCCTCAAAAACATGGTCAGGTCTGTCACAGCAAAACTCCATCCCTGGTACTATCTTCTTGTCTTAGTTAGGGGTTCTAGAGCTGTGAAGAGACACAATTATCACAGCAACTCTTATGAAGAAAATTCAAATTGGGGCTGGCATAAAGTTTCAGAAAGTTAGTCCTGGCAGGAAACATGGTGGCATGGAAGGAGATACCGTGCTGGAGAAGGAGCGGAGAGTTCTACATCTAGATCAGCAGGCACCAGGAAAAATACGCTATAGCAGGTGTGTATTGAGTTTTTGAGACTTCAAAGCCCACCTGCTAGTGACATGCTTTCTCCATCAAAGCCACAACTACTCCATCAGGACTACAGCTCCTAATATTGTCACTCTTTATGGCCAAACATTCAAACACATGAGTCTATGGGGACCATTCCTATTCAAACTACCACACCCGTCTAATTGAATATCTGAATCAGTGATGACATAATGGTTCTTGTGTATATCCAACTAAGTTCTTTGTGGTGATACAGTTTGGGCTATGGGATGTAGAGGTGTGTATTTTCTCACATACCATTAAACTTTGCTTTGACAGAGACTAGTACCACACTGAGCATGGCATCCTAACTAAAAAATATATAAGCACATGTATGATCTAAAAATCAGAACTAGAGATGCTGCTACCCAACATGTTTTATTCCTCTAAAATTGTGGAGTCTTTCTTGTTTAAAAAAATCAATCAATATTAGAAAGAAAAATAGTGGGCAGCTTGGGTATTAATGAATTTTGAGAGCTCAGCCACTTTACCTACAAAATAGTAGGATCTCACCCAATGCTCTCTAATATTCATTGCAGCTTCAAGAATTTGTGATGTTATTGTTTCAAACCTGAGATGCTTTTCTGGCATTAATCTGTAGACTGAACTGAATCTTTCTGTCTCCTGAAATATAAGGCAGAAGCTCTGAGAGGACATTTTGTTGCAAATGATGGTATTACTAGTTTTTGAGAGAAAATTCAATGATCTGCCCAGTGTACAGAGAGCAATATTGAGAGTTTTCTCACAGATAGAGAGCTGGCAGGCTTAAAATGAGTGTTGATGTGTTTATGTGGAGATAAAGATACACCCTAGCCTATCTCGAAACTCCATTTTCAACTACTCTTGAACTAGTTTGAAAATTTATTCTCTTCATGCTAAATGTCTTCTAGTGTGCCACATCTGCTGAGTACCAGACTCTGCCATCTTCACAGGGTTTGGACAAATACATTCAGGGAAAACTTAAGTGGAATTAGGGAGTGCCAGCCTGAGGTACTACCCTGGAAGTCTGGGGGATGGTAAGGATTCTTCTTGTGTTTGTCTTTTTTTGTTTTGGTTTTCATTTCTTCGCTCCCTCCTCACCTTGTCTCACTTACCTTTCTTTCTTTTTATGTAGCATTTTTCCGATTATAGAAATAAAGAACAAATGCAAGGCAAAATCTCTTTTATCATAAGCTTGGTAAAAGCTCAGAGAAGCTCACAGAGACACAAGACTGGACCATCTACTGTAGCTGCTCTTTGCAGACATGAGTGACCATATGTACACAAGCACTTTCTATTTTTTTCGTTGGCCCACCAGCTCACAAATAATGACATGGAGACTTTTAATTAATTATGAAAGCTCAGTCTATAGCTTAGGCTTTTCCCCAACTAGCTCTTATAACTTAAATTAGCCCATTTATATTAAGCTACATTCTATCATGTAGTACTATCTGTCTTCCATCTTACACATTCTCTTTCTTTTCTGTGTCTCCTTGACATCTTGTATACCTAGATTCCACTTCCTACATCCCCTCTCTGCCCAGAAGTCCCACATATACTTCCTGCCTAGCTACTGGCTGCTCAGCTTTTTACTATACCAATCACAGTAATACAACTCCATACAGTGTACAAATATGCTACAACGTTTCACCCTTTTTGTCTAAATAAAAGGAAAGGTTTAGCTCTAACATAGTAAAGCTATATATAATAAGAACAATAATCAAGTAAGAATTACATTTACAATGTCCAGGCTATCTGTATTTGGCAAATTCATAGAAAATATTTTATTATCTATCTTATCTGGGTGAGTTAAATGTATTGTACTAAACCATTTTCTATTGTCACTTATATGATCAACCCGAAACTATTTTTTTTTAGACTGCCAAATTATTTCCTTAAATAAGCAATTTAAGCTTGTGCAGAGCAAGGAACTTCCACAACTATAGAAATAACAGAAACATCTGGCTGCCTGGACAGACACCTAAGTTTCCTCTGCAACATTGGGGGATCCACTTTTGACCTACATGCCTAGAATATATTAAAGACTATTTTGTGAAGCAAAAATTTTGAAAAACTGTCTTACCTTATCTTCACAAAGTTCAGCAGTCATATTTTTGTGTTTCCTGATTGCCCAGTTTGAACACCATACTGTCATCAGTGGAGACAAGGGAAGATTTTTGCTCAAATTGTTAGCTTTCTACAATAAAAGAAAACTCCAGTATGGAGGCTATTCAATGCCTATATTCTTTTTGAAGTAAATTGGTGCTTCCAGGAGCAGATGTGTCTCACTGTCATGAAAAGTCTTATATAATTAAAACATTTTAAATGTCTTATTTTGTAGGTCTCTGAAGTGTTCAAAGACCATCTGTCTATTTAAGATATGTCTCTAATCTTCAAAAAGTACTTAAATGGCTATAAGTTTGATTGTTATAGATGACTAAGAACTAACCTTTCTTTTTATTATCATAAATAGCTTATAAGGACTAAAACTTTACATTTTTAAATAAACAGCATATGTACAATATTTTACAAGAATAGAAACACATATACAGTTTAACAAAAATAACCTTAAACTTGTATCAAGATAAAAAAACAATGTCAAGTATTTGAAACTAGTAGACTCAACAGTCTACCCTTTATCTCCTCATTTCTATGCTTTTCCATTCAAAAAGAGATTCCTAAATTTAATATCCTTTGTTTTGCTTTTTTCCCTGACCATGACCAATAGCAACTTTTAACCAAACCCCCTAAATGATGAAAAACATACATAATTTACCAAATGATCAAAAGCCCCCCAATCACCTCTTGGGGATGTGGGTGTCATGTTATTTAGGTTGCTTCCTGCTGTTTGAAAGTGATGGCCAATTTAAATGACCCTGAATGATTTGGGGTAATGTTCAAGTCCTGGGAGATCTAGATGTTATCCAGTTTTGGTGTGATGGAAAAGTATAAGGCTTATCTGAAATTCTGGCCAGATAGTCTGTGAAGCTGTACCATCTCAGCTAGTAGCTTTGAAGTTGCTCTGGATACAGAATTTTGAGGAAACTGAAACAGAGACATAATGAGAGAGCCTGGATCACCTGGGATACTTGTCATTATTGGTATCTGGTCTTTTTTTTTTTTCTGAAAACACAAACTTTTAAAAGTAATACATATCTGTATAAATACAAATATGGAATGTGTAGTGTGTGTAAGTTAAATATTATTTTTTGTTTAATGTTTAGAATGTAAAAGGTATCTTTTTTTATAAGTCCATTTGGATTATATAACCAAACTGAAATATAAATCTCTATCCATCTATATGAAAGTCATGTTATTACAAAGTCATAAGGACTTTGTAGCCAACAAGATTTAGCCATATGAAAGGAAGTCATGTAATTACAAAGTCATGAGGACTTCGTAGCAAACAAGATTTATCATGTTTAATGAAGTCTCAGAGTTGTTTCCATATATCCAGGGATCAGATTATACATTGCTTGTCTTGTAGTCTTTCTTGGGTTTTTCCTTCTTGTCTGTAGCCAAGATGCTCAGGATATCTCCCCCAGTCAAATCTGATCTTCATTAACATTGAAGGAATCCATAGCTTTGTGTTTCCTGTGGATACAATAGCATAACCTTTTCTGCAATGTTAAATGTTTTCTGATTTCCATTTTGAAGTTAAGACATTCTTAAATTATACAGGTTGGCTTAATTTAGCAGTTTTTATTATGAAAATTTTCTTAGCAACTATTGTTTTTGAATTAAAAAACTCAAAGTCAACAAAGCAGCATACAAAATCCAGATACCCTGTATATTTCCCATCTTTATGTGGCTTTGCAAAATATATTACTTTGTTCTTTGTTTAAAGACTTTGTTATTTTTTTATTTATTTTACTTTTTTTATTAAAAATTTCTGCCTCCTCCCCGCCTCCCATTTCCTTCCCCCTTTCCACACTCCCCTTCCCCTCCCTCTCCAGTCCAAAGAGCAGTCAGAGTTCCCTGCCCTGTGGGAAGTCCAAGGTCCTCCCCCCTCCATCCAGGTCTAGGAAGGTGAACATCCAAACAGACTAGGATCCCACAAAGCCAGTACATGTAGTAGGATCAAAACCCAGTGCCATTGGCCTTGGCTTCTCAGTCAACTCTTAACGACCGCCACGTTCAGAGAGTCCGGTTTGATCCCATGTTTTTCAGTCCCAGTCCAGCTGGCCTTGGTGAGATCCCATTAGATCAGCCCCACTGTCTCAGTGGGTGGGTGCACCCCTCGTGGTCCTAACTTCCTTACTCATGTTCTCCCTCCTTCTGTTCCTCATTTGGACCTTGGGAGCTCAGTCCAGTTCTCCAATGTGGGTCTCTGTCACTATCTCCATCCATCGCCAGATGAAGGTTCTATGGTGATATGCAGCATATTCACCAGTATGGCTATAGGATCGGGCCATTTCAGGCTCTCTCTCCTCAGCTGCCCAAGGAACTAGCTGGGGACATCTCCCTGGGCACCTGGGATCCCTCTAGAGTCAAGTCTCTTTCCAACCCTAAAATGGCTCTCTTAATTAAGACATTTACTTCCCTGCTCCCATATCCACCCTTCTTCCATGGGATGGTTGGGATGGAAGACTGTTATTTTTTAGCTATATTTTTTCAATGACAGTCTATGCCCAATTTTTATTGTATTTGTTTAAAGGTTTTCTTGGGTTGGACCACTTTATTGAGTGCTTTCAACAGTGAGCTCCTGCTCCATCTGTGTTATGGGTTTGGCTGGCTTGATCTTGTACAATCTTGTGTATATAGTCACATATCTCTGAGTACTTTTTCCTAGGACTTGACTATTACCCCAGTTTTCTCAGGGTCCTTTAAAGAGGCCATCACCTCCACACAGCAGGAAGCAACTGAAATAACATGACACTCACATCCCCAAGAGGTGGGTGGGTGGCTTTTGATCATTTGGTGAGTTATGGACTTTTATTTTTATCATTTAGGGGGTTTATTAAAAGTTGTTAATGATCGTGGTAATGAAAAAAAGTGAAACGAAAAAGATTTAAAAGTTAGATTCAGCCAGTTTCTTCTCTGACCATGTAAGCCAAGCCTTAAACCCATCAATTGCTCTGTTGGGGGTTGTCTCAGTTCTGCTGAGGTCTGTGAGAGCCTAGTCTTCCAGAATCAGCATTTGCTTGCCCCAGTTCTGGGAATTTGCTGAACCTGTGTTGTTTGTACATAGCATTTTCTTATACCAATCACAGTGATACACCTGTACACAGTGCACAAGTATTCCACAACTGTACTGTTCAGTTGCTTTTGGACAAATAGATTTTGATTGACAGTGAGATTATGGAACTTTGAAATAATTTCAAGGGATAGTCACCAGAGAAGATTGCTGACACAGGAGTTTAAGCCAATATTAAGTCTTTATTAGCTGGTCAGTGATGACACTGGGTATTTAGGATCCCAGTATAGCAATGATTCTTTCTTGGAATGAGGTTTTAAGCACAAAAATTATGTTCTGGATGAACATACTTTAGTTAACAAGAACAGTTAGCCAGAATCTGAACAGAAGCCAAGAAACAAGGTTAGATGTTAAGACACTTCCCCAGAACTGTGGACATTGATGGATTAGACCTCTGCTTTAGTTTTGAATGATGATGCTTTTTCTGTGCTGAGTTTTACAGCCTAAATAGCCCTTACACCATAGAGTCAGTTGTGATAAGGTCTTGGGGTTTGCTAAAGGTCTGGGGCCTTGTTACAATATAATATGGCAACAAGGTCGGTACTGCTCCTCTGCGTCCACTTATTGTTGCCACTGTATGTGTGGGTATAAGGGCATCCACTGGGCCCTCTCAACAAGACAGAGTTGTTATATGGATCAAGAACCCATTACTGGATGATTCAAAGTCTTAGGGGGATGTAACTACTTTTATTCTACTAAATTGACATATTATTAAACTATCCTTTAAGTATTTATCATTATACCCTAGATTAGCAAGTTCTCAATTCAAATAAAAGATTTTTGTAATAGGTAGTGATCAATTAAGAGATTCACTATCCTGAGTGAGGTAAGCCAGACCCAAAAAGAGGAACATGGGATGTACTCACTCATATTTGGTTTCTAGCCATAAATAAAGGACATTGAGCCTATAATTTGTGATCCTAGAGAAACTAAATAAGAAGGTGAACCCAAAGAAAAACATATAGGCATCCTCCTGAATATTAACCTTCATCAGACGATGAAAGGAGACAGAGGCAGAGACCCACATTGGAGCACCGGACAGAAATCTCAAGGTCCAAATCAGGAGCAGAAGGAGAGAAAGCATGAGCAAGGAACTCAGGACCGCGAGGGGTGCACCCACACACTGAGACAATGGGGATATTCTATTGGGAACTCATCAAGACCAGCTGGCCTGGGTCTGAAAAAGCATGGGATAAAACCGGACTCGCTGAACATAGCAGACAATGAGGACTACTGAGAACTCAAGAACAATGGCAATGGGTTTTTGATCCTACTGCACGTACTGGCTTGGTGGGAGCCTAGGCAGTTTGGATGCTCACCTTACTAGACCTGGATGGAGGTGGGTGGTCCTTGGACTTCCCACAGGGCAGGGAACCCTGATTGATCTTCGGGCTGACGAGGGAGGGGGACTTGATTGGGGGAAGGGGAGGGAAATGGGAGGCGGTGGCAGGGAGGAGGCAGAAATCTTAAATAAATAAATAAATAAATAAATAAATAAATAGATTCACAATTGAGCAAATTTTCAGAAAATAAGAGAATAATAAAGAGTTAAACTTTAATGGCTATCTACATCACACCCTTTTCCTTCATGTCTTAGGGATCATCCTGGATGAGGGGCAGAAATATTTAAGACCCAGATGATACCAGGACTGATACAAAGAAGTGTAGTCCAGAAAAGATAGGGTTGTTGTACAAAAGTCTTCATGGAGGTGTGACTATATGCACAAGATTATACAGGATCAAATCAGCCAAAATCCTAGTATGAGTGGGGCAAGGGATCACTGTTAATGACTTACAGTGCTATAAGAAAGAATCCAAGAAAAGCGCAGTTAAGCTGTGCTTATGGAATTTTAAAGTCACCATAACAATTTTTGCTTGTTTATTATTTTGTGTACAGGTGAACATACAGTGGTTATAATTTTCTCTTGAATGGAGATCAGTAGGACCTTGTTTCTTTTAAAGACATCTTTCTTTTGATTTTGGATGACTAGAGAAAATAGAAAGAATGTTAAATGTTAAGAGGAAAATATGAGCAATGTTAAAACCAATAAGGTTGTGAACAAAGAAATTTAACAGACCATCTTTTAAGTTTGTGCACATTCTCGTGAATAAGTTGATAGGCTATGTTTGAAAATCTGATTTTAGGTATGAGGATATATACCTAAAAACAGAATTATTTACATATATGTCACAGTTTCTCTGTGTAGCCCTGGTTGTTCTGGAATCTGCACTATAGACCAACTTGTCCATGAACTCAAAGATCTATCTGCCTCAGTCTCCCAAGTTCTAGAATTAAAGGTGTGGACCACACTGCACAACATGAGACTATTATTTAAGAGCCATAGTTGGATACGTTGCATGCATATCTTTCAGCAAAATACTGACAGGGAAATGGCAACAAGAATTTGCTTATTTTAGGCAAATCAACATAGCTCTGAAATAAAATATAACCCCCATCGCCTGGCAAAACTGAGAGTCATAACTGGCTTTGCCAACACTATCCCTACTTTTCTTGCTGGTTCAGTTTGGTGCCAACCACTAGGACTTTGTGTGTTCTCAACTAGGAAAACATATTTCGGTGGTTTCTGATTTTATTTTTCTCATGATTACTAGATGAAATATTATTACTGTCACCTGAATTGAAAATTCAACAGGCTTTGGATTTCAACGTAGCTGAAGCACAAGGGAAAATAAAAACAAACTTAAGACAACCTGTGTAAAGATGATACAGGTCCTTAACTAGGAAATCAATAAATCTCTCAAAACAATCAAGGAACATAAGACAGTGGAAAAAATGAATAAAACCCTTAAGGAAATCCTGAAAAACATTAAAAAAAAAAACAGTTGAAGCAAGCAAATAAAACTTTTTAAGGCTTGAAAGTGAAAATAAAATCAATAGAGAAAATTAACTGAGAGAATTCTGGGAATGAAAAATTTAGGAATTTGAACAGGAACCACAGTAGAGGCAAACTTCACTGACAGAATACAAGAGAAGAAAAAATCTCAAACATTGGGTATATAATAGAAGAATTAGATATAATGATCAAAGAAAATGTTAAATCTGAAAAGATCCTGACATAAAACATCCAGAAAATCTGTAACCCAATGAAAAAACTGAATCTGAAAATAATAAGAATAGAGAAAAAAGAAGAAACCATCTCAAAAGCTTAGTAAATATTTTCACCAAAAAACATAGAAAACATTCCTAATGTAAAGAAAAGGTGCCTATAAAGGTACCAGAAACATGCAGAACACCAAATAGGTTGGACCAGAAAAGAAAGTTTCCTCAGTAGATATGGTAGTTTGAATAAAAATGCCCCCACAGGCTCATAGAGACGGTCACTTTTGGGAGGTATGGCCTTGTTAGAGTAGGTGAGGTCTTGTTGGAGGTCGGGGGACTGGCAGTGGGCTCTGAGAACTCAGATGCAAAAGCCTGCCTAGTGGATCACAGACTTCACTTCCTGCTGCCTGCTGATCCACATGTAGATCTTTCAGCTGCCTTTCAAGCACCATGTTTGCCTTCATGCTGCCATGCCTTTTGACATGAAAATAATGGACTAAACCTCTAAACTGTAAACCAGGCCCAGTTAAATGTCTTCTTATATAAGAGTGGCTGTGCCATGGAGTCTCTTCATAACAATAAAATCCTAATTAAAACATCACAAAATAATCTAAACACTAAACATTTAAAACAACAAATGAATATTAAAAGCTACAAGGGAAAAAGACCAAGTTACATATAAAGGCAGACCTATTTGAATTACACCCAACTTCTGTAATTCTGACTTAAAAGCCAGAAGGGCCTGGACATATATACTAAATACTATAAGAGATCACAAATGCCAGTCTCGATTACTATACTCAGCTTTCAGTCATCATAGGTGGAAAAAGTAAGAAATTTTATGATAAAGCCAAATTTAAACAATATTTATCTACAAATCCAGATATACAGAAGGTACTAGAAGGAAAACTTCAACTTAAGTGGGTTAACTATCACCATAAAAACACAGGAAATAAATAATTTAAAAACTCAAAGAAGAAAAACACACCTTCTTCCTCACCTCTCTTACACACACCATCACTACCACCGCCACCACCAACAACAAAAGAATAGGAATGATCGATCATTGTTCACTGATACATATTAAAATCAGTGGTCTCAGTAAGTTGATAACAAGACACTGATTAACAGAATAGATTAAAAAATAGGATCCATTCTTCTGTTGCATCTAAGAAACACCTCAGCATCAAAGATAGACATTACCTCAGAACAAAGGTTTGGAAAAAGTTATTCCAAGCAAATGGACTTAAGAAGCAACTTGGCCCAAAACAGGCAGCTCATTTTGGAAAGAATGTAGAATAAAGGCAACAAGACATGGAATACAGGAAACACTCAGCCATTGCTGGTGGTAGTGAAAACTTATATAGCCACTATAGAAATCAGTATGGCTGTTCCCCAGAAAACTGAGAACCAATCTACTTCAACATCTATCTATTGCACCCCTGAGAAGAACAGTAGAGCAAACCCTGTTGATTGGGGTACAGGTGAAATAGCCCCAAGAATGTGAGATTGGGAGATTTAGTCTCACTCCTCATTGCTGTATGGTGGTATGGATGAGAAAACAATGCCTTATAACCTCAATGCTTGCCGTTTGTGGAAGTTGGGAGAACTGGTCATGAGGTCATAATAGCAAGAGACTAGATATCCCAGAGACTTAAAGCAACCAAATATTACTTCTCTATCATCATCAGAGAATCTTCCTACTATAGTAGATGGGAACAAATACAGATCCAGATCCAGATATTAGGCAGAGAGGGAGAGAGAGAGAGAGAGAGAGAGAGAGAGAGAGAGAGAGAGAGAGAGAGAGAGAGAGAGAGAGATCTTGGATTGCACAGCTGCAAATGGGATGTCCCCATCATGTTCCTCTCAGAGATCAGAAACACCATTCCACCACCCCTAGAAGAGGGAGAGGTAAGAGTGTAAGAACTAGAGGGAATGGAGGACACCAGAAAAACAAGCCCCTTTGACTCAACTCAACAAAGCTTTAGTTCCAGAGACTGAAGTGCCAAGCACAGAGCCAACATGAATCTGCATCAGGTTCTCTGTTTATACATTACAGCTTTCAGTTTATTTTTGTTTGCTTATTCATTAAATTTATTTATTCATTTATTTATTCCTTTCTCATATATTAACTCCCAACCATAGTTTTCCCTCTCTTCACTCCTCCACCTCCCCTTCCCCACCCAGATCCACTCCTCCCTCATTTTCCTTCAGAAAAGAGCAGGCTTTACAGTGATATCAACTGAACATGGCATAACAAGTGAACAACTGGGTCTTTGATTCTTGTGCCTTCTCTTAGGGTTTTTTTTATTTCTGTTGGTTTGCTGTGTACAACTTTGATGCTATGGTTTTTGTTTTATCTTACATTTTATTGTGTTAAAAATTGTATTTTGATGAAACCATCAAAATTAGAAGAAAAATTGGTGACATAGGGGGGTGTAACCCATTGTGGACAGGGTTACCACTAGGCTGGTGGTCCTGGGTACTACAAGAAATTACATGGAGAAAGCCATAAGGAGTAAGTCAATAAGGAGCACTCCATGTCTCCTGCATCTGTTCTTGCCTCTGTATTGTATTCTTTCCTGGACTGAGTTCCTGCTTTGGTTTCCATCGGTGGACTGTGATTCAGGATATGTATGCCAAATAATCCCTTCCTTCCTTCTAAAAAATGAAAAATCAAGAAAACAAATAAAAACAAAAAAAGAGAAAGAAAGAAAGATGAAGAAAGGAGAAAAGAAAGAGAAAGAAAGAAAGAAAGAAAGAAAGAAAGAAAGAAAGAAAGAAAGAAAAAGAAGCATAAACTTTCCTCAAAGGTTAATCCTTTTAAAAATACACCAAGTGGAAAAGTTTGTTTCCTTTATCCTTTCAGTTCAGGTGACACTTTTCTCCTCATACATGGGTCTACCCCTCCTATTCATTAGTGAGAATGACCAGAGGAACTCCCGGTTAAGGTAATATGTTTCAGGTTTTATTGGCCAGTTTCTTTGCCTATATTTTGTCTTCCAACAAAAGATTTTTCAAACATGACAGCTAATAATTTAAGTAAAATTTAATATCTAGTGTTTACTTTTATTTTCACATTTGAATTCAGGAAGAAATTAACCACTCCATAGTTCATAAATAAATAAAAATAAAACACATTTCTGGACTTACAATATACACTAGTATAAGTAGCAATATTTATAAATTTATGAATTATCAATGCATAGGAGTTTATCAGTTGAATAAACATAGAACAACCAGAACTGTACCTTAGCACACAGCCATATATTTCACTATGCTAAAGATAGTTTGGGGATTTGAAACTGACAAGTATTAAGTGCTTGATTTAAAAGTCAGATTAATATAGGTTTTTTAAAAGTTATTTTTCATATTATCCCATTTGTTTCTAGTAGATAACAGAATTCCATTGGGCAAGATAGATGGTTACTGAGTACAGAAGACTAAATGGGGAAAAGAGGGTTGAAATCTGCTCCGGGACCCTCTGAAGCATTTGGGGACCAGCAAAGCCCATCCATTTTTCTTCACGTTCAGTCACCATACATCCCCACCATAAATATTTGTCATGAACTGTGACTGTCAAATGTTTTTCTTGTTTTAATTTGTTATTCTGTTATACTAGCATATTTTCTTAAAAACTGAACTGGGCTTAAGATTTCTAGGATCCTTGGTGGTTAAGGTACCTGCATTTGCTTTGGCTTTCTCATGTTTTAGTTTGGACTTGTACATTTTTATTCATGAATGAATAAATGTAAGGAAAAGCTATTTCGCTAATTTTGGAATCAAAATCTGCCAATTTCAGAGCATGTATTGAAAAGATTTTCCCCCACCCATTCTGTTTTCTGGAAGTTTACATATATACATGCATATATATGTATGTATATAATATGTATGTATCTATCTATCCATATGTGTGTGAGTGTGTGTAAATATATATGTATGTATATAAGGATTGTATATTGGGATGATGTTATTTTGAAATGTTGGCAAAATTGTCTGTAAAACAATTTATATCATGTATAGAATTCCTAAATATATAGTGAATATTATATATATATGTATATATATATACATATATATATATATTTAAAATACCTTTTTCTTTTAGAATTTATTCTTCCATCCTTGGAAGGATGAAGGAAGGCATTCCAAACCTCATCAAGTTCTTAGATTTTCTGTTACATCTTTTGTTGAAGGACAAAGTTGTAGCATGTGATCCAATGGTTTCTCTCCATTCATTTATCAATAAAACCTACCATAACTGCTTAATTAATATTTCAACCCCTCAGCTCTTCTCACCTTTATCCTAGTGCATTTTTATCTCTGGCCTTTGCTACATATTCAGCTGTGTTACCTGACATGTATTTGCTCTGCCAGTGTGATACCAACTCCTGGAATCTGGAAACTCTTGTGAGGACCTCTTTGTTCACTTGTGTGCTCCTAGCACCCAGAGCGGCACTAGAGAAGAGAAGACACTCATGATCTTTGTTTAACAAATGAGCAATTTCTATACAATATTCTCTCTTTCTTTCTGTATTCCAGCACATGCTGTCATTTTGACTTAACATTGTTTTAGAAAGAATTATTACTGAAATTCTATTTTATATTTCCCCATGTAATTTATATTTTTCTTATAAAGACTGTGCTCAAAGCTTAGAATATTGCATATTTTGAATTTCTTTACATATTAGTGTGAGTGTGTGTATGCCCAACTTTAAAACATCTGTCAGCATTGTAATCTATTATGATACATCAAAGCCCTACATAGATGAAGGAAAAGGATTTGTGCCTTATATGTGCTGCCTAAGTGGTTCATCAGGCATCTGAGTAGCTTTTGGTGACTGCTTTGATTCAACAACTTCAGCTATTCAAAATGGAGTTGTTGCCCCAGGCAGAAACCAGCACGGCACTCTCTTGGTCCCCTTTTTACTTCTTGCTGTTTGTTTCTCCAAGCATGTGTTCCCTTCATGGACACACATGGAGATGTTTTCACCTTGGTCAGAGAGCGGGGTGTTGACATTCTGGAGGCTGAGACGATGGCCCCACACACTGTTGTTCTTTGAGCAGAAGGGACAGGCAGCTGGATATGAGTTCCTTTCATGTCCCTTTACAGTGGTCTAGCATGGAGTGCTAATGTCAGCATTTTCATTTCTTTCTATTGACTTTTGTATTAATAGTCCATCCAGTGGCCCTAGTAGTCAGGATTGTACTCATTTTGATCTGTTAGGTACATTAAAATGATCTTTCTAAAATGCAAACCTGTTTTTTTTTTTTTTTTTTTTTTTTTTACTCTCTTGTTTTAAGACCTTCAGTTCTCTAAAGATTTGATGTAGGTGGGTCTTCTATCTATCTGTGGCTTTCATTGGTTAACTAATAAAGAAACTGCTTGGCCTGATAGGTCAGAAAATTAGGTGGGTGGAGTAGACAGAACAAAATGCTGGGAAGAAGGGAAGTGAGGCAGATATCATGCCTCTCGTCTCAAGGCAGACTCCATGGAGCCAGCCAACAGGTCAGATATGTTGAATCTTTCCCTGTAAGCCACCACTTCATGGTGCTACATAGATTATTAGAAATGGGTTAAGCAAGATTTGAGAATTAGCCTATAAGAGGCTAAAACTAATGGGCCAGGCAGTGTTTAAATGAATACAGTCTCTGTGTAGTTATTTCGGGTGTAAAGCTAACCATGCGGGAGCCGGGCGGGACGAAAAGCAGGCATGCTCGCCGCCTCATCACTACAAAGATTAGTAAAAAAGATTACACTTATTCATAAGTTATTAAAACCTCAGCCTCAAGTGTTTCTTCATGTCTAGAAAGTTTTTTCTCCTTCCACGTGGCCCAGAGCATTCTCCACTACAACCTGCCCCAACTTTTCCATTAAAGTTTTACCTCCCATTTGTAGAGGACACTATTTCCTTTATTTGTTTCCTTACCGAAGGCAAGTTTTTAGGTCTATTCACTAATCTCCAAGTGTGGCTACCTAAATTTCTTCAAGATCTTTATTATTGTATTATAGCATGTATTCTATTAGCAATAAGGAAGAAGAAAATTACAGGGTTGTTGCTAGTTTTCCCTATCAAGCACATTATTATAGAGCACCCTCATGTTCTTTCAAACTTCCTTTAGAACTAACTTCTTTAGTAGTTGATGTGCTGGCTGGTTTTGTGGGCCAAGTTGGCAGAAGCTAGAGTCGTAAGAGGAAGGAGCCTCAGCTGAGGAAATGCCTCAATGAGATCCAACTGTAAGGCATTTTCTCAGTTAGTGATCAATGGTGGGTGGTGCCATCCTGGGCTCTTGGTTCTGTAGGAAGGTGGGTTCCGAGCAAGCCATGGGAAGCAAGCCAGTAAGCAGCTTTCTTTCATGGCCTCTGCATCAGCTCCTGCCTCCAGGATCAGGCCTTGTTTGAGTTCCTATCCTGATTTTCTCCAGTAAGGGACAACAGTGCTGAAGTGTAAGCCTAATAAACTTTTCCCTCTGTAGCTTGCTCTTTGGTCATGCTATCTCATCACAGCAATAGAACTCCTGACTAAGACAGTTGGTCACTGCACAAAGATTAGTGTTAATTTTTGTGTTTTCTTAGTGCCATTTTCACTGTTAAATATGCTTATTTTCTTAGGTCCGTCCTAATAAGATTTTGGAGAAATATCAGCAGTAAGGTCGTCAAGATGTTCTGTGCCCTGATACTGTAGAACATTTATTTATAGAGAACTTTTCAAGAAATGTCATATAAATTGTAATCTAGGATGTAGTAGTTCCCACTAGTTTCCACTGTAGCTCAGACAAGCATAGAGGTTAAATACTATTGCTGTCACCAGGGTTATAGATACTCTTTACATCTTTCATCTCCAAGTACTATCATTTTCTAGAGCACACGAGACTTTTGAAATGCCTGAAATCATTAGTTTAAATTAGAATAGGGTAGGAGACCCCATGACTTCTTCCAAAAATCTTCCATAGAAAATTTTGTTTGGAATAACAAGGCAGAGTGCAGAATCATGTTAAGAAACAGGAGTGTCTCTCAATAAATTTTATTTCAAATGATTAGGAACACAAGAATGGGTAAATGTTCACATTGCAAATGAACTTCAAAAATCCATTAAATTTTATTGTCAATATTTATTGGAGATTGCTGTAAATTTTACTCATGAAATGTTCTAGGACTTTAAAACAAACCTCAGTTTCTAGACACTCTGGAGGGCTTGACTGACAGAAGAAACTAAAATTTAGATTCATCCACCAAAAGATTTATCATTTAAGTTAAATTTAAGAGAGATTGTTATTGTGTGTGTGTTTATGTATGTGAGTATTCTTAAATATAACCTTTTCAGGGTGTATAATTTTACTTGTATGTATAGTTATGGAGATGATCATTTGGTATTAGTTAACAAATTCATGTACTCTTCTCTAGAGAAGATCACTTCTCCCACTTAACATTCCTTATTTGTCTGCAGTTTTGTTTTGTTGTTCTTTTTTTGTTTTGAATTTTTGTAGATAAATTTACTTGGATTTGACGCTACTATTCTGGAGCTTATTTTGATTGGTTGTGGTTATTCAAATACATTTTTAGCCCTATTATCATCTGTATAAAGGAGGACTACTGATTTTTTTAATTAATCTTGTATCATGTTACATTACTGAAGGTGTTTATGAGTTGTAGAAGTTCTCTGGTAGAATTCTTGGGGTCACTTATATATACTATCATATCATCAGCAAATAGTGAGAACTTGACTTCTTCTTTTCTGATTTGTATCCTCTTGATCTATCTGTGTTGTCTTATTGCTCTAGCTAGAGCAAGTACTATGTTGAAGATATATATAGAGAGTGGATAACCTTGTCTTGTTCCTGATTTTTTCAGTGGGATCACTTGAATTTCTCTCCATTTAGTTTGATGTTGGCTGTTGGCTTGCTGTATATTGCCTTTTTTATGTTTAGGTACATTCCTTGTATTCCTGCTCTCCCCAAGACTTTTATTATAAAAGTGGTGTTGAATTTTGTAGAAGGCTTTTTCAGTATCTAATGAGATGATCATGTGTTTTTTTCTTTCAATTTGTTTATATGTGGATTATATTGACAGATTTCAATATGTTGAACCATCCCTGCATCTCTGGGATGAAGAAGCCTCCTTGGTCATGGTGGACAGTTTTTCTGATGTGTTCTTGGATTCAGTTTTCCAGTAATTTATTGAGTAGTTTTTGCATTAATGTTCATGAGTAAGATTGGTCTGTAATTTTCTTTCTTAGTTGCATCCTTGTGTGGTTTATATATCATGGTAATGGTAGCCTTGTGAAAAGAGTTTGGCAATGTTTCTTTTGTTTCTATTGTGTGGAACAATTTGAGGAGTATTGGTATTAGTTCTTCTTTGAAAATCTTGTAGAATTTCGAGCTGAAACCATCTGGTCCTGGACTTTTTTTTTTTTTTTTTTTTTTTTTGGTTGAAAAACTTTTGATGACTACTTCTATTTCCTAGCAGTTATAGGTCTATTTAATTTGCTTCTCTGGTAATGATTTAAAGAAAACATTGTTAAGAAATGTAAAATAAGAACTGGACCTGTGATTTACAGATCTAAGATGCTAGACAACTTCGGGAGGAAACTATTTTCTCTGGAAAACATAAGAGATTATTGGTAATTTCATTTCCATTTAGTTGACACCTGGAGGTTAAAGGCATGAGCATCCTTAGGGGCTTCTATCTGCATCCTTCTTCTGTTAATTTTCTGTTGATTTCTGTTCTATTTTCAGGAAGCTTTTAAAATAAGTTTATATACAATACATACTATCAAATCATAATGGTCAGCTCTATCCATGTCAACTACTTGGTATTTTTTTTAAAAGAACAACAACTCAATCTATGAAGTATTACAATAAATACTAAAAATAAAAGTAGCTTTTGAAGTTAAAAATGTCGATTGAATCCCTAATCATGAATAAAAAAGTACATAGAGATGAATAGAATAAGATTGGAGTAAGAGAGAGACAGAAGGTGGAATAATTCTAGAGAAGGGGAGAGAGATAATGATAGAGCATCCTAGAGTGGAAGAATACGCATGGATGTTTCTAGGATGGGGGAGGTTAGACAAAGTGCAGGTGAGCATGTAGAGAGCCTTTAATTTACATCTCCAGTGAAAGAACAATACCATTAGCCTGGCATGCTGAGGATGGAAGACCGAGATGACTAAAAAGTATTTAATACAGATGCAGTGTAACATTAGACAAGAAAAATAATAACAGTGCTCCAATGATTTCTAGGCATTGTGTAGGGGTTAGAGGGAGGACAGAAATGGAGAAATCTTGCAATTATATTACATATTATATATTAATTATAAGAATGATTTTCTCTGTATCCAAATTGACTCTTCTTTTTCTTATTCTCATACAGGTTTGTCATTTTCATTTGTCTCTTGAGGTGAATACTGTATAGAAGAGCAATGGTTCATCATGTATTCATGGTTTTGTAAGGAATTCATTAGTATGATTATTCCAATCAAAATCAATTTACTAAGGATTTATTAAGTGTTGGTGAGTGTGGAGCTGGAGGGATGGTTTAGTTGTTTAGAAATCTTTTTGCTCTTGCAGAAGATTGCTAGCATCCACATGATGGTTCCCACTCCAGTTCCAGAGTATGCTCTTCTGACCTCCATGGGCCCAGGACATGTGTGCAATCCATAGACATACATCCAGGCTAATCATCCACACATGCAAAATAAGAAAAATAAAAATTGAGTGTTAGTGAATGCCCATATTGTGCAGCAGTGACTGCTTCCTGTTTATACTAAAGCTACTAAGACAGCACCATCCTGTTCTGACTCCCTTTGGTGTCTATATAGATACTTCTTAGCCCTCTACCTTCCCCTTCCATACATCCACATCTGCCCTGGCAATACATTAGGGATTTTCATGACTTTGATCATGGGCCATATGTATTGACCATAATAATGTTTATACAGACAACATAAATTAAAATAAATGAAGAAAGTATAAATAAAAATTAATTGCCATCTTGCATCTGAAATAGTTGCTATGTTCTGCTTAAACAACTGTTACAAGGTTTCTCTGACACTTGTTTAATATTGATGTAATTGTGGTGGGGTTTTCCTTTAAAACTCCTGTACCATTGAACTTTGATACCAACAAATTCTGAGGCATAAATAAGCCTGCTCTCTTCACTGGCCAAAATTAAAGAAATGATATAATCTTATTTGCCTTCATTGGCAGTCTGTATCTTTCTCAAGTGGTTTATTACAAGACCACCTTTGATTTTTTTCTACACCCATAGACACTGCTTTTATGTCATAATATGTCATTTTAAAAGTTTTTGTTTTATCTTCCAGAAGAGTGATATTGAAAGATAAGCTTTATTGGCACAATGTTAAAAGATATGCCTTGGGTATTACTGACCAGGTTTATAGCTTTGGAGTTGACCAAATGATTATCTAGTGTCATTATTTTTATGAATTAGCATTACTCTTGTCGTGATGAAGTACCATGACCAAAGCAACTTGGGGAGAACACATTTATTTTGCGTATTATTTCACATCCTAGTTCATCATAAAAGGAAGTCAGAACAAACATGGCAGGAACCTAGAGTCAGGAGCTGATGCAGAGTTCTTGGAGAAGTAGTATTGCTTACTACTTGCTCTCCCAGTCTTGCCCAGTCTGCCCACAATCTTCTCCTTCTCTCTCTCTCTCTCTCTCTCTCTCTCTCTCTCTCTCTCTCTCTCTCTCTCTCTCTCTCTCTCTCCTCAATCTCTTAATTTCTTTTTAAAAAAATTTATTGATTTATCTTTAAAATAAATTTATTTTACATCCCGACTGAACACTCTCCCCTCCCCTGGTAAATCCACCTCTTCTTTTCATTTGATCATAAGGGGCAGGCGCTCATGGGCATCAGCAAGGCATTGCATATCATGCTGCCTTAAGACCAAGCACTTCCCCCTGGATTCAGGCTAAGCAAGGTGATCCAGCCAGAGGAAAAGTTTCCCAAATGTCAGCCAAAGCACCAAGGACAGTCCCTTCTCCCATTCTCAGGCATCTCACAAATAAATCAAGCTACACAACTGTCACATATGCAGAGGGCCTAGACAGATACCATGCAGGCTCCCTGGTTGTTGGTTCAGACTCTGTTAATTCTCAAGAGCCAGGCTAACTGTTTCTGTGGGTTTTCCTGTTATGTCCTCAACTTACCCCCTCAGTTTCCAACAATGGGTTACCTCAATTAGGATTATTATTTTTTTTTAAGATTTGCTTACTAATTATGCATATAGTGTTCTGCCTGCATGTATCTTCGCAAGTGAGAAGAGGGTACCAGGTCTTATTATAGTTGGTTGTGAGCCACCATGTGGTTGCTGGGAATTGACCTCAGGACCTCTGGAAGAGCAGAGCTGAGCCATCTCTCCAGCCTCCAGGATTACTTTTTCTAGTTCTATCCATTTACCTTCAAATTTCCTAATGTCATTGTTTTTAACAGCTGAGTATTTCTCCACTGAGTAAATGTACCACATTTTCTTTATCCATTCTTCCATTAAGGGGCATCTAGATTGTTTCCAGATTATGGCTATTACAAATAATGCTGCTATGAACATAGTCGAGCAAATGTCCTTGTGGTATCATTGAGCATCCTTTGGGTATATGCCCAAGAGTGGTATTGCTGGGTCTTGAAGTATATTGATTCCCATTTTTCCAAGAAACTGCCACACTGATTATCAAAGTGGCTGTACAAGTTTGTACTCCCACCAGCAATGGGGCAGCTTCACCTTGCTCCATATCCTCTCCAGCATACAATGTCATTTATGTTTTTGATCTTAGCCATTCTGACAGGTGTAAGATGGAATCTCAGAGTCATTTCACTTTGTATTTTCCTGATGGCTAAGGAAGATGAACATTTATTTAAGTGTTTCTCTGCCACTTGAGTTTCTTCTGTTGAGAAGTATGTGTTTAGATCAGTACCCCATTTTTAAAATTGGATTATTTGGCTTTTTGACGTTTAGTTTCTTGGTTTTTTAAATATATATTTTAGAGATCAGTTATTTGTCCGTTGTGGGGTGAGGATGTCTTTTCATTCTGTTGCTAGACCTTCCTTCTTATAGAACCGAGGAACACCAGTGCAGGGGTGCTCACACCCACAGTGGACTTGGTCTTCCCACATCAATCACTAGTTAAGAAAACACCCTACAGGCTTGCCTACAGCCCAATCTTATGGAGGCATTTCTCAGTTGAGACTCCTTCCTGTCCAATTACCCTCACTGTCCACACCAAACTAGGTGGCGTATCTTATTCTTGGTCTCATGCTTAGCAGATGTTTTTCTTATTTCCAACAGTGATGTATTGAAAGATCCTATGTACAGTTATTGTCCTTTGCTTCTTGTGAAGGCCAGAGATTTTTTATGTCATTGGTAACTTTTCCTATTGGCTTTCCCTTATTACTTTGTAAAGAATCAACATACCTAGTGCTTGGAAGCAACATCATCAGCCATATTAGGGTGAAAATCAGTTATTAGAGAATGATTGCTCATTTAAAATACATCATTGTATATGGTCTAAGTAAAATGAAATTATTCTGCATGGTACTATAACGGTGGATGCACGCTATTGTGTATTTGTCAAATCTCATGGAGCGTTAAACATTAAGAGTAATCCTAAAGTAACCCTGGAATTTTATTTGTGCAAGTTTAACAAAATTGGCTCATTGTTTGCAACAACTAACCATCAGTGTTCATAGTGGAATCTTGTATGTGTTTTAGGAGAAAGAGTGTGAAGGGATGCATAGGAACTCCCTGAAGTTTCTTTTCATATGCTTGCTTTGAGCAAGTACTGTATTATTGATCTATATCCCCAGCCAAACTTACTGCTATTTTTGCAAACTTAATATACTATAAAAAGAAAATTAATTAAGACTATATTTAATCTATCAAAGAAAGTAAAATGATTCATAACTAAGAAGAGTAATAGACATTCTAAAGAAGTCTATATTAGTATATACATAAATGGGTACATTTCAAATAACATGCACATAAGCTTAACCACTCATCAGATATATAACTGTACACATAAAGACTATTGCCCATGTGTGCATATGTATTCAAAAATATATGAACTGTTGTACTAGCCAAGCATGTTCACTTATATTTTGAGCAATTACATGAAGTGTGGTTTTGAAGGAAGACACATCTGTCCTTCACATTCATAATCTTTTAAACTTTTCTCTATTCTAATGTGTAATTATCATTGTCATTATCAGAGATCTTTCAGGGGTTATTTATATTTCATTCTTCTCCCTACATGCAATGAGTTTCAGATACTTACACTGTCTAAAATAACTTTATGTCTTAAAACTCTCTCTTTGAAATGTTCCCAGGGGTGAATTCTTATTCTAGTATTCTGGAAATTTGGTATTTTCCCTTTGTTCAATTCCTTTCTTCCTTCTTAATTAAAAAAATTAAAGCAATGTATCTTAATTCACATTTTTATCACAGTGTTCTAGTCAATTTTTCATCCTTTGAAAAGGCAAAAGGTGGCCTGAGAGACAACTTACCTGGTAAGAGAGCAGAGTGCTCTTCTAGAGGACACAGGTTCAGTTTTCAGGACCCACATGGCAGCTCACACCCAACAGTAACTCCAGGTCCTAGAGAACCGATGTCTTCTTCTGATCTCCAATGTCCTAAAGAAAAGCATCTCCTAAAGGCTGTCTTTTCAGTGCATGGCCACCAGCCCGTGGCACCACCAGAGAATGATAGAATCTTTAGGATATGGGATGAAGTGAAGGAAAGCTAGGTTTCTGAGTGTCCTCTCCAAAGGGAGGCTGTAATCCAGGCCCTCCCCTTCCTTTTGTTTTGGGCTCACCAAGAGGTGAACAGCTTTGTTCCACATGTAACCTTCCGTGCCATTTGGTCAACTGCTACAGAGACAGACATGGCTAAGACCTTGAGACAAAATTAGCATTTACTCTGAGTAAGATGTTTGCCCTGGGTTTTGTTGTAGCAATGGAAATCGGAGTAACATATTAGTCAGAGGGAGGAACATATAAAGTGAAGAAGCAGGGGACAAAAAAATAGACAGACTCATACTTTGTGCCTAACAGAGAAATATTGGAGTGGTTTGTATCAGCGTGCACTGTGTATCAGGGAGCCAGGGTCTCTCACTTCCAGTCATTGGGGAAGTTGGCTTTAACGACATATTTCATTCCTCTGCAAATTGGTTTCAGTGGCTTTGTAAACACTTGCTGGGTTGTAATTGTTTGGTCTAGTGACTGACTTTGAAATGTTTCTCTTTCATTTTATGTTTTCCTTTATAATTATGTCACTGCAACAGTCAGTCTATTATGAAGCAAATATAAGAACAAGAAAGGGAGACCGGTACAAATTTAATTCTATGTGTGACTTTAAGACTTTTGATTATTCTTTGGAGACATTTGGAAAACAGAACTTGAGCTCAAAGTAGATTATTTTTTGTTTGTATTTTAGGTAAGGTATCCCACTTAAAAGAGCATGGCTTTAGCCGGGCGGTGGTGGCGCACGCCTTTAATCCCAGCACTCGGAGGCAGAGGCAGGCGGATCTCTGTGAGTTTGAGGCCAGCCTGGTCTACAAGAACTAGTTCTAGGACAGGAACCAAAAGCTATGGAGAAACCCTGTCTCGAAAATCAAAAAAAAAAAAAAAAAAAAAGAGCATGGCTTTAAAGTCTGCTTTATAGGCAACCAATAAGTGGTAATATTTCCCCCATGTGTACGTGGTGTGATTATGTGTATACATATCTGCAAGTATGAATGTGTATGCACATGTGAGGGTGCATGTAGAGACAAGAGGTTGACATGGGGTATCTTTTCAATGGCTCTCTATTTTATATATTGAGGTAGGGTTTCTCACTTGAACCTAGAACTCGTGATTCGATTTGTTAGGTCTAACCAGCCTGAGTGTCCCTTTGACTTGCTTCCAAGTGCTGTGATTATAGGACTCTCATACCTGTCTTTCATTTAAATGGATGCTGGGGTCAGAGCTCCGGCCCTCACTCTCCTGCAGGGAGTGCTTTCCCTACTCAGCCATCTCCCAGTCATGTATAATATTTTCAATTATAATTTTAATGACTATTTAATATTAAATCAAACAAAAACAATATGTGAAAATATTTGGCTGTAAACTAGAACTTTTAGTTTTTACATAATACTATAGTAAATGTTAATGAAAGTAGCCTTTTCCTTTTCAATTCCCTAGGATACACATTGATAACTGGAATTCCCTAGATTCAAGAAAAAAGAACATTTACTAGATCACAATATGCATAGACCAAATGACCTCCTGAAAATGCTGCTAATACATAACACCATTGCTATGTGCACTAGGTTTACTTGTAGAAGCATTAGCACTCACCATAGTTTCCTTGAAAAGATTCTTTTTGCATGAGATGGTATCTCATTGTTGTCACCCACATTTATATTATAACTATCAAGGTTGAATATGTCTTTTTGTGTTTCTTCCATGTTAGATATTTTCTCCTGTGAGTTAAATGGTCTTGCCTTCATTTATTTATCAGGTCCTTGAAACAGTTACTTCCTAAGAAGTACTTTTTACAATTCTTTTTTTTTTTTTTTTGGTTTTTCGAGACAGGGTTTCTCTGTGGTTTTGGAGCCTGTCCTGGAACTAGCTCTTGTAGACCAGGCTGGTCTCGAACTCACAGAGATCCACCTGCCTCTGCCTCCCGAGTGCTGGGATTAAAGGCGTGTGCCACCACCGCCCGGCACTTTTTACAATTCTTATAAATAAACTTTATATTTCATTTGAAAAGGTTTTTTTTCAAGTTTCCTACAACAAACTCACCATGAAATTGTAGAACAATTGTCATTTTTAAATGTTCTCAATCAACTGTTAAATTAAAAGAGATTTTTGTGAATCCTCTTCTGTGTCCAAGTGTTCATGTGCACTGTGTTTCACTGGGGTGTACACATTGCTTCATTATGATCCCATAGATACGGTGTGCAAGGAGCAGAATGAGAGGCATTATTTCACTATAGACACTGGCTCCTTTACATTCCACTCTTATATTATTAAAAAACAATGATTCCCATGGGGAAGGACTTCCATATACTTCATAAAAATTTGACAAAATTGTTAAAATGAATAGTCAAAGAAAATACTGTCATTTTTATATGTATATTATATTGAGTTTATATTTAAAGATAACACTATTTATGCAATAAATTAACTTTTTAAAAGAACTAGTACTTCCACTACTTAGCCTGTGCTTCTAATTTTTATAACATCATCTTTAAATGAATCATTTTCACATTTATGTTGAGAATTGAGAGGTAGTAGCTTCTAAGATAAGCTAGATTGATTTTCTAAGCAGATTCACCAGTGATACATGGCAAGATAATATTTAAGTAAGAGTTCTAAAGTGCTATTAGAAAAGTAAAATTAAAAGAAATAAGCACCTTGAGAAGATAGGATTATTGATCATATGGTCAAATTCATCATCTTTTCTACTGCCTTTTCTGAAAGTGGTATTTACACCTCTGCTTGGGCATTAATTAGCACCGTAGGCAGGCACTACTTTCAGAGGAACGCCAGTACAATCCTGTCAGAAAAGTGTTCTCTGCATTTGGCTAGACCTGGCCTTTATACGTTTCACTCACGAGTCCTACTTCTCCTCTAGAGGTTTTCAGAAAGTTTGCCTTGTCTAAATCTCAAGACAGTCAAACATCTGAGTATAGATCATCAGCAGAAAAGTACATTGTAAAGGGCACACAACAACTGTTAGCATGAAGCAGAGGCAGTGCTTTTTGGGAGGCTTCAGAGGAGGTGAAGCAGATAAGTTTAGGAGACCAGGGAAAAGGGTTGTGATAGATTTGAATGAATAGGTAAACTGCGAACAGAGGGAGTGAGGGACAGAAGCAAGTATGAACACTGGCTATGTTCTATCAGTTGATCCACAAGAGAAATGTGAACCCTTAGGAAGGTAGCCTTGGGCTGGTTTAAGCAAAGCCTTAAAAGGCTTGAGATGTAGGCTGGAGCAATATATCTGGAAAGGAGCTTTGCATAAGCTTGTTGAAAGTGGAACTAATGCAGAGATTGAAATGTTGAGAAACAGGAGGGGAGGGAGCAGTTAATGCTGTCTTACAGAAGAGTGTCTGGGAAAATGGAGAGTTTAAATAGGAACAAGGAGATGGATATGCACAACTAATTTAATGGTGGAGAGAGGAGAGAAGGAATATAAGGCTACGTTAAGGTTTTATTTTGTTTCCTGAGACAATGTTGATGGTGGAGACAGAAAGAGGAAAAGGAGTAATTTATTGCACTGGAAATAACAGCAACAGTAGTGGTGAGTTGCCTTTGATTAGGAATCCGAGTTTGTGTAGGTTATCAGCAAAATACATCTAAAAACTTAACCTTTGCTCTACTTGGCTTTTTGAAAGCTAGAATTAGACTTGAGCTATTTAGGAAACTACAAAATATCTATGTGAAAGACAATTGCAGGGTCTCGGAAGAGAAACTGAGATGGAAGACAGTAGAAAGATCTATGAATGTCAAGTTACGTCACCTGTTGCAGGAGAAGTCTAAGAAGTAAGCAGACACATACAAAACAAACACTAAACCTCTTGGGGCAAGATTTAAGTTCAGACAGATTAAGGAAAATTGCCCCAAATTAAAAGAGTTGATTTAAGAGTTGATTCAGAATTCATGGTGGGTTGAGAAGGTCTTGGGTAGGGAAGAACAAGGTCCTGGGCTTGTGACTTGATTATCTGTAAAGGAAGGATATCAATATACTTAATCCAGTTAGTTGGGAAGAAAAAGGGAATATGTGAAATAATTATCATATCTCCCGAAAGGTAGTAAGCTTCAGAAATACTTCTTAATATTAATGCTGTATGTTGGTATTAGCTTAGTGATAGGATCATCATAATATAACAATAGCATTTTAAATAATTCAAAATTAAAATCTCCAGCACTTTTCTTGTTAAAATCATAGCCTTTAAAAGCCATAATATTATGTGAACAAGGAGCATTGAACCAAAGATGCACCCATTGGGCTCCTATATCAACTGCCTTGTGTCTAGTTTGTGACCATGGTAATGTTTCTCTTTGCCTTTGGCTTCTTTATTATTTTTTAATTAAAGGGTTAGGAAGAATCCAATGAGGTCTAGAATAACATTTTATTTTTTTCTTTGTTTGCTGGGAATCTGCTGTTTATAACATTATGCCCCCAAACTTGCCAATCCCCTGCCTCGGCTTCACATGTGGGATTGTGGATATCACCACTACTCTAGAAACAAATGTAGTAAACTGGAAATATAGAGGTTATGCGATGGAGGAGAGAAGACTTGACTTTTTCATGGCACTTTTTTTTAAATCATTGTAACACAATGTCTCTCATATTGGGTGTGCACAGTGGAGTTGAAAATACAGTTGTTGTGTAAAGCTATCATTACAGGATTCTACAGTTCATTTGAGGCTAGTATTTCTTCATGAAATACTAAATACAAGCTTGTAACTGGTTACCAGATTATTCCGGTGTCTGAAATGCTCAATTGTCACCAGCCTAGTAGTTGGGCCATTTCCTTCATCACAACCCTGGGGAACTACATTTTTTAACTCATCAAAATATCTGTGTTTTTATTAACATATATTAGTTATACACAACAACGTGTAAATTTTCAAAATATATGCAATTTATTTTGGTCAGAGTAAACCACTGTTACCCTTTCTTATCCCCAGTCCCATTTTACTTAGCTTCCTTTCTCTCTGTAGCTAACTAGCCTTCTGTTTAGCCACAGGGAAGGAACATGTGATCTTGGAGATGTGTTCCAACCCATGGTCCTGTAAAAAGCTGAGCAAAACTTGTTGGATCATTAAAACTTTTAAAAATGGATCTTGCCCTAGTGGCACACTCTCACAACTCTTCAGGGGCCAGCAGCAGGTGGATGGAATGTTGAGGCCATAGCAAGAACTCATGTCAAACAAACAATAACAACTAAACATATCACAGCCACCATGACATGAACTTTTACAATTGGAAATACACAAGTTAAAATGTCACTTTAGTTTTATCCATTTAAAGGAATCCTAGTCGTATGAAAGACAGAAGTGTGACAATTTATGATTGGAAGTAGTCCTGTATGCCGTCTTCATACTAGCCTTCCTATGAACAAACATGCAAAGGTTAAGGAAGAGAAAACACATGACCAATGCTGTATCATAATCATTACTTACTGAAGTTAGTGTTTACTGAGAAACACCACATTATAGGCTCTTGTGACACAGTCACAGCGATGCAGGGACTCCTCACTACAGTTCACAAATAAACACAGGACTTGTACTTCTCTTTGTCAAGGCCTAGTGAATTTTGAGAACAAATTTGAAAATGTAAATATCCAAAGGAAAGTCAAAACTAACAAGCATCTCCCAAGGGCAGTAAAATATAGATTTGATTCTTGGAAGCAAATGATAAGAAAGGATACACAGAGGGTCTACTTACTGTATGTAAGCCTCTAAGAAATGTGGACGATTGACAGAGATGCCTGCACAGCATAGTTTGCCGCAGCTCTATTCATAGTGGCTGAGCTTTGCAACCAACCCAGGTGTCTGTCAGAGGAAGGATAAAGAATATGTAGTGTGTATACAAAATGAATGTTTTAGATATAAATAAGAGTGAGGTTATGTTCTTTACAGGAAAATGGATATAATTGAAGATAGTAATGTTTAGCCAATTAAAATAATAAGCCCAAAGGAAAAAAATGGCACATGTCTTCTCTTGTTTGTGTATATTGGTTTTTAATAAAGACACATCTTGGATGTGGGAGTAGACGCAATCCGCCTAGAGTAACAATTCTCAACTTGTAAGTTGTGATCTTTTTTGTAGGGGTCAAATGATGTTGTCAAAGGGTTGCCTAAGACCACTTGATAACACAGATGTTTACATTGCAGTTCATAATAACAGCAAAATTACAGTTACGATGTAGCAACAAAAATAATTTTATGATTGGGGGATCACCACAACACGAGGAACTGTATTAAAGGGTTCCAGCACCAGGAAAGTTGAGAACCACTGATCTAGAGGAAGGAAGACAACTGACCGATGGAGCAGGGAGATGTGCCAAGCAGGTGGGCAGCAAGGTGTGGTGGGGACAGCTCAAATTACATTGAGTGCATGAATATGGCCTATATAACCCAGAATAATAAAATAAAGTAACTGAAAAAGCAAAATAAGACAGATAGATTCAGAATATTTAACATGAAAATAAAATGGAAAATCCAGGCATCAATAGACCACACATACATAATGTAGATAAGCCTATTTGTTGCTTTCTACAGCTCAAATTTTTTTTGTGGGATCTGCCTTCACTGACTTCTTGTATGACTAAAACAGTAATAACAAGCACTTAAAAACTACTTGCAATCTAAATGCCCCTCGACTAAAGAATGGATAAGGAAAATGTGGTATGTCTACACAATGGAGTATTACACAGCAGAAAAAAATAATGACATCTTGAAATTTTAGGCAAATTGATGGAGCTAGAAAACATCATTTTGAGTGAGGTAACCCAGACCCAGAAAGACAATTATTATATGTACTCACTCATAAGTGGTTTTTAAACATAAAACAAAGAAAAACAGCCTACAAATCACAATTCCAGAGAACCTAGACAACAATGAGGACCCTAGGAGAGACATATAGAGATCTAATATACATGGAAAGTAGGAAAAGACAAGATCTCCTGAGTTCATTGGGAGCATGGGGACCTTGGGAGAGGGTTGAAGGGGTTGGGAGAGGTAGGGAGAGGAGCAGAGAAAAAAATGTAGAGCTCAATAAAAATAAAAAAAAACTACTTGCTATGTGTATGCCAGACTGCAGTGTTCAAATACATTTAGCTCATCTTCTGATCACAGCTTACATAGCAGAGTTTACAATTAAATTTTTCTTACCACTTTCAAACAGAGGAAACAGAGGTACATGGTAGTTAGATGGCTTATTTCTCCATAAATTGCTAATCGTTGAGATGATCTGACATAGCCTGGCTTCTCTGAGTGATATTATCTAAGGGTAAGTCCATAAATACACAAACACACTTGCAAATACTTGAAAATGTACAAATACATACACTAACATACGTACATTTCATGTGTTTTATTTTTTATATTTACTAGTGCTCCTTAGATGTTGTTCTAAATAAGCTTGCTAAAGGATTTCCTTTTAAGAAAATAGTTGCATAGTTCCCAATTGCATGATACACCATAATTTCTAATTTAGTTCCCTACTGATGAATGTTTAGATTGTTGCTGATCTTTTATATCTACAAAAACTCCTGTAACCGTACAGCTTTGTCACATGTATAAGAGTTTCTGGAAGGTAGCAATATTCTATATAAATGTTTGAGAATTGTGCATTTTCCTTATAAGCTAAAACACAGGGACTTAAAGTACTGCTCAGTGTTAGCACACATCTGGCAGGTACTTGATGCAGGCTTTAATCCCTAGAAAAGCAGAAAAAACAAACTCAAATAGAAGCAAAGTCCACTGAGTACTAAAGAATTAAGTACTAAAGAATTAAGGCATTTGTTCAAAGTCTCAGAAAGGGTAAATGGTAATACTAATAATCAATCCTGGCTATTCTGGGCTGAAAGAGGCATTTTCCACTAGGCTACAAACCTGATATTCATCATAAGTAATAATTATGCAATTGGTAATAAAATAATTACATAATTATGTAGTCTAGCTTTACTGTCTGATATGACTCTGTAGAAAAGTCCATGAATACACAAGCATACACATGAATGTCTGCAAATATATGAATGTATACATTACCATATACACATTATTTTATGTATTTCTAAACTATATAGCTGATAATTAAAAGATTTATTAGAGGCATGGGATCAATAAGTTCTGGCATGGGATCAACGGAATTAGACTCTGACGTTCCAGTTTGCATAATGTGTGAAATGACTTTGTGAGCAGGAATTCAGCTAGGAGAGCAGAAAGCCTGAGTTGCAAAGCCCTGAGACAATCACTACAGTTTCCACTGATGCTTGTCTTCATGGGGAAGAATAAGCTCACAAACTCTGGACATAAGAGGACCCAAGAGCTTGGTTCTCTGTATAAGACTTCTGTCTGACTTTCTAGTTTCTGTTGTCAAGCAGAAGAATAGATTAGGCACTTGCTTCATCTGCCTGATCAGTCAAAAATGTTCACTTGCTGACAAAGGATATGACATTGGACTGGAGTATGTTCTTATGGGTAAGACATGAAGACCACAAGTAATAAAAGCAGATTTTTGTTTGTTTGTTTTTCAAGATGAATTCTCTGACTGTCCTGGATCTCACTATAGACATGCACCATCAACTTTCTGGGAATATCCACTGAAACACCTTACTGAGCGAATGGGAGCCCACTAACTCTGGCCAGACAGGGAAGGACCCAGCATAGGACCAAACTAGGCCCTCGGAATGTGGGTGACAGTTGTCTGACTGGGGCAGATGCAGGGCCACTGGTGGTGGGACCAGGATTTATCCCTACAGCTTGTACTGGCTTTTTGAAACCCATTCTCTTTGGAGGGATACCTTGCTTAGCATAGATATAGTAGGAAGGGCCTTGGTCTGTCTTCAAAGAACTCAGATGAGTGGATGGGAGGTGGGGTTGGGGAGAAGGTGGAGGGAACAAGAGGAAGGGAGGGAGTGGAAACTGGGATTGGTATTAAAATAAAAAATATATTTTTTTAAAAAATTAAAATAATAAAGAAAGCAGAAATTAAGAAATAGGTTTGACTCAAACTAAAATAACCCAAATAGCAAAGGATACAACAGAGAAGAGAGATTTCAGGTGGATAAAAAGTGTTTCTGTTTATTTGCAAACAATGTGCAGATATAGGGCTAGTAATAATTCCAACTACTCAATAACAAGAAATCAATGCACCAATGCAGTACTGGAGATAACTTGCCATGTTGGCCATATCTGTGGTTCTCAAGATTTGCTACTGAGTAGTACTGTTGGTCATTTTTTTTCTTTAGCAGCCTGAATAACAACATTAGGATACTGTTAGATCTGTCACTAGAGAGGAGGCTCCCAGGATAGTTTCACCTTGATTCCTCCAAGGCATGTGTCTGAAGTATGCCATGTTCTCAGGTATAGGATCTTATATTCAAGTTTCAGGAGGCCACCAAAAGCAATGGCAACAACTTATATTATCTTAGTAATGTATTTGGCTTCCCTTAACAAGAACTTAATGTGAGGTTTTCCAAGTCTGTCGCTGGGAGTTTTGTGAATAATCCATGGTTTTTGGAGGGAAGCATTATGGCTTCAAATAGCATAGTTTGTATAAACATATATTCATATATTATTATCTACTTTTCAGCAAAAATATATACTGTGTTTCTTTGTGGATTTTTGAATTAGTGTTGTTTTTCTCTATGTTTTCACTATGTTGCCCTCAATCCTTCCTTCCAAGCTAATGTTCCCATCCCCCCCCGCATATCTCTCTTATTTTACTGACCACCTCTAATTTTACACTTTAAAAAAAAAGAATTCAAATAAACAAAACACATAGGAAAAGATGTTCAACATTAGTGATAATCAGAAAAATGCAATTTAAAGGCACAATAAGATATTACATTAACTTAGCATTAACTTGGAACTATTAGTTTATTAATGATGAAAAACAAAGGTGAAAGATACAGTGTTATGGATGATGTGAACCAAAGTAAATGCTTGTACACTGTTATAAGTATTGTGAGTTGTAGAAAACAGCATGCAATTTCCCCAAGGGGTAAAAATAGAGTAACTACAGGACATAGCAGTTCCACTGCTGGGATCTAGCCTGCAGAAATGAATTCTGTGCAAAGACATATCTGTACCCCCATATTTAGTGCAGTGCATTTTCAGTAGTCAAGAATGGAAACAACCAAAGTGCCCATCAAGAGACAATGGGATTTCAAAAGCAGAATTCACATATAGGAGAGAATACCATTAACCTTAAAAAGCTGTTCCTACTGTCACTTATCACATAGATGAAACCAGAGGACATTATGCTAAGTGAAATAAAGCAAGTCCAGAGAGCAGAAATACTGCATGGTCTCTCATATGGAACCTACGACAATTGAATACGCAAAGAACGCTGATTATCAGGCCTTGGAAAGAAATTAATGGGAAAGGAAAAGACATTAATCAATGACACACAGTTCATTTCACAGGAAGAATAAGTTGTGATCATGCATTGCATGTGCAGTGATTATATTTACTAACAACAAATTGTATATTTCAAAATAGATGAAAGAGTGGATTAAAAACGTTCTCACCATAACAGAAAGATAGTTCTTTGCGATGATGGATATAGCAATTAGCATGATTTGATTGTTTCACAATGTATTCATGGACTGAAGCATGACCTTGAATCCTATAAATATGTACAAGTATTATTTATCAATCAAAGATTAGACAAAAATTACCAAAGAGGAAAAGGAGTCTTTTCCTATATAATTGCCCCCCCCAGTTCTTCTGTCACCTACATTGGTATTGATAAGACAGAAACTAGTTTCGTAGCCACCTCCAGTCTGTGATGCGCTTGGCTCTGAAGTCATCTCTCACCCCACACTCTTTCCTCTCACCCCACACCTCCCTCACTGAAACTGTGTGACTGGAACTCATAGTAAGCTGTGGGTAGCCCCTTTACGCATTCTTGCTTTTAATGAATCTGATTTCCCCTGAGGATGCTGTCTCTTCAGAGGCCTTCTCAGCTATTGGTTATTTTTCTTCCATGATATTTTACCCCAAGGCATGGAGGTGGGAGGAGCGTTTTCTTTGCCCATCATGCCTCTTTCTACCCTTTGGCCTTCCCCCACTTCCCAAACATTTTTGACTTAGAACCCGACATCATCGCACCTTCCCTCATGCCTTCTGGGTACGGTTATCAGAACGCCCTCATCACTCTCCTCATTCCTAGCAGAAGAAACAAACTTCTTGTTTGTTGATAGAACTTGCAGTAGCACTCCAGCCCAAATCTTGTCCATTTCTGTGACCTTTGGTGATTTTTCTCCTGCCTTGTTTTTAATTTCTTTAAATTCTAGTGGCCTTATCTTCTACCCGCCTTCATCAATTATTCTCATGATGCATACCTTCAAACTACCAATGGTGCTGGTAGGTCTTACCTCAATTTGATGCAAAAACTAGAGTTATCTTAAAGGAAGGAAACTTAATTGAGAAAATGTGTCCATGAGATCCAACTGTAAAGCATTTTCTTAATTAGTTATTGATGGGGGAGGTCCTACCCCATTTTGGGCTATTCCATCCCTGGGCTTGTGATCCTAGGTTCTATAAGAGAGCAGACTAAGCAAGTCATGAAAAACAAGTCAGTAAGTAGCACCCCTACATGGCCTCCGCATCAGCTCCTGTCTCAAGCAACCTGACCTGTTTGAGTTCCTGTCCTTACTTCCTTCAGTGATGAACAGTGTTGAACAGTGCTGTAAAAATGCAAGCACTTTTTGGTCATTGTCTTCCATCACAGCAATAGAAACCCTAGTTAAGTAAGTGACATCTATTACCTTTTTTACTCTCAATGTCGATCAGGAATTCTTTTCAGATTTTAGTTCTTATCTTTATGCCTTCCTTCTTCTCACACCGAACCTCATTGATTCATTGGTACCCTATAATTCATTGATCCTGCCATGCTTTGTACCAGCTTCTTCTTCAACTCAGTTCTGTGATTTCTTTTTCTGCCCAGAGTAACAACTGAAATTGATGATTATAACCATTTTTAAAATTCCCTTGGACTCCTTGCCACACCCCTTTTTTGTGTGACTTACTGACCAACTCCTAGTCCAATTATAAGTAAAAACACTTTTTCCCTTTGTTTTTATCTCCATAATTAGATGGGGTAAAAAAAAAGTTATAGAACATGGAGAACTGACTTGACTTTTAAAGCCAGGGTTATGCCATCAAATCTGGCACTAGTCTTACTTTCTAGCAATACTGCTACAGTGTTGCCTCTACTTCTTGAGGTTAAGTTATTTCTTTATTTCCTTTATTCATTAAGCCTCTATGACACCATTAATCATTCTGCTCTAGATAGTGAAGTTCCTTATTCACTGAGTAAGTAGCAGCAAACATAACACTTTATCCACTTTTCATCACCTGGGTTACTACACTGAGCCTTCGACTCATCACTACCAACTGCATGTTCTCCATCTAATGCCGTCTCTTCTACCAGAGTACAAGAGTTCTTACCTTCTCAATGAGTCCCTCCCGGAGAGACTTTGTTGGCATTTCTCTCCTTCCGGCAATCTTTGTTCTCTTTCTATTGTTAACTTTTTCTGTATCACTTGCCATTATCTCATAGGGAAAGCATTCTAATTGTACTCATTTTTAAATTAATAATGAAGACATATGTTTTCAATGTAGCATTTGATGTGCGATGATCAAAACATCAAAATATGGTCTTGAAATTAGACAGCCTACTGCACATCTAGGTTATGTGATAGGACCTATAGCTTCTAGGCATGAACAGAAAGATTGTGCTATTATATCAAGTAATGTAGGTAGTTAAAATACAACGGTGAAGTTTGAGCATCTAATCACAAGAAAGGGAGAGTAAAATAGAATATTTTCATAGGCAATGACCATGAATGGAACTTACAAGACAGAAAGTTACTCCCGTGAGTTAGTGATGAATAATGACTGAATGTAAAGTTCTGAGATATTGGTATGTATGTATATAAATTTTATAAATAGTGTAAATGTATTCTATACTTCATCTGTGTGAAAACACTTTTTCTTTTCAATAATCATTTAATTTAGTTTGATAAAAATTATTTTAGAAAGTTTAATTTTCAGCTTTTAAGTCCTTTAAAAATAACTCAGTATTAGATAGCTGTACAAAATTTTTTCTTTCCTTCTATTTTTAACTCTGTTTTTTTTTTTTTTTTTTTTTTAAACATGGTTTCCAACTGTTAAAGTACTTTTACTGGGGCTGGGGCAGTGACTTAGTTGGTAAAGTGCCTGTCACACAAACATGAAGTCCTCACTTCAGATCCCTGGTATTCATATACAAAAGTAGGTATGGCTGCACATTTCTGCAACCCTAGCACTGGCGAGGAAGAGACAGGCAAATCCTCAGAAATAATTGGCCAGCAAGTCTAGCGATTGTCCGTTTGTGGGATTTGTGAGATATTCTTTCCTATCTCAAAAGTAAGGGAGAAAGCCTTAGTGGAAGACGGCTATTAATCTCTACAGATGAATGTGTATGCACGTGCATATTTATATGCTACACATGCACACCAAATAATTTTACTTTTGAACTTTTTATTAAACACAAAGACAGCCATGCACATTTCCCTATACTGGGTCTGAAGCCTCAATATCACTGTCTTCTATGTCCACATCATGTCCCTGTTCAGGGAAGTCACACACACAGAGCTGTCACCTACGACAGCAGTATGCTCTGATGATGTGTCCAAGGCTCTTGTGCAGGGAGAGTGACTCCTGAACAATTTGTCTATGCTTGGTTTTTTCTATTTTGTTCATAGATTTCTTTGTGAGCAGATAGTATAGCACCACTATCATTTTCTATCAATGAAAATTTTCTTCATTAGAAAATCTGAAATCATTCAGATTTCGCTAAGGGCTTATTGAGGTTTAAAAAAGCTTCTACTAAGTCTTTCACTGTGAATTCCCTTCAGAGTTTTTATGTTCTTTATCAGAAGACAAGAAAAGCTCTCTTAACTCTGTTCCTTCATTACATGCTCTCTCCACAAAAGGGTTTTCAACTCTATTATCATCTTAAGGATCCACTGCTCTATTTGTGGCTTGTTGAATGAAGGACTCTTGCACAGCTTGTGGTTGTATTTATTGCCATTGGCACCTCTCTTTCCCTCACTGTAATGAGAACTGTACAAAAACCCTAGACTTCTATTCATTAATATACGTTTAGTGCATAGAAAGGTTCTTAAAATATGATACCCACCTAGTAACTATTACTGAATGAAAAAAAGGAAAGAGTAAGCTATATTTGAGTCAGTGAGTTTGAGGCAACTATGGACAAACACCTGGGATTTTCCAGTAGGAAACTAGGAAGTGATCTTGGTGTAATATATAGACTTCGGATTTATTTACACAAAGTTGAACACAATAAATTAAGATGTAGAAAAGAGTTTAGTGAGACCACACACACTCATTCAAATTTTCTGTGGAAGGATGAAGATGTTTGTGGTTTGAACAAGAGCTCTATTATTCTTATTATAGCATTCATGGCATTACATATGAATAATTTCAGTTGGATACTATTTGTTTTTTTTAATTTTTATTCTTTTTTAATTAAAATTTCCACCTGTCCCCGTTCCCCATTTCCCACCCCCCTCCCAAATACTGCCCCTCCCCCCACTCCCCTTTCCCTATCCCCACTCCTCTTCTCCTCCCCCCATTCTATTCCCCCTCCCTCTCGATACTGAAAAGCAGTACAAATTCCCTGCCCTGCGGGAAGACCAAGGTCCTCCCACTTCTATCTAGGTCCAGGAAGGTGAGCGTCCAAACAGGCTAAGCTCCCACAAAGCCAGTTCATGTATGAGGATCGAAACCTAGTGCCATTGTCCTTGGCTTCTCATCAGCTTTCATTGTCCGCCATGTTCAGAGAGTCCAGTTTCAACCCATGCTTATTCAGTCCCAGTCCAGCTGGCCTTGGTGGGCTCCCAATAAATCAGTTCCACTGTCACAGTGGGTGGGTGCACCCCTCGTGGTCCTGACTTCCTTGCTCATGTTCTCCCTCCTTCTGCTCCTCATTTGGACCTTAAGAGCTCAGACCGTTGCTCCAAATGAATACTATTTTATTGAAAAAATTAACAAGGTCAACAAACATCTAAGCAAAGTCAACTAAAAGAAGAAAAAAGAGGAAGAAAATTCATACAATTAGAGATGAAAATGGAGACATTACAACAGACAAAGAAAAATCGGAGAATCATCAAAACATAGTTTTAATATTTATATTCTTCCAAACTAAAGTCAATGAATATATATATATATATACACATACATAAGACTAGCTCATGCTGAAAAAATAACTTAATTTATAATAAGTAAATTATGCATATAAGAATAAATCATTTTAATTTTTAATTAAATAAACCCATATCATCCAATGAGATATAAATAGTAGTTAAAAATTTCCTAATTAAAAATCACCCAAGACCAAATGAATTTTCCCACAGAAAGCTATTAGTTAAAAACTAATGCCAATACAACTTAAATTATTCAGTACAGTAAAAAATGAAGGACCATTTTCAAACTTTTTTTATGAAGCTAGTATTGTATTAACATGATATCCAAACCAGATAAAGACAAATAAAACAATACAACAATAACAATAACAGCAATCCTAGAAAATAATAGGCTAATATCTCTGCTCAAAATTCTCAGTAAATATTTTCAGACTGATTTCAAGACCACATCTGAAAGATTTTTCACCAAGACCAAGTAGGTTTCATCCCAGATATGCAAGAATGGTTCAATGCATGTAAATCAATAAATATGATTCACCATACAAATAGTCTCAAAAACAGATATCACACGACCATTTCATAGATTTAGAAATGACTTTGACAAAATCCAACATCCTTTCATGATATGGGTAACCTGCTTTAACATGATAAAGACAATTTCAACAAGTTCCCAACACAGCATCATTCTAAATGGAAAGAAACACAAAGAATTTCCACTAAAATCAGGAATAAGACAAAGATGTCAACTTTTCCCTCTGCTGTTCAATATAGTACTTGAAGTCAGCTTGAGTGAAGGAGAGAAAAGAATACAAAGAAGAAAGAATGTCAAAATATCTTTATTTTCAGATGATATGATTCTATACATAAAATACAAAAGTTACGTGCATGTGGTGACCTACCTGCAATCTCAGCTTATGAGGACCAAGACAGGCAAGGTTTTAAGCAAGCTAGTTAATCAGTCTGGCTGTAACAGAGAACTCCAGGTTCAGTAAAAAAAAAAAAAAAAAAAAAAATTCCTCAACATATAAAGTGGGAAGTGATTAAGGAAGACATATTACACCAACCTTGACCCTTCACATCCACATGCACACATGTGTGCATGCAACTCTCACATGCACCCACACATGTGAACATGCAAACACGCATGAAACATACCAGACACATACACATGCAAAAAAGAAGCAAGTATTTGCTTATCTAAGATGTTTTATCCTTATGCATGTATGTGTATTTGCATAAATAGAAAATAATCATATACAATTATATATAGCTATATATGTCTATATATTTGTATTTATAGGTATTCCGCTGATTTTTTTGCCAACTCAATCTAGTGATATTTTGGTGAAAGATTTCAATCAAATCAGTGGTACTGTTTTGCTTAGCCTATCGTTCATTTTTTTTAATATTTTTTATTACTTTATAAAATACCAATCAAAATTCCCACTTCCTCCCCTTCTCCCACTTCCCTCTACACCATCCCTCCCACCCCCTCCAGTCCTAAAAGAGGGCAAGGCACCCTGCCCTGTGGGAAGTTCAAGGCCCTTCCCCCTACATCCAGGCTTAGGAAGGTATGCATCCAAAGGAAATAGGATCCCAAACCTATGGTTCATTTTTAAAGACCACTTTAAAAATATTTTTTATAGTTTGCCTGACACTTACTAGACATTCGTGTTGTCTTGGGAGTGTTTCATATCTCATATGATCATCTTATATATCTCAGTAAGGGATTCCATGATAGTCATTTAGATGACAATTCTAACTAAACTAGTCACATCTAGCCACAGCCTAAGCAGTCATTGCTGTTCCCTTCTGTATCTTTAGGTCAGATGAACCTTTGGGGTTCTTTGCTCTGGTTACATTTTGAATGCCTGAATCTGTATTATCATCTTATCACTCTTGATATTCCAGGTGTTTCCCAGACCTTGCCATTATTTACTCCTTGTTTTGATCACACACAACCTCATGTTAGGGTATGGAAGACAATGCTCACGAGAATATTTCAGGGCACATTTTAAGGTTTTAAAACTGTAGTTGCTCTAAATACTCTAACGTCAGAAAGTAATTTTACCTTTCCAAATTCAATATAGATATTTGCCTGTAAAGATACATCCTCAAGTTTTAGATTTTGAATAACCTGATTACTAATGAAACATCTGATAAACTGCTAATTCTTTGTAATCTAGTTTGTTACCTTTTTCCTTAACAAAACACATGGAAACCCAACAGTTTGGGATTAAGAATGATAGAAATCAAATTTGCTTCACCTGTAGGAGCTGAGGCTGCTTGGTGATAACCTCAAAAAAAATGAAGCAGAAGTTTAATTAGTATTATTGAAAACTTTGCCATTTGATGTTAAGAAATGTAAATATCAGTGAGTTAAATAAATTGAGATACTTAAAGCAAATGAAGTGACGAGATGTTTTGTTTTTTATGTGTTAATAAAGCTAGAACAAAGGCCTTTTAGCAAAATCTTATTAAAACTTTAGCATAAGTACAAATAACTTAGACATATTTAAATTGGAAATTATGATTTAAAATCTGGGGTGGATCTGGGAGTCTGCAAACTTTCGGTGGTGCATGTACTGTGAGCAGAAAGGATTTAGGGAATAAATAAGGAAATTTCCTTTAGCTTCTCTGTTTTTTGCTGTCATCTTACTTAATCAAGTTACTTCATTATTTAACAGCAAATGCCGTGTTTCTTTAGAAATAAATCACTCATTGCAGTGAGGTTATTGCCACATGCAGTGCCGCATTATTAAGGATAATTTTTCAGTTATGTAACTTGCCTCATCCTTTTTGCATGAGTGTAAATAATCTAAATAAATAATCTAAAGTAGATTATCATCTTTATACATTGGTTTCATCAATGTTTCAGAAGAAAAAAAAGCTTAATTTCTTTTGTAAGAAATGGAAGTGACATTGTGCTTTTGTTGAGTCTATCAAAATTCGCTGCTAAAAACATAAGTATATATACCAATGTTACATATAATCAGTCTTTTTGGTGGGATATCAGTGGGCCATGATAAGAACAAATAAAAAGGAATCAAAATAGAAAATATTTACTCTAACTAAGACATTAGTGATTTGCATTATAGTTAATCAGAATCATCACTTCCTGCCATTAATTGTTTGATATGAAACTGAAGATTCCATGGAAATTTTACAGTCCCATGAGAATCCTCAAACACTGCTTACTGTTGTTCCACCTAGATGGAGAGAAATACTCCATTACCCAATACAACACCTACACAACTCTCATCGGACGTGGAGAAGTCAAGCTTGTGCCTGCATAGAGCCTTCACTCCTGTGTTCTGGCATCTTTAGTACAGGAAGGTACTCTGCATGTTACCAAAAGAGAAACACAAACACCAGGTCAGCTGCAAACGCTTTGAGCTAAAATGGTGTTCTGCCTGCAAGATATATGAGGGCAAAGGTGACTCAAAATTGTAGGAATAGTCAACCAATTTATGATTTGATTTAAAGCCCAGTCCACAAGATGGAATCCATATTCAACATTTCTTGGGTGAGTAAGAGTCAGAGTCTAGACAGCCCATGGAACTAGGGTAAAGCCAAACACTACCAGTATAAAAAAAGCTGTATCAATTAAATGACTCCTGATGATATTTAGTTCTGCTCATAGATCTATACCTTGTTCAACCATTATCAGAGGAGCTTTCTTCTGTAGCAGATGGAAACAAATACCGAAACTCAAAGATAGACATAATGCAGAGAGTGAGAGACCTTGGAACATTCAGCCCTAAATGGAATGTCTTCATCAAACCCCTCCTCTCAAAGCTTAGGGAACCCTTCCCAAGTGGAGGCAGAAAGAGTATAAAAGACAGAGTGGGTGGAAGACACCAAGGAAACAATGCCCCCTATATGATCAAAGCTCATATGAACTCACAAGAGACTTAGGCAATATGCACAGCATGGTTCTGCACCGTGTTCTCTGTGTTCTTATATGTTATGGCTTCTAGTTTGGTGTTTTTTATGAGATTCTTGAGTGTGCAAAAAAGTGGGTATATGATTTTTTCTCTTAGACACTTTTCCTTCTGTTTATCTTGTCCAACTTTAATGTGCTAGCTTTTGTTTTATCTTAGTATATTTTATTTTGTTACATTTTATTATTATCCCTTAGAGTCTATTTTCTAATGAGAGACAGAAAGGAAGTGGATCTGAATGGGAGGGGATGTGGAGAAGTACAGGGAGGAATAGGGGGAGGGGCAACTATAATCAGGATATTATGTGAGAAGAAAATCTATTTTCAATAAAAGGAAAAGGCGAGTTTTTTTTAAAAAATTACAGTATAATACTCTTGCATCATACTTAAGAGTATTGTCTCTGCTTATTTATTTATTCAACGTTCTTTTTATTTATTCTTTGTGTTTTTCACATCTTGCATCTCCATTACATTCATTTCCCTGTCCCTTTTTATCTACCCTCTACCCTTGCAACACTCACCAAATAAAATAAAATTTAAGAGAATAAGAAGAAGATAAAAAAGAAAAGAAAACTTAATCTCATCAAGGAAGTTACAGTGTGGCACACGGAGTCATGCAGTAAGCCCTTTTATTCATACATCGTTACTTGACAGTGATCATTGCAAAGAGTCATTGGTCTGACTCAAGACCTCTGGCTTCTGCTACACTGTTGATGTTGGGTCCTCAGTGTATTCCTTTTGTTTATCTAACTGTTGCCCCATGGCATGAAAATCCTGTATTTTGGGTCTGCAGGACCACTCACTTCACATGCTCCAGCAGATCACAGATGAATGGATATTGGGGTGGCCAGCTGATAACTCTGGTTCTGGGCTTGTGTACTTGCAGGATTGGTCAGCCTGGAGCTCTCCCTTGCCCTCACCACCAGGGTGAGCTTCAGCTGATGAGGGGTAAGACCAGCTATCCCATTCTTATGACCACGGGCCAGCTCTCCCACCTGCTTCAGGCATTGATGAACAGTGGCACAGGGAGGGTGTTTCTCCTCTGTCCTTGCTACCATATGACAGATGAGGGATGAGACCAGGTCTCCCATGTTCACGTTCTGTGGCGGTAAACCCACTCCCTTACCAGTAGGGTCAGTTCTACTATCTTTCACACGTGAGGTACATGGTCCACTTTCCCGAGTGCTGCAGCTGGCAAGGGGGAGGGTCAGTTCCGCCACCCACCACAGGTGGCAGTGGTAAGGAAGGAAGGGCATCTTTCCCTCACCCTCACCACTACATGGCAGATGAGGGGTGTGTGGCCAGCAATTCCACTCTCACATGCTCAGGGATATCTCGGCCATGCCTCTGCCAACACTATCAGCTCTACTGTGCTGTCCAGGCAAGGAACAGGGTCCACTTTCCTGTGTGCTACAGCTGGTAAGGGGTGCTTCTGATTGTTAATGTTTTTCATTCAATATGTTTTAATCACAATCCTTTAACCTCCCCAGCACCTCCCATATCCTCCCACTTCCCTACCCACAAAGCTTTATATTATTTATCTTGTCTCAAAAGCATAAAGCAAAAATGAAAGTCAAAACAAATGAGCAAACAACAGCCAAAACAAAAACCAATAAAACAACGAATACCAAATCAAACAAAGCCAGACAGCATATAAAAAACGTGGAGTATATTTTGCTTTGATCAGATACTCCTGGGCATGGGGCCTACCCTGGAGTGAGGCTGATATATCCAGGCACATGTTATTGGAAAAAACTGTCTTTCCTTTCCCATCAGGTACTCATTGCAAATAGCTTCTTGGTTAGGAAAAGGACTTTGTGTCCACTTCCCCTTCTCTCAAAGTCTCTAAACTTGTTCGTATTAGATTTTTCTTTTCTCTGTAGAATTTCAACTTTAATCTGTATTTACTCATCTGTTACAAATTGCAAGCCAAGGTACTGACTCAAGAAATTCCTGGTTCTCTTCATCTGGTGATGGATTGAGACAGAGACAGAGACCCAATTTGGAGCAACGGTCTGAGCTCTTAAAGTCCAAATGAGGAACAGAAGGAGGGAGAACATGAGCAAGGAAATCAGGACCACGAGGGGTGCACCCACCCACTGTGACAGTGGAACTGATCTATTGGGAGCCCACCAAGGCCAGCTGGACTGGGACTGAATAAGCATGGGTTGAAACTGGACTCTCTGAACATGGCGGACAATGAAGGCTGATGAGAAGCCAAGGACAATGGCACTAGGTTTCGATCCTAATACATGAACTGGCTTTGTGGGAGCTTAGCCAGTTTGGACGCTCACCTTCCTGGACCTAGATAGAAGTGGGAGGACCTTGGTTTTTCCGCAGGGCAGGGAATTTGGACTGCTCTTCAGCATCGAGAGGGAGGGGGAATGGAGTGGGGGGAGGAGAAGAGGAGTGGGGATAGGGGGAGGGGAGTGGGGGGAGGGGGCAATATGTGGGAGGAGGGGAGGGAAATGGGAAATGGGGAGCAGGTGGAAATTTTAATTAAAAAAGAATAAAAATAAATTTAAAAAAAAGAAAAAGAAACGCGAGTGATTTCAGGATTTGAATGATCACTGAAACTCCTCCAGATACTGTCTTGTGAAAAAAAAAAAAAAAAGAAATGCCTGGTTCTGACCATGGAGATATAGGAGGGTGTGATTTGAGCTTACGTTTCAGAAGGACATGGATGTACAGTGAAGCGTTATAGATCTGAACACTGGTCAGACCCACGTAACTTTTATTTTCTCATGGGAATGTCTTGTTTAATGGAGATAAACTATGCTATAAGACATCAATGACTTGAATAAGAAGAAAAAGAATAGATTGTGAAGCCGGCAATACCTGTGATGAGCTGGAATGAAAACCCAGGGTAATGTGTGTCAGCAAGAAAAGCAGTAGGGACTATGCCAGATTGCAAATAAAATACACAAACAAGTTGTGCTTCAAACATTAGGTAAGGGAACTAAGGATAAATACTAGAAAACCTAGGAAAAATGTTCTGCTTATAATTCTTTAAAGCTGTAAGTACAGAGTTGTTCACAAACATTCGTAGATCCCATAGCGTTTTCTCAGAGGTATCAGAGAAAAAGAAATCATGGACTCCTTTTTTTTCCTCTCCAAGATAATAGGGAGCACAGAGACATGGTGAATGTGTAACTTAAATATTTAAGAGAGTATAACACATTTACACCATTTTTGCCTTTTCTTTCTTCCCCGCAAATCTTCTCTTACTCCTCCTGCCTTTTCAAATTCATAACCTCTTCTTTTCTTTTTGTGACCTGTAAACATATATATATATACATACATATATATATATATATATATGTTCCTAAATATAACCTGCTTAGTCTGTTTAATGCTACTTGCATGTATGTTACATACATACCCATATACATACATATAAATAATTTAATATGTACTTCTTTGGCTATGTAGTGGCATAAAATATGATAGTAATAGTGGGTTATTTCAATCTTATCTCTATATAATTCTGAACTCACTAAAGTATTCTAGGCATCTCTTGATAAAATGTCTTATGGGACAGGAACTAAGTCACTCCATTGATGGTAAAACTCTAACAATGAGCATTCATGATGGTCTAATGCTAGTTTAAAATAGTGAAATACCGAAACACTGAGTGCAGTTTTATCTTTAGTGCAAAGCATGCCCCAGCAGAGAAAATAATAATCCAATGCAAACTGAGTATGATTCTGTAACTGTAATGGCAGGTTTAAGTCATTTCCTATTATATTTTAGACATTACTAACTTGAGGAGTCTAATATAGCTAAAATTGTAAGCATAATATGAGAAACTAGATCAGCATTTACATCATAATTCACAAATCGTCATTATTTGCATTTTGTTGCATTGGCATTTTTTTTTGCAATTCTAAAAATTCACCACTTAATTCATCTACTATTAAATACAAATTTTTACATATACAATATAATTTTCAGAGAGCAAACATCTTCAAATATAACCCGAGAAATACAACTGGACTTTGTGAAAATTTCCTGAAACATATGTATTATATTAAACAAGGAATACATGTAAATCTTAGTTCTGTGTGAGCCAAGCTGAGGATAGATCTTAATTATAGCAACTTCGCTCTATCAACAAATATTGTTCTAGTACAAGCTGTCATTATTTCTAGCCAGAAGTATGAAAGTAATTCCATAGCTTTCTTCAACCTTTCAATATTGGATTTCCAGAATCCATTGTTTTTAAGTCCTGTTAGGGATGTTTTAATGTTAGAAAAAGATTGTACAACTTTTATTAAAAATAATTCAATAATTTTTTAACCACATCACACACAGGACATTGTGTACTTATTTTCTTTTTCCCCTTCCCCATTTTTATTAAACATAATTCTTTTCTCATGCCACATAATCTGAATTTTTCTCCTCCCTCTATTCTTCCTCCCTACTTCCTCTTCTATTCAGATTCTGTTTCTTTCATTTGAAAAGAATAGGCTTTTAAGGTATAACAACAAATCATAACAAAATAAAATATAATCACATAAAATAAAATAAACATCATATTGAATTTGGACAAACCATGCCACCAGAAAAATAGAAGAGGCTAGGAGAAGGTACAAGAATCAGAAACCTTTTTCTTTTGTTCACGTATTCAGTGAATCTATAAAATGATTAAACTGAAAACTATAGTTTTAATGAAGAAGACCTAGTATAGACTCATGTAGGCACTGTGCTGATCCAGTCTCTGTGAGTTCCTAAGATCTTTGCTTACTCGTTTTAGAGGGACCAGTTATCCTTGTAGTCTCTGTGCCCTCTGTCTCCGCAATGCCTTCTGCTCTTCCATGGGGCTTCCTGAGCTCTGAGGGTAGGGATTTGATGGAGAAATCTCCTTTAGAACTGTGAGTTCCAGATCTTCTCTCTCTGCATATTATCTGACTGAGGGCCTCTATTTTGTGATCATCTGCTGAAGGAGGAAACCTCTCTGATGATGGCCGAAAAAAGCAGCAATCTATGAGTCTGGCAGAATATCATAAGGGGTCATTTATTATTATTATTATCGTTCTTATTGCTGTTGTTATCTTTTACTTTTTCCACTCTTTTTTTTAATTGATTTTTGTTGAGCTCTACATTTTTCTTTGCTCCCCTCCATGCCTCTCCCCTCCCCTTCAACCCTCTCCCAAATTTCCTATGCTCCCAATTTACTCAGAATATCTTGTCTTTTCTACTACCCATGTATGTCTCTCTTAGGGTTCCCATTTTTGTATAGGTTCCCTGGGATTGTGATTTTGTGGCCTGCTTTTCTTTGTTTTATGTTTAAAAACCACTTATGAGTGAGAGTACATGTGATAATTGTCTTTCTGGGTCTGGGTTTCCCCAGTCAAAATGATGTTTTCTAGTTCCATCCATTTTCCTGCAAAATTCAAGATTTTGTTATTTTTTTCTGCTGTGTAGTACTCCATTGTGTAAATGTACCTCATTTTCCTTATCCATTCTTTGGTTGAAGGGCATTTAGGTTGTTTCCACGTTCTGGCTATGACAAACAATGCTGCTATGAACATAGTTGAGCACATGTCCTTGAGGCACAATTGAGTATCCTTTGGATATATACCCAAAAAGAGATATTACTGGGTATTGAGAAAGGTTGTTTCCTGATTTTCTGAGAAATTACCACACTGGCATTCAAAGGGGCTGTACCAGTTTGCATTCCTACTAGCAACCCCACAACCTCTCCATCATAAGTTGTCATCAGTGTTTTTGATTTTGGCCATTCTTACAGGTGTAAGATGGAATCTCAGAGTTGTTTTGATTTGCATTTCTCTGATGACTAGGGATGTCAAACATTTCCTTAAGTATCTTTCAGCCATTTTAGATTCTTTTGTTGAGAGTTCTCTGTTTAGGTCTATACTCCATTCTTTATTGGATTATTTGTTCTTTTGATGACCAATTTTTTGAGTTTTTTGTATACTTTGGAGATCAGAGTTCTGTCTGATGTGGGGTTGGTGAAGATCTTTTCCTATTCTGTAGGGTCTCTTTTTGTCTTGTTGATGTTGTCCTTTGCTTTACAGAACCTTTTCAGTTTTAGGTCCCATTTATTAATTGTTTCTCTCAGTGTCTTGCTACTGGGGTTATATTTAGGAAGTGATCTGTGCCAATGTGTTCAAGTGTACTTTCCACTTTCTCTTCTATAAGGTTCAGTGTGGCTAGCTTTAAGTTGAGGTCTTTTATCCATTTGAACTTGAGTTTTGTACATTGTGATAGATATGGGTCTATTTTCATTCTTCTACATGTTAATATTCAGTTATGACAGCACCATATTCTTTCTTTTTTCCATTTGATACTTTTTGCTTCTTTGTCAAAAATCAGGTGTTCAAAGTGTGCGGATTAATATCTGGGTCCTCTGTTCACTTCCATTGGTCCTCCTGTCTGTTTTTATGCCAATACCAGGCTGTTTTCAGTACTGTGGCTCTGTAGTAGAGTTTGAAGTCAGGGAATGTGATGCTTCCAGAAGTTCTTTTATTGTACAGGATTGTTTTGGCTATCCTGGGTTTTTTGCTTTTCCATATGAAGTTGAGTACCATTCTTTCCAGGTCTGTGAAGAATTTTGCTGGGATTTTAATGGGTGTTGCATTGAATCTGTAGATTGCTTTGGGTAAGATTGCCATTTTTACTATGTTAATTCTACCTGCCCAAGAGCATGGGAGATCTTTCCACTTTTTGGTGTCTTCTTCAATTTTTTATTCAAAGATTTAAAGTTCTTGTCATACATGTCTTCTATTTATTTGGTTTGAATTACTTTGAGATTTTTTATGCTATTTGTGGCTATTGTGAAGGGTGATGTTTCTCTGGCTTCTTTCTTGGGCCTTTTATCATCTGTGTACAGGAGCGTTACTGATTTTTTTTTTTTTTGAGTTAATCTTGTATCCTGCTATATTGCTGAAAGTGTTTATGAGTTGTAAAGGTTCCTTGGTAGAATTATTGGGGTTGCTTATGTAAACTACCATATCATCAGCAAATAGTGAAAATTGGATGTCTTCTTTTCCAATTTGTATCCCCTTTATCTCCTATTGGTAGCTAGTACCTCAAGAACTATACTGAATAGATATGGAGAGAGTAGAAAACTTTCTTTTGTTCTCAATTTCAGTGGAATCACTGGGAGTTTCTCTACATTTAGTTTGACGTTGGCTGTTGGCTTGTATATTGCCTTTATTATGTTTAGGTATGTTCTTGTATCCATACTTTCTCCAATACCTTTATCATGAAGCGATGTATTTTTTCAAAATCTTTTTTTGGCCTCTAATGAGATGATTATGTGGATTTTTAGAGTTTTCTGTTTAGATCTGTACCTCAAGTTTTAATTGGGTTAGTTGTTTTTTTTTTATACAAAAGTTCTTGAATTCTTTATATGTTTTGGGTATTAGTCCATTTCCTATTGCATACTGAGTTGTTAACAATCTTTTTCTATTCAGCAGGCTGCCATTTTTTCATATTGATGGTATCCTTTGCCTTACAGAATCTTTCAGTTTCATGAGCTCCCATTTATTCTCTGTCTTACTGCCTGTCCTATCAATGTTCTGTTCATAGAACTGTCTCCTATGCATATGCATTCAAGGCTAGTCCTCACTTGTCTTCTAAAAGCTTTGGGGTATCTGCTTTATTGTTGAGGTCTTTGATCCATTTGGAGTTGAGTTTTGGGCAGGGTAACACATATGGTTCTATTTGGATTCTTCTACATACAGTCATCCAGTTTAAACAGTACCATTTGTTTAAGATGCTGTCTGTTTTTCCATTATGCCTTTCTGGCTTATCAAAAATCTGGTGTTCATATGTGTGTGGGTTTATGCCTGGGTCATAATCAAGGTGTCTGCTTTTATGGCAATACCGTGATGATTTTATTACTATAGATTTGTAGTATAACTTGAGATCAGAAATAGTGAGACATTCTGCAGTTCTTTTATTGTTCAGGATTGTTCTATCTATCCTGGGTTCTTGTGTTTCCATATAAATGTCAGAATTGTTCTTTCAAGAACTGTGTTGTCACTTTGATGGGATTACATTGAATCTGTACATTGGTTTTGTTAGAATGGCTGTTTTTTTACTATATTGATCCTACCAATACACAGGCTTGGGAGTTCTTTCCAGCTTCTGATATCTTCCTCAATTCTTTCTTCAATGTCCTATGGTTTTTTTTTGTTTTTTTTTTTTTGTTTGTTTGTTTTTTTGTTTTGTTTTGTTTTGTTTTTTTTGAGGCTATTGTGAAAGGTATTGTTTCCCTGATTTCTTTCTCAGTCTGTCATTTGTACACAGGAGCGCTACTGATTTTTGTGAGTTAATTTTCTATCAAGCACTTTGCTAGAAGGATGATCTGTTTGATCCAGATGAAAGTTGCAGGGGCTGAAGGGGGCTATGGTAGCTATTATGCAGTAGTGGGGATGAGACTGGGGGATTGGACTTGGAGGAAGGATCAGGTGAAAGTCTGTACTTAGCCTCCCTACTTCTTTGGCAAGATTGACCTGTGGCTTTCTATGAATGTTACACCTTCATATTTATCTGATCTGATTATATATTTTAATTGGATGTTTGGTTAGTAATGTATTTGTTGACATCAGGTGTAAGTTTCTTGTATCAATGTTTGTCTTCATTGTTCCAGCTAATCTTCATTGCTACATCCTTTTATGTTTTTTAATTAGATGAAACTTTTAGTATTTGATTTTACCACTATTATTGGCAACATTTTATTATTTGACTCATAATTTATTTTTAATTTTATCTGCTCTTACCTCACCAGGAGCAAAATATTCTGTATATAAATATAAATGAGAGAATTTAATGACTGTATGTACTTTTCCATCCCGACTTCCTGTGCTTTTTTGTTTGCTTTTTAATGGTTCTTTTTAAAACTATTTTTTTATTTCATGTGCATTTGTGTTTTGCCATGAATTGTTGGGTCCCCTAGAAATGGAATTACAGTCAGTTGTGAGCTGCCATGTGGGTGCTGGGAATTGAACCTGAGTCCTCTCGAAGTACAGTCAGTGCTCTTAACCACTGAGCCATCTCTCTTGCCTCATCCCCCTTTTGAGATAGGGTTTCTGTCTGTATTGCTGACTATCCTGAATCTCTTTCTATAAACCCACTTGCCTCAGTCTCTGGGAACCACCAGTGTCTGCCTCCTGGGTGCTAGGATTAAAGGTATGTGCCATCAAACCTGGCTTCTTGTATTTTTAAAATGTATTTGCCTTTAAAGATGTTATACCCTTGAAAATACATGGTAATGATTTGCTTTTTGTTTTGTCTAGATATGCAATTTTCAGGTTTTTTTTCTTTCACTGTATTAATGATGCCACTGGGTTGACTTCTTTGTAGCATTGCTTCTTGTTTGAAATTGGAAATCGGCAACTACTTTATTTATTTATTTATTTATTTTTGCTAAAACATTTCTTCAGGGGCTGTACTTTGCAGTTCTGGCAGTCTCCTTTGTCTCCCACCCCCTGCCTCTCTGTTAGATTTCATTTTCCCCTTCTTGAACCCATTTATTTCTTTAAGATCTTGAGCATATCGATAATAACCATTTCAAAGTTCTTGATTGTTAGTCCATTGCTATCTTTTAGTCTGCTTCTATTAACTGGCTTTAATTGAGGGCATGTGCTACACTCGACAGTATTTCATACCTTTAGTGTCTTTGATTTTGTCATCTTCCCTTATGGCTTGTATCGACAGGCATTTTAATTATTTGTTGAACAGCTTAATTATGTTTTGGAACCAAAGAAGCCTTTACTCTGAGACTACTTGAGCCCTAGTAGTTTTACAGAAAGGGTTTATGCAATGGTCCAGGTATTTAAAAAGCATTTATCCTTGGCTTGCAGAAGCATAGATCTGCTTTGGGGCCTGCTTGTCCTCAAGTGTCATTCTAGATCCCTACACTTGCAGCTTGAACTCAGACAAGGGCTCCTGAGACTCATTTGGATTTCTGGAGCTGCTTATGTGCAGAATTTCTTCTGATCTGTTACTATCATATGCAGAAGCTTCCATGTCTTCCTCCCTACTCTGAGCTTGTGCTATTCCACACAGATCCCCTCACCGAAACACGGTCTATAAATGTTCTTCAGAAATTTGAGGCAATGATAGGAGTCACCTTACTTGATTTTATCTTTCTTGGATTGCAGGCTGTTTCTGCCTGTGTCTCTGGACCTGGGGAAAATACTTTCGTACATTTTGTGCCGACTTTAGTTGTTTGTCCTAGAAGGAAAGTAGCTTAGCTGGAATCACAAATTAGTCTTTTTCAGGCTTTATGCCCCCTTTTCTCACCCATCTTTTTCTCTCTTCCTTTCTTTCGTTTGAGTTGGTAATTTCACCCAACCTTTTTTTCCTTCTAGAGTCTTCCTGAACTCTCCCCGCTTTCCTTCTCCCATTGGTTACCTTCCTACAGTAGTCTTTCTGGGTCATACTAAAGTCACCCACTACTGACTGTAAGACTTCTTCCTCCCATAGAGGCTATATCATCTATTGTTCTCTTCCAACAGTGGTTTTGCAAGTATCAAATTTCCTAAGCTTTTGCCATGCATGCTCCATAAGGACAGGAAATCAGTGATTGCATCCCCATGTTTCTTCATGTCTGCAAGTGTACCTGGATTATACCAGCAAGGCAGTAAGCAGTTCCTGAATGGATAAAGATAGCATCAAGCCATATGCTCTGAAGTAGAAGGTAAAAAAGTGCTAAGCAAGACAGTACCATAGGCCTACACAGTACAGTGGGTTGTGCTTCATTCCGTGGAATCTTTTCCTTCATGCCAAAGAAAAAGAATCGAAGACATCATGTTCACAAGCTGATATCTGGCTTACTTTATATGCTACATACTTAACCATGTATTCTCCTGCTTTTCACTTTTCAGGTAGCCTAAACATATAATGTTCTTAAGAGTGGTATTGCATTGTCTGTAGCAGCTCATTAAGTATTAATTATTATTCATGTTTTCAGCTTTAACCTGCTTTCAGGAAATATCTGTGTAATGTAGAGAAAATACTATTGTATATTATGGTATATGTAAACATTATGTAGAATTATTACCTTTGGTTTACAATGAAGACCCTGGCCTGCTTTTATGTGAACTAACTGTTCATATTACTGATTTAATTTGGGAGTAGATCAAAAAATAGATGACCTAAATAGTCACACTGTTCTTAGTTTTGCATTCTCTTAGGTGTACACTTTTTATTAATCATCCACTTAACTAAAATGTAGGTCCCTATTTTCCTGCTATTTTTTTTCAACAAAAGAAAAGACTGTCTCTTCCCACGATCTTGGAGTTTGATGTTCTGATAATATTACTGGCCTACATCTTGAAGCTCTAATTCTTTCCCCAGTTGGAGATTAGTATTTGGGAAAATAGAAGACTCCATGACAGGCTGTGGGCTCATATTTAGTGATCAAAACCCTTTAGGAATCTGCCAAGCAGTGTTACTGTGTGTTGCTTATCCTCAGAGCTTTTTTTCTGGATTATGTTTTAACTGTATGTATTCACTTGCATTTCAAGTTTTGGTTGTTTTAAGTATGTCTCTTAGAATTATTAATGGCTAAGATTTTTAATTGTTAAAGTTATATTTAAGTATAATGAATCTATATAAACATATGATCTGAATATAACATTTTACATATAACAAATACATTATTAATAAGTTCATCTATGTTATGTTGCCAAAACCCAGTATCAAACTATAGACTTAAACACCACTTTACTTTACAAAAATCTATAAATCAATGGCATATAGTTTAGATATGTTTCAAAATGACTTCCCTGCCTAGAAGACCACATAAGTATCTAGAAGTTTTAGAAATGTTGCATGACTATTAGAAGAACTATAAATAAAGTCACAATGTGGTTAGGAGTAGGTATTTGCATATATTTCATTTAAAAAATTTCAGGTGCTAACAGGAAGAGTTCGTTTTATACCTTCAAGTTTTCTAATCATTGTGAGTTTTAGACTCTTACATGAGAGGTGGCAAGGTTATAATAGACAGCACGAGGGGCTTTTATGTTGGAATGGAGGTGGCTTTCAATGTCACATATAACAGATTCCAAAGGAAGCACCGGTCAAAGGTTCTAGTTCATTTTGTTTCATTTAGCAGGCCTCCTCATTGAGAAAATGGTGTCTACACCTCTGGAGAGTTCTGATGATAAATTAGAAACCTCATTCCCTAAAATAAGTGGGATTTGCAAATAATTTTGTTGCTGAGATATGCTGCCTAGTGTTTCCGAGTTTCGCTTACTAGAACACGTTGAAATGGGGAAGACATAAAGCACTGACTGAAACTGTAGTCGCAACTGCTTGAGCTACGGAATGAAAACTTAAAGGTCCCTTTCAATCTTGTACTGAGACTGACTTCCTTAATTGATTTAAATTTACTTCTGTTGAGATTTTCTTTCCTTTTAGGTTATTTGGTCTAGCTTTCCCAAATGCCAAAATGATAATGAAATAATAACATACTTTCAAAGCAAGAAAATAAAATTAGTAAAGACAATAGAAAGAATATAATATAGTTGGAATTTAATCCCTGGAGCAGTGGCCAAGGCACTACTACCAGTCCTTCGAAGTGCCTAACCTTGCTGCTCTACAGAGCTGTCATGTATAGATATTTGTTCAACAAGGCTGTAGATTGGTAAATAAATGAACCATATTAAGATATATTTGACACTTGTATAAAAATAAAGGTATTTTTCAGGTTCTCAAAGTCCAAATCTACAATAAGTTTAATGCATAAATGTTTAACTTCATTAGCATATGTAGTAGTAAGAAATTAACAAACAATCAAAACTCCTCTTTGTAATTCATAAAACATACCTGGCCCAATAATTCCTGTTGGACAGAGGTTGTTTGGATGTACATAACCAAAGCTATGGCCTTTGCCAATTGCTTCCCTAACTTGTAAGCTAGAGAGGGTCAATCTGCTTTCAGCACGATGCAACAACTTCAATATTGCTTAACACTATTTTATGTTTAAAACTTTTGCATAGAAATTTGCTGATACAAAGGCAATTGTTCATAAGTGGTGTCATAAGTCCTGACCTTTCAGAAGAGGTCCTATTTCAGACACAAATTCTTGGAAAGTTTCAAGTTTCCTTGAGTTTCAGATTTTCTGAGAGAGAACAGTGTATCAATAAGTTCTTCAGCGTTGCTAAAATTATCAGTGAGCATCTTGTCAGACAGTGATGTGTGAAGCTGTTTTGTATGCTTTTCTCCAAGGCCAGGTTTATTGATGGAAGGAAACACTCTCTCATTTTTAAACTTGAATCCCACCCTGTGTGGAAGACGCTAGCATAATTCAGAGACTGTGGGAGAAGACAGCACATTATTGTGTTTTCTAGCTGACTTTTTGCCCATTTCCTTAAACATTAAGTCTGGAACAATGAACTCTGCTATTTTCTCCTGATGTTCGTTAGATGCTTTCAGAGTCTCATTATTTGTTGTAGTTTAGGCAGAATCACACCTCAGTTCTAAGAATCTCTGAATTAAGAGTGAGACATTCTTTATTATGTTCATTAATGCCCTTTCATCCAGGTCCAGCATGCAATCAGCTTCTGAAGCTATGCCAGGATAATTTACTCCTCTAATGTCAACTAGGAAAGAGGAAATAAACCAGGTTCATGTAAATGTGGGACTTTAATGTGACCACTAACATTAAGTCACTAATGCAATTCTCTCATTAGCTATTACTTTCAATTAGGTGTTCTCAAACAATTAGCTTTTGAGCTACATAATCTTATTTATAGCATAAATGTTCCCTGATGAGAGAAGAAATTACTTCTGGGAACAACTGAATCTCAAACTTTTAATTCAGGCCCTAAATTCAGATATATTGCCTTGGTTGGACTTTCTTTCTCCTAATATTGTCATCTTCCAAGATAGTGTGAGCTTCCTTAAATACCTAGAAACACTGGGATAGAGGACACCAGGAAGCATGATACTCTGAATCAACAAAGCAAGGTGCATATGAGCTCACACAGACTGGAGCAGCAAGCACAAGACCTGCAAGGGTGTTCACCAGGTCCTCTATGTGTGTGTGTGTGTGTGTATGCACTATTAGCTTAATATTTTAATGAGACTCCTGACTATGAGAAGGAGTGGGCCTCTGAATCTATTTCCTGCTGTGAGACTTTTCTCCAGCTGGGTTGCCTTGTCCAACTTTGACATGACAGTTTTTGTTTCATCTTATTATATTTTATTCTGTCATGCTTGGTTGTTATCTCTTAGAAATCTGTTCTTTTCTAATGGGTGACAGAAAGGAAATGGATCCAGATGGGAGGAGAGGTGAGGAGCAACTGGGAATAGTAGAAAGAGGGGAAATAAAGTCAGGATATATTGTATGAGAAGAGAGAATACTTTCAATAGAAAATAGTCGTTTTATCTTTATTTGCATCTATGTGTGCGGATGTCTGTGTGGGAGTATGTGTACATGTATGCATGCGCCTGTGGCAGCAAAGAGAGGGAGCTAGATTCTGTGGAGTTGGAGCAGCATGTGGGTCTGAGCCCTGAGAAGTGGGTGTTGAGACCTGAACTCTGATCTTTGCAAGAGCAGCATTTGTTTTTATCTGCTGAGCTGAGCTAGCCATCCAGCCTCACACTTACTCTTACACACATACTTGTGAGAAGAGTGTATTGTAAATTATACATACTTGTGAGAAGAGTAAATTTTGGGCTGATTTTTATTTCACAAAACAAAGATCATAATCAGAATGACTGTGATCCTGCTAGATTTTTCAAAAGCTTTGGTAGTATCCTTTTTGTAGTCACATAATACCTTCTAAGGGTTTGACATTGTTTTCTTTAATAAAACATGGACATTGCCTTAAAAAGCTTTCTATACAAATGTGAAACTATACAAAAAATATTAAATATAATACTCCATTCTTTTGAAAAATGTATATAGTGCACCTCTTTATTTTGTGGACACTAGAGGGACATTATTATGTTTAAAAGACAAAGAACAGCACTCAAGGTCCTCTCATTTCTTGTATATGGATCTGTGGAGGACTGACAGAAGACAGCAAACCATACCAAGGAGATGAAAACACATTATTACAGATTATAAGCCTGACAGTGAAAATAAGGAAGATAGAAGAAGGAAGTATTCTCTAGTCTATGCTACTTAGAGAGCGCTATTGAAATAATGGTCAAGGAAGGACTCTCGGGATAGAAAGAAGCCCAGAAAGAGTGCTTGTATAGGCCAAAGGAGGGTGAGTACAAACTGAGGAGTGGGTGCAAGCTTGACTTTCCTGGAAGCAGCCATATGGTTTGGTGACTGGGGTCAGGTGAAATGTGAGAACTAGCGTATGTGCAGGTTGCTTTAGAAGGAACAAGTCAGACCATGAAGCCAGTTTTGATTTTACAGGCATTGGAAAGCAACTGGAACATTTTGAAAAGGGAACAATCCTGTGAGCTTTTCTGAATGATACTCTTGACTGCTGTGCAGAGACTACAGACTACAGAGGAAAGGGCAAAAGCAAGGAGTATCATTAACAGTCCACCAAGGAGATGATGATGGACATTGCATAGGGTCAGCAATGATGGAAAGCAATGGGTGGATTTGAGATACACCTTACAGTTGGAATTTGATCATGAATGAGCTAGCTGTAGGCAAAAGGGAGAAATGAAGAGAACAACTGGCTGTCATTTGACAAAGGCAGACTGGGGATATGTAATTGAAAAGACCTTAAACACACAAGAGGCAAGTTTAAAGGAAGCAATGGGATCATGGTGACTATCTCTATCTTTGGTGTGCATTGCCCTGAAAAAAACATAATGATTGTGCTTATTTTTTTTATTTTTAAATTTATTTATTTATTTATTTATTTATTTTGCCAAGCTGCAGTCATCTGAAAGGAGAAAATCTCAACAGATAAAATTCAACCAATAGGCAAACCTTTCGGGGTACTTTTTTGATTAAAGGTTGATATGGGAAAATCCAGTACTCTGTGTGTATGGACAGGTGATCTTGGGTGGCATAAAAATAAAGCAGAATGAATATGGTGTGGAGAAAGATTCAGTAAGCAGTCATTCTCCATTGCTTCCAATTTAGCTCCTATCTCCATGTTCCTGCCCTGACTTTCCTTCATGATACATTACAGCTGGAAGCTGAAATAAACCCTTTGTTCTGGATACTCCCAATCAACCCCTACTGCATTAGCAACTACCGGAGGCTCTGGGTGAACCTGAAGAATAATCACCAGAGCCACCGGCCCCACCTGCATCAATTGGAGGAAGAAATGGGTAGAAGACAGTGTAAGAATATATTCAACAACATAAAGAGCAATATGGCACCACCAGTAACAAGTGGTTCTACAACAGCAAGACCTGAACATCCCAACAAAAATGAAGCAGAAAACACACTTTTATTTATTTATTTATTTATTTATTTATTTATTATTTTTTATTATTGATTTTATTCAGCACTACATTTTTCTCTGTTCCCCTCCCTTTCTCTGCCCTCTTCTTCAACCCTTTACCACGGTTCCCATGCTCCCAATTTACTAAAGAGACCTTGTCTTTTTCTACTTTTCATGTAGATTAGATCCATGTATGTCTCTCTTAGGGTCCTCATTGTTGTCTATGTTCTCTGGGATTGTGAATTGTAGGCTTATATTCTTTGCTTTGTGTCTAAGAGCCACTTACGAGTGAGTACACATGATATTTATCTTTCTGGGTCTGGGTTACCTCACTCAATATGATGTTTTCTACATCCATCCGTTTGCCTGCAAATTTCAAGATGTCATTATTTTTTTCTGCTGTGTAGTACTCCACTGTGTAAATGTACTACATTTTTTTTATCCAAAAGAAAACAAACTTAAAAAATAACTTTATGAAAGTGATACAAACCCCTCAAAAGAAAATGAAAAATTTCATTATAGAAGTAAAGAAAAATAGAAACAAAAAATGAAAGAAATCAATAAGCCCCTTAAAGAAATCAAGAAAAAACAATCAAACAGGTGAAAGAAACAGCTGAAAACTCAAAAACTAAAATATAAGCAATAAAGAGAATACAAACCCAGGGAATACTGGAAATGGAAAATCTGGGTAAATGGACAGGAACTACAGATGCAAGCATAATCAACAGAATACGAGAGATGGAATAGAGAATCTCAGTTGTTGGGAACATGATAGAGGAAGTAGATTCATCAGTCAAAAATAAAATGTCAAGGACTGGAGAGATGGCTCAGCAGTTAAGAGCACTGCCTGCTCTTCCAAAGGTCCTGAGTTCAATTCCTGGCAACCACATGGTAGCTCACAACCATCTGTAATGAGGTCTGGTGCCCTCTTCTGGCCTGCAGGCAATACACTGACAGAATATTGTATACATAATAAATAAATATAAAAAATGTCAAATTCAACAAATTCTTAACACAAAATATCCAGGAAATCTGGAACACCATGTACCAAATAATAATAGAAAGAGAATAAGTGCAGCTCAAAGACTCAGGAAATATATTCAACAAAATCAACAAAAGAAAATTTCCTTGTTGAGTCAGGGGCGGGGGCCTCATTCGCCTGCCCATGCTGCCACAAGACAGATGAGGAATGAGGACATCTCTCCCCATGCTCATAGCTTTGAGGTTGATTCATCCATACCTCTACTAGCAGGATTATCTGCATGACGCTTTCATGGCAAGGTATAGGGCCTGATTTTCTGAATATCTCCACCGTTAGAGGTCAGAAAACCTTTCCCACTCTTACGACCAGAGGGCCAGCTCTCCCTCCTAGCCCTGGTGTTGATGGGTCAGGTGGTGTAGGAGAGGTCAGCCCTCCCTCCCTATGTTTGCATGAGACAGATGGGTAATCGGGACAGCTTTCCTCAAAATTGCTCACAATTTAGGGGCGTGTGAACCTACACCTGTGCTAACAGGACTGGCTCTATTGTGCTGCCCTGGCAACTAGACAGGTTTCTTAAACACTCTAAGCCTTAGACTTTTGCTGTTTGTTTTTAACGTATGATTTTCAGAATTATCACAAAAGTCAATGCATATGAACTTAGTTTTGTGTCCTGTGTGCACCATTATAAGACCTTAATATTGGGTAATTATGCTTCAGAACATATCAGTAATTCTGCTTTGGTATTCATTGTGTATTGGCTGAAGTGATCCTTAGATATACCCAACAGAGAAAGCAGTCTCACTGGTTCTATCTCCCGACTCTGAAAACATTATTTTGAAGCAACTCCTCCTACCTGGGAGTACTCAAAGGCAGCTCTTGTGCTCTGGAGAGCTGGTTCCATTGCTCACTGTTATTTGCTTGAGTCCACTGCGCATGAGAATGTGATTTCAGAGGCTCTTGCTTCTGCTCATGTGATTGCTGCCATCAGTTTTGCTGATGGTTGGTTGTTGACTAAAAATTGCTGCCCTTCTCAGACCAGGGAGATGTGGGAGAGGAATTTCTAGCTTATTCCATTGTTTCCATTTCATGCACTGTCTTGGCTTCATATGGAGAAACAGACCTTTCACCTCAGTGGGCTGTCATCGATGTGGACCTCAATGACAGGGTGCTATGGCATTTTGCCCTGGACTCTCAGGTTGTAATAGAGAACTTACAGCATAGCTTTCTGAGATTTTCCTAGTTATTACCTCAGCCAATTCTTAAATTTAGACAAGTTTTATTTTTGGTAAATTATTTGGGAAAGGATTCTTTGCGGAGTATCTCATGTGGGTTTTATGAAGCCTTTTCCATGGTCTTGATGCTGTTGCTGAGACAGTTATTGATAAAAATTTTAATATTCGGTTTTCCCACTTTCTCTCTATACAAACCATCCCATGCCCTTCTGACTTTCCTTAGGAAAAGCAGATGCTGACAGTGTTTGTCTTTCTGTGGAGCCCTGAAGAATCATTGGCCTTTGGAAGAATGGAGAATCTTAATCTCTATCATCAACATCAAAATAAAAGAGAAAATGATCTACGGGGACACCCTGAGTACAAATATATGTAGAATACTAATAAAATTGTTGACATTTTTTATAAATTTAGTTTCCTTTTATATTATTTGACCGTAGTTTGAAAATCAGGTGAAACATAGAGGCAAGGTCTTAGAGATAAGCACAGAAGAATGAAGAAAGATAATAAAGGCAGAAGAACAAGCACATTCGAGAGTACGTACATCAAAACAGTCTCGTTTCTTTTCTCTTTTCTTTGATAGGCACTCTACAGTCTTGCCTGGCTTCTAACCTACAATGTGGCATTGAATTGATAGCCTTCCTAGTACTGAAACTACAGGTGTACTCAGTACAGTGGTAATTTTCCGACCAGGTAAACTACATTTGACAAAAAGATAACAGATCATTGACTGCTCTTCTTGGTTTTTTGATTATTATTTATTTTCTTTTTTGTGGTAGTGAATATTAAATATAAAATACCTAAGGCATTGTGCGTAATGTATCAGTGTTCAGTCAGTGGGCCTTATTCTTGAATTCCTTTTCTGTCTTGAAGTAGGGTCTTAATGAGGTGCTTGGTTCAGGCTACTGTTGAATTTACCCTGTAATCCAGGGAAGTTTTGAACTGGGGATCCTCCTGCCTCAATCTACCATGAAAAAGGGATTATGGGCCTGTGTCACCAAGTATTGTTTCATTAATAGCATTTTCTTTTTTGTTCTTGGATATTATTATATTTTGTATTATATTTTAAATAGTTGCAGAATATAAAGTATATAGAAGCTTGAGAATTCTTTTTCAGAAGATTTAAACTTCATAAGATAAAAGATAATACTTTTGTCTAATGGTTACTAAAGACATCACAAAAATATATTGAATTAAAACTGGCAAATAACTGTGTTTGTCACCTTTCTATTGGTAAGTAGCTCAGTACCAGATGGGATTCCATAAATAAATACTGTAGTTTGCCATCTCCAAAGAAAGTTTCTGTTATTCCAAAAAATGAAATATGCAGAAATATATTTTTTGTTTTATAGAGGCAATTAAAAATGTACTATATTACTAAGAAATAAGTTTTGAAGAATGATTTAAGAAGCCACCATGGAGGACTGTGAGGTGTCTCAAGGTGTTTAGGAGGGCACTAGTGTGAGAATATGCCTGGTCTGCTTGCATTCTTTAATGGGTTAGGATAAAAGTTACAAATACTAGATAAAAGAATTTGGATGGAAGAAGAATTTGGATGGAAGCTTGGCAGTTCATTGGATCAGTACGTTCTCTTAATAGAGTAACCAGAGCAACAGATCAGGCCCGAGTGCTGATTGGGAGCTAGAGGACAGATATGTGGTAGGGTTAATAGAAGATAGTTTGTATGTTGAAGCCTGTGTTCAAATGCAGCAGTTATGTAGAGGTGGGGATGTGGACCAGTGATTGTGTCATCGGGCTCAGGTGTCATTAATGTTATAGAACATCACTTGATGTGCTGTTTAGTTTAGGAGTGGTGGGACTTTAAGAGAAGCTGATGATGAAGCTTAAGATGAAGCTGGTTGAAGGTACTTGAGTTGTATCTTTGGGGATTATTTCTTGTTTATGACCCCCCCCCAATCTGTGCTTTCTGCCTTTCATGATGTGAGCAGTTTAGACCCACCATGACTTCCTGTTTGAGAGGCCTGCAAAGACAGAGACAAGGAACCTTAGTGTGGAACCTTGAAACCATCTTTAACAATAAACCTTTGCTCCATTGCGTTGATTTAACTCGGGTATTTTGTCATCAGATTGTTCCTTTGATAGGCTTTGCTGCTAGATATTGATGTAACACTTGGTGGAGACACAAGTATTGAATACAATTGTTCAAGCCACCGAGCTGGAAGTCGAGGTGTATTCACTTGCATTTTCTTTGATGTTTGTATTTGCATATTTTTCTTTTAAAACTTACCTAATCTTGAAGATCCTACTTTTTGATTATACCAACATAAATTTTATTATTATCATCTTGAGTTTTTCTGATTCATTATATCTTTGGTCATAGAAAGAAGACTAGCCATTTAAGAGTGTGGTGTTCTTGTATATCCAACTGTAACTGATTAGGCAGTTTTATAAAATTTTGTGGAATCAGTAACTTGTGCCTTGGAGGAGTCAGACAGGTGAAATAAATACCTCCTCGGAATTAATAAGGCCATAGCTGCTTATCTTGTATCCAAGTTAATTTTTTCTCTGGTCTTAGTGCATTAAACTTCATGAGACATATGATATATTCTTATTAACTTTGGCTGTATCACCATCAACATATACAGAGCTCATGAATGACTACCTGTGTTTTTTTCCTATGGCTTCCTGAAAGTATTGTCCTTTATAGTTGTCAGTGGCCTTGGGTTTGTAAGATCATTAGATGACTTCTTTTGTGGTATAAAGTCGCTTTTATTGATTGATATTACTAATATTTTGTATTACTTTTCTTTCATTAAATTTTTTTCTACCCCTCAAATAATTTCTGTCAGTCTCATTTACTACCAGCCCTTTCTATTATTCTCATTGATAATCCCTTTTCTCCCTGTTTCCCCATTTCCACCTTTTCAATATTCCCTCTATCCCCCTTCTTTCCTTCCTTCCCTCCCTCCATTCCTCACACCCTTCTTCACTCCCTTCTTTCTCTCTCTTTCTCTCTCTCTTCTTTCTTTTCTTCTCTCTCTTTTACCTCATCAACTCTCATATTTCTCAGGATTTGTGTTATCTCAGCCCTTCTTTGTTTCTTTCTAATATGAGGGATGATATTTTATTTTTTAACCAGCATGCTATGGTTATTTAAAGGGCATAGTGTGATAATTCATTTTATGTATATCATATGTAATAATCAAATCAGAATGATTGTATATATGTACTCTACCTAGAGACCTTCCTGAATGCTGAAAAAAATTTTAATATTCTAAAGAGAAAAGAGTTGCTCTTTGAATATTTTCACATAGATGATCCAGAAATATATTATGTTTATCCATAAATTTTTATTCTCTTACCAAACCCCTGTTTTCCTCTCACAATTTGTCATTCTCTACATTGTGCAGGCCCTTCTAAGTAATTAATACTGAATTAAGCCCTATAGTCAGTGAACAAAGAACATACATCTTTGAGAGATATGTGTTAGATTATATATTTAGGAAAATGGTTATATAATTTCACTTGAGGAAAAGGTAAATAGTTTCATATTCTTACACTGTGAAACTAAAGTTGAAGACATTACCAAAATTCTAAAATTCTAATTACTCACTGTAGGTCAGAGAAGCCCCTGTCCCTAAGCAAGTGTAATTTAGTTGTGGAGGTAGCTTTGAAATTGTAGATAGAATTTTCTCTAGGAAAGGAAGGGTAGGTAAGAATGCTGAGCTGGGAAGAAAAGGTAGGTGCTATTTGCCAAGACCTCATGACAGAGAAGGATGAGTAAGTAGAAGAACTTTTGTCTGTCAAGATTAAGAATTTAGGCTTTATTAATAAAAATAATGTAAGTGGCAATGTATTTGTCAGTGAAGATGTCCATCCCAAGGGCACTGTAATCTACCCAGTCACACAAACTACTAGAGTGGGGACCTTCTGAAAATTCTTCCTTTTGTTGGTGCTCCACCATCTGTCATATAAGCCAGCCTCCTTTCTCCAAGTGGACACGTGTATACCTATTCCAAATGCCCTCCAATTTGTCTCCCCCTAGGATAACATAGGTACACATGCACGTTAAGCTTGATGAGCACCTCTATGTAATTTTCTACTACTTTCTGTCCTTTCTTGTCTTGATCTCATCCTCAAATCAGCTGTTATATCTTCACAGAGGCCATTATGCATCATAGCCTAGAACTAACTGTGCATAGAAATCATGGGTTTGCTTTTCTTTCTGTTCTTCTTTAATGAAAAGCTTTTGGGAAACAAGATCCTTTATTCCTCCATTTCATGGAGTAGTTGATCTATCTATCTATCTATCTATCTATCTATCTATCTATCTATCTATCTATCTATCTATCTATCTATCTATCATCTATCTATCTCTATCTATCTATCTATCTATCTATCTATCTATCTATCTATCTATCTATCTATCTATCTATCCATAATATGGAAATTACATGTAGATTGTAATATCAGAGACAAGGTGCTTTAACAACACAGCATTATATTTAAATTATTTAGGGTTTCTATTGCTGTGAAGAGACACCATGATCATGCAACTCTTATAAAGGAAAACATTTGCTTGTGGCTGGCTTGAAATTTTCGAGGTTTGGTCTATTATTTTATGGTGGTGTTCAGGCAGATATCGTGCTGGAGAAGGAGTTGGAAAATCTACAACTTCGTCCTCAGGCAGCAGAACCAACTGTGTTCCATACTGAGCTTAGCTTGAGCATGTATGAGACCTCAAAGCCCACCTCTGCAGTGACACACTTCCTCTAATAAGGGCACACCCACTCCAACAAGGTCATACCTCCTAACAGTGCCATTCCCTATGGGCCAAGCACTCAAACACATGAGTCTTTGGAGACCAAACCTATTCAAAGCACCACAGAAGCCAAAATATATCATTAAACTTTACTTCTAACTAATTTGTAAGTATTATATATGTGTATTAATGTGACTAAAATGAAAGTAATGCACCAAGGATGTTGTACTACTTTTAACAATTTTATTTGTGTGTATATTCTTGGGATTGTATTTATGTATAAACTCTTGGGATTGGTTGAGTACCAGTTCCTAAGGTGTATTTCACATTCATTATACCATAGTTTCTGAGTTAAGTCTTCTTTATCAGGGAAGGAGCAAGTACAGATCTTTTATTTTGGAGAAGATTCTATATTGTAGGATTGAGAAAGGAGCGCATGGACCTTTTAAAGGAATGTCTTGAAGCTGTTTCTGGAAGAAACAGCAGCCTGGCAGAGAGGAATGTAATGTTGGCAATATCTGGTTTTTATAAAAGTCAGACTTCAAGCTGCTGAGAAAGGAGACATGGTTTCAGGGTGGAAGGAGGGCATAGGAAAGAGAAAATATGGCTGAAACATTGAGTAGTAGCCATGTGTAATTGCCAGAATTATTAAGCAATTTAGGAAATGCAACAAGTTTTGAACAGGATAATGAATAGAAAGAAAGAAAGAGAGAAAACAGGAGGGGGGAAGGAGAGACAGAGAACAGTGGAGAATAAAAAAGAAAGGAGAGAAGAGGGTACATTAACCTACCCAAGAATTGGGGGTAAATCCTGTGATCCTCAGATGGCAAACTGGGGACTGAGAAGAGCTTGTATACACTTCCAGTCTGAACTGATAGGTCTGAGAATCAGAAGAATTTGTGGTACACATTTCAGTCCAAGTCCATTGGCAAGAAACCAAGAGACCCAAGGAATAATTTCAATAGGAAAGCAGAAGGTAAGTGTGCCAGCTCATGCAGAGAGTAGGAGAAGGTGACAGAGAGCTCTTGCTTCCTCGGCATTTTTGCCTTATTTGAGTTTTCAGAGTTTCACATCAGCCATAAATATCCCCCACATACATACCCAGGAATGATGCTTTAACAAATACCTTACTATTCTACCACCCAGTCAAATTGATACTTAAAATGAGCAGTCACAGCAAGGTTTGAGTGAGATGAAGCTCTGTATCAAAGAAGAAGTTCAAATGACAGATACAGATCTCAGAGTCTAGGTCAAAGAAGTAACAGAGAGAAGGTCGGTTTGACTCTGAAGATGTATCTTATTCTTGGGAATTTAGGGAAGCCTGAAAAGTAGAAGACTAGGGTAAGAGAAGACCTCTAAGGCCTGAAATGCCATAGTGCAATGAAGGGTCCAAGTGGATTTCACATGTCCTGGTAAGATTACAGTGGCAACATCCTTGCGACTGGGGAAACTCCTGGCTATAAATGTTGTTGGCACAGACATACATTCATTATAATTCATAAACTTAAATTAAAATATCCTGAAGATATTCCTTGCAAACTTGCATAGAGGATGGGAGCTTCATTCCCCAAAAACCTTAGACTTGTTTCGATTTCAGACTGTGATTTTTTTCTTCTCTATTCTAGATTAGTATGCCTGCCAGCCTGTATGACTGTGATGATCTTATCTCTAGAGGAATAGTGTTAGCCTTGGAGTTGACAGGTAGGGTGAAAATCAAAAGGCAGCTCCAAGAAGTTTAAAGACAAAGAGAGGTCACATGGGTAAAGGAAGAGTCGGTGACTGTAAAAACCTGGACTCTCTGCAACAGGTGGTAAGAAACTGTTGAGACTGGGGGACCTGGAAACTTTACTTTGGAAAGAATTACTTAGATTAAAAAAGAAATTTTAGAGGAAGTTTCACTCAGAGTTGAGCAATAATGAAACCTCAATCTGGAGTTAAGTTTCTAATAGGGCTTGTTATTTCGCAAAGAATAGTACTTCTTGAGGACTGGACTCCAGGTAATGAAGCAGCTGACTTGGAAATAAAACCTGGATGAATAGCCCTGTAAATGCTTGATTATTGTAACAAACTGCATCACATCAACTTGAATGGCTTTATAACTACATGCATTTGAATAACTTTGTGACTCTTAAGGTAAGATGAAAGAAAAAGAAATGCTCAGCAAGAAGTCAAGCTGCTGTCCATTATCTCTGACCGATTACAATTTACTAATTATTTTCTCAAGAATATTCTGTATCTAGTTTTTCAAATATAGAAATATAAAACACGTATTTGTGGTACAGAACATAAAATAAATTCTAGATCTATTATAGCCAAATGACCAAATGAATGCATCCAAATTAAAGACTTTAAGTACACTGTTCTATTTATTAAAATATATATATTGGAGCTGGAGAGATGGTTCAATGGCTATGAGCACTTGAGGTCTGCAGAGAACCTGGGTTTGATTTCCAAGATCCACATGGTGGCTCACAACCACTTGTAACTGAAGTTTCAGGGAATCTAAATTCCTCTTCTCTCTTCTCTGGGCACCAGACACACATTTAACACTCTTGTTTACATATAGAAAAAACACTCAGTGTACATATAACAAAATAAATAATAAAATGATACGCCTGTAACAAACTCTTATTTGTAATTGCATCTGTGATTTATTTGGTTATGAAAAAATAAGAAACAACATATTTACCAGAAGATTATATTAAAGTGGGGTCAAGACAAGTTAATGATAAATCTCATTAGTGATATGACTAAGTGTAATGTAGGATAGAATAGAAACACGAAGATCCTTGTAAAGGAAACCAGAGGAAGCCTAGCTCAATAAATACCTATTGGAATTTTGAGGCAGCAAATATTAGTTTAGAGAAGAACATTCCAAAAGCTAGGGAGATGGCAGGGTGCTTGTCGTGAAAGCATGAGAGATTGAGTTCAGTTCTCCAGAACTGCTTCACTATCCAGCCTGTCCTACTATTTGAGATCTTGTTTCCAATACAAAATGTGGCTGAAGAGATTGTCTCAATGGATGGAACTGTGCTTTGTTGCAGGAGTTTGAAGATATGAGTTCAGAGGCCCAGAATCCACATGCGGCTAGATGCAGTGGTTCACATCTCTTACCCCAGCACTGCTGTGAGGAGGTAGAAAGTGAAAAGAGGAAAATGACAAATACTTAGGTTTAGCATGGAGAATGTAACTATGAGCAATAAGAGAGAGAGGGATCTTGTCTCAAACAAGGTGGAAGGTGAAGGCAGACACCAGATGTTCTTCGGTGACTTTCATGCATGTGTCCATACTCATATACATGAACGTATACACACAGAAATATAGATGACACCTAACTCCTGAGAAGTGACATCTGAGGTTGTATTCTGGCTTCTGCCTATACAAGCACACACATGTATGCACACGCCACAAACATGCATCTGCACACATATGAGCACATATACATGTTCACATACATAAAACATTCCAAAGAAAGTAACAAAGAAAAAGTCCATTTATTAAAGTAAGACACTCTTGATAAATCATGACCATTTAATAAAGAATGTATAGAACACAGCATATGATTATTGAAGAGTTATCAATGAAAGGAGTATATAGAAAGGGTACATAGACATACAGATATGAAGTCAGAAAAGAGTTTGTATTATTTTATGGACTTTGGATTTATCCTGAATCAACATAATCTGAAATATTTAGAAAGTGTTGTGCTATACAATAATATTTTTCACTTTGTACTTAATGATATTATTTTAACAGTGGAGTTGAGTAGTATTAGAATGAGATGATATTGGGGCAAGGTATAGTTCAACTCAAACAATAGTAAATACATCTGAGAATACAGTTAAGTCAATGGATACAAAAGGAGATCCAAATTCTGATGATATTAAAGAGATCAACTGGAGAAAGGATGGTAGACAGTTGGGTTCAGAAGTTATGTGAGAGGTTAAGTAGATTAATTGGTTTCATTACTCCAGTAGATGTAGTCAAAGAAAGAATGCCCTTTATGGAGAAAATGTTCAGGGAAGTTGATGAATAGAGACTAGAAAATAAGGTTTTATTTTAAATGTATTGTGTAAAGTACAGGGCTAATATCCAAATGAAAGAGATACATGGACTTAGGCAAATCTGTTTATGTTCCAAAGAAACTGTACATTGGTGGGGGCAGATTTGGATTTGGTAGTAGTCACCATCTGAAGGGAAAGAAAAAGGTGAAGGATATTGGTGTCATAGACCGAATAATGTTTCTATGATATATGTGTGTTGAAGCTCTATCCTCAATGTGCTTGGGGTCCAGGTCTTTAAAAGGTCATTTAAAGTCAATTATATCAAGGGTAGTGTCTCAAGGCAGGAGGGTTCACATCCTTATAAGAAATGAGAGAGGTACCAGGGATGCATGTTCACAAAGGAAAGTCATCATGTACAGGGAATGTGTGGCTAGTCGCTAGCCAGGAATGAAGTTCTTATAAGAATTCCAGCTATGAACACAGTTGAGCAAATGTTCTAGTGATATGATTGTGCATCCTTTGGATATATGCCCAAGAGTAGTATTTTAGGGTCTGAAGTAGATTGATTTCCAATTTTCTGAGAAGCTACCATACTGATTTCCAAAGTGGCAATATAAGTTTGCACTCCCATCAATGGAGGAATGTTACCTTTCTCCATATCCTCTCCAACATAAGCTATCATTGGTGTTTTTGATATTAGCCATTCTGACTTGTGTAAGATGATATCTCAGAGTTGTTTTGACTTGCATTTTCTTGATTGTTAAGAATGTTGAGCAATTCCTTAAGTGTCTTTTGGTCATTTGCAATTCTTGTTTTGATAATTATCTGTTTAGATCTGTATCCTATTTTTTGATTGGTTTATTTGGTGATTTGATGTCTAGTTTCTTGAGTTATTTATATATTTTGGAGATCAATCCTCTGTCCAATGTGGGGTTAGTGAAGATCTTTTCCCATTCAGGAGGTTGCTGTTTTGTCTTAGCCAGAACCTAAAAACAACCTACATGCCCCTCAACTGAAGAATGGATAAAGAAAATGTGGTACATTTATACAATGGAGTACTACTCAGCAGTAAAACAAACAAACAAACAAACAAAAAAAGCAAAAAACTATGGCACCTTAAAATTTTCATGCGAATGGATGGAACTAGAAAAAAAAAACATCCTGTGTGAGATAACCTAGACCCAGATAGACAAACATGGCATGTACTCACTTGTGAGTATTAGACATAAAGCAAAAGATAACCAGCCTGTAGTCTATAATTTCAGAGAACCTAGGTAACAAGGAGAAATCTTAAGAGAGGCATACATGGATCCCCTTGGGGAAAGGAAACAGATGATATCTCCTGGGAAAATTAGGAAGTGAGGAGAAAGGTAGTTTGGAAGAAGGGAGGAGTAGGGGAAAAGGGAAGGAAGGAGGAGAATATGAGGGAATGGGATGCTTAGGAAGGGACAAGGGCAGTGAGGGAGATAAAGGAAAGAGATATCTCGATTGAGGGAGCCATTAAAGGGCTATCGAGAAACATAGTACTAGGGAATTTCCCAGGAATCCAGAAGAATGACCCCAGCTAAGATTCTAGACAACAGTGGAGAGGACCCCTAAAATGGCCTTCCCCTTTAATCATATTGATGACTACCTTAATTGTCATCATAGAACCTTCAACCAGCAGATGACAAAAGCAGATACAGAGATCTAGAGTGAAACACTGGACTGAGCTACCTGAGACCAGCCCCAGAGAGAGAGGAGGATAATATGATACCCACAGAAATAGCTGATCTAAGCTAGTGGGAGATCATTGACTTTGGACTGAAATTGGGAGAACCAGCATAGGACCAAATTAGGCCCAATGAAAGTGCGGGACAGTTGTGAGGTTTGAACAGTCTTTGGAGCCAGTGACTGTGGGACCAGGATTTATCCCTAGTGCTTGAACTGGCATGTAGGAGAACATTCTTTTTGGAGGGATACCTTGCTCAGCTTAGACACGGGGGGAGAGGGGAGGGCCTTGGTCTTGCCTCAAAGTGAAGTGTCAGATTTGTTGACTCCCCTTGGGAAGCCTTACCCTTTCAGAGGAGTGGATGGGGGAATGGGGTGGGAGGAAGTTTGGGGAAGCAGGAGGAGGAGAAGGAATGGGAATGGAGTTATGTAAAATGAGGAAAGATTGCATTAAAACTTTTAATAAAATGTTAAAATGAATACACATTAAAAAAATAATTCTGGCATGTCTTTACCTTCATCTTGGATTTCTAGGCACTGAAGCTATGAGAAAATGAATCTACATCATTGTATATATCTATATATATGTATATATTTAATGATGTATGTATGTATGTAGCAAATCTATAGCACTGTCAAAAAAGTATAAATTTTTAAAAATATCTTAAATGCCATATTGTGTAAGTCTTTGACATGTTTGTAGATTACCTATCTGTCTAAAATATAACTCTACATATCTGGAAAACTGAACTAGCATGAATATAAATTTGACTATTATAGATGACTATTAATTTGTATTTTTAACTATACATTACATTTTTAAATGAACTACATTAACATAATACCTTAACCAAGAATAAAAATACACATATAGTATAATAAAATTGACCTTAAATTTGCATCAGTAAACAAAATCCCTATGGGTATAAAGTATTTTGAGATTAACAGTTGTTTTTGGATTAATGTGGATTTAATAATCTACCTTTTTCATCATTTCTATATCATATCCCCATTTATTCTTAAGAAAGAGAATGACTATGACCATTAATCAATTATAACCAGTCCCCTTTAAATGAAAACAAATATTTATAAACAATATTTTGGGAATTTGGGCATAGTTTTCTATACTAGTTCCTGCTGATTGGAGGTGGTTATAATCTTATGAGCCTCCTGAGAAAATTTAGAATTGTGGTCAAGTCCTGACTGGGGTGCTTTTTGTGGTGGGTTCATTTTAGCCAGTAGTCAGAAAGCTGTTATGGATGTTGGGTCCCCTGGACCATCGCTTCCATGGAGACCCCCAGGGGGGTATTGTTCAATCAAATAATATTAGTCTGGGAGAAATCCATAGCTTCTTATCTTCTGTGGAAACAAAAGCAGAACCTCTTTTCTAAAGCAACATATCCTTAGTCCCAAAATTTGAAGTCAAGATACCTTTATGTTCGATTAGCTTAGCAGCTCCCACAATGAAATGTCTCTCTGCAGTTAGTTCATTAACGGTCAAAAAATTTAAAGACAACACATTAGTATACATAATCTAGGTTTCATGAGTATTTTCTATTTTTATGTGGCTTATTATAATTTTATATTACTCTATTTCCTTTCTACGAACCTTAGTTTATTATCTTTGAATTATTCTCTTAATCTATTACTTTGTCTATCCTTCATTCTCTCTCTCCCAAGTCTATGCATATTTATTAAACACGTTGTAACCTGTCTAAAGGCCTCTTTTTGTTTGAATCAGTCTTTATTGCATATCTGTAGTCATATTTTAAAATGCTAAGTGGATATGGCTAGGAACAAAGCTGTAGCTTTAGCTGTTGTCTTTGCACAGTTCAGCTTTACAACATGGCGAAAGTAAATCCACTGCTTACCCCTAACTCTGGAAAGCAGTACTAAGTATCTTGCAGCTCTATTGTGCTCTCAAACTCACAGCTGTGCTCTCAACTCTACAGGTAACAGCTAGGAACTTCTTTATCATTGCCCCTTAAGAGACTGTGGGAACCTGCCATGTGGTTTAGCCCATGACATTTGGTGGCCAGCTCCAACTCTTGGGCAACTGTCCAGAGATGTAGCTATGTGATATGCCTGGCATGTGAAACTAGGAAGCCCAGGATGGCTCCATTTCTTTGGTTTTAGAATGTTTTAAAACCTTCTTCAGGTCTCATATGGATCAATGCCAGACAGTGGGCTCCATTTGTAACTGAAGGTCTCTCTCCCACCTGAGAGTTCCCGAATAACCACTTTAAGGCTTAATATTCTTTATAATTTCTTGACCAATGGCTCAAGCTTCTTACTGGCTAGCTCCTATATGTAACTTATCTCATTTCTAATGATTTGTGCATCACCATATGCCCTGTGGTTTACCCGTAATGCTCTGGAACCTTATTTCTCCAGAAGTTACTGGTGTCTCTCAGATTCCAATTTCATTCACCTTGTGTCTGTTTGGATTTCCCACCTATCTATATTCTGCCCTGCCATAGGCCAAAGTGGCTTCTTTATTAACCAAAGGTAATAAAACATATTACAGCATACAAAGATATCCCACATCAAAATCAACATTAGGGAGTAGGGCTTTGTGTAGCTCACAGTCCCAGGTTCCTGTCCATGTTGAGAGGGAAACCATAAAAACTTGGGGGAGTTGATCACATTGCATTCTCAGTCAAGAAGCAGAGTGTGAGGAATGAATGCTTCCAAATGTTCAGTTGTCTCTCTCTCTCTATTTTATAGAGTCAGGATCACAGTTAGAGAATGGTGCTATACATGATTTTTGGTCCAAGAGAACGGTCTCAGGTGTGTGGAGAGGCCCATCACCCCACTGGTTCTAGATTCTGTCAAGTTAACAACTCTAACCACCACAGATTTCAACTAACTTTTTATTGTACCATATAATAAGTTCAAGAACATAGGAGTCAGAAGATGGCTAGCTCCCAAGGTTATCAGTGTCTCATCTAAACCATCTATCTAAACTTACATATTTTTTAATACTCAAAGAGGTAAAATTTACAATGTATCCTAATTCCAAAATTCCTAATGTATTCATTAGGAACTACCACATGTACAAAGAGAAAAAAATATGGCATACAGAGTTCAGAAAATATAATAGAAGGAGTCTCCCAGAAGGCATGAGCAATAAGTTTTTTAGATGATGGTATTCAGAGAGTTTTAAGGTTTTATTCTGTTTGTGTAATAATTTAGTAATTGAATTCATGGATTGAAGTTAGTAATTGAATATATGAAAGATATAAAAGTACTAACAAAAACTTCTAGAAGAGAGAAATGTACATTATGAGATATGGAATATACTGCATTCTATTTATAACAGATTCTAAACAATCTATCAATTTACACACACGCACACACACACACACACACACACACACACACGTTGAACTTGAAGACAGTGAAAAGCAAAGTACCCAAAATAATACATAGAAAGAATATTTTCCAAATCATAAAATTTGAATTTCGTTCTTTTTTTTCTTTTTTCTTTTTTTGGTTTTTCGAAACAGGGTTTTTCTGTAGCTTTGGCGTCTGTCCTGGAACTCACTTTTGTGGACCAGGCTGGCCTCAGGCTCACAGAGATCTGCCTGCTTCTGCCTCCTGAGTGCTGGGACTAAAGTAAAATTTGAATTTCTGAAGGCTCAAAAATATTTAAATATATAATACTTGGGAAAAAGATTAATGGTTGAAAGAAGGCACAAGACTTTGGGAGAAATTTTAGTTGAAACTCAACATAAAAGAGGATGTGGGGTGGAAATCCTAACAAAACTTGAAAATCAGGCACTTAAGAGACAATTTTAAAAATAATCTGTCTCTTAGCATATATCTTCATCAAGACCCTTGAAAAGCAATTGTTTTGTACGAGTACTTTGCAATAAGAAAAAAACATGTAAAACTCCAGTGGAAAAAAAATTTAAAAATTAACTTTACTTGTTTGCTCAAAGAATAAAAAAAAAAAAGCCCTTATATGAATTAAAAATATCAGGAACTTAAAGGTTAAGTTCAAATTGAGGAGAGAAGAGTGGAGGCATGAATGAAAACAGGTCACTTGGAATCAATGCTAGTGAAAAGTCAGTGGAGGGAATCTTGAAAATATCAAAAGAAAGAAAATCTGTTGCTAAAAATAACTTTCAAACTAAAGATGAAAGAAAATATTTCTTGACAAACAAAAAGTAAAAAGTGGTATTCTGAGGACTTATGTGCAAAAGGTAAGTAAAAGTCCTTCGGCATCAGAAGACAAATGAGATCATATAGAATGGTTTTCCACAGTTAAAGACTACATCAGATATGTTATGTTAAATATATTAGTTAATATAAATTATTTTTGGTTTATTTTAATAAAAATAATGGTATTATAGTGTAATATTAGTAAAAGCAAACTGCATGAAGTAACACAATGGTTATGAGAGTAAACTGAAATACATTGCTTTAAGTCTTTTAGATTACATGTTTAGGCTAATAATATTAATTTGCATAGATAGATTAAATAAAAGTGTTGTAATACAGTAGTGTTTATACACACACACACACCCTAAACTCTCCCAAACCCAATAAAGGCAGTGAACAGCTAATAAAAATCAACAAAAAGAGGCTAATTAAAAAATAAACACATAGATCCCAGCAGTGGACTGAAAAGTAGTGAACAATAAACAAATCTTCTGAGAGAAATCCAGTAAGAAAATGAAAGACTTTAACACAACCATATTATTAGTCACATTAAAAGTAGATTGTGAGTTGGTGGCCGGGGACTGAAAAAGCATGGGACAAAACCGGTCTCGCTGAACATAATGGACAATGAGGACTACTGAGCACTGAAGAACAATGGCAATGGGTTCTTGATCCTATTGCATGTAATGGCTTTGTGGGAGCCCAGGTAGTTTGGATGCTCACCTTAATAGACCTGGATGGAGGTGGGTGGTCCTTGGACCTCCCACAGGGCAGAGAAACCTGCTTACTCTTTGGGCTGAGGAGGAAGGAAGACTTGATTGGGGGAGGGGGAGGGAATGGGAGGTGGTGGCGGGGAAGAGGCAGAAATCTTTAATAATTAAATTAATTAATAAAAAAAATCAGCAAGAAAAAAAAAAGTAGATTGTGTAAATATCCTAATTAAAAAACAACAGATCTTCAGATTCAATAAAACAGTTCAACTATATGCTGTCTACAGGAAACACAGTGTGCAAATGGGTTAAAAATTAAAGGAGGAACGGAGATATACCATGCTAACATTAAACAAATAAAAGCTGATGGGAATTTTAAATGATACAATCCATTTGGAAAAGTTTTCTAGTTTCTTCTTTAAAAGCTAATTATACAACCACCATATGATCCAGGAATCCCGTGACTGAGTATTTATTCAAGAGAATAAAAATATATGTCTATACAAATACGTTCACATGAATATTTAATAGTTACGTTTGCAACAGTTAAAAAAGCCTGAATAAGTCTAAGTGTCCAACAACAGTTTAAGAGTTAAATAAATTTTGGGTAATTCATCAACTGAGTTACTACTCATCAATAAAATTATCAACTATTACTGCCGAGAACAGCATAAATGAGCATCATAATAATTATCTTAAATGAAAGAAAATAATCATAAAATTTCAAATTCTATCTATATGGGATTCTCTCCTTAAAATACACTAATGTGAAACATAAGAGGATCAGTGTTTACCTGAGGATGGAGACAGTAAGAGGGATAAACATGGAATATAGAGAAATCTTTGAAGATGCTGGATATATTACCTTAATTATGGTCGATGGTTTCAGACTCTTATTTCTGAAATTATATTACAGTATGCCTAAGCTATGCAACTCTAGTTTATTATATATTATTATATCTAGTAGAAAATAGTTTTTATCTGAAAATTTCCAGAAGGCTCATTAAATAGATGCCACTATTGACAGGAAGAATTGAGAATCTATCTGATCTTAATAACTATTAACATATTTTGTGCAAGTTTATATATTTTATTTAAAATCAAAATTATGTGTGTTGTTTAAAGGGTCAAAGACTGAAATTTTGAAAACACATGTTAGTTGTTTTCCAGAATTTACAACCCATTGTCAAAATAATAGCACCTAATATTGAGTAATAAGATTCAGGTCATTGGGGATATATCAGGTGCATGAGATGTAGTTACTGATACATGTGGTCTGAGAAATTCAATAAATGTTGTCATGAAAGAGTTAATGCAGTAGAAAGTCACATTTTCTTCTGGTGTTAAAGCATTTTAGAGAATCTGAGTTAATATATTTCCAACTATCCTGATAACATGCTGTATTAATAAATGTCTTCCAATATAAAATGTGCTCTATCAGTTCATTTCGTATCTCCCTTGTACTTTTTAATAAACTGATTACAGATGAGCGTAAAAGCACTGAATAACAATGGATAGAGAATTGTATATTTAATACATTGCTTGACCTACAGCCTTGGAACATTAGCTTTCAAATAAAGCTTTCAAAAAAAATCCCATTTAATTGTTCTTAGTCATGCCATTTGTATTGTTCCTGTATACAGTACCTTGCAATCCTAGAATGCAGTGTTCTGCAAGGGCAGGCTTTTTATGAGCTCTGCCTCTTCCACCAATGTTATGATTGACTATAATTCAAAAATACCAGATGGCTGACTGTAATCAAACAACAATATAACAGAGAAAGATTAATCCTGATTTCTGAGTATGGTATTAAGCTTTTGAAAGCCTATTTCTGGTTAAGCTCAGGTGATTGATTTATGATGCCCTACATATAAAAATAGATGTTGTTATTTTTGAGTTATGGGTCTAGATATGTCTGGATTCACTATATTAAGAATCTCAGGACGTGATCTCAAATCATGCTTGTAATGCATTCATCTGTATGTGCATAACTGCAAGTGGTAAACTTAGCTATACGATGAATTCGGTATCACAATGAAAACCTCTTGATCTTATTCATATGGCACAGTCAGGTGAGACTTCTTTATCACTCATCACACTTCTTGATCTTGTACTGTCTGTGAGCAATTGGATAACAGGGATTGGATTTTGCGCTTTCAGAAACAAGGTATTTGTTCAATTGATGAGCAAATGATTTAGAAAGATGGTATGCAGTAGTTAGAGTCATCATCAATTCTTTAAGTGTTAACTGGAATTATTAATGACAGATTTAATAGAAATGTTACAAAATGCAAGTTTGCCTTCATAGCACCAATTTTATCTCATGCTAAACAGTGTTAAGTAAGTGACACTCTTAAAGGCCCATGGCAATGCATCTGGGTCAAATGGTTTCACAGCTGATAGGAAAATCATAACTTCTTTTCATTATTATCTACTTAAACAAACAGACATATATTTTATAAGAGAGATATCAGTTATTTGGTCTTTTGCTCCAGAAAGTAACTATTTGGGTTTTTCTTTTTAAATATGCCAATTCACATTTTAACTTTTTTTTCTGAATCAGTAGAGTGCTTGACCTCAGGGCTTTCTTGGCACCAATATCTGTTGAAATTGCAGCATCCTGAGCAATAGGTGTATATATGCCAGCTCCTCCTGCGGTGTCCTTGCCAAAATCATAGACTTTTACTCATCCGTCCATTGCATTTGTAGGACAAGCATTAGTACCCCTACTATGCAATTTCAAGCACTTGTCTTTGAGACCTATATTTCCCCATTCCCTTCTCCTGTTACTGTAGATAAAAAAGGATTTACCTTTAAAAAATACAGTTCTTGAGTTATTTTCAATTTCTTGCTTAAGAAAGAAGATTTGGATATTACTGACAATCTCTCTTCCATCATTCTAAAACAATGACTCTTTGGTGTTACTTAAATGGGCTAAAATGTTTCACCTATTCAGTTTTTATAAACTATACAGTTAATGTTTTCTCACTTGTTGCTAGCTCTTTCTTAAATGTTGTTTATTCCTGCTATATTTGCTGTTGAAATCAGAATTTCATTTTTTTAGTCCATGTTAGTATGGAAATTGTAATATAGATCAGGTTGGCCCCTTCTTTGAAGCTCCTGAGTGCTGGGATTACCAGCACATGCTACCAAACCTGGTTTTCTGTCATTTTTATATATTCATTTTATATATATATATATATATATATATATATATATATATATATATATATATTCAAGTGTGGGAACTCCTTCGAACAATGACCTTTGAGATGCTGGACCACTTTGGGAATTGTCTTGGGTACTATATAAACAGTTGTAGAAATGTGTACACCCTCTCTTGTCTGCTGGATTCTATTCCTGTTTCTTGCTCATGCAGAGCACTGTTGATCTGTGAGTCTAGCCCTAAATAAAGAACCCTTTATTATACTTCATACTAAGCTAGTGTGGAACGACTTTATTGTAAACATTTACATTCATGTTTTTCTCATTATTCAATGTTTCCATTGGTTTTCAAATCTACTCTGCCATTCTGAAATGTCTATAATACCTTGTTTATAAAAAAATCCTATAGATACCACTCAAGATTTATATCATTTGATATCTGCATGGTACATTCAATTACAGCAAATATTTGAATTTAAGATGATTTTGAATTGTGGGATATCCTCATATACATAATGTGATATGGAGATATCACATTATCTAAACAAACATCACTTAGGTTTCATATGCACCATTTCCTTATAGTCTGAATATTGTTTTATACAATATTTTAAGTATTTTGTATATATGAACAAAGTTTTATGGAGTGAGATTTTCCCCTTGTATTTTAACAATGTTCAGAATTTGAACTTTGGAACATTTCAGGTTGTTGACTTTTGGATTAGGGCATTCACTCTACATGATCTGGAGACTTTGACTTAAGATTCCCTGCGTGCATGTACTTGTGTGTGATATACATTTCAAACATATGTGCCTTAAAAAGCAATACATTTTATCCCCATCGCATTTGTTTCATGTAACATCTGGTAGCTATGAATGCAAAGCTCCCATATCTAGTTTATCATCAAACTGCTGTGGATAATACGTAAACATCATTCAAGTCATTCAAATTCTCCCACTGTACACGGTGCTCTCTTTCTTCACTCATCACTCTGTCTTCCCCATCAGCTTGTCTCATTCTACTCCCTATTCTCTATGCAGCCCTGCTGTTTCTCAGCCATCTGACCTTGATGTATGCACAGACGCAGGTCAACTGCACCAGTGAAAACGACACTATGTGGTGGCCTGAACTAAACCAGGAAGTTGATATTCCTTAATCTGTCACCCTCAGATGAAAAACTGAAGGTGATCACTGAGTCCTGAGGGAGGCTCTGGAGACGCGCTCCTGCATAGGATATCCAATCCCAAATGATCAGAATAATGATTAGAGGGCAAAGAATGATCAAAAACTAGAGAATTTAGAGGAGCCTTATTGTTCAGATGATTATGTCCCTGTACATCCAGGGATAAGATACTGCTTTTATATGGGAAAGTGTATGTACCACTGGAATAAAAACTTTATGACCTACTCTAGAGAAAGGCCATAGAAATCTGTCATGGCTTGAGTTGGGAAAAAGGGGCAAAAGGATTTCACAAGGAATTTCTTGTTTTGGCTGTCTCCTCAAAGTCTGTGTGTCATATTTTCTGGTCTCATGTCTTAAATCCTTCAACTGTTTCCTGAATGAATGATGAATTAGATTTCTTTTTCCATTTATATTGCTTGGCTTCGTTCATTCACTTGTCATGAAATCTGTATGTAAGAAGGATTTCTTATCTCCTTGAGCTATATATAAGCTTGGCATAAGGCCACATCTCTGAGTTTCTAGATATATTCAAATCTGACCTGGAAATTTACAAAAGCTACTGATAGACTTTTCTATGAATACTTTATCCTTAGCTTGCTTCTTTCTGTCTCTCTCTCTCCTCCCCTTTCCTGTCTCTCCTTCTTTCCCTCTCTGTCTCTCTCTCTCTCTCTCCCCACCTTTTTCATCCCCCTCTCTCTTTTTATTTTTGTATCAAGTTAGTCCAAACATAAAACTCAAATTCTTCTACAATTTTCAGAAAGCCTATATGAACTAGTTTACATTCTATGTCAATAGCACAATGCCACAGGCTGGACGAGTTGAAAAATAAGATGTTTGTTTTAGTTCATTTTAGGGGCTCCAAAGTTAAGGTGCCCTGTCCTGTGATTGTCTTCCTCTGACAGATAGGTATCACGTGAGGTGATACAAGGCAGCCTGTGGTATGAAAAGGGAACATGTATTTATGTGTCTTCTTCTAGTAAAGCTGCCAGGATTCAATCATGGAAGAGTGCCAATGACTTTAATTCTCAAAACCTTGAATGGTTTTTACCTACAAATGTGACACTCTACAATGAAGATTCAATTTCAACACAGGAAGTCTTAGTGTATACATTCACATTATATTTAAACCATATCTATTTGCAAATAAGAGTTTCAGAGTGGGGAAGTTATTGAAGTAAAGGATAGGAGGAATTGGTGAGATAAGGTCATCTTGTATTACAACAATGTGGCGGATTCCCAGAAGAACCTGCTTCACCCATTTGTAAGGGATCCAGTCTAATTATTGGTCCCAGTTCCGGTTGCAGTCTATTTTTCAGTTTGTCTATTATCAGATCTCTTGTGAAGGCTAATTTCCTCTTTATCTTTTACAAATAGTTTAGCTTTTCTTTGACCTTGCTGCCCTGGCCCTTGCTGTCTGTTGATGCCTTCATATGTCACTCTTACCACAAAGAATTTATGGATACGTATGTTAGCAGTCAAAATCAGCTCTTTCCTTAAAGTAACGTTTTTAACCTCATTGTGATTTTTATTTATTCCTTCACTAAACAAATGCTTACTGATATTTATGCTGAGCTAAGTACTATGCAGGGGAGGCACACACAAACCTTAAAGAATGAGGTCCTTTGCTTGATGTACTTGGGTTGATGAGGGATACATGTACCACAAAGGATTATGTCAGGATGCTCCGAGATTATGCAGTAGGAGCTCTAGCAGACTACAATAGACTAAAGCTAAGTTGAGAGGGCCATGATTGGAGAACAAAACTATAAATTTTAGTTACAAAAGAATTCTTGTAATTAGGGTGGTATTTGAGTGTTAAGAGAATGATTGGTTGATAACAGATTATTCCTCCTGTACCAAGCTCGGGGTTTACAGGAAGCAGTCAGAGAGCCAAGGACTTTGATACATAATGAGCTGATTTTATTTTGGGTGCTGGCCTTATGAAAGCAATCACGATATATCATAATGGAAATTTCAAGTCTGCATACCTTTTCTGTAAACTGAACTTCTCCCGTCTATAAGGCAACTCCAAGCAAGCTATGTAATATTTGTGGCTCTTTCTCTTTGCTTTTAAGTGAAGGGATAAAGTACTTAGCTTTTTGCCGGTTATTCTGTGGATCAGATGAGAGAATGTAGGTATATACTACTTAAATGAATACATTTTTATTATAGCAACTGAGTTTTACAATGGTAAGATCTTAGTTCTCTGAAGTTAAAACAGAAGTTTTAAGAATCTAAAGTTTCAAGTCTGAAGAAGACTTGATACAAACAGGCATGACAGATGAATACACATTTTATAGCAAGCTTCTTTTTTTATTTTGTTTGCATGCTCTTGGCAACACTTCAAAATCGATGATGCAACTGAAAGCTGAGTCACAGGAAACCTGACTCTGCTTTTTCTCCACTGCAGTAGATTCAGGATGATGAGACCATGATTCTTTGTGCTGACAGCACATCCTAGCTTTTGTTCATTCAACCTGATAATGCACACTGCCTGAGAAAAATATTACAGAAAATCAAACAGTAACATCAGTGGAAGGACGTGCATGTGTATGCGCACACGCACACACACACACACACGCACGCACACACACACACACAGAAGCAAATTAAAGTTTATAGGAAAGATCCTAAACTATTAACTGACTCCTAACTCAAATTGTTTGGAAGACATTAGCAGAGGTTCCATGAACCTTTACTACAGATAGGCTTGTGGATAACGAAAAAATATTGTATTATAATTGATTTCCTGATTGATTGGTTGATATAGATCACTCTATAATTCTCGAAAATTACCTTGTAGCAATACATTGGAATGAATTATTATTTGTAATTTCATTTTATGAAGAGCAACATACAAATTAGAAATATTAGTTAAAAAAACTGTTTCAGATTGGTGTTTAGTTTGTGTGTGTGTGTGTGTGTGTGTGTATGTGTGTGTGAGTGTGGTATGCACATCAGTGTAGGCTCCTGTGAATGTCAGAAAAAGTGTCAGATTTCCTGATCCTAGTAACAGGAGCCAAACTCAGGACGTCTGCAAAACAGTACACAGCCTTAACCATTAAGCCACCTCTCTAACCAAGAAATTTAAGTTTGTGATCACACATCACCTTAGAACATACCAGAAAAATTTTTCTAAATGAGCAAAACCATAGTGAACATTAAATATTCTTTCAATTAAGTGCTTTATATAGGTCTGTTACAAAAATAATTGAGAAAACAAAGTGTTGGATGATTATGCCATTTTACTATGTTTAAATAATTTTTATCTAAAGTGTCAAACCATAAACTAAAAGGGAGCAATTCAAGGACAGAAATAAATGAATGAAATTACCAATATTTTTAGTGTTGGTCCTAAATAGGATATAGGACTACTCTTCTAATTGAACACTTTTCAAGGACACATTCTTCTTTAGCATCCCTCTAAAAAATAAAAGTGGAATTAAATTTCAAAATTATTTCAAAAACTATTTAGTAATTTCCAGCCTCATCCCTTTCTGGCTGGCTTATATTTGCAGTAGTGCAATTGTTATTTAAACCTTTATTTGATCAAATTAATTCTTAATTTCTGCTTTCATGTAAGTAGAAACTGAAATACCAAGTAGTATCATTTTCATTATGTTGAACAATAACTAATTATTGTTGCTAGGCAAACTTCATGTTGGGACAATCATAAAACTATGAAGTTGCATGAAAGTGGCTCAGGCCATAGTCACGAAAATCACACTGACCTATTCATGGAAGTTGCCATTATCTGAAATGCTGTCCTGTGAAAAATTAAATATTTTATTTCTAACCTCTAGACAAGAAAGAATATGTTTAAATAAGAATTATCCAACAATTCTTCTAATAACGATTCCATATAAACATAATATTCCCAAGAGGGTCTGAAAGGAAAGATTCTTAAAAATGATGGTGATTTAATTTTATTTTGCCCTAGAATGGCATTCTCTTGAGTATTTGTGAAAATGAAGATGAATATGCAGGGATACATTTGGTTGATTCTGTACCAGATGGCCAGCTGCAGAGGCTGAACTAAGTCGGACTGATTGATTCGTTTTTGCCATATTGCACGCTGGCGTTCACCAGTGCTCACATCTCTCAAGTACTAACGTATTTGGTAGCTTTATTTATTTAACACATTTTGAGAAAATTTCTTCGAATGACCTAAACTTTGTTATGTTTCCTTCTGATATCAAATGGTCAGTTCTGGTGAAATCTTTCTTAAATTTAATTTTAATAGAAAAAGGGAGCTTGTTTCCATTTTACTTTTTCTTTTCAGTGTACAAGATAAATAGATAAAAATGTAAAGTTGATATAAATAATTACCTGTGGAAGTTATGATACTTATGATTCAAATGAGCAAGTCTGCAATAACTTTAACGAAGAATGTAAGACACATTTCCTTAATTTAAAGTGTTTCACTTGGCACTGAGGAGATACGTGGTTTACCTGTTTTAATACTGGTACAATAAGAATACCTACTCATGCTAAATCCAAAGTATTTATAAAAGCTAGCTGTTAAAGTAGTGGGCATGAAAAAAAAAAACAGTGTTCAGAATTGAATGTCACATAACAGATCCTGTATAGCTTCTTTTCATTCACTATAATCTCTGCTTTGTCAATTTACATTATGTAAAAAGAAAGAGAGAAGTGAGGTAGATGCAAAAGTTGGGGTTTAGTAGTCAACCACAAGTGAACATGGCTTCTACTCACTCTTTGAGCTTTCTTGCTATAGACTGCTCCCTGGGACTAGAATGTTAACGTTGAAGGTCAGATGTTTTACAGGGACTGATAGTTTTAAACTCAAACATCAATTAAAACACTTCTCAGTAAAGATGAAATATCACTGTAGGTATCTGACTCGGGGTAAAGATGTCATTCACAGTTACTTACAGTAAGCCAAAAGGAGCAGCTATACTTCTAGAAATGGTTTCCTATTCTTAAATAGGAACCACATAGCTGTCTGTGCAATAAAACAAGTGATTAAAGAGTGTTTTATTTTCGATAATGCCCTTTAATGATTTTAAGAATAAAAGAATAAAATGTCCTTGATACTAACCTTCTGCCATCCTTAAAAATTAAAATATCACTAATAGTAACTTCAACTATCTCAGTTTAGATATAGTATATTATATAGTACAATCAATTGATCATCAGAAGAAAATTTCATATTGGCAAGGGAGAAATGGAGCCTGAAAAAACATTTTCCAGGAAACACATCACACAAATAGAAACAAGTTGAAACTGAACTTCTCCAACATAGGGTCCAAGTTTAAAAGTTTTAGTTCTTTATCCTCCACAGAAATTTTAGGGAAAATTATAGGGAAAAAGGAAAAGATTATCTCAAGGTGCACGAGGTTAGATTCTAATCTATTTTAGTCTTCATTTATATGTTTATTAAGAATGTCTAATATCTTCTGTGAATGATGGGCAGATGAAAAATTTAATAAGGAAGCAGATTTGATTGTGAAAGACCACTGCAAATGGTATTACCTAGAAATGAAATTTGACCTTTATTATTTGAGTTGAAAGTGGGAAAATTGTCAAATTATTCTGGGAAAATTTCTTTTCTTCATCTTCTGAAAGTTGTAACTGACGGGACACATGAATTTCCATGATGCTGACAACTCTCATGACATCCACGTTACCTACAAAGATCTGGTGGGTCCAGCAGCGTGTGAACACGACAAACCACAGAAAAGGAGGAGATTAAAGCTGTGAAGCCACAGTACTTTATTGACCTGGGTCTCCACACTAACCTGATCTGATCCTGTAATTACTATGAATAGAATGGGGCTTATAGTTCTCCTTAAAAACACCCCAGGCTTTTTTAGCCTAAGAAGAGATTTTCTATTCATGTTCTTTTCTCCTTTCCAGATTTACAGATTTGTAGCAAGAAGGAATGTGTGTGACTTTGCTGGCACACTGGGAGAGAAAGATACCTAATGCTCACAGGCAATCAGTAACATAATCCAATATGTACACTTTTTGAGGAAGAAAACTTAACTAAATTTTGTCTCATATTTCTACATGTGCAATCGCCCCCTGTCAATCAGAAGAAATGAAAGTGATAAAAATTGGTCAACTCTAAGAAAAGGGTTGATTTGAAACTTACAGAATGGTTAAACCACCATAATTATGTAGTATTATTTGCTTATTCCTCTGGGGAGCATGCCTTTAAATTACATTAGAACCGTCAGCTGTTTTAACCTCAGCAGAATGACAAACAGAAATAAGTATTTGAGAGATGTGTAGTGCTACAATTAATAATCAGCATTTTATTTCAATTAGAAAAACAGTTGCCGCTACCCAATATGATATATAGATAAAGTAAGATGTGAATACTTTATTTATTTATTTAATTTTATTTTTTATGTGCACATTTGTCTATGTGAGATGTCAGATTCCCTCTAGCTGGTGAGCTGTCATGTGGGTCCTAGAAATTGAACCTGGGTCTTCTGGAAGGCCAGTGCTGAGCCATCTTTCCAGCTCCAGATCTGAATATTAACAATTGTAATCTCAAGTAGTCTTAAGTAGTGCTATAATCATTTCAGTTTTAAAAATGAGCTTTTGTCTGTATGTTGTGAGCTGAGTTGAGCATTACCAGGTAAACAGAAGTCTTAGGAGCTGCTGGTTTGTGTTACCATGAAATCTGTAAACTATCACAAGGTAGGCTGGAGAGACAACTCAGCAGAAAAGAACACTTGCTGCTCTTCCAGAGAATCTGAGTTCAGTTCCCATCACCAAGGTTGAGCAGCGCAAAGCTACCTGCAACTCCAGCTTTCAAGGGTCTTGTATCCTCTCCTAGCCTCTCTTGATATTCCCATAAACATGACATACACACAATTAAAAGCAAAAATCAAACATTTAAAAATAAGTCTTTCACTTCTTCATTGATAGCTTTGTATTCTTCCTGCACCTGTGCAAAGCTGCAGATGCATACCTTGGTTCTTCAGATACGAGTGTACACATAACCCTAAGCAGAATGGCTGCGTGAATTTAGGTCAGACAGAAATCCACATGCTAGAGAACTTATGTGCATTGCACTTAATATGTCAAGTGAATGCATATTTGATGCAATTTCCATGAACATCATATTTGTCAAAATAAGTATCTTTCTAGGGTGTCAGCAGGAATCATTCTTTTCCACACTAATAAATAAAGTGTTCTTATTAAGAAAATAAATTGTTAGTTAAGTCTTTTTGAAGTAAATATTTAAAAATTAAGCATAGTTTAAGAATTATGAATTGCAAAGTAGAATACTGCTTTGACAGTTATGGAATTTTGGATAAATGGCACAATTTCAATTCTTCTTAAATTTCTTGTTTGGGACAATTAATATATGTCAAACAGAATATTTGATATCGGAACATTGTCTTAAGCTCTTTTATTATAATTTTTTATCCTCTGAATAGAGTGCTACAAGTCAGCTTGATTAGACTGTCAAAAGTCTCCTTGTATTTTCCTGAGAGTATGAACAATCTATATCATGCTTCTAAGATATGAGAATTTAAAGTTCCACCAGGTAGCATCATGTCAAACAAATTTGAATTTCTTGTGTTTATTATGAGAATGGTACTGCTTCAAAAATATCATGTGCATAAAGTCCAGTTAATGGTGGGCTTCTCTGACTCCATTTTACTCTTTGAGGTTTTTCCTGTCCAGGAATATGGATGTCACTAATCCCTTGACAGTATGTCAGGCTAAAAGAAACAAGTTAGGAATTAGTCCTTTTTTTCTATTTTGTGATGGTGTATATTTGGAAAGGGTGGGGCAGCCTGTCTTTATGGTAGCCCTTTTTATATTAGAATGAAAAAGCAGTGAGAAACACAGGACAGTTTTTATCTGTAGGATTAAAAAGAATCTGAAAATAAAATGGATTCATATTATCTTCTTTTGCGCTACTAAACACAGAGAACTATATAGCTGTTGACTTATTATGAGTGGGTTAAATTTTCTCTCCTGGTGGGCTTTTCAAAGCTTTAGTTGCTGTTCTTACTTTTGCTGCATGAATATCATTTTTGTCACTTTTTTGTTAAAAGGAATTTCCCATAAAAACCCACGAAAACAACCTAGAATCTGATTATCCTCTTTCCAAGAAAAATCTGATGGATTTGGATCAGCATTATACCTCTGCCCAGCTGATTTGATTGGCACCAGGCTCTATAATGACAGAATGGTTCATGAATGAGAGTGGGCATTGTACCCTGCAAAACCAGAAAGGATTTCATCTGAAAACATGAAAGACCAACAGGGCAGTAATAGCAAGCTGCGACCAGCAAAGGCTGCATGGTCACAAAGTTTTATGGGCATAGTGGAGGCTAGTGTAAACAGTTTTCTCTTTTCTTTTGATTAAAAATAAGCTGAGAGGAACACACTAGTTGGAAGAATGAGAGAGAGGGAGAGAGAGAGAGAGAGAGAGAGAGAGAGAGAGAGAGAGAGAGAGAGAGAGAGAGAGAATGCTCTGAAAAAAAAATCTTCTCAGGCACTACTTATGATGTTCACATTAAAAACATTAAACACAGCAAAAAACTTGCATCTTTTCTCACCTAAACCTACTTGTCTTTGTCTTACTAAGGGAAAGATAGAACAGGATTAAGATTTTTAAATTGAACACAAGGAAAAACAGGTAGCATGAGTCTGAGTGGCGAACTTTAACCAATGATGTATTTTAGTGTCACAAAGGTAAGTTTTAAACAACAAATTCTGTTTTGCATAAGGTGAGTTAGTTGCTACTGGTGTCATGGTAGGCTGGACTCTGTACTGAGTAGGGACGAGCAAACGGGATTGACTATGGGCAATGCAGAAGTTTGACACTTATTTTAGGCTAACACTGCTTGCTCTCACGTTCCTGCCCCTTCCTCAATTTAAATGAGTTACTGAATATTTATTTTAACAGTAATGTGATATAAACCACTACATTTTTCACATAAAATTTAGAAACAGGGCTAAGTAATTTTATGCTATTTTAGTTGGTCAGTAATTTATTATTAGAATTCAATCTAATCTTATTTAATTTACAAATTTGCAGTCAGTCATAACTTTAGTGTAGTTAAGGCAAATCATGAAAGCGCAAATACAGCCAATTGCAGCGGAAGTCCTTTATCTGTATTCAGAGAGCGAAATCAGATAGATGGAGTGAGTACTTAATGAACAGGAGTTATTTTAAAAGATATGAGTCTTTTTTTTATGTAGAGCTACTTTGTAGTTCATTATGAAGTGTGCACTATGCAGCCGTTGTGAGAACCGAGTCAATGTGAAGAGTTTCAATTTTTACATCTTTTCCTTTTCCTATACCTTTCCCCTTCCTTCTTCTTATTTTTATTTCAAAATTATCTTTATTAAATAAGTAGTACTTCTCAGGAGTTTAATATTTATATAATGCTATTGTCTTTATTCATTAAAACCTATCTGAAAACAAATCACTTAAAATATTTATCTATTTCACTTAAAAAATAAAATTATTGTGATTTTCTTGACATAAAAATTTCAAGTAGAATTAGAAAGCAGCCCATTATACTGTCTGGCTGTTTTGAATGGCGTGGGTAAAGGGAAACATCAATGTAGAAATAGAAGGACAATGGAATAACAGCAGGTTCAGTTAGCACGTGAGCCCCTTGTCAGAAGTTCTTGTTGCTTTGCATTATTTTTGTGAAATTAATGGTGGGTTTTGATGCTTTCCAGATGACTCTACTTTGGGTTTAATATACATGCTAAGAGGATGCGACCCTACATTTTGTGAAAAACCTGGACATAGGGAGATAATCAGAGTTTCTGTTTTTCAGATATTGTTATATGTTTGTAAGTTTGAGTTGAGGCATGTCTGTATTCTCAAAAGCAATGTTTGTAAATTCCTGGGGGCCGTGGCGGGTAGAACAGAGGTAGGGGAGGGAAAGGGAGGAGAGGAGGGAGGGAAAACTCCAGAGGTTATTAAACTAAATAAAGTATTTTATAATAAAATTAAAATAAAAATGTTGAATAACCTTCAAAAAAAACATTACAGTTGAGAGCCCCTGGTCAAATATATTTCCAGTACTGACTACACATCCAGGATTTTGTGTATGCAAGAATGTTATCACTGAGTCGCAGTTCCACTTAAACTACTATTATATTCTTATTGCCAAACTTTGGTTATGTTGAATTTTTTAACTTATACATGTGTCCTGTGCTTGTGTACTTATGCATTTGTGTGTCAAAGTTAGACATATATTTCCAAAATTTTTCTCTAAGACGATATAAAACAGATTTGTGTGACAATCTATCTGAAGGTATCTCACTCTGAGCTATGAGTAGCATAGTATGGGAAATAGATGATGTCTGTGGTTTTCATTATAAACAGCTTTCTGAGCACCAGTCTCTGCCATAAAATTTTATAAACTTAATCATAAATGGCATTATTATCATTATAGTGGAAATCAATGTTCAAATTTACTAACAATGATGCAATCAATAAAAGTGCGAGTTGGAATTTTCAACCATTTCCTTTGTATCCACTTAGGCTGTGTTCGCACAGCCTAAAACCTGAGATTTACAAAGCATCATCATATACAAGATCCTGTAATCTCAGACATAATTAAACAAAAATTCACAAATGCTTAAGAATCAAATCACTGGGGCATTTGGGTTAGCTTCACACTTGTTATCCTGGCAAGGAATATATGTGTGTTATTTTACCTTTTGTAGAAGGACTGTGCAGCCTGTAAGATTTGCATACTTTAGCCATATAAGGGGCCTATTGGATGCAAGTGTTCCCTATGTATTCTCCATTGACTAATCACAACCAAGCACTAGATAACACATAACTGAATGGGATTAGTATGCAGGCATTAAAATGGTATGATTTTTATAATACATTTAAAATATAACAAATGTCCACTTGCACCCAAAACTACCAGGTAGACTAAAGTTGGCTGATACTAGGTTTTTAACATAGTTTTCATTTCCTTTATTTATATTTTTATAAAATAATTTGTTACTAAATTTTCTGAACAATGAAACATATTTGCATTTGTTGATTGAAAGGTATTTTTGGTTCTTTTGATCTTCAAATATGGAATGAGAATTTCATTTTTTCAAATACATTCTATTTTCTTCTTTTTTCCTAGGTGTTTCAAAGATGTAATATTATAGACATAGAAATTTAGTGGTGATTGGAGAAAAGTTCATTGTGTTACCTTTAGAAACAAACATGTTGCAAGATCCTTATTTTAAAGTCCAACCCTTATGTCAGCTCTCTAGAACTGATGGATTGATGAAAGGGAATTCAATCACAAAGTATTCAGACACTTGAGCGTTTCATTATAACTCACACATAAGAAAAGGAGAGGTTCTAGTTTAATGTCTAATAGGCCAAATTATTGTAAATGAACTGTAAGTGTTCATATTGCTAGTGACAGTTGCAAATCACTATGCTTTTCCAGCAATTCATTCAAATTAATATCAGAAAAATGAACATATTAGGGGAAAAGCAGGTATGTCCTTATTTTTTTTTTTATGGACAAAAGTCATCTTCCATGGCCAGACAGTTAGTACTGTTTCACAAAATGTCCAACATAAATCCAATCATCAGAAAACAACAGAAGAAATTTGAAATTTAAAACTTTTAAGAAAGTGACGTGGATTCTTTGAAGAAGTTCATTGCATTCATTGACAACACATGTTGTAAGCCTGCTACAGAGTCAAGACAACGAAAGAGGCATATGAAAATAGATGCAATGCATGGCCCATTATATTGGACTGTAGTAAATATCTTCATCCAAATATTCAACGGAAGAGAAAACTGGAGGGATACGTTTATGAACCTTATAAGAGAAAGCGCTATTGTGACAATGGTGGATTTATTATGTAGAAAATGACGCCGTGATTTACCGAGTACACTGCCATTGCATTTTGTAAATGCATATTGAAGTGTTTAGGCGTGAAATGTCACGCTGCTTATCACTTAAGTTTGAATGTTTCAGTGGAAAAAATCCGGTTTTGATTGACATATTACATTGCAAAATTCAACTAATGAAGAGAACAAATATAACAAAATGCTCACAATTGTTGAAGTCATTGAAAAATTTATGAGTGCTATTTTATATTTTTATATAACATGAAAAATTTGTAAATAATATATGAAAGATTTCATTTGTTTCTTATTTTAGTATTTTAGTGATCTTTAAAAATAATTCAGCTTAAACTAGTATATTATACTTGATGTACACTGTTAATTTCTATTATTCAAACTAAATATACCCTTCACACTTGCAATCACAGGGTCTAGTACTCAAAATCATTCAAATAATTGCCTTATAGATTCATGTCACTTTTAGTGCAAGCAGCAGTTACATCTCATTCATCAGAGTCCCACTTGGAAGTATATTTTGAGCCTACCACTACAGGAGTACGTTTTGCTGCATTAACTGGGGTAGGTTCCATTATTATGAAATTCAAGACTACCGTGTTTTGATTATTGTAGCTATGACAAATAGAGGTCACAATATGGCTTTAAAATTGTACTAATTGCAATTTTATTAAAGTATATTTATTATGTAAATCAAGAGGTAGCATATTCTAGATTAATATAAAGTGTATTGAAAAATGATCATTCCTTAAATCACTCAATATGGCTCTACATATCTCTGTTATCTAAAGTGTTTGGCTTTAAATCTGGGTTGGCACATTTACATTGACTCGTTTGTGTTCTCTGCCCTGTAGTACACTGAGCCACGATCTGTAATTAATAGGCCATGAGACCTACTTTGCAGAGCTACACGAGATGCCCCTATGTGTGTATAAGGTTGGTTCATTCTTCAGTGATCATGCTTTCTGACTTAAAGACTGCATGCCAAGGAACTATTAAGGACAGAAAATCCAATTGTTTGATATCACATTTTTTTTTCAGATAGGCTCTAAAAATGGGTCACTTAATGTTACCTGGATTTGTGTATTACAGCAGCACCTGCTAATGCTGTTGTGCTTTGAAATCTATTGGTGTTTTCATTTCAAGGCCTCCCAGCCTACATTTTGATTCTCAAACCTAAATGAACTTGCATCCAAATGTGAATGAGAAAGGTCTATGAGAGGATGACCGTGTCTTATATTGTATTCAATTATAAAATTAATGTTTGCTGGTATGTATGTTGTGAGATGAAAAATGAAAACATGGGATTAGCACAATCATCCATGTTGGATAATGCAGCATTCACTATTTTGCAAAAACAAAAATCTATGAATTGTACAACTAGATATCTACTTAAAAACTATTTAAATGGTAATTACACGTTTCTGGATTTTGTGTTATACTTTAATCATGAACATAATAATGTGATGCCCCTTAGCTATTGTTAAATTTCACTTTTTAAAGTGTGTATAAGGGAAGATTTTTAGAATGGGCAATTATGCATTATTATCACATGCTATTTTACAATATAAAGATAACACCACTGATATCAGATATATGCATGTGTACATAGACACTAGCATGGGTTCCACACATTACTATTCCCTGGAAATATCTTTTCTGACATGTATTCATGTGAACTTCTAGGTGATTCTTATTATAAACATCAACGATTGTTACTACATAAATATTAACACCACCTACAGTGCTTGCTCTGTCTTAAAATAACTCTGTTCAGTTACTTACATACGTTCAAATTTCCCCTGATCAATATCTTGTTTTGTGGATTATTTGAAAGCTCTAGCAACTATAAAAACATGACCATTCTGTATCACAGAATAAATGTGCAACAGTATCTTTAGAACCTGACCCAACATAATAAACACTGCCTTCCTGATTGTCTGCTAGTGTAGCTTAAAAATTACAAAACGTGTATTGTCATTGCTTTGTGTAGGATATTGATGTTTTAGTCGAATCCTTGGCTTTTTATAAATAAATTAAATCATTAGACTAAAGGTGGCAATTTTTCTTTATTTTTGTGATGTTAGCCTTATATGTGCAAATGTGTGAGGAACTTGCCTTATTTCACAAATGATTCCTACATTAATAACATTGTGCTCATGTATTACGAGGTCACATCTTTTATGGAATAAATTTCTCTGATACTATTAAGGATTCCCACACTATCCAGGTTTATCAGGATTAGTTGAAAAATTAGTCTGAGGGAAGTGTCGCTCTTAGTTCCCTACAACCTCTGTCCCCAGGTTTTCTGTGGAAGGACTTTGCTATTGAAATCACATGCTGCAATACTGAAGCTTGATGCCATGAGTTAAGGCTAGGAGCTTAAGATGGCTTAGCGAGCATTTCTGCTTACAATTGAAAGGCCTGGATCAGTGTCATGCAAGGAGGCTTTGAGGTCTATCCCGGCACCACTGAAAATATTAGAACTATAAAGATCCAACTTTGGGGTAGGGGATATCCTTGGCAAGATAAACGATATTTTGGCTGAGTTGCTTCTTTCACACAAAGATTTCTCTGGACATTGATTTTTTTTTTCCTTGTTGACATTAAATAAGAAAGCAAAAAATATTTTTTGAAAGCCTCCAGTTCTCTACATAAATGAGTTCAGACTTAATTTTAATGGAAGTGAAACATAGTCAATAGAGGCAAATTAAAACCATATAATTTTGTAATCTTAGCTTAGCTATAATTGCAGCAATAAAACAGTGGAAAGAATAATTGTGGAACATATGTTTGTGAGTGACATTATCTAGGTGACTTCCCCTTTACGGCAGTGTGCCGTCCTATTTGTTCCTCCCTCCCTATGTATTGGAATGACAAACCTGCAAGCCTGGAGTTAATGCTGATTGCAGCAGCTGCTTACACATGGAGTCTCCATAGCAACTGCGAAGGTTGCCATGCAACCATATTCTTTTAGGGACAGTGAAAATGCCCAAAGGCTTACTAAAAATACATGGGGAAAGATCTGAAATTTTCTGACTACTTTTAGCGGTTATAAAGAACTATAGTACAAGTTGCAAGTATGGGTCAAGCAAATAAAAACCTAGCTCTGGCCTTTTTAAAAATTGCTCGGTGTAGCTCAAAATCTCAAGCTTTATTCACAGAGATGGCTTTTGATCGATTGTAAAATTGGTAGCTTATGCTAGGCAGCCCTTGAAGACGGGAAGATTCAGTATGGTGCTATTGGAATTCTTCATGGGGTTAAAGGTCAGTAAAAAGTCATCAATGCAATATTGATTGGCTGGGCTGAAAAATGCCCATGTTTACACCTTCTCGCTGCTTAGGGTTGCGAGCGGAACCTTAAGTAGACTCATGCAGCCTCCGAGCGTGCTCTGGAGTAAACCATTCAATCACCGAATGTGACATCACTTCAGTCAGCTCAGCTGGTTCTGCAGCTTTCTATAAATAGTGAGATAAAAAATTGAAGACTATTGCAGAGAATTTAGCTAACCAATTTGCTTATCCATATCATTCAAGATAGGTTAGGATTCTGGTTTTTGAAATACTTAGTTATTCATGTTTCTCCACATAAATTACTATTTTAACAGAAGAGTTGTATTATTATGCATATATAACATGTTTATTATAAATAATGTTATGAGAGCTTCACTCTTTAAAAAGATATTGTAAAATGAATATTGGCTAGCATCCAGTGGAGCAGGCTGTGCCCTCACACGTAAACATACATGTCCACATAATATAGATTCTCTGATATCATCTAAATTATTATTTTAGGAAACAAATGAACAAATAATAATGTATCATGCAAGATAAATATAATCAAATAATAACAAGGTTTTAAAGGTGAACTAAAACAATAACGAAGAAATTAGTACTTGAAAAAGGCAAGAAGAGAGGATACATGTACATTTTCTTTAATCATATAGCACATGTAATCAGCCATATTGTAATATTTTTCTATGCAATTTTCTCTGAGAGCTTCATAGCTGTATTTGGGAATGAATAAATTTCTTTACAAGTACTCTGAAATTTCAAGCTATTCATATTATACTGAATAATATTACAATCCCTTGCATTTTGGGCATTTCTAAATTTCCTATAAATTTTGTATCAGTAAAGCTTATAGGACGTTACACTGAGTCATAAGAATAAAGAATAATACTACTTCAAACAGGCAAGACAGACTTTCTTGAGACCTATTAAAATAGGCTCTCTAAAATTTACTAAAATAGCTAAATAGCTCAATCAAGATGGATGAGCAAATGATTGCTTTGCTCGCAAGACTTTGTCCAAGCTGAACTAAGATGTGAATGTGTGTAAACCTGGATTGTAGAGTGAAGCTTCATCATTTTGAAGCACCCTTAAGAACAACAAAGAACACCCATCTGGTAGGAAAGCTCCTTCTACATACTGCTAATTTCCAACGTTCTTTTCAGCATTTCCTTTTCCTTTTGCTGTTCTCAGTTTGTGTTCTTAAATACTTTCATCCTCTTAGTAAGGAATGATGAAGGATGGCCATACAAATTGTGTTCAAATATACTTGTTTCTGAAAATTATGAATAAAGTAGAATAAAAGTATAAATGCTCTTTCCTTAAGAAAAGACTACAGCAAATAATAAACTGATGTTTAAAAATGATAATTTCTTTTACAACTTAAACACATGTCATATAGCTTTAGGCATTAATATACAGTAGAATGAATGAAAATTAAAGTAATTTTTAAAGAAGACGCATAGATGTTAAATATATAAAAGTTAAATCACCATTAGAATTGATGACAAAATTTTCGAAGCATTTGAGTTGACATTATTTGAACGACGTGTAAACGTGTGCTTGTAAGCAATGCAGTAAGCAGCGTGAACCATCTCCAGAGGGAGGCTTTAAGCTTGTATTCCACAAAGCTATTACTTTATAAAGGGTGCATCTTCGAAACAAATGGAAACTTGAGAGCATGACAGCATAAATGAGTGCTGCTAGTATTATGTCATTATCGTCTTCATTTTAGTATTTAAATGTATTTGAGAAATGTATACTAGTTTTGTGATTGTTTTCTTTCTTATAACTGCTTGCAGCATATTTAACTGCACAATTTTATCTCTCTTTTTCTGTTTGGTCTGAAATTTGAGTCTTTTGTATGGAGAGCTTTGAATTTGCATCCCACAGCCCATTAAGAAATTTGAAGACAGGAATGGCCTCTGCTTTGATAGTCATGGCTCTTTCTGAGTATGTGAAAAAATCTGCAAAACATTCCAGTTTTTAAAGATTATGATAATTTATTTTCATCTACTCTGAAGAATAGATGAAAGAACCATTCTAAAATAGTCAGAAGAAACATTGTACAGGTTCTTTTTGAAAAAGTAAAGAGAATAAAAATGTCTGACTGTGGTTACATCTCCACTTAATTGATCTCAGAACACTCTTCCTGTTCATCTGGGCTCAGGGTTTAAAATACATGTAATTTGAGCATTATTTTTATTTACTCTCATCCTTTATTTTATACTAAGTATCTAATAGTTTGAAAAAATTAATAATCAGGCATAATTATATATTAAGATAAGATTAAATGCACTTAAAATAATTATGTAAAATTTTTATCTCAATTTATGTCAGCATGTCTTGGGGTAAAGCCATCACATTTGGAAGAAAATTTGTTAAGATTTTTTTTTTTAGAACAACAAACCATTAAATTTCATAAATAATGCTGGAAAAAAAGTGGCTTGTGCATAGGTTGCTCTTTACCCAAGATGCACTTCTGTCTGCAAGATTCTGAATAGAGACACACCTGCTAGCTAGCTGATAACACTCTGGGGTCATTTTATTGAAGAAACTGTCAGCTAGGAGGTACTTTAAAAAAAAAAGCTACAGACAAAATCATGACCTGCACGGATGAGATGAAAGAGGTGTAAAAGCAGAAAGGAATTGTAGATAAGTGCATACTCCTTTGTACCATAACAAAACTTTTACATGTAAATTCAACCAAACAGGGAAGAATGGGGAAGAATGTTGCCCTCTACAGTAGAAACAAATTAGATTGTTCAGCTGCACATTTGGCTCCCAGCCAGGAGAGTCGTGTGCCATGCTTGTTTGCCTACCAGTGCTGCTTAGATTGGCAAATGCCCATGCAGTTTGAAGAGGGCAGGCGGATGACTGGATGCCTGCCAGGAAGTGTGTGGGACTGATGCCACTGCTGGACTCCATAGCCTGGTAGGAAGGAGGAGTACAAAGGCATTCAATAATCTGAATGTCCCTTTGCTTCAAGAGAGTGGTGCCAGGCAGCATTTAATGAGAGATTGCTTTGTTACAAAGTCCTCAACATCAAGTGGGCTGGTGAGCTCATTAACCTGACGGCAGCAAATAAAAAAGGCACACTCAGAAGACTCCCATGATAGCCTACTCAATGGTGTAAGAGCTCTTTTGCTTCCTTTATGGTGATCCATTAGCAAGCAGCAGTGTAAACACCATAAAGCAAGCCAGGTTTCTGATTGTTCAACTAAAGTCTGTTTCCCCTTGGGGATTATACCACCAGTTGATATAGGATTTTCTTTTCTTTTTTTGTCTTAAGGTTTCTATCCACTGGATAATGACCTGCTTTGCAATGAAGAAATTTTGAGGTTACTCTTCACAGCACAGCTCCAGTTAAGAGGACATGAACTGCTCAGGTGTCTGCAAGGAGGTAATGATGTAGGACTCAGAGAAACTAATCCCACCGTGGAGTGGTCCTGTGAGGAAAGCTTGCCTTGCACACCGAAGCCCCAAATGGTGAACAGCTTCTACTGCCTTTCTATGGTCTCTTTATTTTAAGATTTCACGGGGCTTTACTTTGTGCAGGAGGCAGGCTATCCCTGCAATTGGGAGCAGTTAGCTCAATGAGTGTCTCTGTCCCAAATCTCCGGGGCTCCTCTAAGTCTCACCACCAACAACTCATTTCTCTCATTTGAAATACATTTGAAATTCTACCAAAATCCAGCGTGATGGCATCTAAATAGAATACTGAGAATTAAAAGAAAAAAGAAACTGTGAATTTGAAAGCCAAGGGAAGACCAAAGTGATAACAAACCCTCTCACCAATGCATCTCAAATAGCCCAACAACCATTTGTCATTGTGCTATGGGCCCAATGAATAATATGGAAATGGCAGACTAAGGGAAATGCATGACCTTATGAAGTCCTTATGAAAACCTTAGAGAAGTGCATATCTATGCATATATATATATATAAATTATATAAATGCTCCATATTAAAGTTAAAATCATTGTTGTCTCTATTTTGAAATATAAGCCCATGTAACTTAAAATGGAAGCATATACAGGGAAAGTACCATTTATCAGTGTAAAGGAAATAGGTTTTAAAGATCTGCCTAGACCATAAAACTATCACAGAGACTTAATAAATATTTTAGAAAATTTTTTTGACAATGAAAAGGAGCCACCAGAACTTACTTCCCTTCTATTCACCTTTGTTTCCCTCTGCATTTCCTGTAATATCTTAGATAAATAACTTTGAGTTCCCTTAATTCTATTTGTATAAAAGATTTTTAAATCGAGGGATAGGATTGCTTAGGTAGAGACAAAGGCATTTTTATCACGCAATCTTGGTTTTCACTCATGAGCTATGCACCCTTGGGCAAGTTTTTTGACTTCTCTAAGCCTGAGTTTTCTCCAAAGGAAAATGTACAGACATGTTAGCATCACAGGAGACTAGAGGGCTAGGTATCTAAAGAGCCTCAGAAATGCTGTGATCTTGTAACCGGTTACTATTCATGCACTGATGTTCTTGTTTGAGACGCTTGTTTACTCTCCTTCTGTTTTAATTTAGTTTATATCATCCCAGTTCATTTTACTAAGCCATTTCTCGTCATCTCCGTATGACATCTTGTATTTTCTGTCATGATCTAGCACCAATAGTAATAGAGAATCCTTTTGAACTATAAGAAACTTAAGTCCCTGGTGTACAAGAGCTAGTTCCAGGACAAGCACCAAAGCTACAGAGAAACCCTGTCTTGAAAAACCAAAACCAAACCAACCAAACAAAAAACAAAAACAAAACAAAACAACAACAAAAAACCTAAGTTCTTGTTTTCACAAAAACAAACTGTAAGAAATGACCCAGTGATCACATTGATCAACCCTTTCTGGACAAAAATAAACAAAGATAAAATGTTCAGAAAGAATCTTTCTTTTAGTTTCCACAGGATGCTCTATTCTGGACACATTATTTTCTTCTTATTTTAACGGTATTTCAAAAATTATAGCAGTTGCTTTGGTGTTGGGCATACCTAAACAAAGAGAGATGTCCACTAGGGGGCAGCACCTCAGGGTCCAAAGGTTGACTGTGTATGACTTTTCCAAACTCCACCTCCAGAGAGAGAGAGAGAGAGAGAGAGAGAGAGAGAGAGAGAGAGAGAGAGAGAGAGAGAGAGAGAGAGAAAGAAAGAAAGAAAGAAAGAAAGAAAGAAAGAAAGAAAGAAAGAAAGAAAGAAAGAAAGAGGAAATAAGGAATAAGGATAAATTGTTTCTTTCCCTCTGGAGTGTTATTGTTACACTCTGCAAAACAACATTGCATAGTGCCACACAGAGACATCTTCACACTTGAGTGTTGCCTGGCACCAGATGTTCAATATTCTGAGGTCTGACAGAGGAACTAGAAAGATGCTGAGCATTCCTGAAAGTTCATGTACAAGTGTCACAAGATGGGGCCCTACACAACGCTAACATGTTGAGGGTAACACATTTAAGCAGTGTGGAGTGGGAAAAAAGAATCAGGCTTGGTTCTTTTGCTCATGGTGTGTCAAGAAGAAACAACCCCCCTTCTGTTGCACAGCATATCAGGGATGCAGAATTAACACAAAATTATTCATGGTAATCTGAAGAGATTTTGTCTTCTCGGGTCAGACCCACTCACTTTGGTTTAGTGTCCCTTTTATCTGTTCTTGAGTCTGTCAGATCCCTTCTCCACAATGAATCTGGGTTTTTGAGATGGCTCAGTGGTTAAGAGCACTGACTGCTCTTCCAAAGGACCTGGGTTCATTTCCCAGCACCCACATGGCAGCTCACAACTGTCTGAAGATCCAGTTGCAGGGGATCTGACACCTTCACACCAATGCACATTAAATAAACCATAAAAAATATTTAAAAAAAAAAAGTTCTATTCGCTCACTTTTTCATTTGTGTGGCACAGCAACGGTTCAGTTGCTCCCTCCTTGTATCGCGTGTTCTGGGGATCAAACTCAGGCTTGGCAACAGGTACCTTTACCCACTGAGTCATCTCCATTGCCCTGAATCTGGAGTTTGGTTTTGAAGACACATACTCTTAGTGTATCCCCTTGACTCTTCCCTATTCTAATTTTCTTAGCTTGGTTAGGACTTCTTTGCAGTTATTTCAAGGGGAAAAAGGGTTACAGTTGCTATAGTCCAGGTCAGTTACCAATAGCCAAACGAATGAAGCTTTTGTCTGCCTACTTAGAGTTTCTTCTTTGGATCTCAGTGAATGATCTCATGCTCTGCATACACACACACAGTGAAGCAGGGATTTCCAGATCCCAGGCTCTGTCGATTATTGCTTTCTCAGTCAAGTCAGCACCGGGTTTGTAATCTCACATCTTTCTGTTTTCTATTCAAAGCCCTGATATTGCTCCTTTCTCCTCCCTTATAAATTTCACAAGAATGCATGTTACTCTTGCTCTGATTATTAGCTACTTCACTTGCACATATGCTTGCTTATTATAATCTTACTGGTTTGAGATGCAGATCTCATAACAGAAATTATCACAAATGATATGTGGCATTTCCTATTAGTGGACAGCTTTTGTCAATCTGAACTTGTCATTAATTAAGGCTACAGATGCTCCTTTTCTGGCTTACTTTACAGTTGCCTTCATATATTTTATGAACAAAACCACAGTTTTTAAAGACTCTAAGCCAATTGGTACATCTCTATTAGAGTCACACAATAATATTGTTAAGTTTGAAAAAGAAGCTTTTATTATTTCCAACAATATATGCAAATATCTAAAAACTCAGTATAAGGATTTGATTTGTTAGATGACCTAAAATATCTTGTTTCAATCTAAATATTTTATAAAATAATTCACAAACACATTTACATATAGTACAGCCATAAACTTTCTGGGTTTAGCTCCCGCTCCCCACCCGCTCATGCTTGTACGCTACCAAAGTCTTCTCTCAGTTTTCCCCACCACATTTGCCTGAAAACACACAGTTCTGTGGATTTTAACGCTCTTATACTTGAATCTACCAGTGCAGGCCAGGTCTCCCCAGAGGTCGTTTGTAATAGGCTTTCATGCTGATGACTTCTTCTTCATTTGCTTGCGTAATTCACCATTTTTGTTTACTTGTGGTGACACTATGATGTAATTAGAGGGAACAAAACCTCACACGAACCTTTGTTTTCCATTTAAACCCATAACCCAATACGATATCCTTGGCATATGGTGAACAGATAAATATGGTTTGTTGAGTGATTCAGCAGACTTAAGGTCACTCTCTAATTTCACTTCCCATTTCCCCATGTTTCTTATTCTCTAATGTTCTAATTGCTTCAGTTTGATGCTCACCAAATAATGATGTGCTTTTACAATTATCTGAGTACACTTGTCATCTCCCTTCACTATGAAAGCATTTCATGCTTACTGAAATTATATTCATAACTTCAATATTTTGTTCTCTGACAGTTCATCAAGCCGTCTCTTCACCAAAAATTGGGTGATTTTATTTTCTAATGTATCCACTGAGATGTACTTGTTTCTTTATTAGTACTTCTACATTTAGTTTCTCTCTGTGTTTTACGCTCTCTTTCTCTTGTATTTTATAGGCACATGATCTACCACTGAGCTATATTTTCAGACCTCTTCCTTTTGAATTTACCATTTTGCATGTATTGCAAGGAAGAGAATTATATAAATGCCATTGTTGCCTACTATTATTATTCAAGTATTTATCTAGGAACTGTTAACAGAGATCATATATATTCTACAACTGTATTTGCTTTTTAATTAATTCAGCCATAGTTAAAACCTTATTTTCCAAATCCTTGTAAGGCTGGATCTTTTTGGAAAAGGGCCATAATGAGAGCTGTGGCTGTACTCTTGCAGAGGGAAGTGTTGGCAGAGAGGCATTCCATAGGGCAGTTGGTGGAATAGGAGAGGTGTGGCAGATGGAGAGCGTGTGTAGGGGCTCTACTTGTGAGGCTGATTGCTAACTGTCTCTGTCGGAATCCTGGAATTTGGACTGGTAAAACCCTTAGTCTATTTTGCTCACTATAGTTCAAAGCATTATGTAAACCTTGCTTTTAATTCCAACAAATTGTGCATTTGGGATCTACAACAGTCTGCAAGCTCTGGCATGAATTAATGAAATTTGGGGTATTGTTAATGCAAAGATATAGATCTCAACACATTTGGATTTTTATAGATTATATAATGCTAAATTCTAAAAAGGGACTGGGGATATAGAATTCTTGGTAGAGTGCTTGCCTAGCAAGGAGGAAGCCTTGGGAATCAGTCTCAGGTCTGCATAAACAATATGGTGGAACATGCATACAATCTCAACACCGGAAAGTTGAATGCGGGAGGACAATAATTTTGAAGGTATTCTTACTCTATATAAAGTATGGAGTCTACCTGGGATACATGAAGCTCTGCCTTAAAAAAGGAAGAAAGCAAGGAAGAAGGGAGGGTAGAAAGAAAGGTCTTAAATCTATTCTTTCTCTTGTGGAGAGTAAAGGGAGATAATAGAGTTTTGATAAAGTAGAAATGTTCTTTTAACCTTATTTTATAATAAATAAATATTTAAATAAATATATAAACAGACAAAACTCCTGGCTTTCTCCTTGTCTCTCTTTCGGTATTTTACCTTCTTCAATAATCCCAAAATTTCCAGTCACCTAAAAACTTATAATATTTGGCAGAGTCATTGAGGCAATAGAGATCATTTATGGTTTATAGGAAATTGCATTGTGGGAAGTAGGATATTTAGTTTCCTTGGATCCAGAAGAAACACTTTGACTTGGATTATAAATATAGTTAGGACAATGGATGTGATACTTACTTTTACAGACCTGGAGTCCCACAACTCTCGGGGGAATATGAAGGTAGTTAGTAATAGCTGCAGAGAGAAAATGAGGCAACTTATTGATCTGTATGCTGTGAGATAATCCATACTGTGGAAGCACACAACCACAAGTTTTTAAGTTTGAAATTCAGAGGAAGTAACAGAATTATTATCTGCAAATATGGATTCCTCAATCAGTCCCACTTGAAAGATCTTAAATGTCATGGGGGGATGTAAAACTTTCATAATAACTGGTTGATTTATGTTTTATTCTTTTTTGATTGTTTGTTTTTGTAATCAAACATTTTCAACAATGACTTATTAGGAAACAAGTTTTTTATGTGTACCATGGGTTTCTCATTGTTCCACTTGCCAAAACTTAGGACTCATTTTATATTTCTTTATTCCTATTGAAGTAGGTTGAGAAGTCTTCACGTGTAGTGAGTTATTTTATTTTCCCCTTGGGAAATCTATCCCACAAAGAGACAGTCTCTTCAATCCTCTTGACTTCATGGCAAGTTCACCTCCACTCCATCTCCTACTTTTCAGATTGAGCAATGAAAATGGCATAGAGATACCAGGTTACACTTTTAGCCTGCTATGATCATACAACAACCAGTAGCTGTGCAATGTATGGAGTTGATGTGGGATTCCCCTATGTATGCTGTGAATATGTTTTATTGCCATTGATTAATAAAGAAGCCACTTTCGGGCCAATGGCTTAACAGAATAGAGTAAGGTGGAAATACTAAACTGAATGCTGGGAGAAAAAAGGCGGGGTCAGGGAGAAGCCAACTAGCCACCACAGGAGACAGATGCCTCTGCTAGAGCCTGCTGAAACCTTGCTGGTAGCCCATGACCTCGTGGTGATGCACAGATTAATGGAGATGAGTTAGTTTAGGATATAAGAGCTAGCTAGCAATACACTTAAGCTATTGGCCAAACAGTATTGCAAATAATAGAGTTTTGTGTGATTATTCAGATATGAGCAGTCAGAAAACAAATGAACAGCTTCCAACATGACTGTATGAATCCAAAACTTTTATGTGCATTGTTTTTGTCTATATCATAAAAAACTTTTAACAATAGGGAAACTGTACATCATACTTTCTCTGTTTGATAACTATAGGCAAAAACTATATTATTAATGTCACCCTACACTCCTTTAGACTAAGTATGCTATGACTTTTAAACTTTAAGTTTGCATTTTATGAGACAGAACCTTTCAAGTTTCATGATAACAGGTGTATACATCACACACACCGACTTTTCCAATCCTTCTAGAGCTTTCTAACCTTAGCCATTTATTCATTATGAGACACCATTCTTTCACCACCATATACTTCCTGGCACTTTTTGAATGGGACGAGGTGGCACATCAGCCACCAACCTCTGGCTCTTGGAATTTGGCTATCTCTTACATTTTCTTAAGATATTAAGTAGCATGAAAAATGTCTACAAATAGTAATTTCTCCTGTCTAAGTAATTTCATTGTAGAAAGAAGGGATAGAGAACATAAGGTCAATGTCTATTAAGATTATGGACCAGCTAGAATGCAGCATGCTTCTACAGAAGTAGTGCCATTTAGTTCTCAAATATCCTATTATGTGTTATTTTCTCAATTTTTATAGTAGAAGAAGCTAGAATTCAGAGAAATTAAGTGGCTTCACAATATGAAATGGAAATGGAGTTGGGACTAGAGCTAGAATTTTGTTTTTGTATTCTAAAGCACTATTTTCTTTGCTAAATTATATGCAGAGTAATACAAGGCATCATTTTAATATCTGCCACATAGGTGCTATATTATTATAGTTCCTCCCAAACTGGTGTGCATATAAACCTGCTTGAAATTTGTCTTTGTAAGTGCAGAATCTTATTCAGTAAGACCTGAGCAGATAAAGCTCTACCCAGGGCGAAAGAATGCTAACACTCTGAGTAGTAAGGGACTTTAAGAAGCAGGAGGGAGAAAAGTTACAGAGCAGGGAGTGCCTTGTAAGAAAAGAAACATTTAAGTGAATTGGAGAGAATTTACAAAACAAAATTAAAGAAGCAAACAAGGTCTTCACATAACACAAAAGCACTGAGACCATAGGAATAAATACAAAATATGATGTAGAACGGCAAAGAAGTTGGTACAAAAGTCTGGTAACATGCAGGGCTGTGCTAGGTAATAGGTAACCAGAGTACACGTGTTAGCCAGATTAAGGGTTCCTCAATGTGGTGCCAAGACTCATGGAACTGATTATAAGTCCAAAAAATCACTTACTGTTGATTCTTGGCAGTTTCCTCGTAAAAGTTAATGCTTTAAGAAATGTAATATTGGTGCTGGGGAAAAGTCTAAGTGGGTAAGAACAAAGATTTCTGCAAGCACAAAGATTTGAGTTTGAATCTCTGCATGTCTGGAGAGTTTTTATGGGGTAAGCCTGGCATGGTTTCCTGTGCATGTAACCCCAGCATTGCAGGCTAGGGCAGAGATAGGTAGATTCCACAAGACTGCAGATATTTCAAGATGGAGAGTTTTGCCTCAAGGCAATAAGGAACAGAATGGTAGAGGAAAACTCGTGATGTCTTAGGTCTTTCTTAGAGCTCTGTATGTATGAGTGTACAGGTATGGGTAATCACGCACTCAAGTGCAAGCATCCACACACATTTGTATGTACCACACACGCACACACACACATATATACACACATACATCTGGAGGGGGAGATCTTTACTGTTAACACTGGATAGGAGACAAGGACATGTGATGCTGGAAATTAAACTACAAAAGTTTCAACAACGACAGAAAAAACACAAAGGGACAAACCATGCAAGTATTAGATGGTGTTGTGCAGCTAGTTGATGAACAGGTGAAAGTGTGGAGAGTCAATACTGATTCTAATGCTTCCAACTTCATTTACATGTCTTTCTGGCACTGCTGGCCCATGCTAGGCTAATGGCCTATCACTGAACTATACCTGCAGTCTTGCCAACAATTTTGTTAACAAATATATACTACCATCCATAAGTTTAGGACACAGAAAAATGAGTTGGTGGGGAGAAATCGATATCATTAATTTGTCCCCATAACACACTGTCTTATTTTCACTGGGACCATTCTTTCTAGTTTGGACTTGAAGTATGTACCTAGTAGGTGAGCATTTCAATGGGTCCTAGAGTGAAGTTTTGTAGTAATGTAACAACTAAGTTTGTTACTAAAATGACTGGCAATAACAGTACCATATTGGATTTGGATATTGAGCTTTTTGTATCTATCTATCTATCTATCTATCTATCTATCTATCTATCTATCTATATATATATCTATCTATCTATCTATCCATCTAGTGTGTGTTTCTGCATATGAGCACATGTACCATGGTATTCATGTGGGAGTCAGAGGACAATGTGTGGCAATCTGTTTTCTCTTCCCAGCATCTGGTACTTGGAGTTTGAGCCATCATCATTAGGCTTGGTGGTAGCTGTCTTTCACTGCTGAGCCATTTTTTTCAGATATCTGGATTGCTATTTCTATAATGAGTAGAGAAAGATAAGATGTGCAATGTAAAGCTTGCGCAGTTATGAAACTTTATATATTGTTCAAGTGTTAGCAGGAGAGATTAAAACAGACTTGAGAATATGAAAAGACACAAAGTTGTAATTATAGTGTAGGATACTAATGTAAGATACCAGAGGTCAAACACACTCCATCCCCAGGCTATGGGTCTATGGAGAGGTGATAAAACATTTGATGGTAGGGCCTAATGGGGTAATTTAGGTAACGCAGGCATAGTGAGATCAGACTACGTTCTGTCTGTCTCCTTTCTGACCTCCATGAAGCCAGTAGCTTTGCTCTACCTCACACTAATTGTTACAATGTACTTACTGCCTTGGCACAGGTTTAGAAACAGTAAACCAGCTGATCATATACTGAAATCTCCAAATCCATGAGTCAAAAGAGACCTTTCCTCCTTGCAAGTTAGATGTCTTGTATTTTGCCACAATGACAGAAAGCTAATAGATTCAGTGTTGTAAACAATGAACAGATACGTAGAAGTATCTATTCCAATAAGGATTTCAAAATAAGGATGAATTATATTGAGAGAACACAGAGGAGGTCTAGTCTCCATCCACTTCTGGCACTTTTGGCTCAATCTACCTCAAATCGAAAGAGTATCATATTGATTCTTAGTAACAGATGTTATTATTTCAAATCATATTGATATGACCTACAAGTACATATTTAAATGGCGCTTCTCTATGGAGAAGTATAGCTTAAGGAAATGTCTCAAATAAAATCAAAGAATTGCAACATGAATAGATTTTTTTAGATAAACCCATTATATTCCATCTTAACAAGATATGTCACCACAGCAATATTAAATATCAACCTGACATTAAACATAACAGGCCACCAAGGCATGCTCACCAAGTGAGAAGCAGAGTTACAATAATTATGAATAACTTTGCCAATTGTTTTTAGTTACTTAAAGTGAGCTCTGCTCCTGTGAGATGCTTGTAATGTTCCTTCTGTTTCTTTCCCTGTGGTGTAAACTAATATATTGCGGTGTGTGTTTGAAATCCCTCTGCTCATTAGGTGCAACATTTCATCTTAATGTTCTTGTACAATTTTGGTTCATATAAATCTAGAATTAGAAATATCATTTATTTTTCTCTATAAAAAACATTTATATTTCACAATGTAGTTCTGGTTCCACTTCTCACTTGATGGTGTGTTCCTATCTTATCTGTCTTCTCTGGATATTTCCGAGAAAGACCTCTTCTAGTTGAGCAGTAAAGGGAAAAATCAGGTAGCCAGAAGAAATAAAAATGATCATTTAAATTGTACCCATAGAAACATCTACCTTAGAGATACAGGTCAGTTAGAATTGAAGGTAGGGCCAATCGCAGAGTAGGAAGATGAGTAGAGGGAGATAAGCAACTGCATTGCTTCATCTTCTGATTTGTTGCTTCCTGATATTTTTAAACTCAAGGCTTGTTACCTATGAGTAGTATATTGAAATTTCTTTGGTTGTATTCGAAATATGTAAGCTGACCGTGGTATTTTTTTTCTCTGTTTAAACAGTGCAAGATGGGTAGAGTAAATTTTGGATATCACTTTTAGATTTGCTGACTTGGGGTATTGAAATTAATTACCCCGGGCTGAGATTGATGTCATTGGCTCAGTATCCCTACCTGAGTCAGCATTGATTTTCTCTGTAGAGACCAAGTGTATCTTATACATATCCACACATTGTAGAAGCCCATTACTACATAAAGTGGGTGTTGTTACGTAAATGACAATTGGCAGGTCCATTTCTACTTCAAAAACAGCAAGGCTTGTATGTTTTGCTAACAGTGGAACACTAAAGAGGCCTAAAATACAAAATGCCAACAATGTATGATAATTTATAAAAACAAATTGTTTGGGCATTGGGTTTCCTATTAATCTTAATTCTCTTATTCATTATTCTATGCAGATGGAGGTTTCTGTCCTGCTTGGTCCCACAGCCATTCAGTTTCAAAGAAACACTCAGGGGATTATATTAATTATAACCTGTTTGGCCTATTAGCCCAGGCTTATTATTATTAACTAGTTCTTACAACTGAAATTTACCCATAATTCTTATCTATGTTTAGTCACATGACTTGGTACCTTTTCTCAGTGCAGCCTTCTCATCTTGCTTCCTCTGCATCTGGGTGGCGACTGCGGACTGAGCCTTTCCTCTTCTCGGAATTCTCCTAGGCTGGTCATCCCACTGAAACTTTCTGCCTGGCTATTGGCAAATGAGCATTTTATTAAAACAATACAAGTGACAAATCTTTACAGGGTACGAGAACATTATTCCACAGCACAACTCTTTACTTTTCATTTCAAAACACAAACTCAGAATCTAATCTCCTTTGTTTAGCTTTTTTTTTTTTTTTCTGATCACTTTATAACGACTTCTAAGCAACACTCTAAACAAAGACAAACATCCACAATTCATTTTTTTGAGATGTGGGCATCATTCTCTAGGTTACTTTCTCCTGATTAAGGGCACTTATAATCTTATGGGGACACAAAGAAACTTTAGGATTATAGTCAAGTCCTGACTGGAGTTTGTGAGGCTTGATCATCTCAGTCAGCGGTCTTTCTTTTTCTTTCTTTTTTTTTTTTCGAGACAGGGTTTCTTCGTAGCTTTTGGTTCCTGTCCTGGAACTAGCTCTTGTAGACCAGGCTGGCCTCAAACTCACAGAGATCTGCCTGTCTCTGCCTCCCGAGTGCTGGGATTAAAGGCATGCGCCACCACCGCCCAGCTTTCTCAGTCAGCAGTCTTGAAGCTGTTCTGAATATAGAACTCAGAGAAAACTGCAGCATAGGTACTCTGAAATATTGAATCATCTGGGTCATTTATTCCCATTGAAGGTTTTTCAGGGGATCTTCCTTTATCAAAACTTATTTTTCTTAACTCAGAATGAATCCACAGCCTCTCATTTTTTTTTGTGGAAACTAAAACAAAACCTCTTCTTCAAAGTAATATATCTTTTGACTTAAATTTTGAAGTCAAGGCATTTTTTAAACATATATGTTGGATTCAGCAGCATTTATAATCAGATACATTTTTAGCAGCTATTTCTCCTTCCTCAGCAGTCAAACAATTCAAAAGCAACACAATACCATGCAGTATTCAGGTTCTCTGTGTATTTTCCATCTTTACATGGCTTTAATTTTTTTCTCTATTTGCTTTATTTTTATTTTTGATTTTTCATTTTTTGAGACAGGGTTTCTCTATGTATCTTTGGCTGTCCTGGAACTTACTCTGTAGATCAGGCTGCCCTTGAACTTACAGAGATCCTCCTGCTTCTGCCTCTCAAGTACTGAAATTAAAGGAATGTGCTACCAATTTCTTTCTTTCTTTCTTTCTTTCTTTCTTTCTTTCTTTCTTTCTTTCTTTCTTTCTTTTTTCTTTCTTTCTTGAATTTCTTTATCCTTTTTCTTCTCTCTTCCAAGCCTACATATATATTTTAAACACACTGTGCACCATTTCGTTTTTTTTTTTTAAATCTGAATTTGTCTTTACTGTATATTTCTCTTTCTGACCACATGAGTCTTTAATTTTCTAAGTGATATGGCTAGGATTAAAGCTGTGGCTTTGGTAACTGTATCTACCCTATTTCTTGACTTCCTGAGAATCTAGTTTCATGGTGGAAGTATTGGTAGGAGACATATTTTTTATAACTCAGTGGAGTCTCTGTGTTCATGCCATCAATAAAAAGCAGCTGGGGACTGTTAATAAATATCATCTAAGTGATTGGTGGCAAGGCCGCTTAAAAAATCTGCCAGGTTTTTCTGTTAACGCAGAGTCAGGAAGCCTCTCTTAAAGGAGCAGAGCTTCTGCTTGCCTCTAGAAAACAGATCCTACCCAAGACAGTGCTGCTACCAAGAAGCCATATTTGACTTTGTTCTTTTGTCTGTATAGAATGCTTTGAAAAAAAAAAAAAAAAAAAGATTTCTCAGGCTTTATGCCCCCATGTTGGGCACCATTTGTAAATGATTTCTGTTCCACCTGGTCCCACAATCATTCAGTCCCAAAGAAACATACCAAGGCTTATATTAATTGCAAACTCTTTGCCTATTACCACAGGCTTATTATTAACTAGTTATTGCAATTGAAATTCACCCATATTTTTTATTTATGTTTAGTCACATGACTTGGTACCTTTTCTCAGTGCAGCCTTCTCATCTTGCTTCCTCTGCATCTGGGTGGCGACTGCAGACTGAGCCTTTCCTCTTCCCGGAATTCTCCTAGTCTAGTTGCCCCACCTGTATTTTCTGCTTGGCTACTGGCCAATCAGCATTTTATGAAACCAACATAGTGACAAATCTTTACAGGATACAAGAGTATTATCCCACAGCAATTCTATCAGCATTACCATAGTCAGTATAAAGGACACTAAGTAGTTGTTGAATTGAATCAAATATCTTACTTAAATTTTCAGGATAATGTATTGATATATGCACTCCAGGTACTTGCTGACTCATTGTAGATTGATATGTACTTGTCTAATAATCATATAAGATTTTATAATTAGTGTAGCTATTAATAACACTTTTCTCTAAATGTGATTTTTCCCCTTGTAATAGCCCCATTCTTCACCTTTACCTTTGTCTTCATCTTTCATTTTCTTATTTCTTATTCCGGTGAGCTTGGCCCAATATTCACAATGTCTTTCTCTTTTGGAGGCAGTGTCATTGCACTTCCACTAAATTAAAACTTTGGATGTCATAATCTGTGTTTATATAATCTATATTTATTATACTTCATTTTTAGGTCTTGGAGTGAGACTAGGAATATATACCCGAATTGGTATGTTAAGTTTCTATTCATTTTTTTGAAAAATACTCATAATGTGCATCTCTACAAAGTGCTAAAGAAGTTACAGAGACAGAGAAAAAAATTTATAAAGCATGGAAATTACTACAGATCTATAATCACAACATTCAAGATACTGAGGTAGCATCATCTCATAATAGAGTTTACTCTGGGCTACAAAGTGACACCTGATATCAGAAGGAAGGAAGGAAGGAAGGAGACAATGAAGATGGTGAAGAAGGGAGGGAAGAAAGAATAAATTCCTTGTCATCATTATAAACTTTTAAAACCTCATAACATTTACAAGGTACTGATCTTGACTATACGATTCAACCAACTTTGGTACCCAGAAAGCTATACTGAATAGGAACTTCTAATTTTGAGACAATATACTCTTGTGTACTGTTGAAGAATTATCTAATATTTAAGTATTTTAAGAATTTAAGTATTTTAATTTTCAGTGAGTTTCTTTAGCATACAGCAAAGAAAAGTAAAAGGATAAATAACAAGTAGCAGATAAATAAAAAGAGGGTCAGATACATAGCAAGAGATGATCAAATTGGGAGTTTACAACACTCAGCAGAACGGGCTAGAGTAGCTTGATTGGGTGAACAAACAAAATTAGTACCATTGAATTAGGGCTTCCAAACATCCAGTAGAACTCAACTGGGAAATTTGTGTTTTCATTGAACTTTCCATCCATAGTGAGCTTCTCAACAGTGAACTTTCAGCTTCCCATTCCCACTGTAGGCATTTTATATCATGAGATGAGTAACCTTCTTGGACTAGTTTAGCTCCCAGTTGTGGTCAAGGACAGAATGTTTTCTTCCCAAGCAGTTTTGCTGCTCTTTTCCTTCCTGTCATTCAGCTGTGGTCCAAGGCAGCCTATCTCTGGAGAAGGAATCTTAGGGTATACTTAGAGACAAACATATTTACATCTGAAATAATGAAGAGAGTAGCAAACATGCTTCCAGAGATAGCTTCTCAATAAGCTTAAATGTCACTTGACAGTTTACCAATATGATACCAGTGCTAGTACTTTAGAGAACCCACAGAATGACAAAAATTTGTCAGTCATGGCTTCTTCACCTACAAAGCTTGGGAAATGAGTTCAGTTCTGTATTTTCAAACACTTTCTGTTGATATACTCAATTTAGAATCAAGATCTCACTTGATGCCTAGTGTGGGAAATTGATACAGTAGGAGGGAACATGCCCATCTCCTCAATGGTGAAGCTTCCTTGACATATTTCTTAACTCCTCAGACACTGCCTTAGGGTACTGCTTGGAATGATGTGGACCAGCTAATTTTTCAAGACTTCTCCCAACATTAATTTCTGAGCATCATCTGATCAGGCCTACAGCTGTGAGTACTGTAAGTGAGAAGTACTACGCTTGTGTTGAACTTAGATAAATGGAATACTTTCAATTACTTGACACCACCTTGTTGCCCCATACTTTTAGTAAATTTTGGAAATTAGTCACCAATGCATTTAAAAAATGGTGTTTTGTAAAACTCACTGTGTTTATGGTTTCTACAAACAATAACTTGATTGTGACATTTTAGCAATTATGTAAGATAACTAAAAAAAATAACACTGTATAAAATTGTGTTCCAGGAAGAATTAGACTTATTAAATACAAATTTAGCAATTTAGAATAACTAAAAAACATATTTTCTATACATAAATGAAAAATTATAAGTAGAACATTGAGTATTGGGGAGAAAAGTCTTACTTTGAATGGAAGAATTTTTTCCATTTCATTTTGAGATTATAGTTGCTGAAATTCTATATATAAAATAGAAACTGCTTAAGATGAGATATTAAAAACTGAAAGGTCAAATTCAAATGTACACTTTTCCACCCCTGCCTTAATAGGAAGAAAGGGATAATCATATAGATACAACAAACTTTTGTTTAACCTAAAAATTAAGAGTAGAATAACATTATGTTATAAAACCATTAACAAAAACTTGATACAAAGCAAGGAATTTTAATCCCTCCACCATGTAAACCAGAGCTACAAACTGTCCTGTGTTGTTTTCTATTGCTGTGATAAACCATCTTGAAGGAAAAAGGATTTATTTCATTTTACAGTCAATCATAAAGAGAACTCAAGGGAGGGATCTGAAGGCAGGCATTGGAGCAGATGCCATGGAGGAATGATGCTTACAAGCTTGTTCTCCCTAACTTGCTCACCTTGCTTTCTAAAACAATCCTGGACCGCTGGCTTAGGGGTGGAACCCTCTTTCAGTGGGTTGGGCACTCTAATGTTAATCAGGATTGAACAAAACATCCTCACTGTCTTGTGAACAGATCAATTTAACAACAGAATTTTATTAGTTGAGCTTCCTTCTTCCCAGATGAATTTTCAGCTTGTGTCAAGTTGACAAAACACTAACCAGAACACTAACTAATTACTAATATGAGTTGCTTAATGTCACTTCCATTATTTTTCTTGAATGTCCTCTGTAGCCACAAACACAAAATGAATATTCTTAACAAAATCTGTCAAAACAGATGGATAAGTGAAGAGTGACTAATGAAGAAATGGGCTCAAAAGAAAGATGGAAATGATTGCATTTTCTCTGATGTGTTTTATCTGATTGGATTGTACCCAGATGAATTCTTATTGATTTATATCCTTAGTCTTCCCTAAATGTAAACCACATTAGACCAATTTCTCTGAAGAAATGGCATTCATTAGGTCTAGAGTTAAAAATCTAAGGAATCTTGTCTTGGATCATCACAATATGGCCATTTGTGATGCTTGCATGTGTTAGAAAAAGCAGTCATCATGGTTATTACTGTTTTTATGGTGTTCAGAGCAGATAAAATTATGTTACTAGAGACTCATTGCTCTGCCATTGTTAATATGAAAATGCCACCGTTATATTTCTTTATTATTTGTATCTATGTGTGTGTTTATTTGCATGTGTTGATGCATGAGAGTATGTGTTGTAAGAGATAGATAGATAAACAGACAGACAGACAGACAGACAGACAGACAGATAGATGATAGATAGATAGATAGATAGATAGATAGATAGATAGATAGATAGATAGATAGACAGAGAGTATAAGTGAGGAGATCAGGTAAATCACAGATGTCATATCTCACGTGTTGTCTGTCTCATTTATTGAGATAGAATTTATCTCTGGCTGGGAACTAATCATGTATGTTTGGATATCTTGAAAGAAAATTTGAAAGATCTGCATGTTTCTACCTCCCCAGATTTGAGATTGGAGGTATGCATCACCATGTTTGGTTTTTTAAAATGTGGATTCTGGGTATTGAACTCAAGGCAAACACTATCATTTGAGCACCTCTCTTGTTTATTTCTTTCACTTGGTCTTAGTAGTCTAGATATATGATACACAAAACCATGCATAAGGTCAATATTCAAACTCAAATATAAGGTTGATCATGCTGACTCTAAAGAGTGTATACTTGAACATTGATTTAGTTTTATTTTTGATCTGATTAGTTCAGAGAGGCCTCAACCACAGCCAAACTATACTGAGGAGGTCTTTAATGAGTTGAACATGAGGAAATAATAGCTCATCTTTAATTTTTTATTTGTGTTGCTGTTTGGGAGTGGCAGAGTGGGGAATAAAGTACATATGTAGAATTCAGTAAACAACTTATGGGAGTCAGATCTCTGTTTTCACCCTGTGTTTCTAAGAAAATGAGTTTAGGTGATCTGGTGTGACAACAAGGACCTTCACTTGCTTGGCCATTTCTCCAGGCCCCACCACATTTTTGAAGACCAAGTCTCTTATTGAATCTGGAGCTTGCAGATTGACTAAACTGGCTGACCAATGAGCCCTGACTTCTGACTGCCTGTGTTCCCAGCATTGTACCAACTCATCCGTGCTCTCTAGCACTGGAAGCACACACATTCGCTTTTATGTGGATTTGGGGATCTGAACTCAGGTCATCACGCTTGTGATGCAAGAACTTTACCCACAGGATAATTTGAATAAAAATGTTTAATTAAATCTTTGAGAATTTAATTCAGTTCTATCTCCTCTCCTCCCAGATCTTTCCTGACCTCCCTACTCATCTGAATTCATGTTCATGGTCTCTCCCCACCGTGCCCTAAAACTTTTGAGTCCAGTTCAGTTGACAGACTGTTCTGGGACAGTGTGTTTGTACCTGTTTGCAAATTTTACTTCCTGAGATATTTTAGATTGACAGGTGATGAATTAGATAAGTAGATGACAATTCTGAATTTTGAACAATGTAGAAGCATAAAAACAACTGTAGATTTGATTTATGGAATCCGTCGGGTTATAGTGAAATGAAATATCCAGTAGAAATTCAATAAAAAATATCTTTACAAAAGAGTTAATCTTATTTTGGAGATAAAGATTTCATTGTCTTGAGAAGTTTTTAGCAAAAAAAATGCTTATATGATATTGAATGTTACAAAACAAAGAGAAAGAATGAATTCATTGGAAAATTTCCAAGATAACAGGGAATAGATAAAATCCACAAGGGAACATAAGCCATTGAAAATTAAGAGAGGAAAGTACCATCGAAGACAAAGAGTTTCACAAGGAAAAGTGAGGAAAGTAAAACACAGTATCCCCTAGATGTCAGAAATTTTAAGAGCAGCTTTCCATGGAATTGGGTAAAACTTTTTACCTCACTAGTGACTTTTTAGAAAACATCCCAATAAGTTCGTGGCAGTGGGATGTGGGATGAATAAGAAATAATTAGAGGTATAAACTTATTGACTGTGTGTTATGTGTGGCATCAGTTCATTTTTGAGTTGCAAGGAGACTGAAACATGATTAGTAAGTAGAATTAGCAGACAGATGTTAAAGACAGAAGGTACCATTAGAGTTGAGCTGGTAATGGAGAAAGAATTCCATGGGCATGGAAAGCATAGCTTTGCCTTATGTGGTACTGAAAACAGTTTCAAACCCCACCTCATCCATCCATACCACATGGAGCTTTCGGAATTCACTCAGTGTTTCAGTCAGTATGGCTGAGTCTCAAGAAATATCTTTTCTAATAATTTCTCAAGATGATGTTAATGCTTTCAGTCTGTGGACTAAACTGTGAAAGTCACCAATTTAAGCATTCAAGCAGAAATGAGTAATATATGAGTAGAGTCAAAGAGACTAGAACATACATTGGAATTTGATGAAATAAAAATACAAATATTTTGCAAAGAGCATTTTCTTTTATTCAGATTTGGAAATACAAAATTTCTGAACAGTGATGTTCACTAATTTCTTTAAAGGGTCTTTATTGTTAGTTTTAAGAAAGATTCATTTGTACGTGCCTATAAAGGTTCACTATACAAGTATTTATTGAAGACTGAAAGTCTTGAATCCAGATAGAGAAAACTGAGGAGGCTGCTGTGTTTTCCAATGTGGTTTATAGCTCTTACATACAGATCTTAGTTGCTACAGGGGCATCATTGGTATAGGGTGTGGTTATCTAGAAAGTCAGGCCGTATAGGAGGTCTTTAGATGCTTGGAGTAATGTTCTTGAAGCGCCTGTGGGATGCTATCCTCTTTCTGGAGCATGAGTGGTGACTTTCTACAGTGATCTTCAAATTGTTGCTATCCAGCATGCCTATTAGAGACCTATAGTATAAGTCTAATCACAAACTGATGTTTTTCAAACCATGAGACAAAATAAATCTTTTTAAGTAATCACCTTAGGTATTTCCTTTTTTTTTTTTTTTTTTTTTTTTTTTTTTTTTTTTTTTTTTGGTTTTTCGAGACAGGGTTTCTCTGTGGTTTTGGAGCCTGTCCTGGAACTAGCTCTTGTAGACCAGGCTGGCCTCGAACTCACAGAGATCCGCCTGCCTCTGCCTCCCGAGTGCTGGGATTAAAGGCGTGCGCCACCACCGCCCGGCCCTAGGTATTTCCTTATAATGACATAAAATGACCAACACTGAGGTCTATTCCAGTAGCTGCTCTTTTGTTCAGTAGTGATGGTTAGAAATTATGGTAGAGACTATGTCTTTAATATAAGACCAATTTGCGCCATGAGGTATTTAAAAAAAAGAGAAAAGAGAAGGTATGAGCAATGAGCTGTTTTATTAATACTTATTTTTCTTTGACTATCTCATATATTCTTGTCATTCTTGCCCCATGCTCTTTTATATACCTCTCACCCTTGTTTGCTTTCCCTCTCACCTATCTCCCACCCTTCTTTATAATATTTTGTTTCATTTTTATTTGAGACCCTTTAGGCATAACCAGTACTGTATGGGCATGGGTATAGCACTCCTAATGGAATCATGATTAACTCACCAGGGCCATGTTACTAAAGACAATGACTTCTTGTTTGTTTTCAACACTATATTCCCAGTAACTCCCAAAGGTGGGGGATCCCTCAGTTAGCCCCTTTCCTGTCTATGATTGAATGTTTATGGGTTTAGTCTAGTGCAGACATTTTGCAGGTACCTCTTGTTGCTGTTAAGTCATGTGTGTCATAGCCATGCCTCATAAGACAGTATTTAATAGCCATCCCTCCCATTGTCCACTTTCTGGTTCTTTATACTTTTTCTTCCTTGATGTGCACTGAGCTTTGGAAGGGATGTGATATGAGAGTTCCATTTAAGGTTCAGCTCTCTACAGTCACTTATCCTTAGCATTTTGGACAGCTGTGAGTCTCTGTATTAGCCACCTTTCACTGCAAACAGACGCTTCATTGATCAAGGTAGAAGGCAGTGCTGGTCTAGAACACAAAGTTTTGTAGCTGTTGGAGTGGTTATGCCATTAGTGGAAAGAGGAGCATCAAAAGCAAGAGCTGACTTCTAGAGAAAGTTCATTCTGTGAAGTATGTTTTCAAAGAGAATTTCATGGGTTATCTGGTAAATTTAGGGTCTTCATGGAATCTTGAGACTTAATTGTCCTGATGGTAGTTTAATTGAGAAGAGAAATTAAACCAAGTTCCTATTTGAAGTCGTAGGAATAGCAATGGATGTTCTGCAAAAGCTTGGGGAGCTAAACATGTTGAGTTTTGTTGTCGTAGAGCTGAGGATACAATCTTGGATTAAAAAAAGTAAAATCCATGTAAAGGTTGAGGGAATGGTAAGCTGAGGGGAAAAAGACAAAAAGGCACTGAAATTTTGTCAGTCAAGGATCCAGTCTTAGCTATGAGTTTATTCCCATAGGCTCTTACACTGCTGAGAAACAGTGGAATATATAGACTGAAATAATTCATACAGTTTTCATACTGGAAAGCACCAGAGATAATATATAATAATGACATAGAGGAATAGAGTGTCATATAGTCACAAAAAGTAACCATTGACATTTGCATTATCATGCTTATTTTTTCTTTTAAATGAAGGAACCAATGTAGTGTGGAAACAGCAATAAGAAAAATTCCAGTGGTTGTTTCCCTAGCAATGTCTCAAGGTCAGATCCTGTGCATCATGGTGAGTAAGAAAAAAGCACCCATTACTTTAGAGGAACACAATGATGTATCAAAACCCCAAAAAGTTATAGAATTTAGAAAGCTGCACAGTTGGAGGTATAAGGAGAATTTCGTGGGTCAAATGTCCCAGTACAGATTGTAGACAGAAATTTCTGGTCCTGAGCCACTCAGTCCCAAATAAAAACACATAAGCTTATATTAATTATAATCTGTTTTGCCTATTAGCTCAAGCTTATTATTAACTAGCTCTTACATTGCAAATTAACTCATAAATCTTATCTATGTTTAGCCATGTGACTTGGTAATGCCTCAGTAAAACATTCTCATCTCCCTTCCTCTGGTTTTGGCTTGTGACTGTGTCTCTCCCTTTCTTCTTCCAAGAATTCTTTTAGTCTGGTTGCCCCACAGATATAGTGAAAAGGGATGATTCATCAGGAGAGAAAAGACAGAATGGAGAAGGTTGTATATTTTAAAGGGTTACCAACAAATGATTTCTGGTACTTGAGATAGGGGAACTTGTTCATCTGTATTGTTTTCAGTAACAGTCACTATAAAATTCATGTTTTTCCATTTATACAAGGTTTTATTATTTTTTAAAAGCTTGCAAATTTAGCATTTCCTTAAGATTGTGAATTTTGTATGGCTTTGTATGATCTGTAAGAATATAGTATATTCAGAGAGCTCACTTTAATTAAGAACACTTATGAGTTAAGAGACAGAATATCAACCATAACTTTGATGCTTAACTACTTCTTTTCTATTATTTCTTTAAAACAAACAATTAAAAAAAAGTAATAAGACATTTGAAAGGCCTAGACAGTTAACTGACTTCTGAAAATTGTTTTGAAAATATATTTTTTTCTAGGATGTTTTTATATATAGTCTGTGAGATGATATTACATATTTTTTAAATTTCCTTCCATTTAGTTTATCATCAGTATATCTTCATCAACTTTATTCTGGTTTCTTGGCCATCCCTGAGGTCTCTTAAAAGGAATGCTTACAACCATAAGTTGAGTTTACAAAACTCTACCAGTTTTAAAGGTCAACATGTAAATGAACTAATTAGGTCAATGCAAATTACTATGGTGCTTGCTGTTACAAATCTCACACCTTTTAAATTCTTTCTGAATCATATAATGAGCCATATTGTTAACAGAGCTAGCAGAACATTAAAAAAGATATTAAATACTTAGGCTGCCTAGATAAACAGAAAACTAATTTGCAGATATTTTACAATGATAAAATAATGCATAAAATTAGAAGCATAAGATTTACGCTGTACAATATTTACAAAATGGAAATGTAACCTTAGCTCAGAGAAGAACAGGAAATTATAAAAATGGAATTGAAAGGAATCAAGGAAATGGAACCAAGTTTCCATCTGTCTAAAAAGAATCTCCATTGCAGTTTTCTAAAAGACTGCTTATTAAAACAACCAATGAACTGATAATAAACAGCAGGAAACTAACCCAAACAAAATAAAACTGGCTGTTGTTTGAGGTATTTAGACTTAGAACCTGTGCATTTCATAGTATTAGTCACCCTACATGCATGAATAAACGAATGTCTGGATGTGCATATGTCTTCATAGATACAGTTGAGATATAATACTAGTTTCATATAAAAGCAATTCTCCAAGCAAAATCTTTTAGCTGTAGTTTTTATAAATTTTTAAGTGGTTTAGGTTCTTAGAGTGTTTTCAAAGATGGAGATCAAATTTAACTATTTTCAGATCACAGTAGATTGAAAATAAACTTTGATATCAATTTGTGAGATAGTTTTCTACATTCAGGTTATCAAAGTAAATAAAAAATGAACACCCATTTTTTTTTCTGTTATAGAATCTATTGAACACATCCACTCTCAGCCTTGTATCAGAAATTGAAATAGGAAGTCCCCTTTCTTTCCCTTCTGTGAGCATTGTAAGGAGGCCAGATGCCTCAGTCTGAAAATAATAAATACTTATATTTTTATTTTGGTATGAAAGTAAATAAATCCTTAAAATACACATAATTATCATAATTTGCTGCTTGATATCTGTCAATTTGTAAGTTTTCTGTAGAAGTTTCATGCCTTTGTAAATATTAAGTATTTGTAGTTTTAAAAATAGAGTAGGATTTAACCAGGAATAACAGATGAGAGAATAACTTATAATGTATTAATTCATGCAACAGCAGCCACCACTTTTGCTATTAAAGTGTGCTTATGTTCTCAGTTTGGTGAGAGAGAGCACAGGAGCATACTTCTCTTGTAAAAGGGACAGCTGCTGCTGCATGCATTAATACATATCAAATGGCTCCAAAATAAACACAATGCTATAAATCACTGGAGGCCCTCTGTTGACGTCATGAACCCTGAGACGGCAGGGGAACCCATGCACTTCTTTCCTTTAATGTGACATCAGCAGAGAGGGAAAATGGATTCCATCATCTTGGGCCTGCTTCCTGGCACAAGCACATTATCCACCGTACACTTTATGATTTTTATGGATTCATGTAGAAGGTTCATTTCTGTTCCTATCTAAAGTGTAATTTGTGTTTTTCAAGGTTTGCATTGTTCTTTCTCAGCTATGTCTGTGGTCTTCTGTATACAGTAGTAGAAATGGAATTCTGAATGACCAGTTTAGAATTGGCTCATCCTCTAAAAAACTGTTGGAAAAAAAAGAGACACGGGAAAAAGGAAAAGAAAACTAAAGAAATGAAAAGAAGAAAAATAAGAGAACAGAACAAAAAATTAGAGAAAAGAAAAAGGAAGGAAGTTACTGGGAATAAAATTGAGATGCCTTTAATTTAACAGATTTCTATGAAGGCAAAAAAAGCTAGGGGGATAAGATTTCATCTCATATGTTATTTGTGAAGGAATGCTTGAAAAATATTGGGATTTTAAGCATCTTAATAACCTATATTTAGGTTGCTCATTACTTGAAATATTCTCCTGTGACGATGTATTCAAACTTATACAAAATGTTATTGTTTAAATTTACAAATAATTTAAGAATATTCTAAAATCTTATTAGAGAATATTTCTCATCTATTCCTTCAAATGAAGAAAATATTGTCTTAGAAGAATCAAGTAAAATTTTTCAGGTTTTTTTAGAGTTTTGATGAATATTAATTTGTACTTTATTTAATTTACTTAGGAAAATGAATAAACTCATTCTGCAAATGTGTAGTTGCTAAGGTGTTTGGAGAACTAGGAAAAAAGGTTGTTATTATCTGACCTCTTTAGGCTAATCAGGTTGGGTATTCTAATTGGCTTAGAGGAAATTTTCTATCCTGGTAACCTCGGGACACCATAGATTTACTAAAGCTTATGGTTCAAGGAGAAACCGTTATTAATGATAAAAAGTTTCTTATTCAAAATAATTTCTCACCCTCTCTCCCGGTTAAAGATTTATCTTTTGTTTCTTTCTTTTTGTCCTTTTTTTCCTTCTTTTGAAAAAGCAATGAATAAATTAGGAAACATGTCTTTGTTCTAAGAGCTTCATTCCAAAGACATCCATCCTAATAGGATGTGAAAGGCCTTGTGTAAGACATTGTAATGCAGATCTGCAAATCTATATCTCACATAGGTGTGAAATTCCACTGAGATAAGCAGGACTCTACCTCTTTAACAGCCAGGGGAAACCAGTCAGTCTCCAAGGCTTCTTTCTTCTTGGAAATATGCAGAAGCTTCCTTAAAACTGCAAATGTGTCACAACTCTACACAGTTATAAATACCCTTAAGATTTATTATATTATCATCCAAGTATTGTAAGACTAATTTGAATGCTATTTCAAATATAAAGCCACAACTGATAATTGTGGTTTATATTTGAAGCCCAGACAAACTAACAGAAGGAATCATTTATGGTGCTCAGGGTACGAAACGGACATTATAATTCATTTCATCTGACTTTCTTATTTCCCATATGAGAAAACAGGTCCAGCGAGGTGAAAGAACTTAATCAAAGGTCAAATTTTTCTTATTGAATATTCTCTTTCAATGTACTTTTCCACAAACTCTTGTACTGTCTGGGATAATACAAATAAATGACAAAGCTTGCTTAGTGTTGTTTAAGGAAAGGCCAATATCCAATTGCTAGGTACTTTTGATTTTATTTTCATCGTTATTATGCAAGACAGCCTGTGAAAAGGAATGTTTCCTCTGCAGAGAGAAACCTTGCATAAGTAAATAAGCAGCCCATACTCAAAGAAGAGTGAATATTACTACAAAGATAAAGTTAAGAAGTTACCATTTTCCCAGAATATTCAACTACTATGTAAATGATTTACTACGAAAGCCAATGGTGACTTGAGACCCTGACTCACATAAATTGCAAGCGACCAACAAATCTTTGTATTCAAACAGTTGCATTAGATAATGCAAAAATAGTTTCTGTAAATTATATCTAGTTTCATTTTTAACTATTAAATTAGTTTTAAATGCCTCCTAATAAAGTGGCTGATTTATTATAACAAAATGTTTTTATTTACTCTTCTCCTTCCTAAGTTCCCTATGTAACTGGAAATTTTAAAGGCAGATGGAATGGAAGAAAGTTTGGGAACAGCTTATAGATCTTATAGAAAGGCCATCACAATTACCAAGATAATCCATGGCAATCTGGGTACATAAACTTTGGGCTCAAATTTTTGAAAGAGGCAGTAGTGTTCCTGGTGCCTACTGGCTCTCATGGTGGGGCAGTAAAGTTCTGTTCCTCCAAACAAGTCTTGTTTATAAAAGAGGATTAGAGGGGATTTCAAGAATTGGGTGATGTGGGGGTGGGGGAATGTCACCCTGCTAGGAAAAAAAAAATCAACAAAGGGGCAGATAGCCTGCCAGCTGTCCTGCTTCATTTCCTGGCTGTGACTTCCCAGCTGTTCCCAGAAGACCCTAAGGAGAATCTCCTAAAATACTGTTATCTTTTCTTCCAAGAGCTCTGTGCACCAGTACCTGCTCCTTGCTAGCAGGGATGGCATTTCAGAAAGGGAGAACTGGGGTTATAAGTATGGCACTTCTTGTGGATTTAGGTGAGTTGACCAAGAGGTACGCTGAAAGGTGACTACACAGAGACCTGAGAACTCCATATATTGTCTGAATTTCAAAAATTGTCATTATTTTACAACTAAAATGACAATAAATAGCCATTTCTGGACAAAAGCAGTTGGCTAATGTGTCCATAAAAGCAATAAAATAAACAAGCAAAACCAGATAGTACCCCTTTCCTAATAGAAGAACTTGGAAGGATGATCAGGTAAACTTCGAAAGGATAAATACATACTAGAAGATCTTCTTGGCTCACCCACACAATTAGTAGCCTGTGACTAATTATTTACTATTGATTTGATTTCTACAGAAACCAGTGCTAAAAAGTTCTCATTCCATCAGAGTGGAATGTAATGATACAGTATTTTATGCTATATATTTAAATTACATTAATGTAGAATTATTATCTCTAGGTATGCTATAAATATTTTGAGAAACAGATATTTTATCAGTTAAACAATGATAAATATATACCACTTCTGCTTAAAACTTTTATATTTTTTCCTAAGAAATGTAACTGCATAATATTCATCATCTTAATTTGGATTGAGACACAGATCAGTTTAGGGTAGATGAGATGTCAATCAAAACAGTCTGGAACAGAATGTCTGCCTATAAGCCTGCTATTCAAATGTTGCCCCTTATATGATATAGAGGACATTTAAATCTTCTTTTTGGTATTTTTTTTTTTTTACCTCTTGCAGACATTTATGGAGAAACTCTGCCTTATGATCCAGAAAGCAGCTGGGGAATTAGGCTGATCACTTATGAATCTTCGCTGATCACCTATAGTTTGTTTCTTTCCTCCTAAACTGCCCGTACCATAGACATCTTCTATGAGGAATCTTCTATTCTCCATTCTGAATGTTTTCAGGGTCTACCAATGAACACCTTTGACTGCTGGTAAAACGCTGTCTTTTGGCTCCATTGTGGGCTTAATCTAGGTAGTCAACCACAGATACCCAACTTTATGAGGTGTCCACTTTGTCTTTTCATCACAGAGACCACAGGATAGGTGATTAGATTCTGCTGACTTGCTGGTGAGTCTCAGAGATGTTTTTGTCTTTGTCTCTTCAATGCTGCAATCTAAAATGTCTTCTCCCATACCTTGTGTTTTTTCTGGATGCTGTGCATCAGCTCAGGTCTTCATGCTTTGCGACAAGAACTGAACCATCTCTTTAGCCCTGTCTATACACTATTAAGTCACCTCATGGTACACAAAAAATTGAAATTTGATAATTAGTTTCTCAGGCTCCTTTCCCGCTTTGTTTGTTTTAATGATGACGTTTGAGCAAAGCTCAAACATGGTCTATACCATAAAAGACCCATGCTAAAAACACCAGGGAACACTGACAAGAAATTTTAGTGAGCTATTGCCAACCCACCCATGGTGCTTGAATAATTACAAATATTACTTTTTTTCAAATGCAGTTAGATTGTAAGAGAATTAATAAACTGTCATATCATGATCTACTGAACTTTTTGCAAGTTGTCAGATTCAAAATAGCTTCTCTTGTTGTTTTTTTTTTTTTTGAAATAAAAAAATTTACAATACAAAAGTAGTAAGCAAAGCTGGGAAGTCATGAAACAAAGGATCTCAAGCATCATAACCTTGCCTACAATGACCATCTGCACCTACATTAAAAGTATCCCTGTAAGGAGATATGTCCTGTGTCTGTTAAACTTTGGACTGATACCACTTGATTATTGATACATAGCTAAAGACTTCTGTTTCAAAACCTTTTATATAATAGTTCTCATATTGTCCTAAAATTACCCCCTTGCTTTAGTTATTATATGTATATTTCCATCGTTATGTTCATTCTTGAAAAATTCTTTTTTATTTAGAGAATCACTGCTCATTAGTCAACATATATGGTGTTATGTCTTTATTTCAATTGACACTGTGTTGTGATCAAGAGTCCACTAGTACATTTAGAGACATTTAAGGAATTAATGACAGTTGGAGTACAGACTGTGCCACTTCTAAGATCTAGGAATCTCATCAGCTTTCTTTTGATCTGTTCACTTTCCCTGTTGCAGTGGTTACTGACTGAACTGTTTCATTCATATAGTATATATGTTTATAGAGTATGATACTATTTCTATAAAGAAATTTTCAAAATTACCTTGTGGAGGCACAGAGGCAAATTTTTGTTTGTTTTTGATACACTGTAAAAATAAATTAAGGTATTTAATTTTAAGAAATTATTTTTGTAATATTCTGTCTCTTTAAGAGACAAGCCATGCCCACTCTCTTCCTGCTTGCAGCCTCAGACCCCTACTGCCTGTCTTCCCATCTCTCTCTTGAAGAGGCAGCTTCTGCCTCTCTCCCCACTTCTCTGCTTTCCCCTTCTCTCTCTCTCTCTCTCTCTCTCTCTCTCTCTCTCTCTCTCTCTCTCTCTTCTCTCTCTCTTTTTCTTTATTCTCTCTCTCCCCTTCTCCCCTTTTCCTTCCCCTCCATAACCCATCTAATACATATCCAATTTTATTCTGTATGGTGTGTTTATCTCTGCGTCTCCCACCTGCCGCCTATCTATTTGTCGTCGCCAGGGACCAGCCACCTTCCCTGCCACGTGGTCTCTGGGACTGGCTGCTTTCGGGTCCCCAGCAGTCCCTGAGACTCGCAGCATCTGTGTCTCCCACCCACAGCCTGCCCACACCGCTCTCCAAGGGACCAGCCACAAATCCATTTTATTTTAATTTCAGCTAGGCAATTAGTTTCAAAGATGAAATTTCAGCTTTAAAGGAATTCTAGTATTTTAAACATGACTTAAAATTGGGGATAGAGAAATGGCTTAGAGGTTAAGGATATTTGTTGCTCTTGCCGATGGCCTGGGTTCATTTCCCAGCACCCACATGATGTCTCACTACCATCTGTTATTCTATTTATAGGGAACCTGATGCCTTCTTCTGACCTCCATGGACACTGTGTACATAAGTGGAACACTCATATACATGCATGTAAAGCTTACATAGACATAAAATAAAATAACACCTGTAAAAAATGAAAATATAATTACAAAATAATTCAATTCAAATTGATTTTTATCTCTTATTTAAAAATTACACTAGTCATGCACTGAGGGCCCTTGATATATTCCATATTCATATGCCAACTACAGAGGGGCTAGAATTAGTCAACCACTTTACATTTATATAAACATTGGATATTGATATATCATGTGAAATAAACTTAGATTTGCATGTTCCCTATATGGAAGTTTTCTAAACTGAGAATAGATATTGTAATCCAGTTAATTGTTACTGCTTTTTGGAGTTTACAATGTTTAGGCAAGTGAGACTGAGTTTTGAAGTGTTATTCTTTTGACCTTCAGATAATGATATCTTAAATATATCAAATTTCTCCAGTGCTTTATCTCAATTCAACTGGAATTCATGACAACTCATATGAGAGAAGCACTCATGATCTAATAAACCCAAATCATTCAGACAAGGGGGTGAGAAACATGACCAAGCATGGTAGCTCTGAAGCTCTGCAGCCAAGGAAGGCCTCATTCAGTTTGGTCACAGAGACTTTGCTCTTTGCTACCCCGCGTGTACTTGATGAACAGTTATGAGTAGTTGATCTTTACCAGAAACAGCTACCATCCCCAGTATAACCCTGCTGATCTGTGAAAAATTGGGTAGCTAATCAGTTTCTGTCTAAGCTTAATGAGGCCTCTGTATATTGTGGCAACCTTTACAGAAACTCAACCTGCACCATCAGGAATCTACAGTTCAGTGGATTTTTGTTGTTTGACCATTGCAGAGATCTAGTTTTAGAATATGTTTATCACCTCTGGACTAACCCTGTATCTGTTAACAGTCAGATCTCTTCTGCCTGAATCTTATCCTGGAAAACCTCTAGCCCAGTTTTTGTTTAGTTCTGAGACAGGATGTTGTTATTTAGTTCAAAGTGGCTTTAATTGCAATCGTTCCTGTCGCCTTTTTAAGCACTGAGATTACAGACTACATCACTGGGATTACAGACTACATCACTATGGCTCTTAGCCATCTTGTCATCTTCATAATTTGTTTTGTCTGAATTGTTCACATAGAATTAAACAATTTGTTTCCCTCACTCTGGGTAAAATAACTTTAAAATATTTTAAATTACTTTAAAAATATTTTAAAGTAATGTGTTTAGTCATTCATTCATATCATAGCAGGTATTTCATTTCTTTGATTTAATATTCCATAACATGTATATACTATACTTTATCTAGCCATTTTTTTGTTGATAAACATTGAGTTTATTTCACTTTTAAATTGTCAACGTAACACTGCTATGAACATTTGTGTGCACATTTTTATGTGAAAATGTTTTCATTGGGTATATATGTGGAAGTAGAAATATTTAATTATGTGTTCAACTTGCATTGGTAGCATTCCACAGAAACTGTACCATTTCATATTTCTTTTCATAGAGTATGAGAGAATTTGTCTTTTTCCTTTTCAACATTTATTATTATATGCTTCCTTTATTGTGGACCAACTCCTGTGTGTGAAGAGGTGCTGTAATAGGAACTGCGTCAATTTTCCCTTGAAAAGTAATGCTGAGGATATTTCCGTGGGCTACTGTGTATTTTCTTTGCAGACATGTCCAGTGAAAAAAATTTACTCTTGTTTAATTTTAATTAGGCTTCTTGTGTTTTAACTGTTGAGTTATAAGCCTTTGTGCATTCTCATTGTGAGTTCCCCTCCATTTTTATAGTGGAAAGGATAAAACCCGTGGCCTTGTATACATCAGAAAGAGTTCTACCATTCTACTCCAGTCTGTTTTGAGTCATTTATCAGATGCATTGATTTTTAAATGCCTTTTCCATTCTATGAGTTACATTTTTATTTTCCTCATGGTGTCCATTTTTATGGTTATTTATTTATTTAAATTTTAGTGTGTACGTGTGTGTGTGTGTGTGTGTGTGTGTGTTGATAAATCTGTGAGTGCAGGTGCTTACCTGCACTGGTGCAAGGGAAGAAGTCAAAGGACAACTTTGTGAAGTCATTTCTCCCCTACCAGGATCCAACTTGAGCTTCCTGCCTGCAGAGAAAAGGCCTTTACCCATACTCATCTATCTCACTGGCCCAACTGCTTCCATTTTTAACTTGATGAATTAAAATTTGCCTAATTGCTTTGCATTACATATGCTCTTGTTGGTGACCCATATCCTCGGTCACAGTCATGAAGGTTTAACTGTATGGTTCCTCGTAAGTCTTACGTTAATTTTTCTTGTACACTTAATATATAAAATTTAAAAAAATAATATGAAGCTTTTCCTTTGTAGTAGAGATGCATAGCTTTGAAATGACTTTCATTCTCAGCCATTAAAGGTCATGCATTCCTCATAACTGCTTTGTTTCTTACAGGGACATTGTAACCTTTGTAGATTGTGTTAATATAGTTTGGGATGGAGCTTCACTTTTTTTTTCTGGTGTGCGGTTGTACTATTCATTCTCTTTCTCTACAATCTGAGATGTTTACCACTCATTGTCAAAGGATCTGAATTTGAAATTGGGTGATATGCTCTCCTCTGTAATGCTTTCTTGCACTTATATTTTCATTTACCTTAAAGTTTTATGTAAGATGAGAATTAGCGGATGTTGCACTGGTTTCTCTTGTGCAACAGACATGATTCTTGATGCTTGCCACATCTAACACTGGTGTGGGATAATGGTCTGTATTCTGTCAATTATATTTTAAATAAACGCTGATTGGTCAGTAGCCAGACAGGAAGTAGAGGCAGGTCAATGAGAACAGGATAATTCTGGGAAGAAGGAAGTCCTAGTCTGCAGTCCTGATCCAGCCGCAGAGCAAGCAAGATATGACAGCCTTGCTGAATAAGGTGCTAAGCCACATGACTAACATAGGTAAGAATAATGGGCTAATATATGTTATAAGAGTTAATAAGAAGCCTGAGTTAATGGGCCAATCAGTTTATAGTTAATATAGACCTTAGTGTGATTTCTTTGGGACTTAATGGCTATGGGACCTGGTGGGACAGAAAATCTCAGACAACATAACACCACTGCAGTCTCTGTGGTAGACATTAGAAAGAAGACTAGGCACTCTGATTCTAGCAAATTGAAAGGGTAACAAGTTCGAGAACTCCTTATTTATGTTTACATTGCATTTTTTTAATAGACTACTTAGCCTGGCCTGTGCTAATAGTTGACTCGTGGTTGAGAGTATAAATATTACAATTTTTTAATCTAGTGCTCAAAAAAATGGTCATGTTGGATTTTTTTTTTGCATTCTCAGCTTTAATTTTCATCATCAGCTTACTTTGAAGTCACATTTGAACATGCATTTGGTTGACGAATTGAAAAATTGCAGAGGAACAGGGTGTACACTTTCTAGTCTGGTGCTGTGGTTGACTGACTAGAGGTCTTTTGGCATGTACATTTACTGCCTATAAGATGGTAGCAGTACTTTTATCAATGTGATGACATTATACAGAGAATATACACATCAAACATAATACTTTTTAGCTATATCTCCAAAGAATAGCTTCCTTTTTTTTTTTAGAAAATCCTTAAATAATATTATTCCATTTTATACCTGCACTAATTGCTTTGGAATTCTGTAAAACAATGCATTATTTAAATAAATACTTTCACAATTGTGTTAATTTTGCTCACAGTCTTATACTCTAGATTTCTAGAATATACTGCTTTTAGAATGCAGAATAAGGTATCAGATGGATTTTGTTTAAATTACAGGATATCTCATTCATTACAGGAAATGGTTAGAATCTTAGTTTCTTGCTCATGCAGTGTGGCTCTCATATATATGTCCTAGGATTTTTCCAGTCTTTTGTAAAGGACTCAGTTTCCTACAATGACCATCCTTTAGGATAACAGAAATCCATATTAGGGAGTTATATTAAAAAAAAAACAAGGTAGAGCATCAAAATCAATATTAAAATATTTAATTTTAGAAAGTATTTTTATAAATTTTAAATACCAGTTCTGAAAGTTAATTATTCTGTTTAGTTTCTGCTATAAAGTCTGGATTGCCCAACAATAATGACTTTCTTTAGTGAAACAGAGGAACAAAGATGTATGTAGCATCAAATAAAGAAATTTTCTTCTCATTATTTCAGGATAAAGATTTCTACTTTTTTTTTTTTCTCTAAAGTCAGGAAATTCAAATGAGGCACATACAACTTGGTTGCTTCATAATTTGCAATGGAAAGCAGGATTATCTCCATATATTTTTAACCAGAGTGGTAGCAGACATATGAATTTCAGTCTAGAAACTTGCTGTATGTTCTGCCATATTCTTCCAGAATGTATAAAAGTGCGCCTTTAAAAAAAATACATGCACATACAATGATAATTGCAATGTACATAAAACCTGTCAAAGCCCCAATTTCCAATATTCTAATGAATATCAAAAGAGTCCAGTATTTCTGACTTTGACAAATTGCAGATGAGGTTTTATTCATTAAGAGGGGCTGCTAATGTTTATTTAAATGCAATTTACTGTTGCATTATTGATTAGCTACTGCAAAATTATCTTACAAGGAGCACGTGTGTTAGAAGATTTTGGGTTGAGAGCGGATTTATCTAGGGAAGGCCTGTAGGCTTGATTTAGGCCCCAGGACATGAGAGTTTTAATTTATCTGGAAAGAAAGGCCTGGCGGAAGGTTTGCTTTGTTTGCATTTAGACAGCAGATGAAAGGCGTTTTGATGCTGCGCTGGGAGAAAATGGCTGCCACGCTCTTATTCATGCAGAGAATTCAGCACAGGGAAAAAAATCTATTACTCAGGCAAGATAAAACAAGCTTTTTCTTACCCTCAAATCATTTTTTGAATCGAATATGTGGGCTCTTGTTATCTTCTAAAGGAGAAATAAAAATTTAAGACGGTTACTTGTTATCTAAAATCTTCAGAAACTTTTCGTAGTGTATTGTTGCTAACGTTTCCCTTTGAGCTGCAGTTCTGGACTCTTGGTGGGGTCATCCAATCGCGAGAGTCTTAAGATGGCAATGTAACTTGATAAAAGGACTTAGGAAAGACTTAAACACTTGCCTGGAAGATGAACAAACAAACCTTTCAGACACTGTGTTTGAAAAGAAATAACAGAAATAGTACTTAGATAGCAAACCTGTTAGTCTGTGGATCAGAGACATCGGTCCAGAGAAGGAAGATTGTCTCGTGTTGACTTAGTCCACTTTAATCACTACAAATATATTAGCAGTTATGACAATGCCATTGGATAGTACTGAAGACCTGTATATAGCAAAAAGTAGCACACTCTATTGCAAATGGATGGAAGAACGGATGGTGACTGGATCAAAAGCTAATTAAAATTGAAGAAAGAGATAAAATTCATGTAATTTGTAGAGAAAACACCTCTTATTGTGTATATATATATATATATATATATATATATATATATATACACACACACACACACATCTGGTATATCTTACAACTTCTTCTCCAGACAACAAATGGTTTAGCATCAGGAATTATAAGAAATTCTGATATTCAACATTATCTGTATCAAGGATAGAGTACAAACTTATGAATATAGTTTGAGGATATAACTTGTTAAAAAAAAGTTATGTCAAACAAAAAAAATGGTGAGAAATGACATTTGCTTCTATATGCTGCAGGTAATTATTTAGTATGCCTAAGAATCTCATAATAATTATTTGATGTTATGCCAGCCAGTAAAGAGAATTTAGAAAATGTCTCAACTGATCAGTGGAACATCTGAATTGCATTTCAATATGCAATAATAAGATCCTAAATCCAGACTTTGAAATGTTATCATTCAGAAGGCATTTCACCTGGTTTATTATTCTGCAAAAATAAATTTCACGGGCAGCATTCTGCACTGAAAAAGAAACAGGAAAAAAAACCCAGAACAACAACAAAAAACTCATTCTGTCTGTGTGATTTGGGGCCACAAATGAGAACGACAGCAACAAGAATTATGTTTTCCTCTGGGGCTTACAGCACTGAAGGCATGGTCGTGATGATTGAGCATTGGTTCTGACAGTCTGAAGGTTAATTATTTATCCACATTTTGGGCCTGCCAAAATGGGATACTGCTAGGCATTTATTTACACAAATTCAAAGTATTCACTTAAAAAAAAACTTTTACTCTTAGTAATATAACACTGATAGCATAATTTGTTTTTATTTTCTTATATATTTCTTAGTTTTACTTCTTTTTAGTTAGTAATCGCATTCTCTTTTGCTCTATGTGTGTGTGTTTTTGTGTGTGTGCATACATGTTTGTGAGGGGTGTGCTTTCCCACGGGTGTTCTGGCCTGTATGTGGACACATGGAGGCCAGAGATCAATGGCAGGTTTCTTTTCTTACTCTCTGCCTTAATTTTTTGAGGCAGGGTATCCCACTGAGCCTGAAGCTCACTGTTTTGGTTAGACAAGCTGGCCAGCAGCCTGAGGGATCTACTTGTGCCCTTCCCCAGTGCTGAGTTGAGGTCAAAGCATCTTTTGGCTTCTATGTGGGTGCTGGGGATCTGAACTCAGGTCCTCATGATTAAATGCTTTTCCCACTGAACCCTCTCAAACCCCCCATCTGCTCTGCTTTTTTTTTTTTTTGAACCTCTTCTCTTTTTGACAGATAGCATAAACTTCACAGGACCATTCCACTGAATTAAGAATAATTTTTTTTAAAAAAAAAACAAGCTAAATATTATGTTTTACACATACAGATACAGTATTATGTTACTCTATTAAAAAACACCTTAAAAAACTGTGACTTGTACTTCTCATCTGGAATCTGGTACAGATATGGCATATAAAGTAAAATCACTGGGAACTACATATCAAGCAAGATAGTAAAAAGGGAGATTTAATTTTTGATATTATTGAAATGGGGTAAACTAATTTCAATTTTACTTATAACAGTCAAGAATTATAGCTATGATTATGCCATCTGAATGAAGAGTGAACTTTTTTAAGTTCTCTGAACTTTTAAAAGCCAACGATCTCTAATTAGAAAATTAGGAAGAGATGCTTCAAAATGAGTGGAGGGAGAAAAATCTGTCCACTCTAAGAAACAGTGAGTGTGATCGTGGCCTAAAATAAGTAAAAATGATCTTCAATAAAGGTCACAAATGACCTATTAAATAAGGTATTTGTTTATTCATTCATGGGCTCATTGATCTGCTGACCCATTCATCCACGGACCACTTGCATAGTGTCAGGGTTAATCATTCATCAGCTCTCCACAGCCAGACTTTATCCCAGGAGAGACGATGGATGAACAGGAAGCAGGAAGTATCTAGACCCTGGACTCTCCATGGATTTTATCTTAAATAAATTTCTGGGGAAACTTATATTCTTTACCATTTATTATTGCCAGGAGCATCTTTGCTGTGGTTTTATCAGGATAGATCTTTTATCTTCTGAGTTGATTGATAATTTTATATTCTTCGAGTTTGGAGAACCAGTTTTTGCTATATGTTTCTCCAATACAAGCAACACTGGGATGATTAAGTAAGTTTACATTTAAATGTTATTTTACATTTGCTCAGTAGCCCTGGTTGGCATGACACTCATTAGGTAGTCTAGGATGACTCTGACTGGAGATCTGTTGTGTGATGTTTTACTCTTTTGGCGGCCTGCCACCCAGCTCCCAAATAAATCACACAAAATTATTCTTAATTATGAATGCCTGTTTTTAGCTTGTTTCTAGCCATCTTTTCTTTTTCTTTCTTTCTTTTTTTTTTTTTTTTTTTTTTTTTTTGATTTTCAAGACAGGGTTTCTCTGTAGCTTTTGGTTCCTGTCCTGGAACTAGCTCTTGTAGACCAGGCTGGCCTCGAACTCACAGAGATCCTCCTGCCTCTGCCTCCCAAGTGCTGGGATTAAAGGCGTGAGCCACCACCGCCTGGCTAGCCACCTTTCATAACTTAAATAATCACATCTACCTTTTGCCTCTGGGGTTTTTCCTTTCCTTACTTCTGTACATATTATTTTCACTCTTATTCCATGGCTGACTGGGTGGCTGGGCCTGACATCCCCCTTTTCTGGTTCTCTCATTGCTCCTCTTCTGCCTCGTTTCTCCTCCTATTTATCCTCTCTGCCTGCCAGTCCCACCTAGCCTTGCTTCTTCCTTGCTATTTAGCTTATCAAGCTCTTAATTAGACCATCAAGTGTTTTAGGCAGGCAAAGAATAACAGCTTCACAGAGTTAAACAAGTGCAGCATGAACAAAAGCAATATACCTTAAAATAATATTCCCCCAAAAGAGATCCTCCTGCCTCACTTTCCCAAATGCCCAGATTATATGAGTAAACCACAATCAGTCTTGTCTTATGTTTTACAGCAACAAATATAGCAACCTAATCTTAAGGTCCGAGCATTACTGGTTTCAACGTATAGTATGAAGTTGTTTGCCAGTATGGTCTCACCAAGTCTCCTTCCTTCCACTAGTCCTATTATGTCACACTGTAGCAAATATATATAAAATGTAAAAATACATACATACAAGTGAAAAAACTTTAATCTTGTCAAACTGGGGCGCATAAAATAGAATTGTGTTATAACTTTAATTTGCATATTGCTGCTAAGCAATGTAATTTAGCACCGGTCACACAGGCATTGGGCACCTCCTTGTCTCTTAAGTGCTTATTCATGTCTTCTGCACATTTTGTTTTGGCTAACTGACTAGCATTTTTCTTGTGGATATATTGATGAGAGGACTTAAGAGCTGACGTAAACATATTGTTTATATGCATATTTTAGCTTGCCAGCATTTCTAAAGGTACACTGTGTTTATGCTTAACCTATTTTATTAATATATGTGTCAGTGATTACGGTTCGACAGTGAAGAAGCTTTCATTCCTTCTTCAAAATCTCATGAAGGTTCGTGTGGCTGTTCAAATGCCCATTCAGACTTTAGAGAAGCAAACACGAAAAACTTATCTACTGACCTATAGGCTTTGCTTGAAGTCACTTCCGTCACTTTTCTTTCCTGTCTCCATTTTTCTAGGAAGAGTTGCAGATAGTTTATTGGAAACATTCTCAAGAAAATCACTTCCTGAGTATGGGAAAGCAAACCAGAGAAAGGGACAGCTCAATGTGTATATTAGTGTTATGTGATACTAGGACTAATCTCACAGGGGATGGCCTACCAAATAATCTAAACTGAATCTTAGAATTTCCCCCTAATGAAAAGGTAAGTGTAGAAGTTATTGACAACATCGTCTCTCTTACCCTTTTGCTCCTGTGGGCACTAAAGCTCCCACTTGTCCTCTGCCTTATGAGTGGTATGATTTCTCATAGCCCTCGAAAAGCTTTTAGGTGAAGAACACAGAATGGACTTGTGAAGTCAATGGGGCTATCATTATTTGACGGACACAAACAGCATCTGCAGGCCTCAAACATCCACATTCTACTTTTATTTTTTATTGCAATGTTGACGATGAGGGAGAATCCTCATCTTTTTTCTGCTCACAGTTATGCCCACAGTGGCACAAGCTCAGGTGACCCTCACTTAAACTCTTGCTCATGCAGGCTTCTCAGGATTGTCATCTCTTCCTTGAATGTAAGAATCTTTTGTACCCAGGCCTGAGGGTGCTTGCCTCATGACTAGCTATGCACTGGCTATCTAGAACTCTCACTAGCCAGTTGTCTCTTCACAAGGATGGCATGGTGCCCAGCCTGGGTCTTTGTTCATGGATGTTCCCTGTACAAAGTGTTGAATCCTCAACTCCACGGCCCAGTTTTACCACGGAACCTTCCTTGTTTGCCCTGTGGAAATTGATCACTCTATGCATCCTTGTTATGATTAAATTTGATTGGTATGACCCGACTGCACTCCTTAATACACAAGTTTTCATTATTATTATTATTTTTAATTGACAAAAATTACATCATGCTTTGGAAATAAGGATTCACTACTCTGAATGCTGCTGCATTTGTATCTCGATCGCCTAGAGCTTTGACTCCAATTCACTAGATCACATTGAATCTCCCCTGAACAAAACAACAATATGAACATTTTATAAGGACAACTAGACATGATCTGGAAAATATTTTATTAACTAAATATAAAGATGATATTTTAATCATTTTATATTAGATTGTGACATGAAATTCTGTGGTCTGAGCACCAGGAAGTTGAAGCCAGGAAGACAGAGTTTTCCAGCCTGAGATATACCGTGAGCTCAGGCAGTCTTTAAAACCACAGACTACATCTGTATTTAAGTGGTAAAGTGATGCCTGTCATTTCTAATGCCTAGAGTTTACTGTTAACATTGAGAAAAATATTAGGATTGTTAAAGGAAATATTTATACATTGTGAAATGACTAAACCCACTTAGCTAGTATGCAGCACTTCAGGCATTTTAGATGCACTATGAATGAGATCATGAGGTATTTGTCTTTCTGTGTCTGGCTTATTTCCTTTGGGTAAGATCCTCCACATTTATTCTGATGTTGCAAATTGTGAAGGTTTCATTTATTATGGTTGAGTATTATTCCATTGTACGTATATAGTGTGTTTCATTTTACCAATCACTCGTTGACTGACGTTGGTTATTTTCACATTCTTCTATTGTGGATAATGATGACTAAGTATGGGAGAGCAGGTGTGTGCTCCACACATTCCATTTCCTCATTGGTTCATTTTCAGAAGTGGGATTCTGTCTGTACAACTTTCTATAAGGACACTACTAGCTTATATTCTGTTGTGCTTGTGAAGATTTTTATATTTTGCAATGTGTTTTTCACTTTTTTCATTTGATCTAGTTTTTACACATATGTACTCTTGACTCCAGGTGAGTTTCTGAGAGATGCTGAGGAAATCTATACAGCACCAAAGGAATTGCAACATAGCCGGTCAATGCATTTCTAGCTTTTAGGCTTCGTATTTGTTTCTTTAGATTTATCCCCCCTTAAGTTTTTGCCATCACCTTCATGTGCACTTCCTTTGGAAGATCTTAGATTTTTGAACATTTAAGTGACCATGTCTTCATATGTTTTAAAGGAATTCTTCTCGGCTTCCTGCTTTTGGAAACTATACCTCTTTAGACAATCTAAAATTTATCTGAGAATTATGTGACATAAGAAATCTAAATTTATCTTAATCAGGGGACTACCTACACAAATTTTTAAATGTTCCCCCGTCTCCCTCCTTTTTTTTTTTTTGTATCTGAGCAACGTCTCCCTCCTTTTATCTACCTCTTATACCACAGTACATTGGAGTTTTGAATTTTCTAATTTCTTTTCTGTCTTCTGTCTGTGGATAGCAGTGACATTAAGACAGTTGATCTATCATGATATTTTTTCTCTTATTGTGCTTTTCAGAATTCAAATAATAGAATTATTCTTTAAATTTACTTTTTTAATTGCTGTATTCGAGGTGGGGTAGGGTATTGCTATAGAGATGAAACTTACAACAAACTCACATAACTATTATATTATCTATTAGTAAATGATTGATGTTTTAGCTAGAATCATCTTCAGTTCCATACTACTCTTTTTCTCTTTATAGTCCCTCTTTATTATCCTTTTACCATCCGAAATCCCCCATTGTTCATTTAAGTTATATAAATAATTAAATATATTTTAAAGATTACTTCTAGAACTTTCATATGTATTGGCCTCAAAACAAATTCTAAAGGTAATTGTAGTTTTTTGTTTTTGCCTTTTATCTGATGTAGAGACTAATAGCCCATGTTTTATCATTATTATTATACAACCATTTTGAACATTTTGCATAGTTAATTTCATTTTACATATATTTATAAATATATTATTTTCTTAATTTGTCATATAGTCTCACTTCACATCACTTTCCAGTCTCCTTAAATTTATTCAAATTACACAGTTTTCTGTGACCTGTCCTGTTATACCTTTGCTCACTGAAAATCCCCTTTGTAGTTCTTTCTATTTAAAAAGATCTACTTGCCTTATTTTTAATTGAAAAAAAGTCTTTTTACTGGATACAGAATCCTGGCCTGTAGTTCTTTTGCCACACCATACTGCATTTAGTTATATTAGCTTTTCTGCTGTTATATTGGAAATTACAAAGCATAGACATCTGTAAAAGCAAACCTATGTGCTCACGGATTTGCTGTCTAGTTTGGCTTGAGGAGGTTCTCTGATCAGGTGTGTGAAGGTGCTGACTAATGTGACCTTCCCTGCTAGTCTTCCTCACATCCCCTTTTATATATATATATATATTTCACATACCAACCAGTTTCCCTTCATCCTCTCTTCCCATCTCCTCCTCTTTCCCATCTACCCTTCTCCCATCCACTCTTCCTCCGTCTCCATTCAGAAAGGGATGGACCTTCCATGGATTTGGGCAAAACATGGCCCACCAATCTGAGGCAAGACCAAGCTTCTCCCCCTTACATTGAGGCGGGGCCAGCATGGGGAACTGGTTACCAAAAAAAACGAAGCTAAGCACCAGGGAGAGGACATTCTCTCACTGTTAGAAACCTCACAAGGAGATCAAGCTACCAGATTGTCACACACTTGCAGAGGGCCTCACCTCCTTGTTGATAAGATTCACTTTTTAAGATTTGTGTCCTTTTGCAGGCTGGAAACGGGGTGGCTCTGCGCTAATAGCCTGTCAGCCACCACCTTTGAACTAGCCAAGAATGGTGACTTGCGCTACTAATCTCTGGCTTCGTAGGCCTTTGACCCTTGAACTCAGACGTAAAGTGTGTAATGATTAGGTCTGGCTTACCTGAATACTTCTCTTATTTATGGACAGTTGCCTGGGTCTTAATTGTATCTGCAGAATCTCTTTGCGAGAGTCGATCACCAGACACTAGAGGTGTTTCTGCTAGCAGAGAAACTTGGAGGACAATGCTTCCACATCATGCCATAGGCGCCAGGCTTTCCTCTTTATTGTGAAGGAGCCGACTTTTGAGACCAATTCTTCTTTTGAAGGTGATTTATCTTTGTTCTCTGACTGTTGCAAAGAAATTATTTTTGCTTTGACAGTCTCTTTCTTTACACGTGAGGTTCTTTTCATACGTGCTATTTGGGGTCTGTTGAGCTTTCTGAGTCTCGGGGTCAGAATTTTTCGAGCTTTGAAGAATGCTTTGCCATTATCTTGTCAAATATCTGTCCTTTCTCATTCCTTACCCTGTCTATTTCTGGGTCTTAGAGGACATGTATTTAAAACTCAGTTTCTACACACCCAGGCTCTTAACCTCCCTTATAATCTCTATCTCATCTTTTCCCTGGATAAAGCCTACATAGTATTTTTTGTCCTCTAATGTAATCAATAATTCCTTCCCTACCTGTGTTGAATTTGTTGTTATTTGTTGAGTTTCTAATTTCAATGTAAACTTCCTAATTTTTTTCATTTGAGTGTGGGATAGGAACAAAATTAAGGTATATGTAAGTGCAATCATGTTTCATAATTTCTCTCTACTATTCCTATTTTCAATACAACATTTTTTGAAAACTTTTTAGATTAACTCATTTTTTTTTTAGAAAATGCACCTATAGCTTAAGTCTTCCATGAGAATTCCAAGAAAACTGGCTTATCTCTCTCAGAGAAAGTTTACTGTTTATTTTTTGAGATATTTGTGAATAATATCAACCCAGACTTACTTTTAATTTAATTCTTGTATTGGAGATTATTTTTTCAAATTTCCTACTTGGTGATAATTAGCCAGGGTATACCCACAATATAGTTTGTTTGCAGATAAATTCTTCTTTTACTGTAAACGGTTTAAGTTATAAGTTTAAAGATGTGTGCTTTCTCAGTGGATGGATATAGACAACACATTTAGAGTACCTCTTCCCTGAAGTTGTGATAGCTGAGACCAGATCTGTGGCCCAAATTGCAGTGCTTCTGTTAGAGTTTGTCTCTTGCCTAGGTCTTGTTCCTTATTTTCTGTTGCTTTATATTCTACATGAATCCTGAAGATGGAATTTCAAGAACACTCATTTTTGTAAAATGGATTCTCCATCCAGGGCATCTGTTTTCACTGCTGGTTGTTATTTTCTTGTAGCCCATTGGCATATTTTCTAAGCCCTTAAAATATGTTTTAATCAAGAAAACATTTTTGGTTTTGTTTCTAGAGGTATAATTAATGATCTCTCTCTCCCTCCCCCTCCTTCCCCCCCCCTCTCTCTCTGTGTGTGTGTGTGCGTGTGTATCAGTAGACAACTTCAGGAATCATCAATCAGAAATGCTGCCCATCTCATTTTCAGGCAGGGAATCCCCCTGGGCCTGGAGCTTGCTGGCTTACTAACCAGTGAGGTGAGCCTCACAGGTCCATCTATCTCATTCTCCATGGAGCTTGGATATAAGCTTGTCACCATGCCTGACTTGGGTTCTGGAAATCAAATCATATTCATATACTTTCAAAGCAAGCACTTTCAAGTAAGCCACCTTCCTAGTCTCTGGCCCTCTTTTAAAAATGATATTAAAAACCAATTTATAGAGGACAATTCAGCTTGTTAATATATAAAGAATGATATATAGAAAACACTTAGACTGTACTATGATGAGTAATTGGAGGAGAAAACAACATACAGCCAATAAATAGTATTTAATAAAATAATGAAAGTTCAGTGATGTGTTCTCTCACTCCCTATATCTAAATCAGAATTTGTTGTCTTCTCTATTGTGATTTTCTAGCAACTGAGCAATATAATATTGGCTGGGTTTCTATGCTAGTAACATTTGTTTTAATAATGCCCTTTCCTATACTGAGTGAAAATATCCTTTCTTGGAACTAATCTTAGAATTAGTTAAATTTCCCTCTCATAAGATTTCTGAATTTTAGCCATGCATTTGGTGGTGTGTTCAGAGATTTGGACACAAAGAGGAATGAAACACGATCTTTCTTGGAAGAAAAATTTCATGATAAAGCTATGGAAACAAATATCCAGGGTCGGAAGTACTGATAGAAACACTTGGAAGACCATTACGTGAATGGAAATTTTGAAATGTTCATCATAAGATTTTCTTGAAGGCCCTTCATCATTAGATAAGAAACTCTTCAACTAAAAGGCAAGGACATCCTACTAGTTGCCTTCTGATGTAAGAAGACTGCTTTAAAGTGTCCAGTTACAGAAAGACAAGAAATATTAGGATTCAGCCACGAGGTTGATTTAGACAGAAATACACAGCACAGGTTCAATCAACCCACAACTCTCCATGCAAATGTAATAATATATATTTATATGAATAAATGTGGTTTTCAAAAAGTACTAGAATTTATTTGTTCCCAGAAATGAACTCATAACGGGTTTAGTACTCCGTAGAAAATATTTTTAATTTTGCCTTATATCAAAAGTATGGGCCATTTCCCCAGCTGGACAGCTCAGTTCCTAGACTCTTGGCACTGGGGGCAAAGTCTTGGCCTCTCTGCCACCTGCCTCAGCTTCACTAGTTGGCCACCAGGCAAGCCATCTGCAAGGAGGTTGCTCCAACACCCCCCCCCCCCATTGATCAGACCTTGTATTCTACTCCACTCCCAAATCCACTCATTACTGGAGAATTCAGTAGTTCTCTGAGATAAAGACAGCATCTAGAAAGATAGGTCCAAGAGAGGCTCCCTGACACTGACTCAGACATACACTGACTGCAAGGATTGGACCAAGAGGCAGAGACACTGCGTACACCAATAGGAGGAAGTGATGGGTATGGACCAATGCAAGAACACATTCAATAACTTAAAGAGCAACATGATAACACCAGAACCCAGTGGTCATACAACAGGAAGACCTGAACATCTTAAACAAGAAAAGGCAGAACAAAATGACCTTGAATATAACTTTATTAAAATTATAGAGATTCTTAAAAAGGAAATGAAAAATTCTTTTAAAGAAATGGAAGAAAAGGCAAGCAAAAAAATTGAAAGAAATAAAATCTCTTTTAAAAGGTCAAGAAAAAACAATCATACAGGTAAAGCAAATAGTTCAAGACTTGAAAACTGAAATAGAGGCAATAAAGAAAACACAAACTGAGGGAATTCTGGAAATGGAAAATCTGAGTAAACAAACAGGAACTACAGAAGCAAGCATGACCAACAGAATTCAAGAGATGGAAGAGAGAATCTCAGGCACTGATGATATAGTATAAATTCATTGGTCAAAGAAAATATTAATTCCAACAAATTCTTAACACAAAACATCCAGCAAATCTGGGGCACCATGAAAAGACAAAACCCAAGAATAACAGGAATAGAAGAAGAAGAAGAACTCCAGCTCAAAGGCACAGAAAATATATTCAACAAAATCATAGAAGAAAACTTTCCTAACCTGAAGAAGTATATGCCTATGAAGATACAAGAAACTTACAGATCATCAAATAGACTGGAACCCCAACAATAAAAAATTGTCTCCTTGCCACATAATCAAAACACTAAACATACATAACAAAAAAAAAGAATATTATGAACTGCAAAGGCCAAGTAATATTTAAAGGCACTCCCATTAGAATTACACTAGACTTCTCAATGGGAACACTGAAAGCAAGAAGGTCCTGGTCAGATGTGTTGCAGACACTAAGAGATCACAGACGCAAGCCCAGACTGCTACACCTAGCAAAGATTTCAATGACCATCAATGGAGAAAATAAGATAGATATTCCTTGACAAAACCAGATGTAAACCATACTTCTCTACAAATCCAGCCCTACAGAGTATACTAAAAGGAAAACTCCAACCCAAGTAATTTAGCTGCACCCACAAAAACAAAGGCAACAGACAACATCATGCCAGCAAACCCCAAAGAAGGGAAGAACACAAATAATACCACTGAAAAATAACAGTAATTAACAGTCACTGGTCATTAATATCACCAATATCAATGGACTCAATTCTCCTATAAAAAGGACATAGGCTAACCGAATGAATACAAAAACAGGATCCATTCTTCTGCTGCATACAAGAAACACACTTCAACATAAAAGACAGATATTACCTCAGAGTAAAGGGCTTGAAAAAGATTTTGTAATCAAATAAACCCAAGAAACAAGTGTGTGTAGTTATTCTAGTATCTAACAAAGTAGACTTCAAATTAAACTCAGTCAAAAGTGATAAAGAAGGACCTTTTGTACTCATCACAGGAAAACTCCATCAAGATGAAGTCTCAATCCTGAACATTATGCCCTAAATAAAAGAGTACCCACATATGTAAAAGAACTATTACTAAAGCTTAAATCGCACATCAAACTCCAAACAATAATAGTAGGAGACTTAAACAGCCCAGTCTCACCAATGGGCAGAGCAACAAGACAGAAACATCATAGAGAAATAAGAGAACTTATTATAAGAGAAATAAGATGTCATGAGAAGAAGGTATATTCTTTTGTGTAGAACATTTTACTCAAACACAAAAGAATATACCTTCTTCTCAGTACCTCATGGAATCTTCTCTAAAATTGACCACATATTCAGTAACAAAACAAACCTCAACAGATACAAAAGTATTGAATTATCTTTTATATCATAGTGGATCACTATAGCTTAAAGTTAGAATTCAATAACAATACTAATTGCAAAAAGCATACAAACTCATGGAAATTGAACTGTGCTCATTTGAATTACCAAGGGGCAAGAAAGAAATTAAAGCCTTTCTAGAATTCAATGAAAGTGAATGAACTACATACCCAAACCTATGGGACACTATGAAAGCAGTGCTAAGAGGAAAGTTCACAGCATTAAGTACCCACATAAGGAAAGTAGAGAAATCTCACAGTAGCAACTTTAACAGCACACCTGAAAGCTCTAGGAAAAACAAAAACTGAAGTAAATTCACCCAAGAGAAGTAGATGATAGGAAATAATCAAACTGAGAGCTGAAATCAATAAAATAATAATCAAGAAAACCATACCAAAAAATCAATGAAACAAAGAGCTGGTTCTTTGAGAAAATCAACAAGATAGACAAACCCTTATCCAAACTAATGAAAAGGCAGACAAAAAGAACATCCAAATTAACAAAATTAGAAATGAAATTGGAGCCATAAAAAGAGAAACTGAGGAAATTTAGAGAATCATTAGATCATTCTTTGAAAACCTGTACTCAATAAAATTGAAAAAATCTAAAAGTAATGAACAATTTTCTGGATAGGTACCACACAAAAAAATTAAATCAAGACCAGATGAACAGTTTAAATAGACCTATAACCCTTAACGAAACAGAAGCCATCATCAAAAGCCTCCCACCACAAAATAGCCCAGGGCCCAAAGATTTTAGTGTAGAATTCTACAAGAACTTCCAGAAAGAGCTAATACCTATACTCCACAAATTGTTCCACACAACAGAAGCAGAAGAAACATTGCCAAACTCTATTTATGAGGCTACAGATTCCCTGATACCCAAACCACACAAAGACACAACTAAGAAAGAGAATTACAGACCAATCTCCCTCATGAACATGGATGCAAAAATAGTCAATAAAACACTGGCAAACGGAGTCCAAGAACACATAAAAAAAAAATCACCCACCATGATTAAGTTGGTTTCATCCTAGAGATGTAGGGATGGTTCAACATATGAAAATCTATCAGTGTAATCCACCATATAAATAAACTGAAAAAGAAAAAACCCATATATTCATCTCAGTAAATGATAAAAAAGTATTTGACAAAACCCAACACCCCTTCATAATAAAGGTCTTGGAAAGATGAGGGATACAAGGAATGTATCTAGACATAATTAAAGATATATATATATATATATATATATATATATATATATACAGCAAGCTAACAGCCAACATCAAATTAAATGGAAAGAAACTCAGAGTGATCCCACTAAATTCAAGAACAAGATAAGGCTGTTGACTCTCTCCATAGCTACTCAACATACTACTTGAAGTTCTAGCTATAGCAATAAGACAACAAAAGGAAATCAAGATACAAATTGGAAAGTACAAAGTCAAACTTTGGCTATTTGCAGATGATATGATAGGGATCACTATCATATCAAAAAATTCTATGAGGGAACTCCTACAGCTGATAAACACTTTCAGTAATGTGACAAGATACAAGATTAACTCAAAAAAATCAATAACTCTCCTATATACAAATGATAAAAAAGCTGAGAAAGAAATCAGAGAAGCATCACCATTTACAATAACCCCAAATAGCACAAAATATCTTGGGGTAACACTAACCAAACAAGTGAAAGACCAGTACAATAAAAACTTTTAAGTCTTTGAAGAAAGAAATTGATGAAGATATTAGAAAATGGAAAGATCTACTAAAAGCAATCTACAGTTTCAATGCAATCCCCATAAAAATTCCAATATAATTCTTCTCAGACCTCAAAAGAACAATACTCAACTTCATAGGGAAAAACAACAATAACAACACCAGAATAGCCAGAACTATCCTGAAAAAAAAAAAAAAAAAACAACAACAACAAAAAACACTTATGGAGGCATCATAATCCCTAACTTCAAGATCTATTATAGAGCTACAGTAATGAAAACAGCTTGGTATTGATATAAAAACAGACAGGTGTACCAATAGAATCAAATCAAAAACCCTAAAGTTAATCCATACACCTATGAACACCTAACTTTTGACAAAGAAGCTAAACTTATACAATGGAAAAAAAAAAAGAAAACATTATCAACTATTGGTACTGCCATAACTGGATGTCAACATGTAGAAGAATGCAAATACATCCATATCTATCCCCATGCACAAAACTCAAGCCCAAATGGATCGAAGACTTCAATATAAATCTAACCACACTGAATCTCATAGAAGAGAAAGTGGGAAGCAGCCTTGGACACATGGGCATTTGAGACTAGTTCGTATATACAGCACAAGTAGCATAGACACTGATCAAAACAATAAATAAATGAGACCTTCTGAAACTGAACAGCTTCTGTAAGGCAAGAGCACAGTCAATAAGACAAAATGGCAGCCTATTGAATGGGAAAAGTTCATCACCCACCCCACATCAAACAGACGACTGATCTCCAGAATGTATAAAGAACTTAAGAAAATAGGGATCAAAATACCAAATAATCCAATTTAAAAATTGGGGTATAGATCTAAACAAAGAATTCTCAAAAGAAGAATATCAAATAACCAAAAGATACTAAAGAAACTTCTCAACGTCCCGGACCATCAGGGAAATGCAAATCAAATGACTCTGAGATACTATCTTATACCAGTCAGAATGGCTAAGATCAAAAACACCAATGATAGCTTATGCTGGAGAGGATGTGGTGTAACATTGCTGGTGAGAGTGTAAACTTGTACAGCCACTTTGGAAATCAGTATGGCAGTTTCTCAGAAAATTTAGATTAACCTACATCAAGACCCAGCAATACCACTCCCGGGCATATACCCAAAAGACGTTCAATCATACTACAAGGACATTTGTTCATCTATGTTCACAGCAGCATTATTTGTAATAGTAAGTCCTGAAAACAACCTAGATGCCCCTCAACCTAAGAATGGGTAAAGAAAATGTGGTATATTTACACAATGGAGTACTACTCAGCAGTATAAAACAATGAAATCCTAAAATTTTCATATAAGTGGATGGAACTAGAAAAAAAAACATTCTGAGTGAGATAACCTAGACACAGAAAGACAAACACAGTATGTACTCACTCATAAGTGGATATTAGACATAAAACAAATCATAACCCAACCTATTGTTCACAAGCCCAGAGAAACTAACCACAAGCAGAATCCTAAGAAAAACATACATGGATCCCTCTGGGAAAGGGAAATAACAAGATCTCCTGAGAAAATTGGGAGCATAGGGTTGGGGGGGGTGGCTGGTCTGGAAGGGAGAAGGAGAAGTGAGGGGGTGGGGAGCAGAACATGAGTGAATGGGATGGTAGAGATGGGGAGAGGACAGAAATGGAGAGCAAGAAAAAACATATATTGATTGAGGGAACTATTATAAGACTAGCAAGAAACCTGGCACTAGGGAAATTCCAAGAGATCCACAAGGATGACCCCAGCTAAGATCCTAAGCAACAGTGAAGAGGGTGCCTGAACTAGCCTTCCCCTATAATCAGATTGGTGACTACCTTAATTGTTATCAAAGAACATTCATCTAGCAACTGATGGAAGCGGATACAGAGATCCACATGGCAACACTGGTCTGGGCTCCCAAAGTCCAGTTGAAGTGAGGGAGAAGTGATAATATGCACAAAGGGGTCAAGACCATGATGGATGGGGCTATTCACTGAAACAGCTGACCTGAGCCAATGGGAGCTCACTGTCTCCCAATTGATAGTGGGGGAACCAGCCTAGGATCAAAGTAGGCCCTCTGAATGTGAGTAATAATTGTTATTATGGAGCCACTGGCAGTGGTGGTAGGATTTTATCCCTACTGTTTGAACTGTTTTTTTCAAGTCCATTCTTTTTGGAGGGATACTTTGCTGAGCCCAGATATAGTAGGGAGCACCTTGTTCCTGATCAAAGTGATGTGCTAGATTTTGTTTATTTTCTATGGGAAGCCTTATCATCTCTGAGGAGTGGATGGGAGTTGGGGTGGGATGAAGGTAGAGGCAGTGGGAATTGGGATTAATATGTAAAATGTTAAAAGGTTATTTTTTACAAAATAAATAAATAAATAATTTTTTAAAAAGCATCAACAACATAGAATGCTTCTGTTATTAAGTTGGATTAATTCTCTTTTCACAGAGAATTTTGCATTGCACAATGCTATGAACTGGGGTGTTTTTGAAAATGCTTGGGTGTCATGTGTATATGGTGTACATTTTTCTGTGAACAGACGCCAGAAGATTGAGTGATGCTGTGTTCCTGTAAAAGTCTGCAGATTCCTGCAGTTCATCCTTCATCCTAGAAAACCATGCAGCCATGGCTAATGGCAGCATTCCCAGAACCACATTGCTCTCCTGGTGTTCTTCCCTGCACCAGCCATCTGACATAAATAGCATTAGCGATGACTTTAGAAGGATTTCCCTAAAAAAAATTCTGTGGGAAAAGAGAATGTTTACATATCAATTTGTGCTTGAAAATACCCGTGGTTATAACCCATTATTTCATTCTTGAAATTTATAAAACTAAAATATTGTGCCCAGGTTAGGGATGGAGGAAGAGAGAATGCAATGTAACAACTTGGATCTCATGGAGCAGGAGCTTGCACTGGCCCTTTATAGCTAAATACTTCTTCCCGTGTTAAACGTCTGTTAAAAATCTTCTGGTTTCCTGCATCTCTCACTTAAAAAGAGATATCTAGGCAACATATAAAAAAAGAATTTGGGATGTCATGAACTATGAATTCTAGAAAGACAGGCTGCTTCGTGAGGCCTGATTTTCTCACATTTAAAATGAGACAATAGACCCAAATCACACTCAGGTACCATTCAGCTCCTACATCCATGTATCTCTGTCAAAATTTGGCTCAAAGCTGCCTCTCCGATGAGCAGGTGCATTCATTATGCCTTCCTTCCAGGCAAGCTGGCCAGGTCCCCACCACTCACTGTTTGCCACCATGCTGTAGGCTATGCATTCCAGAACTTTCAAGGGTTTCTTCTTCTTATGGGGACCCGTTTTGATTAATCTTACCAAAACAGTTTGCTGTGGATGGTTTTTGTTCATCTCTTCTTAACTGTGTCTTTCCTGAATGCATGATGCTCATTGCCTCTGTGCTGTTGGGAGGTCTACATTCCAAAGTGTTTCATTGCACTGTATTTTCAAAGGCTTGGAAGTAAGAAAGTCCACATATAGGCTGCAGGCCAGAAGATACTTTGTTTAACTGACAAAATAAAGAATTCTTCATGGTTAAAAGTTTAAGTTCTGGGAAAAATTAAGAATGATTATTATTGGTCTCTTCCAGAAGCTGTGCACCCTGCTGTGAGGGCGACTGAGTTTGAGTCCCAAGGACTTGGCTTTTGGTACGGGTTTGATGGGTAAGTAACAACTGTGAATCTTGGCTTTGCCATTTATCACTGAGAAATTGAAGCAGATGATCTTCAGTAAGAATGCCAATAAGAAATTGCTCATTTTTGTGTGTGTTTGGGGATGTGTGTGTGTGCGTGCGCATGCGCGCGCGTGCGTGCATGAACACAAGTGTATAGAGACCAAAAAATTATGTTGGATATCCTGTGCTGTGACTTTTTACCTGACTCAGTTGAGATGGAACTGAACCTGCACCAAATGATGACTAGGAAAATCTCAGCAATCCTCCTCTGCTCCACAACATGGCTGGAATCTCAGGTGAACATTTCACCAAGGCTGGCTTTGTTGTTTGTTCTTGAATTTTGTATGAGTTCTGGTAATTTACACTCAGGTCTTATGCTTGTACAACAAACTCTTAGCCATTAACCCATTTTATTTACTCAAAAAATTTGTTTCTGAATAATTTTATTACTCATCTATGATAAGCCCATTCTTTGTATACTTCAAAAATTGAATCGGCTTTCTGTTGTTATCATGCATAAACTTTAAATAAGACCTAGACTTTTCAATGAACAAATGAAAACAATCACCCTGATTTCATAATTTTGCCTCTTAATTGAATTTTCAGGATTATAGTTCTTTTAGATTGTGTATTGATTGTGTAGATGAAGACTGAAGTTACTCTGCACTCCTTCTATTCTGGACAGTAAGCATGGATTTGAAAGTTTCTCTGGTTTGGATGCTATTGTTCTTGATATAGAGGCCTTCAAGGACTCTGCCCAATACATTGCATCACCTGATACAATCTTCACTACAGAGCAAAACCATGAGCAGAATTTGTATTATGATCAGGCTGTTCACTATTTAAATAGAATATTGTTGTTTTATTTGCAACTTGCTACCTGATAAGTGCTAGATTGTGAGTCAGAATAATAAATAAGAGGTGTTGTAGTAGGCCAAAAGCTTTCCGTTGTCTAATGTTACATCTGTCTTTTTCGGCCTGTTCTCCAGGGAAAACAAAATCTGAATGTGTGTCTGTATGCTAACAGTTTCTGGAAATGATAGTGCCTATCCATTTTCTTTTTAAATAAAGGCCTTCTGTAAACGGCTCACATAACCAGTTATTTGACTTGAAATGGCCTCCCCATGAAAATGCCTGCTTTAATGTCAAAGCAGGGAATAGTGAAGCTTTGCTGGAGTCCCAGTGTCTAGCAGATATATTATAAATTTAATTTCATGGCAAAATGAAGTCTATTACAGAAAATCATAAAGAACTACCTTCTCAGCAAGGCCATCTCTCTCTTTTTTTTTTTTGTATAGCATTTCTAAGCTTTGTCTGCACCTGCCAATAAAAGGGGGGGTCTTTGTTTAAGGACAATGCTGACAAATTTACCAGCAAACATATTTCCAATGGTAGTTGGGGGTAGAAGTTCAAGAAAGTGTCATAGTCGCTACCAGGAGCATAGGAGCTTAGTCTTGGTCGTGAAATGGACTGTACTAAACATGGTCAGTCTTGGTGAACTCATTGTCTTACTGTATTACCAGTATAGCTGGGACATTTTTATGAACTTTCATCCTATAAACATTGTAGGTATAAGTTTAGAAGGAAGGCAGATGAGCAGCATGTTCTAACTATGATATGGTGGATTCACAAGGGTTTGACAGATTAAAAAATCAATGTTTATCTATACCTGAAATATATCTTCATTGTGGTTTTGTTTTTAAGATTAGGTACCTCTATAGAACCAAGATTTGCCTCAAACTCTCAATCTTCTTTCCTCAGCCTCCTGAACATTAGGATTGCAGGTTTATGCCGGTCCAGCAGACCACTTCTTAATTGGTCTTGAATGCTTTGCTGCTTTGTAGGATAACCCATCAGTTAGAGATCTCCTGGGGACTTTGGTGACTGATGTACTTAAATATCTGTCTTTTATTAGAGGAAAATATAGCATTTCTATTGGCTATTTATAAGAGGAATAAATTCGCAGATGGTGCAGAAGTGGTGAATTATTGTTAACATTGTACAAACTTATTGAATTAAGCTTTTGTAGGATTTCCTTGTTTTTATCTTACTTTTTTTTTAATTTCAGAAAATCACCACAGCACATAAATAGATTTCTCTGGTGTTTATAGGAGTAAACTCAGTAGTCCTCTAATGATAAAAATTAAAAAAAAAATCTCATCAGTGTACTTTTCCTGTAACTACTGGAATGGAGAAACATCTCATTAGATATTACAACATGAAGGTCTAGGGATTTAATTTAAAGTCATGAGTTTTTCATGAATCAATTCTCCATTGACATAGGATCCTGATCATACTGAAACAATAAACATGATACCTGTTCATAAAGGACCAATGGTACATTCAACAAGTTCCCATGGATTTACTTAAAAATATTTTATTCATTAGATATGTGTGGAAATTTGTCTGCATGTGTGCGTATGTACCCTGTGCAAGCTTGGTGCCTATGGGAATGAGAAGAGAACATCAGGTCCCTTGGAACTGGAGGAAGGATGTTTGTGAGCAACTGTGTGGGTTTTGGGGGAAAAACACCTGTGTGGTGTGTAGTGATATTATTTTATGTTTCAACAAATAAAGCTTGCCTGAAGATTCGGGTGCAGAGCTAAGCCACTGGAGGCCAGAGAGTGGTGGCACATACATTTTATCACACGACTTGGGTGACAGAAGCAGAGGTATCTCTGTGAGTTCAAGGCCACCCTGTGCTACACAGGTTTGAATGTGTCTAAAAGAGAAACAGAGTTCATACAAAGGTGATCCTAGCACTTGGGATCACACACCTTTAATCCCCAGCAGTAGGGAGGTGGAGACAGGAGTGATATGGCTGGGCAGAGAGAGGAATTTAAGGCAAGAGGAAGCAAGAGATCATTGTAGTCTGAGGTTTGGTGGAGACAGTTGCAGTCTGAGGATCACCCTTGAAGACTGAGGATGCAGTCTCAGAAGACAGACTGAGGACAGGATCCTTCCTTTGGTCTGAGTACTGGTAGTGGGAAAAGGTCTCTCTAGTGACTGACTGCACTGTTTCTCTGAGTCTTCAGCTTTCACTCCCTAGTATCTGACTCATGTTTTATTGATTAAGATCAATTAGAATTCGTGCTACAAATCTGAGTCCTCTACAAAAGCCACATATGTACTTACCAAAGGAGCCATCACTCCATCCCCATAGATTAACTTTTAAACAATGTAATAATGATAATAATCACAATTAATATCATATTTTCAAATGTTTGCCAAGTATCAGGAATACCATATTTGCCAACTGTGTGTTGGAATTTTCAATGCACATTTCCTATGATCCATTATGTACAATATTTATGGAAGATTTCTTTTTATCTACTTAACCAAATAAAATCTATTCTTTACCACAGCTCTGTAGCATGCCTAAGATGGTGTAATTAGTATTGGTTCCCACATCTTTTCAACTTTACTGATTAAAGCAGTGTGTCTTCCTGCCTCAAGATGCATATTAGAAGTGGATCTCCCTATTTCAAATTAAATAAAACTCTCTCACTGGTGTGCCCTTCCATTTTGGACCTTATCGAATTCCAGATGTAGTCAAGGTGACAGCCAAGGATAGCCATCACCTTGCTCCATTATACTATCCTAAAAAATGTCCAATTCTAGGTGTGATGGGTGTACTTCTTCTTAAAGAAATATACAACCATGGACAACTCTTATACTGAGAACTAGACTGTGAAAGTAAAATTCTATTGGTTCAGTCTATTGTATCATTGTGTTGAGGACAGGTTTGGATAACTCAAAGTGTTGGATTGTCTGCTATGAAGATGCATACTCACTGAAGGAGTCTGGTAAGGTACGATTTCCTATCACCTTCTTTATGGATGTAAGGAGAGGATTCAGAAAAATTGTCCTGAATGAAATTTGTGCATGCAATGTTGAATGCAAGTATTATAGAATGTCTACTACTTTTTAAATACAATTCCTGTAAAACCTTCCAGAAGACACATATTTCTATGTCTTGGATTAGAAGAATTCCCAAGTACTCTATATGTTATAGACTTTCTCTCTATTGTGGACTCCTCGTCTCCTTCCTCTTTCCTTATTTTTTCTTCTCAGCAATGAGGTGTATGATCTGGTTCCATCTTACAGTCTCCACTACTGCTCTCCGGGATACCTATGGCAAATCTAAAAGCCATGGGTTTACCTGACCACTGACTATAAATGGACCCACATTTCCATGGGAGGAGTTCCTAACAGTTAGCAACCAGGAAACTCTGATCCATGACAATAGCTACATCCTAAGAAGAGCCATGGCAACTTTAGTCAATATACTTCTATTACTACTTTAAACACTTTTATCTTTGATAGAAAATAGGAGAATTTATTGCTTAATGTAACATTAAACACACACACAAACACACACACACACACACACACACACACACACACACACACACATATATATATATATATATATATATATATATATATATATATATATATATATGAAATGCCCTTGCTTATTAGAATTTGACATTTGAAATAGGGCTTAAGTAGATAGATAACCCCATACTTCCTAAAGTAATAGAATATTTGAATTTTAAGGGTCATAAACAATGAGGGAATAAATGGCCTACCTGATAAGAAGTGGACTGTATCTCAGCTGCTTAATAAAGTCAGTGAGGATTTGCTCTTGCCATCCCTGTAGTGTCAAACTCTGTGACAGCAAGGCTTTCACTCATAGAGGTCCAAGTGGCTGCAATAAATCTAAGCCTCAAATCCTTACAGCTAAGTTGGAAAGTTTGCAGTTGATCTTAGAGCTGAATCCCCTCTACTCCATAGGTTTCCGTACAGGTCTGCCAGTCTGAGTGAGCCACATGCTTGAGGTTCCAGTTGTGAAGAAGACTGAGTAACAATCCTTCATCCTGTGTGCCAGCTTGACAGGAACGAGAACAGCTGTGTATTTAATGTTTCCATTCAACTGCTATTTTGTTATTGCCATTTACTGGATTTATATTGACTAACTTATCTTTGTTTAGTAATTTTAAGACATATGGAACGCTGAAGTGCTTTAGGGAAACTGCAAAGATAGATTCAATGCAGAAAATAGATGCATCATAGAAGGAAAAGGTCTTTGATGTATTTGGAGCTTTCACTTATAATTGGAAACTTTTTATTTATTTATTTATTAAAGATTTCTGCCTTCTCCCTGCCATCACCTCCCATTTCCCTCCCCCTCCCCCATCAAGTCCCCCCCCCCATCATCCCTAAGAGTAATCCGGGTTCCCTGCCCTGCGCGATGAAAGGAAACAGAGACAAAGACCCACATTGGAAACTTTTTGTTAGCTACATCATTTTAATCAAAGACTTTCAAACATGATCATAGACTATAATTTCAAAAAAGGCAATTGTTTATAGACTAAAGATAAATGTATAAATTAATGACCTTTTATATTATTGTTCTTGCTTTGCCTATTCACTATTTTTGTCTGTCACCTAAACTTTATATTCAACGGCTATGCTTGTGTTTTAGAAAACAGATGAAAATTCAGAAGGCTCTTGACACTTCTTGTTTCCAATGATAAAACATGGATGGAGATAAGAAGACTGTCTATAGTTTCTTCCAGAGTTCTGTTGTTGTTTGGTAGTTTCTCTTTAGCTAAATCTGGGAAATAGCATACATAACTTTATAGAAAACTTTGAGCATTATAGGGTAGATGCCAGCTTGTTGGCTTCCCTTGTTCATAGCTGCATAGCTTTTCCTTTGTACTACATGCAGTTCAGACAGAAGAGAAACAGGTAGTTCAGTGAGGCAATATCGAATGTACAGATAATTTTGAGAATGATCAGGGTATATGTTGTGATTGTGATGTGTGGGATTGCTATAGACTTAGTGTGAGATGAGCTTAAACAATTCAGAGTGTCTTCTCCAAGAACACTGATGATCCCTGAAGACTATGGACATATTTTCAAGCTTCATAATGAGGCACCTTGAAAAGAATAAGGAAGCACTGGCAAAAAATAATGCCGAAAAAATATTGCTCCATAGAATATGGATGAAGTGAAACCTTTATTGTAAACAATCTATGAATACTGTGATCATTTAGTATCAATGCTTATGTAAAATGGTGTGCTCAGGTGAAATGAGTCATAGCTCTACTCTTTGGGTTTGTAGAATCTACTTGTACTAAGAACATTTAAAATAACTATGACAAAATGTCTGACTAGCAACTTCAGGGAAAAACTTCTTTCTTTGGCTCATGGCTTCATTTCATCATGATGGCAGAAATTTATGGCAGTTCATAGTGGCTAAAGCATGTGGGAGAGGCCAGGATGTAACCTCAAAATGTTACCTCCTCTAACCCAATTTTGGGAAGAAGTCTCTATAACTTCCCAAAATAATGTTACCAGCTGGGAATGTGACCCTGTAAAAGATTTATCAGATACAGACCCAAACTTCAGTAGAGGATTCAGACTATAATGACAAGAAATGCAAAATAGTCTTTGAACCAAAGTTATTGAGTTCCTTGTATGTCAGGGCCAGGATTGAATACTGACATCTAGATTTAGCAACAGAGAAGTCACTGTGATCTTTGCAGGAACCATTTTGTCAAGATGGTAAAAGTACATGAAAGGATTTTTTTCCAGAGGAATCTAAAGGCTAGCAGTTGAACTGAGGATTGTGTATGTAACACTTTGAGAATGTTTTGTGTGAGGAGCAGAGACTAAAAGATTGGTAAATATTTTTGTTCTCCACTTGTCTGTTTTAAAAATGTTGTGAATATTCTTTATTTAATCTCCAGGGTAGACATACAATTGTGTAGCAAGAGCAAGTTTAAGTAATAATTTTGATAATTCATTTCGGTAAGATTTAGTCTTTTTTTCATTGAAAGAGAAGAAAAAGAAATTTAAAGGAAACCCTACATTTCTCCTTTGAGTATCATGAATAATATTCATGTAAAACTTTCTAGTTTATGAGGAGCTATTCTTAAGTGTTCCCAAAGTTTTGGGGCAGAAATTTCTTTCTCTCTGTTTTTTTTTTTTTATTGTGCTTTATGCTTGAAGAATGTCTGCCTGCATGTATTATGGTGTATCACATGATTATTTAGTGCCCATAAAGGTCAAGAAAGGACATAACATACCTTAGAACTACACTTAAAGAAAGTTGGAACTTTCATATAGGTGTTGGGGATAAAACCTGGGTCCATTGGAAGAATTGTCAGTATTCGTGACTGATAGTACTAGTGTCTTGGCAGAATTTTTAAGTGTAGAATTTGTCAGGAATTAAATATGTCATAATAATAAGTATTATGACTATAGTAATACAATTAACTTGCCTTGAGTAACAATGATGTTAGACACTGTCCAACAGAAGAGCATATATTATTTACTAACCTGATCTCAGAGATTAGGAGGTATGATTACAGAAAGGTGGGACAACTAGCCCATCCTTTCAGAGTTTATTAATATTAAATCCAGGTCTGCTAACAAGAAAGATCAGGTTATTCCAGAAATTCTATTGCCACAGGCTTAGGGGTCACTAATTTTGTGAAACACACTTACAATCCCATAGCTAAAGAAGTAGAAATAAACAGACCTCTTGGTTTCATTGGCCAGCAAGCTTAGCCTAAGTGTCAAGTTCCAGACAACTGAGATGCACTGTCTCTGAAAACACCAACAAGAAAGGTGGACGATACTTGAGGAGGGATACCAAAGTTTGTTCTCTGGCAGCATCATGAACTTGCAGACATTGTAGAAGAATTTGCACTTACTCAGGTAAAATATGCATAAGTACATGTGCACCACCTACACACACACACACACACACACACACACACACACCAATGGGGGAGAGAGATCCTATTGCCTTGAGTAGAAATTTAAAGTAGACATGTATTTTTGACTATGAAACTGAGTTAGAGGTTTGACTCTTTACCTTTAGTTTTCTTTGACCATGTTCTTTTATCACCCTCACATCTTCAGCAGGTAAAAGGTAATCATCGTATTATTAGGAAATGGTGTCATCCAATTTTGGAACTTGAGAAATGCATTAGATGCCTTCAAAGTAATGCAGTCATATCCTGCTTCTGAAAAGGTATCTAAGCAGAACAGAAGAAAGAACATTGAGTTAAGTTGTCATTTTAGAGTAAACATGGTTCCAGGCTTTTGTATGATGATTCTACTTGTGATATTTTCAAATTTATGATGGTGTGAAAATCAGTATTCAGTAGAAACCATCACAGCCTCTCTTGGAATAGTGATACATCTCATGCTGATGTGAAGTGCAGTAAACTAGGTTTTGGTCAGCCATGAGGTCACAATGTTACAACCAATGCCCTGCATGCATTGTGTTGCTAAATTATTGTGTTTGGTAGGTTAAGTTCATTAAATGAGTTTCTGTCTCACAATGGGTCTAAAAGGGGTAGAATCTTATCATAAGTCAAGTAGAATCAACATACTTGACTACACATAGACATGCAGAGGTACACACACACACACACACAGATACACACGCACTCACTCATTGATGGGATTCATTATGAAACAGCACTGAAAATATCTTCAGCATCCTTGGTCTACTAATTTTTTTCTAATCTTTAAAAACATTTGGGCTTACCATATTTCTTTCCCCTTTCCCTCATCCTCTCAATTCTTTCACATGAAGGAGGAGATTAGATTTTGTACTTTTAACACGGATTTCCACTCCTGCATGGACCCCTGGTCTCTATTACTGTTTTAGGGCTCTGTCCACATAGTTGAGTAGGCGGCGTATAGAACTAGATAATAAGTTTGTTTTTATACTTTTCATGTATTGTCTTACATGCACATGACTTCAGTTATTGTAGTTTTATCTTAGGGTGTTTTCACAGACAGTGTGTGCAAGAATAACAGCAGTGGCTAAAGGTACAGATCTTCCACTTACTTCCATGGTAACTTTTACCAAGTTATTTACCATTCCATGGGGAGAGGCAGATAATTAGATTAATGTTCTCCTGCACCTACTGGAATATTTAAATCAAAGCTTAAGGACAGTGCAGTACATTTTATTAATTTAATATTTGCCCTAATTTCATTTAAAGTATTAATAATATACAAATACATTGTACACAGCTGTGAAATATTCTCTTGTTTAGCTTTCATTTTAAAAATGAAAACAAGTCATCTGGGATAGAATCTTTACTGGCATGGTTTTGTGAAGTAGAATCACAGATCTTACTGCAAATCCCACAGAATTAGTATTTTTCTCGTGTGTGTGTGTGTGTTTATGTGTGTGTTTGTGTGTGTGGTGTTTTGCTAAAATTAACTCTTGAGACTAATTATTTCTTTAATGGACATTTGGACTTTCAAATACATGCAAATGTTTGCAAGGGAAAGAAAGAAAAGAAGATCGTCAAGACAGTCATCAGAGCTTTTACTCCATTTGGGGAAATGTAATTATATGGAATGTGAATAAGAGAGGAAGTATCAGGAGAAATGAGATATGAATCTTATGCCAGTACATTCTTCTGCACATTTTAAATGTCTCATACACATGAAAAGGGAACTCTACCCTTGCAGATAAACAACCCCAGAACTTGAGTTTACTGTTCTGTTCCCCCATCAAGTTTTTTCTTCATGTTAATTTAGATAAAAGTTCACTTGAATAAATAATTGGTGATGAGGAGAAAAGCAGAGACCAATTTGCTTCACATGTTGACCACTTCTGAGGATATTCAGGTCCTTAGCAAAGAGTTTTTTGGATGGGTGTTTGTTGTGCATGCCTTTAATCTCAGCACTTGGGAGGCAGAGGCAGGTTGTTGAAGGAGCTGCAGGCTGCATTCCTGCCGCCTGGCTCCTGGCTACCTGGCTAGCTTATGCCCCAAAATAACGGCACACAAACTGTATTCTTTTAAACACTGTCTGGTCCATTTCTATTAATGTGTGTAGCACCTTGAGGTGCTCTTACCAGGAAGATGAAGATTCTAGCCTACGTCCATCCTGGGTCGGAGCTTCATCGCGTCTGCCTTGGAGAAGAGTGGCATCCCGTCTGAACTCACTTCCTCTTCCTCCCAGCATTCTGTTCTGTTTACTCCACCCACCTATGTTCTAACCTATGAGGTCAAGCAGTTTCTTTATTAATTAATCAATGACCTTCCTCCATCAGCAGGTGAGTTTGAGGTCAGCCTGGGCTACAAGAGCTAGTTCCAGGACAGCTAGGACTGTTATACAGGAAAACCCTGTCTTGAAAAACAAGCAAGCAAGCAAGCAAACAAACAAAAACCTCACAAAACAAAAAACAAAACAAAGTAAAAGAAAGAAAAGAGTTCCTTTACCAATTTTGGCATACTGGAAACTAAGTCACACACTAAAGCAAGATCAAGTCATCATAGAAGAATCCTTTGGAATATAATTTTAACCTTCCTGTTGCACTTGACACTTCATGGTTTTCTGTTGAAGTTTCCACTCTTGAGATATTCCAAACAACTCATTGTTTGTGACCTTCTGTTTAACTACACATTTCCAGCTATCACCAAAAGTCTGTCCTCTCATGGCTTTCCTCTGTAGGATTTTTAGCTTTCACTATCAACTTTACACTCATCTATTGAGCTAAGTTTTATTTGGTATTTTTTTTTCTGTTTAAAAACCCCTATTCCCTTATTCCTCCTTGCAACTGCCTTGTCACACAAACATAGTTGAGAGTTCTTCAACCTCTCCTCTTTCCTCACATATAAGCAGTGATAACTGTCTTTTTGCAATGCTTTTACTATCTGCTCCTTGTCCTTTCATGTCCAGAGACAGCCTCTGCCTTCGTTCCACTTCTTTGTTTCCTGCCTTGGTCATCCTAAACAATATTCTCTGATTTGTTCTTTAAATTAACAACAGCAGAGATTTAAAAATAAAACCACATAAACATAATCTCCATCATCTTGCATTACTTTTACATCCATGTGTTTCTTAAACCATTCAAAATCACTAAGACATCCTGAGTTGTCAGACTATTAAATAGAGCATGATGTGATTTCTACCCATGGCTCTGACTTCATTCCCTTGCTTTCACCTATCCTCTGTTTCTCTTCTAAATTTAGTCCAGTTGTCTTTTCCATGTATTATGATATAGACATTTTGCTTGAAATGTTACCTGGATAGATCTTTCAATTTCAGATTATATTTTAAATCTCAGTTTGTGCCATGCCCTCCTGAAGGTTCATAATGGGCAATAGATTTTTCTCAGTGGTTGTATTTAAATCTAGTAAGGAAAATAAATTTAGGAGCAAACCTCTAATAGTCCACCAAGCATACAGTGAACAATAATTATGCAGTTTCTAAATTTAATCATTTATACATCAAATCTTTCATCAAATAAATCTGGCAGACAAGAAAATCATCAAGAGGTCAATAGATAAGATCACATGTTGTAAGTATGTTTCTTTACCTGTCCTATCTAGTTAACACAATGGAGTTATTTAGGTTCCCAAGTATTGTTTTCACCTGTTTGTCAGAGTAAAAATAACTACTGGAAAGGTTGTTGTAAAGACTGAGTGTGTGATTCATAGTAAGTATTCATCCAGCGGCCATGAAAAGAATAAAACATGATAACTTCAGTTACCTGAGGTAGTAATATAGATACAAGTACAAAAGAAGGTAGAATGGTCACTCTATTGCTGAAGACTGAAAAAGGAATTCTGTAACTTAGAGTCTTCCTTACTACAAATAGAAGGGACAGTGTGATGAATTAGTGGATAAAAATATCTGCTACTAACCCTGAAAAGCTGAATTCAATCACTGAGACCCACATAACAGATAAAAAGAAACAGTACCATAAATAATTCCATGACCCCCACAAATGTACCATGGCAGGTGCCTCTGTAAACACACAAACTTTTGCTTATATGTGTGCACACACATGTGCACATATGCACACATTCACATGCATAGTGAAATTAAAACAGCAATGATGTTAATTAATAAGATTTGAGAAAAGGAATTGGAATAAGGGAGCTAAGAGCTCTTTCAAGAATCTGGCATATTTCTCAATCTTAATATTGGCTAACTTTGTAGTTAATATCCTTGTAGGAACTCTTAAAGACACGTAACTATAGGCCATCAATGGATACTTATCACTGAAAGTATTGTCAGTTTCCATAAACCTGTCACAGATTTAGAGTCTTGCTTAAATTATAGATTTAGGCAAGTCACAAAGAAGATCTGTGTGCTATGATAACTTTAACAGAAACCCCAGTATTATACTAATAATGTATGGATGACCCTCAAGACTGAATAGTATTACAACAAAGATACTAAGTACTGCAGTATAGAACCTGTCACTCAAAGAACACTAAAGAAATAATGAATAATGTTTTTTTTTTCTTTCAAGTATTTGTTGAGCAGATGTCAACATTTCCCGTTGTGATATGTGAGGGGCAAAAAGTAGATAATAACAATATATCCTGTCTACTTTTTCTTTTCTAAAATTTATAACTTGGGAAAAATAAGATTTAATCAAATGATCATAGCTGATGGATTACTAGAAATGAAATAAACTACTGAAGAAAATACCAGTTGCTGTGACATGAACCATGGGTAGTTCTCCTGGGGTTGCCTGAGCTGAAATCTAAAGTCCAAGTAAAAGTTATCTGAAGTTTGTGGTATGTGGACCAGCTCATCCTTTGGAAGGAGGCATCTGTTAAGAAAAAAAAATAAACCAAACAAACAAAAAGCAAAAACAAACACAAAACAAAAAGCAAAGACATAACCATAGTCCACTTACTTTCAAGGTAGCAAACACAAAATCCAGTGGCTTCGCGTGCCAAGCTCTACAGCTCTCAAAAAAAACCATACACAGAGGCTTCGTGTGCCAAGCTCTACAGCTCTCAAGAAAAACCATACACAGACATTTTAGAAAATATTGTTTATTCTTTTCATTATGAAGGGTTCACTTGGATAAGAGATTTTAAGATAAAGATAAAAAGAAAAGAGAAAAAAAATACAAAAACACCCAAAACAAAATATTATCAAGAAAAACTATGCAGTATATAATAAACCCCCTATTCTAGAGAATTAGAAAAGAGAGCATAATAGGTATAAATTTATATCTTTGTGGAAATTACATTATTTTAGAAAAGAAAAAGCTGAAAGTTATGGGTTACCTCTTTTTTTATTGATTTTTTACTGAGCTCTACATTTTTCTCTGCTTCTCTCCCTGCCTCTTCTCTGCCCTTCAACCCTACCCCAAAGTCCCCATGCTCCCAATTTACTCAGGAGATCTTGTCTTTTTCTAATCCCCATGTAGATTATATCTATGTATGTCTCTCTTAGTGTCCTCATTGTTGTCTAAATTCTCTGGGATTATGATTTGTGGGCTAGTTTTCTTTGCATTATGTTTAAAAACCACTTATGAGTGAGTACATATGATAATTGTCTTTCTGTGTATGGGTTACCTCACTCAAAATGATGTTTTCTAGCTCCATCCATTTGCCCGCAAAATTCAAGATGTCGTTATTTTTTTCTGCTGCGTAGTATTCCATTGTGCAAATGTACCACATTTTCCTTATTCATTCTTTGGTCAAGGGTCATTTAGGTTGTTTCTGGGTTCTGGCTATGACAAACCATGATGCTATGAACATAGTTAAGCACATGTCCTTGTGACACAATTGACCATCCTTTGGATAGCTCTTAAATGTCTTCAAAAGGCACACATACTAAAGGTAGGTCCAGTCATTATCCTGTGATAGCATTGGGCGAAAATAGAGTCTTCAGAAACTGAGGCCTCAATGAAGGAAGTTAGGTCACTGGAGGTATGTTGTTGAAAAGGATATCTGGGCCTGGGTCATTTCCTTTCCCAGCTCGCACAGCTTCAACGACTTGCTTCACCATGTTCTCCCACTCTCCTCCCACCATCATGCTCCCAATTTTGCCTGGTGATCTTGTCTATTTCCCCTTCCCAGGTGGATCTATGTACGTTTTTCTTAGGGTTCACCTTGTTAGTTAGCTTCTCTATGATATAAATGGAACCTCCTGAAACTGAGAAGCTTCTGTAAAGCAATGGAAACAGTCAATAAGACAAAAAGGCAGCCTACTGAATGGGAACAGATATTCACCAACCCCACATTAGACAGAGGACTGATCTCCAAAATATATAAAGAACTTAAGAAATTAGACACCAAAATTCCAAATAACCCAATTAAAAAATGGGATACAGAACTAAACAGAGAATTCTCAACAGAAGAATCTCAAATGGCTAAAAGAAACTTAAGGAAAATTTCAACATCCTTAGCTATCACAGAAATGCAAACCCAAAAGACTCTGAGATACCATCTCACACCTGGTAGAATGGCTAAGATCAAAAACATTATTGATAGCTTATGCTGGAGAGGATGTGGAGTAATAGAAATACTCCTCCATTGCTGGTGGAAATGCAAACTTGTACAACCACTTTGGAAATCAGTATGATGGTTTCTTAGAAAATTAGGAATCAACCTACCTCAGGACCCAGCAATACCACTCTTGGGCATATACCCAAAAGATGCTCAATCATACTACAAGAATTTGTTCAACTTATGTTCCTCAGCATTATTTTGTAATACCCAGAATCTGGAAAAAGCCTAGATGCCACTTGACAGAAGAATGGATAAAGAAAATGTGGAACATTTACACATTAGAGTACTACTCAGCAGTGAAAACCAATGACATCTTGAAATTTGCATGCAAGTGGATGGAACTAGAAAAAAACATCCTGAGTGAGGTCACCCAGACCCAGAAAGATGAACATGGTATGCACCATGTTTTCTAGCTGTAAAGCAAAGCATATTGAGCCTATAGTTTATGATCCCAAAGGTAACTTTTGAATAAAGACTTAGGAGAGCTGTTGGTGCTGTGTGCCCACTTGGCAGTAGAAAGAGAAAGTCCTTAGGAAGAGAGAAGGAGCAGGTGTGCAGACCTGGAGACAAGAGCGTACCTGGGATGCTGGAGGAAAGAAAAAGAACAAACAGGATTGTATGAAGACAAAAAACAAGTAAGAGGGCTGGATCCACCTGGCCACGACATCTCCTTTCTTGGAGAAAGGAGCGGCTCTCCTCTAGAGAAGACTGGGGCTGCTGGGAGGTTCTGCACAGAGGAAGCAGCCGAACTGAAAGCCACCTCAAGAAGGTCTGACTTGTTCTGACTTGGAAACACGCAGTTGGAGGAGTCGCTCAAATATCCTCCAGTAGAACTTTCTGTCTCTGTCTGAATAAAGAATAGCTGCATTCCATTATACTGAAGTCTGAGGAGAAGTACTCCCTCGAGAGCACCCCACTAAGTCACAGTTTTAATAGACAGAAGAGGACTGACCAGTTTTTCATGAGACTGAATGTCCCTCTGAAAACAAAGAAGCAATTATTTTTAGCAAACCCTTTTCTCGAGGATTAATTTTGAAAGTGATTATTAGGAACAGTAATTGTAACCTTGCCTGACTCTTTGGGTATCTCCTTATCAAGACTGTTGGTTGTGCACTATGCCAGTTACATTAATCAGTGTGTGTGTGTGTGTGTGTGTGTGTGTGTGTGTGTGTGTGTGTAGGGGGCCAGCTAGTTTTCAAAACATGTTTTGACTGGATAGATTAAAACAGAAGTGTGTCATCAGGTGGAGCATCCCTCCAAGTCTGGGACATCCATCACCTCCTCTATAGAGAGCTCCTAGTTCAGGTTCTGAATAGGTGGATGTTGGACAAGAGACCTTCATTTTTCTTTTCAGCCAAATTTTCAAATAAAATTGTCTTCCTTGCCTTAATAGCTTGTCTTTCCATTTAATTTGGCTTCTGTGCAGTTAGTTGCTAGACTTGGGTCCAGTCAGTACTTTTCCGGACTCACAACAGCATTTGGAGAATGAGTGAATGGTGAATGAGAGAATGAAGGCATATAAATCATGTGATGGGAGATGGTTGCCAAAACCTGATGAAGAAGCTAAACTGGATGGAATAAAGTCCCTAATTTTGTCTCTCCTATTTTTGGCTGTTGAGCCTGAAGGCATCTTTTAAATGAGCCCTTACATGAGAAGTTGTTAGCAGAGAAAAGTAGACAATTCTAGTATCATGAACACTGATCATTGGATATGCAGTGTGATCCAACTTAATATTTTCTTTGCTTCTGGAATGACAATGGGGCAGGACTTCCTGATGAGGCATTCGGTTATGATGAAAAGATGCAAGAAGATAGTTTGAATGTCAGAAAAGTCCTTGACTGAGAAATTAGTGTCTGTTTAAGGTGGAATTCTAGAAGCTGAGAGAACACCCTGTGTTAGTTCACTGAGTTGCCAAAGTAAAGATACCTTTCCTTGCTATTGTGTTAAAGGATCTTAAATCATTTAGCAAAATCTATGGCAGCAGACCTGTCTACCATGTTTGACTGGGTGTGGCAGAAAGTCTCAAAAGTTTTTCTCCAGATTTTAAATTACTTTTGACATGATTAAAAGTGGAGAATAAATTTGAACCTCAAAGTTAAATTGAATTTTCAACATATGGAATTGTCTCCTGAATTAGGGATTATATAACGAATTATACTCTTGGTGTAATTAAGGTTCCTTAATTCACAGATATATGTCACTTTTCCCGTCATTGAACACTCAAGGGCCTCTAAATGAGCTAAGACTGGAAGGTTGCGATTTTCCTTACAAGTGGATTTTGCATTGGTCTTTGTGGGGAAGAAAGTCTGCCGAGACATTAAAAGGACTCTTGCAAATGCTGACACCTGCTTACTGTTGATAAAGTAATTGCACAAACCATACTAAGCATATCATGGGAGCAGATAAAGAAAAAACAGTATTAAATCAGTGCTTAATAAAAATTACCTGCTAGTTTAGTTCATAAAGCTCATGACCCACACATTAGGAGATAGCACTTTAATCACCAGAAAGTAAATGAGATAACCAAAGTTTTAATCATTCGTAAGTGACATAAAACGTTGACATATGAATTTCACTAACAAAAATGCATGCTTCAAAAATCACTATCTAGTGTTTGTTTTCGCTTATATGATTTATAAATCAATTTTGTTTGCCCTTTTAATTACTTATTGTTCTTATATCAGCGTGTGTGATTTAAAAGTCACTTTGAATAGTAAGGCAGTTGTCTGATTAAAAATGAAGGTGAAATAAAGAGATAAGTAAAAGTAATTTATCCTAAACAGATAATTATACCTTTAAGCATGATAATCCCTGAAAAGTGACCACTGTGTGGTCTGATAATAACTTTGGTTCTCAAAGTTCCAAGCCAGTCTTATTCAACACTAGAATTTGCCATGAAGTTAGAAATCTTGGTAATTTCTCAGTTGTCATAAAAACAGCATCATTATTCCATTTTATGGAGTTCTTTCTTTGAAGACTAGTAAAAATAATATTTCCAAAGTGCACATTTTTGTCTAGTAAAAGCTTTTAGGGGGAATCTTTACTGAAAATTTACTACATGGCAGATGCCAAAAGGTGCCAGGAAAGCAAGGTAAATATGAGTCAGTCTTCTTTCAGCCCTGCCACTCTTCTGCTGGGTTCAGGGGGAAATATGTTTGATATTCTGGAAGAGACACTGAGGAGTGGCCAGTCCTTCCTGGACTGATGATCAAGAAGAGCTTGGACAAGCAACTTAAGGATGGTTTGAGCTGAGTATTTAAGGGCAAAAAGGAATTCAGCAGGCCAAAAATGGTCAAGGCAGAAGGTATAATTGGTAGAGGGAAGAACCAATTTAAACAAAGAATTGCTCTTTCACATGGGAAAGGCTTCAAATGGCATCAAGGTTGTAGTCTCAATTCACAGAACATCTCGTTAAGTGTTAGGAAGTAGCTGTTGATTTGTAACACCCCCTGGCTCCCCTCTACTGGACAACTCTTATTCTGGTTTCAACTCAAATCATGTTTTCCCACCATCTAAGGCCCTGGGAAATTTGTTCTTCCCACAGCCCTGCACACGGGTCCTTCACTGTAAGAAATTATTGGTGAATGACTGTGTGCTTCTCTAGAAGTCTGGTAAGCACAGATGGATGGTTTACCATGGTCACTCTAGTATTTTCCAGATATTAGTTTCATTGTATTTGAATCACTGACTTCTCTTTTCTAATCTTTATCTTTAAAATTTCTCAAATAATTTTTTTTAGCTAGTTAGTGAAATAAAATACCTGAGGAAGAGTAAAACTTATACATTCTCAGGCACAATTGTGATTTAAAACACACTGTAAAACACACATTACCATAACTTACTTAAGTGGCAATAGTGTATATAATTTCCACATTGTTTTTTCTACATAGGCAATTTTCCTTGAGTGAAAAATCAAAATTTTAGTAAAGATCTGGTCTCATGACATGTACAAGTGTCTTTGGGGGGCATGACATGAGGCTTAAAAGTTGTGAGTGACAGAATTCAAGCTTGAATTAAGGAATCCCTATATACAAATGCAATGATTGGTGTGAAGGAATGGAAGGGAGTGGGGGCTTACATGAAAGATGTTTTATTTGTCTTCATCTTTCCATCTTATCTGTGATTCTTGGATGTCTCACAGTATGCTTGTGGTGGCAGTGGGCGGTAGGTTGGATTGGAAGAGTTACAAAGCTTTCCAGACGTTTTATCTCTCCCCCAGTTGATAACCACCATATTAAAAACATATAGTGAAGCTCCTATGCTCTTTATGTAACTGACTTATACATTTTGCACGTATTATTCTGATTACACTTCTTTTTCCCTTCTCTGAGGAGAAAGGAATGCCACACTGATTGACTGAATACTGAATTTTGCTGGCACTTCATGTATGTTATCTCCTTGCTCGTATGACAGTATGACAATTGCTACAGAAAGGCATTTTTATCCTGATTTACACATAAAAAAGCAGAGACCCAGCTGGCAACAGGCAGGGATGGCATTTAAACTTGGCCTCTGCAGCTCCAGTCCTCTCTTTTACACCCCACAGCCTCCTGCCTGTGTGAGAATTCAGGCGCCTTGGACGCTGAGGCAGACAGTAGTTTTGTTACTGTCCCCAACAGCTCTTAACAGCATGCCTTACACACAATATGCTCTCTACATAATTTGTCTGAGGAACGAAGAACCAAAGCAGACCGGCAAACATTTATTTGTTCAAAGAAATCAAATGAGCGTCAATGCATAAAGCCCTTGAAGAATAAATAAGCCATCTGAAATTATAATGTCAGACACATTATTACATTTCAGAGGTTTTCACAATTTGCACATTCCTATTGATCCATGAAATAATTTAATTACATAGATTATTGCATTATGATATAGTTTGGTACTGCTATTTTCCCCAACATGTTTTTGGAGGGAGATAAATTCCTTCTCAGAAAGGAAATATATTGTAGAAGAGCCCAAACAAAGATGAAAGGACTTGCAGTCAACCCTTCCATGCCCAGAATAGCACTGACAAGTTCCCTCCAGCATCTTTTAATGAATTTGTCCAGAGCTATTTAAGAATATTCCAAGTAAGGGGGTTTTCCATCCAGCCTCACGGAACACTGGAGAAATAGAGATATTTTAATGGAAAACTGTAATGTGCAATTTATTTTTAATAATATGTTCTAACAGAAAATTCAGAACTTTAAAATGGTTCTCTATCACATTTCATATTTATTCTTGTATAATGTCAGTAGTAAAATAAAATTAGTCTTTTAAATTAATACAAGTGGTTACTTATTATTGTTGATGATTGGTCCCTTATATATGTTATGTGCACATATACTTTAATTATAACACTATTAATTTTGTAGTTACTTAATATTTTTAAAATATTTCAAAATTTTATCCGTATGGGTAGTCTGGTGTTCATACAAAGGAACCGATGGAGTTAAGAGTGGCGAGAGACCATGGAGGGTTGGCTAGAGGTACTTGGGAGGCCTGATGGGAGGAAAGGGAGTTGAGAATGAGATGCAATTCTATTTCAATTAATAGTATATATATATTTTTAACTATCCTTTTTGAGATACACAGGGGGTGCTCAATGAACTTTCTCATTTCCATTAAGAAGAAACACTGCTTTTTCTCTGCTAAATGTGGGTGTACAGATCAATAAGGAACTAAAGAAGAGACTGCCAAAAGGAACTAAACAAGAGACTGCAAAAGCCTTTAAGAAAAACTTAGAACTTAGATTTCAGTGTTGAAAGAGTTGATCTAATAAAATTTTGATAGCTTAAAATGATTTAAAGCGTTTCTCCTTTCCAGGAAGCTGAGAATGGAATGGAGAGAGGACAATTATATATTCTTGGCTTTGTGTCTCTTACATTTTTAATTTAACCCGTATTTCTTATTTAGTTTCTGCCATGTGGCAGTACCTTTATTAGCATGGCATGTTTATTTCTTGCTCCCTCTACATCTGACTAGCAGCTCCTCTGACTCTGCCCTTCTTCATCCCTTCACTTTCAGTTTGGCTTTCCCACTCAACTTTATCCTGTTCAGCTATTGGCCAGTCAGCTTGTGCGTTAAACCAACCATTGCGACATATATTCACACAGTGTACAGAAAGACTATTCCACAGCACTGCTAAGTATTTAGTTCGCAGCTTCTTGTGAAGTATGGGGTGGGAGTGTTTCATCCTCCTTTCTGAAATAGCATTTAGTGTCACGTTATTATGACAAATACAGAAACAGAATTTCAGAAAAGTTGTGTGATATTTCATGTCTGGGTTCTGACTCAGGTTCTGACTACATTTTTTTGAATGTTGCATTCAGTGATTATAAAATAATTCAGTAAGGCTATAGTATGCATATTTAATTGGTCTAACTTAATTAGCTAGATGCCCCTAACGAATTATCCATCTTTCTTATCCTTAGTTTCTTTATTTGTAGAACTGGAGATTGCTTGGTTTGTTGTGAGATTAAATGAGATGTATTCAAGCCATCAGCACAATGCTAAGGGGGTAATGATGTCATCTATAGCACCACAAGAACTCTGTTTTATTATCAGCCTTTTGGGCCTAAATTCTATGCCACTCTCTTCAATTGTTTTCTCAGTTTCTTCTTTGATTTGACTGAAATGCCCTCTAGGGGCACCTGAATTCAATGCTGGTTTCCAGTCTTCAGTGCTGTTTGAGCTGATAGTAGTCTTATCAGAAGGGTCTACCTGAAGGAAGCGGCTCACTGGAAGAAGTACTCTTTTGAAAGTTATACTTTGACTTCCCTTTGTTCCCTGAACACTCTGAGGGAGAATTCTTTGCCACACGTTCCTGCTTCCATGCTGTTCCACTGCACCAGAGACACAGAATCAGTAGAGCCAAGTATTATGGACATAAACTTCTAAAATAATAAGCTAAACTCTCTCCTCTTTAAGTTTTTCTTCGTTTTTTTATGTTTTTAGGGCTAGATATTTCATCACAGTAATAAAAAGTAACTAATATAATGTTCTTTTAAAGAAAGTTCTCTACGGTCTGTAGCGATGGTTCAGAGACTAAATGGATACTGTTCTTGCAGAGGACCCATGTTTGGCTCCTAGCACCAGCATCAGGGGATCCAGTGCCTCTGACATCCTTGACCATCTGCACTCATGAACTCGTGCTCAGAAACGTGTGCAAACACAATCACATATGCATAATAAAAATAAAATAAAAATTTTAGAAAGAACATTCATTGTTCACTTTGTTAAAGTAGTTTCAGATCATTCGCAGTGATAATAAAAATATTGAGAGGCATTGTGTTATCTGAGACTGATAAATAATAACCAATACATGCAAATTTTTAACAGCATACTTTCTAGGTGTATACTGTTAAAATCTTCATTTACAAATGTAGAAACTAAATTTTAGGGAAACACAGTAACAAACCCAGGAGGACCCACATCTCTCTTACTTTACCCTTACACATTGTAAATAGACACTCTCTGAGAGACTCAACACTTTATTTTCTTTTTACAAAAAATACATTCTTCAGCAAGCATGGGGCCCACAATCATCACATATTCATTGTATTTTTATCACCATAGCTACTGTGATAATGGCAAGAGAAATCTACCTGACTCATGCCCAGCCAATAAATCATTCTCTTGTTTATTTTCATGTTGCATTTTGATTTATTTTAAACCTATCTGGAAGACAAGCTCTTTATCATAAAAGGAACCAGCTTTCCCATTTATTTGTTCATTTTTCATGGTCATCTCATAATTCATTTAATAGTTACTATTTATACGCTATTATGTTCTGACTTTTCTGTCAGCAAGCTTATGAAAAGAATATGATTCAGTCCCCGCCTTTTTAGAGCTCACCATGCGGATGGTCAGGAAACAGAGAATCATAGTTTATGCTACTCCGATCAGTAAAGTAATACTTTGGTGACCAAAGGAAGTAAGAGATCCTATTGAAGGTTAAACTATTGTATCAGTGGACAGCCAAGAAAACTCAGATAAAACCAAACATGACTGGCAAAAAAGGGGAAAGTACTCAGTGAAATGATTCCCAATGATACTTTGCCTAGCCCAACTGTCATAAGAGAGGCTTAATCGAGGAATTGATGGAAACAGATGCAGAGACCCACAGCCAAACATTAGGCAGAAGTCAGCGAATCCTGTGTAAGAGAGGGAGGAAGAATTATGAGAACCAGAGGGGCTAAAGACACCATGAGAAAACCAACTAATCTATTCCTTCTCTGTCTGTGGTGATTGAAAGTTTTGCTGGGTATTCCATGGCCAAGATCAAAAACACTGATGACAGTTTATTCTGGAGAGGATGCATGTTAAGGGGAACACTCCTCCATTGATGGTGGGAGTGTAAATTTGTACAGCCACTTTGGAAATCAGTATGGCAATTTCTCAGAAAATTAGGAAACAATCTACCACAAGACCCAGGAATAACACTTTTGGGTATATACTCAAAGAATGCTCAATCATATCACAGGAACATGTGCTCAGCTGTGTTCATAGCAGCATTATTCATAATAGCCAGAACCTGGAAACAACATAGATGCCCCTCCACCAAAGAATAGGCAAAGAAATGTGGTACATTTAAACGACGGAGTGCTACTCAGCTGTAAAAATAATGACATCTTAAAATTTGCAGGCAAATGAATGGATCTAGAAAAAAAACATACTGAGTGAGGCAACCCAGACACAGAAAGACAAATATAATAATGTATTCTCTCATAAGTGGCTTTTAAACATAAAGCGAAGAAAAACCAGCCTACAGCTCACAACTGTAAAGAACCTAGACAACAAAGAGAACACTAAGAGAGACATACATGGATCTACATAGGAAGGAGAAAAGGACAAGATCTCCAGAGTAAATGGGGAGCATGGGGGTCATGGGAGAGGGGAGAAGGGGAGAAGGAGGAAGAGAGGGAAGCTGAAAAACATGTATAGCTCAATAAAAACAATAAAAAGAATCAACTAACCTGGGTTCATAGGGGCTCACAGAGACTGAACCACCAACCAGAGAGCTTGCATGGGACTGGCCTAGGCCCTCTGCACCTATGTTACAGTTGTGTAGTGTGGCCTTCTTGTGAGGCCTTTAACAGAGGGAGTGGTGACTGACTCTGTTACTTGCTTTTGGTACCCTTTCCTCCTGCTGAGTTGCCTTGTTGAGCCTTAGGAGAGAAGATGCCTAGTCTTACTGCAACTTGATAAGCTATGGCTGACTGATATAGATGAGATGACTGCCCTTTTCTGAAGAGAAAGAAGAAAGAGTAGAAAGGGGAAGGGGAGGTGAAGGGGAAGAACAAGGAGAAGATGGAGGTGAAACTGTGATTAGACTGGAAAAATCAATTAATTGAGTAGTAAAAATATGTCAGAAACGTCTTTGAAATTACAATTTATAAAACAGAAATCTTGACATTGTAATTCTGTTAAAATGAGGAAAATAGTCAAAAATAAATAACGATAGTAGGTTCACCTCATAAAAGTGGCTACTACACACAACATATAAGGAACACACACACACCAAATCAAACTTAATAGTAAAATGAACCTGACAGCCTATGGATGAAAAAATGCAAATAATAGTAAAGAATAATCTCACACAAAATAGAAATATAAGATGACATAAAAACCATTAAAGAAAGAATAAAAATGATAATATTGATCCTTTCCTGCTGACAGAATGAATATGAAATAAACTTTTCAGTTTGTTCAGACATTGGGTCAAATTTTTTGGCAGATCAAAATCAGTGATGACACTCAGCAAACAACTTATACTGGACGTAGAATGAAAAGATGATAATTATAATACCACACAGAATATTGTAAATTAAATCTGCTGACAGTGAACTAATTAAATCTATGTAAAGATAATATGTGTTCCACAGTACACAGATGTAGCTATTGGCAGTAGCCATCTCTGAGACAAAGAAATAAAACTTAAATTTTATTTAGTTATAGCTGTGTATTATACCCTTTTAAAATTAAAACAGCAATTTATTCATCTGTTGAAATACAATACAAACATGTTAAATAAAAATTGTTAAAATTATTATTTTGCCTTTTCTGTGAAGATAGAAATCACATGATGCCTGGTCATCACCTTTTATCCTGTATACCACAGTTTCTAACGTGTGTTATCATATTTTCAAAACAATGGTTTTCCCTTTCTCTTGTGATACCAAACTACCAATAGTATCTGTAATTCAATGTGATGTCTGTGATGTCCACCAAACATGCATTGATCTCTCATCATGATCCTGATTTTAACAAGCTTTCTTTACATGATACTGTAACATCTCTACAGTATTTTCTATATTGTTTACATTTCTTAAAATGGATATTTCAATTTTTATTAGCACAAGATATTCTTTGATAACCAAATTGGCGAAGTAATAAAATATAAATCATGAAAAAATATTCTAGTAAGTTAAATGGGATATTAATTTTTTGATGTGTATAACATCAGATAAAAATATTTGATGCAAAGTGCATATTTCTAACAATTACATTTATACTAGTAATACCGTGCCTCTGAAATGGGGTAGTCATGGAGAAAGAAAAGGGTCTTCTACATTCTGACACATGCTTTAAAATTCATGGCCATTTCTCATACCTTAAAAGGCATTTCATGGACTGTGTGAGGAAAAATTGGGGGATGGGAGACAGTCTCAATAGGTTCTGCATTAGCTCATTAAATACTAAAATACCATTTCTATTTTACATAATTTAACATGGCAAACTATAAAAAAGGTGAAACTGGCAACCCCTAGGCATGCGTTTTAAAACATCCTCATTTAGATGCTAATTTTGATTCTAAGTGTATGACTGGCTTTAAAAAAAAAAAGCCATTAACAAAGGGCCAGATTACTTAAAAGGGATTATTAGGCAAATATGTGAGGTTGTTCTGATACCAAGTGGCCCCTTTTATGACCAAATACAACTATCCCAAGTAAAAAGGGATAAAGGTATTTGCTTTAAAATGATAGAAAAAGAAAACATACAACAGATTTAAAAAGAGAGAAAAGTGGTGAATGATTATTCACTCCTAACACAAACCATGTAGCTTTAAAAGCCAAGGTTCTTTTCTCTGGTGCTATAGGAATATGAATTACTGCAACAACTACAGTTTTTAGAAATCCCGGAAATGGTTGCCTGGGTGGAGCTTCCTGTAATGGTGAAATGAACTAAAACAATTCTGTTCAACAGTTTTTTTACTCTGGCTTTTATGCTGATAAAATCCACCATGGGAGAGCAGAGAGAAATAGAGAAAATAACAGCAAGAGGGAGAATGTTATCCCTGCTGAGATGGAACTCATGAATGGGAAAAAAATGATGCTGTAATGATATTAACATGAGACCTGTCAAACAAAGAGATATCACGGAATGCATGATCCGGTATCAATAAGTGAGTGGTAGAGACAAGTAAGATTACTGAGTGCATTTATTATATGCGGCAGGGCCGCATTGGCTTTGATTGTGGTTACAGCTTGTTCTGATTTCTCAATCAAGAGCAAAGGGCTGGGGACCAGATGAGAAAAAAGCCAGCAGCCTCTAGAAAGAGTTGTATTTTACCTTTGAGCTTATTAAATAATCTTTGCATCTCACAATTGGTGTCTTTGTCCTCAGTGTCTTAACAGTTTGAAGTTGAAGAAACAACTTGCTGAATTTTTGCTCATTCTGTTATACTTCCTGTTTTAGTTGTGTGTGTGTGTGTGTGTGTGTACATACATATAATATTTTTAGAAGACTTATTTTCGCTCACAGTTTCATAGGGTTTAATTCATGGTCACTTGGTTCCCCGTACTTTGGCAGAATATCATGGCAGTGTGGGGGCAACTGAAGAAGGTTGTCACCTCATGCTAGACAAAAAACAGAAAAAGAGGAAGGGTTAGGAATCAGGAATAGCCTTTGTTTTATGTTTTAATTATGTGAAGGCCTATGTGTATATGTATGGGCATGGACACATGAGTACTAGTGCATGTGGAGGCCAGAGGTGTTCAATTCCCTGCAACTGGAATTACTTGCAGTTATGAGAGGCCTAATCTAAGTGCTCAGAGCTCAACTCACGCTCTCTGGAAAAATAACAAGCCCTTCAACCACTGAACCATCTTTCCAGGCCCCAGGTATAACCTTTGAAGTTCACTTTGAATCCTTAACGCCTTTTAGCCTCGGTTCAGCTCCCAAACGTTGTGCCACTTCCAAAATAGTGTCATTGGTTGAGCACCATTTGTGATGGTCGGTGTTAATTGTCAACTTGCCAAAATTTAGAATCACGTGGAGATGATCTTCTGGCATGTCTGTGGGGGGGATTATCTTGATTATGCTGTTAGAGACGGAAAGACCTACCGTCTGGGCTGCCCCGTTCCCTGGATGGGGGATCCTGCACTATATGAAGGGGAAAAAGAAAGAGCTGAGTATCAGCATGTGTGTCATCATTTATTCGCCTGTGGACCCACTGTGACCAGCTGCTTAAATTTCTTAAGCATTGTTTTTCCTGTCCTGACAGACTATAATCTTGAACTATGAGTGAGAACAAGCCCTTTCTTTCTTAATCTCTTTTGCTACAGTATTTTTATCACAGCAATTGGAAAAGAAACTGAGTGTTTAATGCATGAAAAAATGTGGGGGGCACAATTCATACTCAGTACTTAAGGTGGTGCCTAAAGGCTCATGGATATCTCAAAATGTGAAGTATATTTAATCTCCATATAATAACAAATAAGGAAGAAGGGTATTGGACTTGAGAGGGAGTAAGGAATGAAGGAGGGTTTGGATAAGAGGGGGGAGGGTTGGAAACTATGTAAATACAATATAATTTATGAAATTCTCAAAAAATTAAAACTGCATTAAAGTATAAAGTGGAAAATATATTTTGTTCATCTCCAATAATCTTCAAAGTCTCAAAAGTTCTAATATTCAAAATTTGAAAATAATAATCTACAAATCAACCTGTTAGCCATAGGACCCTTAAAATAAAATGCAAGTTATGTACTTTAAAGACAAATGACTAAGAGTGTCCACTCCTATTCCAAAATATTGATATAGAAGAAGAGTAGGAAGCACTGGAGAAAAGCGACACAAAAGTTCCATAAACAAACCCTAAACACTTTGATTCCACGTAGAGCAGACTGTACTGTAATAAGCACCAATGATCTTGGGGATGGATGTCCCTGTGATCTTGGCATTTGAATCCTACACAGATTCTTTCTTGGGAAGGTTCCACTCAATGACTGTCACTTTCTTCCATAGGGGTTCTTACATCTCTCGATTTATCTTTTGCCTTAGGTTTTTGCCCTTTCCAAGGGCTACCTGCAGAAACTCTGGCCCTGTCACACACTACCTTATCTTCCAGGGTTTTCTCTGAAATCCAGGCTGAAGATTTCAATTCCTGTTGCAATACCAACATCACATAGATGACAACAAGCTCTCTCGCTAGCTTCAGTGTTTGCTAGGAGGCTCACATTACTGAAATATAATTACATTAGACATTTGAGTACATATGTAAATAAAGGGTAAATGGAATTCTAGAAAAGCAGCTTCTAGGTGGCTCTCTGTAAGCAGGGTACCAAGGAAATGATCTTAAGGGACAGATTTTTAAGTGAGTTTACTTTTTCATATACCTGCGCTTGCCATATGGGTGGTCCAGACAAGACTTGGGATACATCAAGGTATATTTCCTACCATTTCCTTACTAAATACGTAGTTTCAATGTAATGGCTAAAATCTCTTCAGAAATCATGACCTCCTTAAAGTGAAATTCAGATACGATTTTCTGAATGAACTAAATGTTCAACTCTTTCTGTTTTGCTTTTTTTATACCCTCTTAATTGTCAATATTAATTTGTTTAAAATAGATGGTAATGACTATGCTATATTCCAAGTGGTAGGCTATTGTAAAACCTCTTGTATCACATTAATTGTCCTATACCCTTTAAATTCATCCTCTTTTAAGGCTTAGGATATAGATGAGATTTAGATAAATTCTTTGCACAATATAATAAAACTCGAGTCTATCCTATTTTCCAGTAGAGTTTTCATTCATTCCTGTCTGGAATTCTCTAAGTCTGACATTTATGAACCAAACCTCTACACCAGTGCTGTTCAACCTTCCTAATGCTGTAACTGTTTAATAAATGTCCTCATGTTGTGGTGATCGCTAACCATAAAATTATTTTGCTGCTACTTCGTAAGTGTAATTCTGCTACTCTTGCTAATTGGAATGGAAATATCCAATATGTAGGCTATCTGATATGAGACCTCAAAGGCATCATGACCCATATGGAAAGAAACACTGCTCTAGACACTTTGATCTTCTAAACTTCCACAAGAGTCACCTGGTGATAAAAAGAATTACATGGTGATGGGAATGTCTATCAGGAGACATTCTTCCCTTAATGATTAACAGAAGTACCAGCTTTATACTTTTGACCAGGATATAAAATGTTGTTTTGAAAATGAAAAAATAATATTCTCTCTACTGTTTATACGTTTTAGTTGGGATGGACTGATAACAAAAGAGAGCTATTAAGGAACAGACAAACAGATACTTACTTAATATCATACTTAATTCGGGCATACACAGCAGACAGGACTTATTAAAAACTCAGGGGGAATTTAAATGTAAACTTAAATAAAATCATCTGCTTAAACTAAGAAAGAAGGATGTTCATGCCCAGAAGAGCAGGCCAGAACCCATACTTTCAATGGAAAAAAAGCATCTTCATCGTGGTATTTTCTCCAATGAGAACATATTTTATCCTGTTTTTCCTGCACAGCAGACACCCCTACAAATGGAGGTTTTCTTTGTTTATACAATTTTTTAAGGAAAAGAATAACTTCTATTCTATTTTAAGAACTGTTCTTTTGTCTGCATGTTCTTCAAATCATAACAAACTAGGAGTCAAGAAAGCACATATACTCCCCTATCGTCATTTCTTGGTGTGACATAACTAAGTCCTCTAACAGTAAAGGGACAGAGTTGATTTCCTGCTTATTTTTCCTTACATTTTGGCTGCAGAAAGCTTTGACTATTAATGTTTAACAAACCCTTATTGCACAGATGGAATTGTGAGTAGATGTATTCTTCTTCACTGACTATTGGGCCTTAAAAATGGTATTCTCTCTAATACCCTGGCTCTCTTTTATCCTGCAAACATTCTTTTCTGTTATTTCAATCTATATATTTTTCTTCAGCCAAAATAGATGACTCACTGCTTCCTATGCCCACCCCTCCCTTTCTTGTTCATCTGTGGCCTTGGCTCATGCTGTGAAGTCCATCTGGAGTCTCATTTCTACCTTTCTGTAGGTCTGTTTCTAAAAAGATAACCTGCATCCAAGGTTCATCATAAACACCAGCTTCTCATACACTTTTTTTTCACTGAATGAAACAACTTTTCTTCCAAATTCCAATATTCTATTTCTTTTAACAGTGATGTCTATAGTTTTCTTCTTTTGTAATATTCCTAATTTTAAACACTCCATTTGCTTGTCATCCTTATTTCACCTTTGTTTTCTTATTTTGCCTTATTTATACTATTTGTTCAAAAACTCCTTAAAGACAGAAAACATAAAGTTCTTTTGTCTTCACTAATATTGTTTTGAAAGTACAAACCGAAACACACTAATGACTTTGAAGATTAATTTATGGCTCCAGTCATTTTTTATGAAATACATTAGAAGTAGCTATTGATTAGAATAATACAGAAAACATTAGACTGTAAGGTTAAATATTGTTTCATAAAATTTTATTTAAGTCATGGAAATATATTCTGACTGCTATCGTGTATTTCTTCTGTTTACTTTAGTCAAACCATCCAAAATCATGACTGTAAAACATTTAGCTTAATTATTAAAAATAATAATTAATAATTTTAGTGCTGGTTAATTACCATGAATTCATTTATTAAAAGCATCACTGTTACATTGTGTGTATATAGTTAGTTCCTGAACTAAATCAGTTATAAATATCCTTATAACTGATTTAGTTCAGGAACAACAGAAGAGGTAGCATTGCCAATGTGGTTTTAGACTAATAGAAAAATAACTAAATAGAAAGTAGTTTTTACTTTTTAGGGACACTTTAATGTTCAGCAGCTTCTGAAATTTTTCTATTTGAATAGTGTGGTCCATTTCTATTCAACCCCTAATGCGTTTTGTTCTTAATTCTAGTCTCATGAAAAGGCTCTAAATAAATGTAGATTTCAATTAAAAAAGGCTAGACTGTTACTTATAATTAAGCATCCTAATAGTGTGAGATTGTTTACTAGTCAAATGAAATAGAAATGGTGGCTTTTACAATAAATTCAGGGTTAGAGCTTGTTGCTGCACATTTGACTTTCTGTTATGCCAACACAGCTGGAGGCAGATGGTGGAAGTGGTTCTGAGGCACCTGCCCATGAATAATGGTAGACCAAGGGAGCCCAACCCTGCAGGAGGGCTCTGGCTAGGCCACTTTTAGGAATGGCTTGGAAATACCTTTTTGTGTTCAAAGTATTGTTACCTCTGAACAGGCTAGAGACCCCCTGCTAAAAAGCAGGAAATAATCAGAGAGCAATGCACTTTGAAATGAAAATGGTTCCTTTACACATAAACACTTATAACCCTTAGCAAACTACACATGAAGTATCGGTCTGTCTTTCCTTTCTATTTGGGTTCACTGGAAATCCACTGTTTCTTTTTTCCCCTTTATCTTCATGGAGATCATAATTGTCTGTCCGTACTATCACTTTTAGTCCATTCTGTTCCTGCTTAGAGCATCTCTCTCTCCCTCTGTCTGTGTGTATGTGTGAATGCCTGCCTGGACCTTGCATATGTGTAAGTACACATAATTGTGGAGGTCACAGGAAGACAGCAAGAGTTCTCTTCAATCACCCGTCTATTTGGGCTTTCAGACAGAGAATCTCACTGAACATGATTAAGTGAGGTTGGCTGACCATCAGGCTCTAAGGATTCTCCTGACTCTATCTTCCCAATTTATGGATCACAAACTGTGTTGGGTCTTTTCATGGTTGTTACTCATCTGACCTAGGCTCTCTCATGCTTACATGTCAAATACTTTACCCTCTATTGCAGAGACACCTTGTCAACTCTCCTCCCCTTTTCTTTTACTGAAGCTGGTAATAAGTACATGATGAACATATTTATGTCTCTCTGTCTTGAGGGTTTTTGTTACACTGAGCATGTGAAGTGATGTAGACAGAAGTTTCTGTCATGCCTGGTCCCACAGCCATACAGTTCCAAAGAAACACTCAAGGACTTATATTAATTATAAACTGTATGATCTATTAGCTCAGACTTCTTATTAACTAGCTCTTACAACTTAAATTAACCCATAATTTAACTTTTAGGAAAGTTAACTTACACATTAAGATTCCAAAAATATTAGTATAATTAGTGTACTTTGTCTTATTGCAATTTTAGCCAACAACAACATTTTTTGAACCACAACATAGCTAGAACTGTTATCTTGCCTCCTGGATTGACTCAATCTGTTTCTGGCACTGCCACCTCATCCGTCTCTAAAAACGATTCTCAGCACTAATATCCTGCTGAGTCAGAATTGCAGAAACCGACTGATGACTCAGGCCTTAAGTAAGCAGAACCCACCAATGCCAATAGCTTTACTGGACAGAGTGACTGTTTCTTGATGCAGGATCCAGAAAGATAGTAAGAAAAAAACAAGTCAGGAACTGATGAGTCTAAAACTAGAGTCTAACTGAGAGAAGAAAATCGGATGTGCTTTAGCTGCTCTGCAGAAGAAAGAGACCATTGCATCTTTCATGAGGTTAAGGAATAATAAAGGGACCTTTATCAAGTAAAAATCAAATGATTATGAAACACCAGCATATGGATCTGGGTGCTGACTACATATAGGGATGAAAATATTTTATGCACATTTTAAATAGCTTTGAAAAATCACATTAGTATAGTCATTGGATTCTGTAAAATATTCTTTCAAAATCCCCAAAGTAACTAGAAATTCTCATTTATTTATACAGGCTGGTTAAATATCCCGATCCTTTGAGAAGGGGAATAAATGATCAAGAAGGTTAAATAGGGTAAAGGATGAGGTAAGGGTAAAGGAAGAAGAGTAAGGCAAGATAAAGAACAATAAAGATCTTTGAAAAAATACAGAAAAAAATACAATTATAAAAGCTTCCTAAAATATACATACATTGAAAAATAGTTTAAATGTAGTTACCTTATAAGGGAAAGGTACCTCTTCCAGGCACCAGAGACTATCAAAAAGTACAGTGCCAGAAATGGGTCATCTCTTTAAGTTGTTGGTCAATGAGTTTCCATAGATCTCAAAACACCATAGGCCTTTGCCAATGCTTTTGATGACCCTTCAGAACAAGATAGGAATGCCATATTTAAGTCATATGTCATTGAGAAATTAAGCTGGCACTGATATGGAAATTTCACTCTTACTGGAAATTTAGAATGACTAAGCAAATCAGATTTTATGCTATTTTCCTGGAAACCATTTTTCAGTGCTTCTCGATTTAGAATAGCTCTGTTAATTTGAGAATGAAGATACTGAGGAAGAAGAGTGGGAGAAAAACACACTTTTTCTCTCCCTCTCTACCCTTAAACACACTTGGGCATACACACATAAAAAGAAAAGTCTCTTCTGCTATGTGTAGAGTCAAAGATTAAAAAATAGGTAAGTGGTTGTCATTTGCTTACAGAGGAATTGGTGGATAGAAGATGAAAAGCACATGCTGTGGGAATTCAGAAATAGTATTTTTGTGTGTTTTGATTTTGTGTTTGTTTTGATTTGGATTGTGTTTACATGAGAGTTATTGGTTGAAAGAGAGCTCTAATAGTTAATGTTCATTGTCAACCAAGCTAGATTAAGTAATACCTAGATAAATATTAATAAACACTTCTGGCTTTCTCTGTGAGAGTCATTTCCAGAGTATTCTGGTCTAATGAATGGATCACTCACTTGATGGACCAATAATACGATGACATTATTGGGGTCAGTGAACTGTAGGTGGGAAGCAGTTGATGGAGGAAGTCACAAGATGTGTGTCCTTGGCAAGTGTATCCCATTTTTTCTGCTTCCTCTGTTTTTCTCTGCTTCCTGTATTTGATGCATAAAGAAATTTCTCCATCACATACTTCTGCACAACTTTCTAGTGGGCCTGTAAAAATTATGATTATAGGGTAAAGTAAAATTGTCCAAGAAATGAAGTTAACAAAAGGATAGAAAATGTAGGCCAAAAAGATGCCTAAATTTTTCCCATTAGATTGCTCTAGACTGAGTGGTTTATGAAGAACAGAAACTTATTTCACATTGTTCTTGAGACTAAGTGCCATCTAAACTCTGGCATCAGGATAATTCAGCATCTTCCTCATAAACAGCTTCTTCTTAAGACTGTGCCCTCACATGGTGGAAGAAGCAGGTACTTCTCTTGGCTTTATTTGATAATGATACTAATACTCATGCTCTACCCCCATTATCTAATCATTGTCCCGAAGTGCCACCTCTTTGATACAGTGTGATGCCTCTGCAGATAAAGAAACTTGCTGCCAACCCTAAGTATGAGGTCAAGATGCCACATCATGGAAGAAAAGAAGGGTCAGAGTACCTCTATACATGTGCTATGACACACATACCTTGATGCCATTCGGCATGCGCATGCTCTCACACACAAACAAACAATAAGAACATTTGAAAAAATTAAGAGTGTTCTAACTCTTGATTCCATCACCATAAGAGTTTAGACTTTACCATAAGAATACTTAAAGGACATAAATATTCAACTGTAGCAGAAGGACTGAGCAATGTTCTTGCTCATCCGTTTACTTAAGATCACTAGAGCCCACAATTTCTCTTGAGAGATTTCTCCTTCTTTTCACTTTTTCACTCTGTTGTTTCTTCCATCCCAGCTCACTTTCTCATTTTCCTCTAGACGAAATTTTCTGAGTCTGTTGTATGTACTCATTAACAACATCCCCTTTTAGCTTTTATACCTCTCCTTCATAGGAAAGTACTTTATACATTACATTACACCAACTGGAGCTCTCTCCTCCATGCTTCTGCTCCTAAACACCAAAGCAGTACATTTTTCAAGATTTTACCTCCAGAGCCAGGCGATGGTGGTGCACGCCTTTAATCCCAGCACTCGGGAGGCAGAGGCAGGCGGATCTCTGTGAGTTCGAGACCAGCCTGGTCTACAAGAGCTAGTTCCAGGACAGGCTCCCAAACCACAGAGAAACCCTGTCTCGAAAAAAAAAAAAAAAGAGAGAGAGATTTTGCCTCCAGAGAGGAGTAGTTAGACAAGTTGGAGAGGATGAAGGTAAATCTAAGGTACAAAAAGAAACTGAGAAACAGCAACTGTGTTCAAGGGAACTTTTTTCCTATTTTGTTCAGAAATCAGAATAAATGGAAATGGAGTAGGACCGGCCCAGGAGGCAATTGGGAACCCTCCCATAAAATTCAGAATGCTCATTTAGTTTTAGAAGCAGACTAGGTTTTTATTTGGAGAGGGGAAAATATATAGTGTCTTTAATCAAGGAAGTATCATTCTCTAGCTTTTTCATTGTGAAGTTAAATAATAAATCAATCATTTTTTCTGAGAAGAACATCAAGGAACTTGACCTGAGGTCATGGATTTGGAAAGGCATAAATAAAGAAAACAGAAGACTACAGCTGACTAAAATGAGGAAGAGGCAGCAAGAATGCTGTCTTCCTGAAGAGTGGATAGCAACGGGAAGCTTGGCTGCCAGGTGGTGGACCAGAGAAAAACATGGGCTTTCAAGAGAAGGAAGTATCTCATGACCAGAGGAGGTGGAATGGATGGGTTTAAAGCAGACTCAACTGGAAATGAGAAGCCAAATCCAACCTTGGATAAGGTTTTATGCCTGAGGCTCTCAAAAGGACTTATGAACTGGTTCCAAGACTCCTGGGACAGTTATGGAGATTTCTGCAACTAGTTGGAGCTATATGAAAGTTCTTGTTTGTCACTCTGCATGAAGGGACCTTAATCGCGATTTCCATTATAACCCAGCAAATACTGTTCATAAGGCTTATGAGGTTTTTGATTTTTTTTTCGTTTTGTTTTTGTGTTTGCATAACTGAAACAAGTTGCTGGGATCACTGTGCTGGGTCTCGTTCAAAGCTGGGCGAATAACAGAAAGATAAAACTGCACTAATAATTTGACCTGTCCCTTCAGTCACATCCCTTTGGTCATGGACTCTTAGTTATCAGTTTTACTCACATGAAAATATTCATGTTTGACACATGTTGGAGTCTTCTTCAGAGAAGAAGCTGCCTGGAAATGTTTCGAGTCTTGGCTGGATGAAGGAGCATTTTTTTTCCCTCTCACCAAGGTGTACTCCAATTGAACATAAGTGCCCTCACTCAGACAACTGTGTGTGTTGTGAATAGAGTACAAATATCTCAACATGCCTGTGCTGTATCATAATGGCTACTATAAAGACACACAGCCTGAAATTACCTTGATTGTGTGTGTGTGTGGGGGGGGGGTGTCCAAAGCAGCAGTGACTGACTCTCCTAGGTTAAGGGCCATCTTAACTGCTGAGGACATTTATTGCCCTGTGCTCCTTAAATGGTCTCAGCAGGACATGAGTGCATGAAAGTGGAGTTGTTTAGATTTTCTCTTGCCAAGAGTTATTTCTAGTTTGAGAATGACTTTATGAATCTTTCAGTGTTCTAATGATCTTTTCTTTAATACATTCTTGCTTTTATGATTTATTTTCACCTATTCATTTTCAGGAAAAGTTGGTTTGGTGGGGTTTGACTTTCCAATTCTTATCTCTCCTCTCTCTTTCCCTTTCACTGCTTCTGCATATTCCCTTTCCTTTCTCCAACTGTTAGTCATATTCCAAGTCTGGCTGAAACCAGGAGAATCTACTGAATATTTCAAGTCTGCAGCACGGGCACTTCGAAGTTGTTAGGAGTTGTTTTGAAGGGTATAAATTGAGCTATCAGTTCACAATGTTTGAACTCCTTCCTATTTTCTGGTGCTTTTATCTAGCTTCTGACTTTTAGATCCTTTTTCATCATTTTGCAAGGTTCATATGAAGTCATCCTTTTGTGAAATTGTACTGCTTTGTTGCATGTCAGGGAATTTTTATTGATTTGCAATGCCTTCATCTTGGGATAAATCCTCAGTTACCTCAGACGATGTGTGTGTGTGTGTGTGTGTGTGTATGTGTTAGCATTCCTTTCATTGTTTGTTTGCTGTATGTCTGATGTTTTGATTTTCCAGATTTTGAACAAAAGTTTTATCTTGAGATCTCAGTGCAGTTTTTTGTTATTGTTTTTTCCTTCAACTTTCTACTTAAATACTTTTCTCCGAGGTTAAAATTTTAACAAAATAAAATCATTCCTAACTTCCTTTTCTTCTCTTGATTGGTTCTACTGTGCAAAGACCACAAAGCTTGGGATGACAATTGCATTTTTCTTTCTATGCCTGGTGGTATGTACTTGGTCCTTTTTCTGATACTATAAACCACATCCTGGCTCTTGAGTAGTGATGGGAATAAAGACATTTCACACAGTTTTTGAGTCTTAAATGGTATATACAGTGTATAATAACATTTTTGTTAGCTACAAAGTATTGTGTAAAAGTAATAGCTTGCATTTACCTACAAAAGACAAGGAAAAGATAGAAAAACTGGGGGCAGTAGGTCTTAGTTCAATGTAAACTTTTATAATTATCAGAGATTTTAGTGAAACAGCAGCCCCTGATGGAACAAAAGAAACAATTAGAAAGGATATAAAGAAAACTCAAAAATTAGAGTAAAAAGTTGAATATATAGTTTTATATAACATAAGGGAAAGCAAAATGAAGTTGAAGGATGCAGCTTAGTAGAATATTGGACTATTAGAAAGTTGCAAAGTTCATAAGTGTTGTAATTCTACACACCAGTACCTACCAATTGATGGGTAATGCTGTTATTAATCACCTGAATTTGGTTTTAAAAATCTTGACTTCAGGCCGGGCGGTGGTGGCGCACGCCTTTAATCTCAGCACTTTGGAGGCAGAGGCAGGTGGATCTCTGTGAGTTCGAGACCAGCCTGGTCTACAAGAGCTAGTTCCAGGACAGGCTCCAAACCCACAGAGAAACCCTGTCTCGAAAAAAGCAAAGAAACAAAAAACAAAATAAAAAAAATCTTGACTTCAGTAAAAGTGCTTGAATATACAGTCTTTGAGAACTCAAGTCGAAGCCTTCATTTAAAATATGAAAATCAAAACAACAGAGCAGACAGATTTATGAATGTAATAATGAAAACAATGCCTACATAGTTTAGCACCTGTGGTAGCAGGATTTTTCCCAAGATGAAGGGATCATCAGTAATTCCACAACATTCAAAGCAGGATGTAATTTGGTTGTATAATATGTAATGAAAAATACATACTGAATAAACTTATGTGTTATTTTAATAGGTATTTTTAAAGAAGAGATTATAGAAGCGATGAAGACAGATGGATCAGATATGTATGGTTGGAGGAACTAGAAACAGATATATAAAGGACCAAAGTGCTCACATTTAGGAAAGAAAACAAGCTTTCCACTGAGGCAAAGATTCCCTTAAACTTTGTCATTATGATGATGGACCTCTTGCATGCAGAAGCCATCACTAGTTAAATGATATTCACTTCTTGTTCCATCTGTACCACCTTCTACCTGCAGATGGGTTAACAGAGAGTTATGAATGTCCATTGTCCACTGAAGACTGTACTTTAGGTAAAGGAGGAAAGCACTGACCTTAACATATAGACTTGAATTCACAATCCATCTTTTCTACATTAACACGGATCATCAACACAGAGCAGACTTTCTAACAGTTTTATGTAACTTGCAGAGAAGGCCTTAACAAAATGCAGATTTAGGTCAGTAGGTGTGCGCTGGAGTTCGAGAGTCTCCCAGCTTTTTGATGTCCAGTTTTCTGTGGGCTGCACACTGATGGACAAGACTCTATCCTATGTGTCTGTGTTTCACTATGGAGCTAACATGAACAAGATTTCAGAGCCACTGTTCTCAGGTCGGTCTACAACATTAGCATTAACTAATTGCAGAATTCTTTACCTTTGCTCAAAGCATGGATTTCCCTTGAAATAAAACAAAAGCAAAGCACATTCTTATCAACTGCATTCCAGTGTGCTGAAACTTAAAAATACAGTTCCATAGGTGACTGAGATGCCAAACAAGATAGAATTACCTTAAGACTTCTATACTCTGCCGTCAATTTACATCAAAATATTAATTTGGTATGTTGTTAATAGTTTTTTGATGTTGTTACATTGAAGTATAATTCCTATGATATAAATTTCACTATCCAACTCTTTACAGCTATGTAATTCATTGGCTTTTATAGCCTCATAGTTTTGTATAAACAGCACCACGCTCATGCTTTAGAGCAGTGGTTCTCAACTTGCAGATTGTAACCCCGTCAATGACTTTTTCACAGGGTTCCCATATTAGATATCCTACAAATCTGATATTTGCATTATCATTCATAACAAAAGCAAAGTTACAGTTATGAAGTAGCAATGAAATACTTTTATGTTTGGGGTCTCCAGAAGATGAGGAACTGTATTAAGAGGCCACAGCCTTAGGACGGTTGAAAATCTCTGCTCTAGGGAAATCTTTCATACAATTAATAGTCATTGTTTCACCTCCCAATATACTAACCAGTTCTCTGTTTTTCTGTACATCCTTATTCTGATCAAGTCTTACAATGAGATCAAGCTATCTGTGACCTTATATATCTGCTTTTTCATATAATATGTAAAATAATATATTTATTCTTGGGGTATGTACCATTACCTTATTTCAGGATAAGTAATATTCCTTTTTATGGGTAACCGTGTTTTCTTTTCTCATTCTTCTGTTGATAGACATTTGAGTTTCACTCTTTACCTTTTATGAAAAGTGCAGTTATAAGAGTGGTGGACAAGCAGGTGTCAATATACTTTTTTCTTATCTTGCATGCATAGTAAGACTTCTGGATGACATTAAAATCACACCCTGCCTTATTTTAAGTTCCTCCAGCTCTTAAATCATATACATACATGTATTATTATATGGACTGAGCATGTTATATTTATGTATTTGGTAATATATAATCTATATGGAAAAATCATTTTATGTTGATAAGTATATATATATATAATTGAAGAAAATGAAGGCATGAATTTGAGAGAGCATGGTAGTATAGAAAAGTGGTTTGAGTGAGAAAAATGAAGGGGCAAATTATGTAATTATATTTTACTTTCAAAAATAATAAAAATTATTTTGAAAAAGATCACATTTGGTCTTTTACATTCCTTATTTTTATATGAACTTTGAATTAAAAATTATGGAAAATTTGACAGTGCTTACAGTAAATGTTCAAATAAAACTGATAATATTTAATAATACTAAGTCTGATATTCCATGAAATATGATACTTTAATCCTTGTTTCTTACTCTAGTATCTTGAAGCTATATTTTATAGTTTTCAGAGAACAAATATTGCACATTCTTCATTGTGCTCATCTTATCTTATTCACAGATGCTAAGAAAAATAAAATCAGTTCCAATAAGCTTTTCTGGAAATTTCTAGGACTCTTTATATAAGATAACTTCATTCATAAACAGAGGTTTTATTTTTTCCTTTGATTTTTAGATGTCTTTTGTTTTGTGCTCTTTTCCCATAACTGACCCTCCTAGTCACAAGTTTTAGTAAAATTCTGAGCATAAAAGTCAAGAGAATATATTCTTTGTTAATTCTTTTTTTTTTTTTTTTTTTTTTTTTTTTTTAAATTTTTTATTTATTTATTTATTATGTATACAATATTCTGTCTGTGTGTATGCCTACAGGCCAGAAGAGGGCACCAGACCCCATTACAGATGGTTGTGAGCCACCATGTGGTTGCTGGGAATTGAACTCAGGACCTTTGGAAGAGCAGGCAGTGCTCTTAACCTCTGAGCCATCTCTCCAGCCCCTTCTTTGTTAATTCTTAATATTTAAAAAATCCTTCAATGTTTGATATTTAAGTATTAATTTACTTTAGTTTTTCCATAGATTGTCTTTATCATAAAGTGGAAAGTACTTTCACTTTCTGGTTTTCAGTCTGTTGTTTAAAAGAATATTAGGCTCATCAAATACAGTTTCTGTGTTGTGAAATGATCATACATTTTTTTCTCTGATCCATCAGCGTAGTATATATATTCAACTGACTATCACAAACTTAAAAACATTCTTGCACTCCCACTAGCAATGGAGGAGTATTCCCCTTACCCCACATCTTCTCCAGTATAAGCTGCCATCAATGTGTATGATCTTGGCCATTCTAAGAAAGTAAGATAGAACCTCAGAGTTGTTTTGATTTGCATCTCTCTGTTGGCTAAGGATGTTGAGCATTTCCTCAAGTGTCTTTCAGCCATTTGAGATTTGTCTGTTGAGAGTTCTCTGTTTAGATCTGTACCCCACTTTTTTTAATTGAATTATTAGTTCTCTTGATGTCAAGGTTCTTGAGGTTTTGTATGTTTTGGAGATTAGTCCTCTGTCTTTTGTGAGGTTGGTGAAGATATTTTCCTAATCCATAATCTGTTGTTTTGTCTTGTTGACCACATCCTTTGCTTTACAGAAGCTTCTCAGTTTTAGGATTCTCATTTATTAACTGTTGTTAATAACTCTGTGCTACTGTGGTTATATTTAGGAAGTGGTTTCCTGTGCCAGTGCATTCAAGTGTACTTCCCACTTTCTCTTGTATAAGGTTCATCAGTGTGGTTGGTTTTATATTGAGGTCTTTGATTCATTTGTACTTGAGTTTTGTGCATGGCAATAGATATGGATCTATTTGCATTCTTCCACATGTTGTTCAATGTTAAGCCAGCACCATTTGTTATGAATACAAATTGGAAAAGAAGAAGTCAAACTCTCACTATTTACTGATAATGCATATTCCCCCAAAGCTCTAACAGAGAACTGCTAAAACTCATAAACACCTTCAGTAATGTAGTAAGGTACAAGATTAGCTCAAAAAAATCAGTAGCCTTCCTTTATACAGAGGATAAACAGGTGAGAAAGAAATCAGAGAAACATCACCCTTTACAATAACCACAAATAACATAAAATATCTAACCAAACAAGTGAAAGACTTGTATGACAAAGACTTTTATCTTTGAAGAAAGAAATTGAAGAAAACACCAGAAAATGGAGAAATCTTTCATGCTCTTGGGTAGATAGACTTAATATAGTAAAAATGGCAACCATACCAAAAATAATCTACAGATTCCATGAAAGGCCCATCAAAATCCCAGTAAAAATCTTCACAGGCCTTGAAAGAATAATACTCAACTTCATATGGGGGAAACAAGACAGGATAACCGAAACAATCCTGTACAATAAAGGAACTTCTAGAAGCATCACAGTTCCTGATTTCAAATCTACTACAGAGCTACAGTACTGAAAACAGTCTGGTATTGGGATAAAAACAGAGAGGAGGATGAATGGAAACAAATCAAAGACCTGGATATCAATTCACACACCTACAAACACCTGATTTTTGACAAAGAAGCAAAAAATATAAAATGGTCCTGGCCCTTTGTTTCTTTGTTTCTTTCTTTGTTTCTTTGTTTCTTTCTTTCTTTCTTTCTTTCTTTCTTTCTTTCTTTCTTTCTTTCTTTCTTTCTTTCTTTCTTTCTTTCTTTCTTTCAGATTTCTGCCTTCTCCCCGCCACCACCTCCCATTTCCTTCCCCTCCCCCATTAAGTCCCCCTCCCTCATCATCCCTAAGAGTTATCCGGGTTCCCTGCCCTGTGGGAAGACCAAGGACCACCCATCTCCATCCAGGTCTAGTAAGGTGAGCATCCAAACTGCCTAGGCTCCCACAAAGCCAGTACGTGCAGTAGGATCAAAAACCCATTGCCATTGTTCTTGAATTCTCAGTAGTCCTCATTGTCCGTTGTGTTCAGCAAGTCCGGTGTTTATCCCATGCTTTTTCAGACCCAGGCCAGCTGGCCTTGGTGAGTTCCTGATAGAACATCCCCATTGTCTCAGAGTTCTGGTAACAAATTCAATCTCTTTATATGACGTTAAGTCTCCTTAGGTTTTTGATTATTTACAAGTCATTTTTGTATTTTTTATTTCTAGATACTGCTAAATTTCAAGTAGATTTTTAATTTGCTCTCATACATATTTTTGAGATATTTTCTTTCATTTCTGTAAAATCAGCATCAATATTCATGAATCTACTTAAAATTTTTATTTAGTAGTTTGAATCTCATCCTTTTTTCCTACCATCTCCCAGCCCCCCTCCCCTTCTTTTCCTCACAAGACCAATCATATGACATTGATTTGCTATTTGGTGTCCTAGCAACCACAATTTCTGTTTGCTTTACATTCTCATTTTCTCTTTGTGTTCTTCAGACTGAATAACTTCAATTCACAAATTCTTAAGCTCATGGGTTATTTAATTTTCTTGATCAAAACTATCATTGAATCATTCTGGTAAAACCGTCATCTCAGTCACTGTACTTTTCATGCTTAGGGTTTCTATGTGACTTGCTCTGATAATTCTAGTCTCCAGGTTGGCATTCTCCACTTGATGAAGCATTCTGCTCTAGTTTGGCCCAGTTCCTTATAGACGGTCTTACTTATCCTAAATCACCTTATGCTAATCAAATGTTTAGTGGGTCTAATGTGTGGGCTTTCTTTGGAATTCTATTAGTTAATATTTTCTGTGTATATGTCTTGCCAGTTTTGTTTCATGAACTGCTGTTGGATCTATATCACTTGTTCATTTGGCCCTTGCCAATTTTTATAAAAACTGGGCATGTAATCTTCTGATTTGATGACTTTAAAAATAAGAGTCTCACTTTGCCACATTGTTTGTTACAATTTATTGATTAGGGTTTATCAATGACTTTCATGAATTAATTAATTTGTTATTCCTCTTGTTGATATTAGTTTTTTAGAGACAGTCTCTCACTATGCAGCCTCAGCAGACCTGAATTTGCAACCCTGCTACCTCATTTTCCCTGATCTTATAAGTCTGGAGCTCTGAATAAATTATCTAAGTTCTGTATTGCATGTTAAGTATAACCTTGAAAGATCCTGATGGTTTCAGTATCTGCTAGCAACATATATTTTTCCATTTCATTCTGACATTTGCCTGTTTTGTTCTTATTTCAGCTTCATTTTATTTATATAAACTTATATACACTTTTAGAGTTCTTAGAGATTCTCTCTTTATCTTCTTCAATTACTTTTATCTTCTGTGGTAGTATTTGGAATGCTGTCCTTAAATTCACCCAACCACTTACTTTTGTCACGTAAACAGCACAGCATCAGTAGATATGTCCACACTCTCCGTCATTAGGTGTTTATTGCTAGATTGTATTCATGAAAAGGGTCTCCAGTGGGAGCCCTCAGCCCTGACACAGAGAGTGCTTTGCTGCTCTACTGTTGAGAGGTATACAGAGTCCAAGCCAGAAATGGATCACATGCCTGGGTCTACAGCAAATCCCTAACCAGGTGCTCCACCACAGTGCCTTTGTGCTCCTTTGGCTTCCAAAATACAATATGTCATTTTATTTGGAACAAATATTGCAAAACTTTTAAAATTAATGTTAAATATGTGTCTATTATAACATTTCTAAAAAATAGTCATTATTTAATATTAATTTTTGAAATTTTTTGTTGATTTACTGGGATATTGTTTTCATTGAAAAACCAAAATGAATTCTTTGATAACAGATTGTCTTCATGTTGTGATATAGAGTACTGTGAGTATCAGAGGGAAATCTCAGGCTGTTTCTTACCAACTAATGTTTTCATTGAAGTCTGATATTTTGGTGCTTGTATATACCATCATCGTATTTGAATGTTTACATTATATATCCACCTTGGAGCTTCATTTATTAAATTTATTACATTAGAATAAAATATTTACATTAATGTTTTCCAACTACATTTTGTTACTTGAAAACAGATTTTGAATCATTATAATTTTTTTCTCCAATGAATCTAGATGATTCACTGATTTCAAATCAATGAATTCAAAAACAACAATTTTAATAGATCCTAATGAGAACAAGGGAAAGGAAGAGTAATCAAATCATATCATGAATAGATTATAAAATAACATCATTTTCCAAGTTACAATAGCCAGTACGATGGGCAGCCCTTGATAGTGGGTGACTATTAAATAAACTTGGCAATTTCTGGAAACACTGTGTTCTCCATTTTTAATGTGTAAACAGTTTTGCGTCATTGTTTCTTATCCTACAACTTGCAGACCCTTGACAGAGTTCCTGCTCCTGTAGAAGGCTGGTAGTGTACCATCCCCCTCAGATTCCTCTCACTACACTTTGGGAAACCTATATGAAATCACATATTTAAAATGACTATAAAGTAGGTAATAAATGTCTGCCTTTGCTTCAGTCTTGGTTGTTAATGTGTGTTGCTTTGTGCCAAGTTATAAAATTTTCATATTTTGGTTGAAATTAGAAACAAGAATAGGTAAAATTTCCAAGATAATGAAAGCAATTTCTGTCAAACCATACTTCTCATATTTTACATGGTAAAGTCCTTTCACCATTCGAAGGGGAAAACCCTTTAATTAAACCTCTGTATTATACAGGATATTCTATACAGGTAATGTTTGTATCAAAGCAGACAGCACATCATTTGTCCTCTTTCCCACCTCTCTGTTGGTTTCTCAGATTCTGTCTTTGATACTCCAAGCCTCTATTTGAAACTGGCTTCCCCAACAACCTCACATCCTTAGAGATGGATCTTCCAACTAGAGCCAGCAGATCTCAGTGCACACTTCTAGTCCTGACTTCTTTTGTAAGATGCTAATTGAATCTTTCCTTGGGCAGCCACAAATATCTCAAATTAGAACCCGTTTGAAAAATTATCTTCACTCCTATTTCCATACTTTCTTATTCATTTTTATTTTCTACTTCAATAGGTAATATTTTCTCATGTCCTACCACTTAAATTAGAAACTTGACGATGGGTCACTTGGCACTTTTAATTTTATGCCTCTATCACCTGCTGCCTGACTTCAGACTTTCCTTGATAGTGCTTCTAATACGGTATCTTAGTTACTCATCTAATGCTGTGATAAAACACCAAGGCAACTCATAGCAGGAGAGTTTATTCAGGGTTTAAGAATCCTGAGGGATTCCATCACCCTCATGGTGGTGGGGAGCATGACATCATGCAGGTGGTCGGCATGGCACGGGGGCAGCAGGAAAAAGCTCACATCTCCATCCAAAAACAGGTAACAGAAAGAGGTAACTTGAAAGGGTGCACGGGGGCTGGAGAGATGGCTCAGTGGTTAAGAGCACTGACTGTTCTTCCAGAGGTTGTCAGTTCAATTCTCAGCAACTACATGTTGGCTCACAACCATCTGAAATGAGATCTGGCGCCCTCTTCTAGTGTGTGGGCATACATGGAGGCAGAATGTTGTATACACAATAAATAAATAAGTAAATAAATCTTTAAAAAGCGTGTGCATCTTTTGAAACCCCAAAATCTGTTTCTAACAACATACTTCCTCAAGTAAAGCCACACCTACTAAACCTCCCTTAAACAGCCACCAACAGGGGACCTAGTGTCAAATGTCCAATACTTGAAGATGTCTACTTTAAACTACCACATACCATAAGTTTAGGGCAATTCTTTCATTGATATTACTGCTGCTAGTAGGCCTTCCATTGCCTCTGTATCCTTCTGGAACTGTCAGGGAATATATGTAAAGTAGAATCAGGCCCTATCATTCCCCTGTTAGGCCCTCAGCGGATCTCTGTCTGCTGCTATTTAAACAGCTATTTTATTCTGTAGTGTACTGACAGCCAGTCTCTTTCATTTCAGACAGTTAAGAGCTCAAGTGACAATTGGAAGATGCTCTCATTAGTAAAATCAATGTATATGCACAATCGTCATACAGTTTTAAAAGGGGAGCAATCTTCTATTGCACCACTAACAGATGAGAACACTCAAAGTTTGATGGTTCTCCAGTGAGTAATTTGCATAGAACATTATTAACTCTTTTACACTCTGTAGAAAGATTACTTCATACTTTTATATATACAGAAATAAGCTACATATGCACTACATTTATGTAAGCACATCTAATTTTTCTTTAGATTAGAACTTTGAGCCATGTTAACCCACACTGACTTTTCCATGGGGGAGCATATTACATATGGAAATTTTGCTTTAAGAGAACTCTTTAAAGCTATGTATATTGTGGGTATAAAAAGGAACACAGGAATAAAATTAAAATTAAATTTGGACCTGAATAACTTTGATCAAATTGTCACCTAAAGCAAGCTCTATAGTTCAGGAATTAGATGTTTGTGAAAATCTTCCCAGCTCCAAGTGGTCCAAATGATTTGGTCAGCTAACTTAGTAAGGCAAATTTATACTATCATTTTTAACTAGATAAACTAATGTTAAACTTTCTTTTTTTCCATCAAATCATTCCTTATTGCTGCACATATTCTTACTGGCAACACATTTGCTGAAGATGAAACCCTTTATAATGTGTTGACATTCTTTTTCCTTTATTCCCCAATATCTTACCTACTGGAAGTTTCTCTGATCTCTTCCATCAAAAGACAACTTTAATCTAACTGCAACTCTCTGTCTCCATCACGTCCTTGGAGCTCATTATCCGACATCTAGATTCTTTGAGTCCCTCCTTAACTATTTTCAGCTCTTCCATTGTAACACTTTTGTAATCCGTCCTCTGAAGAAGGAAGTTGTTTTAAAAGCACACAGGAAAAGCCGTGAGATCTGAGCTCCCTGCCCTGTCCTGTGTAGTTCCACACAGTGTGGCTCTGATTTTGACCGTATGACATACCACTTTTTCTGTGACTTCCTCGTTTCTGACTACAAACCCTAGAGAAGCTGATTATAGGACACATTCTTTGTAGTTCTTTAGCAGACTGGTTTTGCCTCTTCATTGGTCTTTGTTCCTTACCACCTCCTACTGGCTGAGTTGTCTGTATCACAGATCCATATGCTGAACTATTCCACAGCACCTCGGTTCTTCATTACTGCAGAGAATGACTGTGTAAGTCTCCATTGCTGCCATAACAACACACCACCTTTTGGGTTAAATAATAGAAATGTTCTTTCTCATTCTTCTGAAAAATAGAAATCAAAAGCTGAGCTGTTAAGATTCATAACCTTTCCCAGAGAATTCTTTCATCATTTTGCAGACACCTTCCTTCTTGTTGTGTCCTAGCATAGCCTTTCTTCAGCCTATTCATATCCACTTTGGCTCTTCTCATCCAACATTAATTACCCACCTAAAAGTTAGGTTTCCACCATACCTGGATTGAGAGTTTAGTTCTCTGTCCTCCTTTCCTCCCACCAACTGAGATATGAAAATATTGAATGGAAAATTCTATAATAAATAATAAGTACATATGAAATTACAGCTCATTGTGAGTTGCGTGATGAACTCTTTTTTTTTTTTTTTTTTTTTTTTTTGGTTTTTCGAGACAGGGTTTTTCTGTGGCTTTGGAGCCTGTCCTGGAACTAGCTCTGTAGACCAGGCTGCTCTCGAACTCACAGAGATCCGCCTGCCTCTGCCTCCTGAGTGCTGGGATTAAAGGCGTGTGCCACCATCGCCCACAGATGGTTGTGAGCCACCATGTGGTTGCTGGGAATTGAACTCAGCACCTTTGGAAGAGCAGGCAATGCTCTTAACCACTGAGCCATCTCTCCAGCCCCTATACCATTCTCGCGTGATGAACTCTTAAGTCGTACCACTCTATTCTGCTTTGAGTACAAATCACACTGTTGTGTAGTCAGAGGCTGTTCATTTGCTCCTGACCACTCAGACCCAAAATAATCACACAGAAACTATACTATTTGCAATACTGTTTGACCAATAGATTAAGTGTATTTTCTAGCTAGCTCTTATATACTAAATTATCCCATATCCATTAATCTGTGCATCACCATTAGGTCATGGCCTACTGGCAAAGTATTAGTGGGCCCCAGTGGAAGCATCTGTCTCCTGTGTTGGCTACATGGCTTCTCCCTGAATCTGCCATTTTTTCCTCCACTATCTGCTTGGAATTCCTGTCTTGCTCTATTCTGCTAAGCCACTGGCCAAAACAGATTTATTCATTAACCATAAAAGCAACATATAAACAGAAGGACTTCCCACTCCACTTTTGTGTAGTGTGTCTGCATTGAGTGTGATTTCTTCCTGACAACCACATTGTCGCTCTACTTAGGTCTCCAGAGAACAGGGAATATATGGGACCTTTATGCTTGTGTTCAAGTAAATTCATCCTATTAATGTTGTTTCCAAAATGTATGAAAATAATGATATTGACAACTCATATATTAAAAAAAAAGCCATTTTAAGTGAAAGTTGTTGATGTACAAAGGGAAAAATCATGCTGAGATTGTTAAGATCTGTGATAAGAAGTTAGGGTGGTAAATCAGTCATAAAGGATAATACTTAACATGTTTGAGAGAGTAGGTTTAATTACCAGCACCAAAAATATAAATAAAACAATGGCAAGAATGAATTTTTTTGAGACAGGCTTTCGCTGCTGTTTTAGAGTCTGTCCTGGAACTAGCTCTGTAGACCAGGCTGGCCTCGAACTCACAGAGATCTGCCTACCTCTGCCTCCCGGGTGCTGGGATTAAAGGCGTGTGACACCACTGCCCGACAAGAATGAATCTTTTTTCCATGGCAGATTCTGAACAAAGAAGAGTAAATGATACTGCTTTGGTATTCACACCTCAAACTACAGAACATCCCATTTTAATGAGTGATGTGGTATGTAATGAATATACAGTTAGAGAGAGTGACATGATATGTAAGGAACATACATTTATAGAGTGATGTGGTATTTAAGGAATATACACTTTGATGTGGTATGTAATGAACATACAGTTATAGAGAGTGACATGATATGTAATGAACATACAGTTATAGAGAGTGACGTGGTATGTAACAAACACAGTTATAGTGAGGAATGTGTTTTGTAATGAACATACAGTTATAGAGAGTAACATGATATGTTAGGAACATACAGTTAGAGAGAGTGTCATGGTATGTAACGAACATACAGTTATAGTTAGGAATGTGGAATGTAATGAACAAACAGTTATAGAGAGTGACGTGATATGTAGGAACATACAGTTAGAGAGAGTGACGTGGTATGTAATGAATACACAAGAAGAAGCATACTCAAATGCTTGAAACCATGTATGTCTGTGAGCTTTGGGCACATTGATGGTCTTGTAACATATCTCCTGCCTATAAGGGATGAAGACAGCTATTTAATAATTGTGCACTAGATTTCAAAGTGTGTATGTGTGTGTGTGTGTGTGTGTGTGTATATATATATATATACACATACATATATATAACATCAGCCTTTAGATTTCAACCTATACATTTTAAAATATTCAATTCAGTTCACAGCAGTGAAATTATTTGGGGATAGGATATTTATAAAGGTAATTAAGTTAATAATATCATGAAGATGGATCTTAAACCAAGCAGAACTGTGTTTCCATAAGAAGATTAGGGTATGTGCATTCATAGATGGCAAACCTGGAGATGCAGTGCTGAAACTGTCACTTATAAGACCAGGAGAGAAATTCAGGCAGAGAGCAGCCTTACAGGCATCATGATCTGAGCTCTTTGCTGGCACAGTTTGAGGAAGTTTGCTGTATTTCAAGCCTCCAGGCTATGGGATGGATATATATATATATATATATATATATATATATATATATATGTGTGTGTGTGTGTGTGTGTGTGTGTGTGTGTGTGTGTGTGTGTATGGATGACTATTTTTTTTTTGGTGACATGCCCCTTGTGTTTCCAAAGATGCAAAAGTCCTCTTCTCCCTCTGTTTTAAGGTCCTGTCACTGGAGTGTGGCAGGCATTAGCACTCAGAAAGGTTCCTGCCCCATAGCAGCAAAGTCAGATTATTAGAAGGGTGAATGGTGAACTAAGAGCTGACTGATACAGTACCTGACTGGAGGAATCACCTCAGATACAAACACTAAATAAACCCTGCACATTAGTCAGGTTTCTATGACTATGACAAATACCTCAGACAATCAACTTCTAGTGATGATCCAGTGATGATGGTGCGCCAGAGGCCTAAACTATACCAATGACTCATTGAAATAAATATATTGTGGGCAGGACTGGTTGGGCAAAAGGAAATACTTTGTAGTACGCCACAGCTTCCAATGCCACAGGATGAATGAAAAAGTGTCAGAAAAGAGATGAAAGACAGAGAGAAAGAGACAAAGAAAGAAAGGGAGGGAGGAGGGAGAGAGAGATCACGATAGCTTATTTTAGCTGAGGCTCTGAGATTCTATTCTGTATTTACTGTCCTCATTGCTTGAGGTCCACAATGAAACAACATAACATGAAATAAGACCGTCACATATGGGCACATAGCAAGGGAAGAAAAAGAGGAAGATTACCCTAGATTATCTTGGAACACATGTTCCCCATCGACCTAAATACTTCTCAGTAAGCCTTATCTTTTAAATGTTTCACAATCTCCCAGCAGTGTCTCTCTAGATCCCAGGCTTTCAACACACAGGCCTTTGGCCTACATGCAAGATCTAAAATGTAGCAGATTATCCATATTGATAAAATTAACTTATCAAGCCCTCTTTAGAAAAGAACAGTAAGGTTAGAAGGGTGTAACAGTTTTAGGTCAGGGAGCTGCTGGAACTTGAAGATGCTAGCAAAGTTTGCAAGAGAGGAAAAGAGAAAGAGGAACAATGATACTAACTACCAGTAAGTAGTTGAATGGTTGCAGCTAGAATTGTAAATATGCTCATCTTCTCCGAAGATCACAGAGCTGGAGGCAATCCTACTGTCACGACCTGCTAAGAAGGGAAAACAAGAGACTCAATGTATCCTTCATTCTGACTGTGATATGGACAAATTTCTTGGTTGAGGCAACTCACCTATCACATTCTACATGTTCATACCTTCGTTTACTCCTGTGCAAGATGTGAAGTACTCAGAACCTCGATGAAATCTGATACCTTTCAGCTCCAGAAAAGCCCTGCTGGCAGAACTGCTTTGCTCTGTTCATTTCCTCACTTGCCAACCTTCTAATACTTGTCCAAGGAACCTCAAACCATTTTGTATTAAAAACAAAAGTTTCTAATATAGAGACCTGATGTTTCACTGAAGTTAGATTCCACCGGATAGTTTGATCTTTGTCTAACCCTAGGGACTGGGTAGAGGAAGGAAACTCCCATTGCTTCTAGCCAGCACATTAGCACTTAAGAGAACAGGGAGAAATTAAAGGAAATAATTGTTGACGATCTTTGCAATGTTGCCAGCGTGACGAGTATGCATCTATCTACCCTGAGCATACCATCTCCACAGTCCTGTGTATTTATGTCCTGTAGAGCTCTAAACCACAGCATTTGCTCACATGAACTACCAACCGGAACCTGGAAATCAGCTGGTACAAACCGAACCAGATATTATATCAGTAACATCAAAACTCAGTTGTGATACTTGGAGGTGGGAATAGGGATGGCTCCTTATAGTACTTAATTCATACATGTGAGGATGATAGTTCAGCTCTCTAGTACCCGTAGAAAAAACCTGACATGGTTGCACAAGCCTGCCCTCTAGTTTAGCTCAGTAAGTCAACTCTAGGTTCATTGGGAAATCTTGTACATTAAAATAAGGTAGAACCAGGCATGGCGACACATTTTTAATCCCAGCATTCCTAGGTAGAACCAGGAAGATCTCTGTATAGTTGAGGTAGGGGTAGGAGACACACACACAAAGAGAGAGAGAGAGAGAGAGAGAGAGAGAGAGAGAGAGAGAGAGAGAGAGAGAGAGATAATACTAGAGGAAGACTTCTGACTTCCCCATTCATATGTGTACAAGACATAGGCATCAACATATAGCCTCCTCGCTTGCCTACAGTTTGTTAACTGATTCAAAAGATGCAAGTTGCAATAATTTGAAAAATATTATTCAGAAATTTGGAAATCAAAATAAACAAATGCAACTATGGTGGCTCCCATGATATACTCATAGATGAAATTAAATGTTTATCAGCTAGATTTTGCTTCTAGATGCTTTTCCATGTATCTTATTTTCTGAAAGTTAATAGTTATTTTATCACTTTTAACAACTACCTCATTAAAATCTTACAACTTAATGGGTATCTACTGTTGCTATCTTAATTTTACCCAGGGAAAGCTTAAACCTTCTCACTTTGAGCACAGTCCCTATCATCAGGAAGGAGAGTTGCCATTCAGAGAAAAACTATATATCTGTTTTATAGATGCTGACATTCAGAGAACAAGATAAATGTTTAGCTGTTATGTATGTCAAGTCAGAAGAAAACTTTTGTTAACTGTACATTTTACATTCATTTTTAAAGAAAAGCTTGTTTTCTCTCTGTTACAATAACCTTTATCATTATCTTACACATAAGCATCTAGTCGTGTACTTTAGGCAAGTACTTCTGCAGAGCCATTAGAATAATCAGTGCAATGTCACGGTACTCCACAGATAAAGTTCTCCACATTTCTTTGCTTCTGTGTTTCCAATTTCTCCTTGGAAAGTAGCTTGAGACCTATAAACTAAGACCCGGTTTCCAGTTTCCACATTTAATTGCTGCACGTGTACCAAGATGTTATTTATTTTGTTAGCATTGATATGCAGGCACAGTCCCATTTCTCCTTTGTTCACATTATGCTGCTTTCCAGCGAGAGTCCAAACCTCACAGTCATGTTTTGATTAAGAGAGTAATGCTTTATTAAATTTTGAATAGTGTCTGTTATCAGTGCGATGTTATTCTTATTGAAATAGCGGCATAATATCCTTCAGCTGCTTTGTGAAAGGAGAGCAAACTGTGATTTCTATCCTCATTCTGGTTCCTAGTTGTTTACAGTGGTTTAAATCATTTTACTATGAAAAGATCTCAGTTTTAGTTTGAGATGACACTGAACCATTTTGCTGATTCTATTATCTTCAGATATATGGGAGGTGTGGTCTACTGTTTCCAACCTTATTGCTCTTTTAGAGATGGAATTACATTTAGATGAAGTGCTGATTTCTGCTCTGAGTTGTGCTTTGTGGGTTCAAGCTGCACAGTTTATTTGAGAGGTATGTGGATATTTTAAAATTCTCTTCAAGACATTGAAGTCTCCAGCATTACCTGGCAAGTGGAACACAAAACCGATGAAAATCCATCGTTTGGAATTTATCTACTTTCAGCTGTGTAAACCACCAGCGAAAAGTTACTAATTGCCAGTATAGTTAATGAAAGGAATAGCTAAGATTAGATATATCCAAATCATTCTAGCTAAGTTAGACACTGAATAAGTGTATTCACTTAGCCTTCTGTGTTTTGGCAGTTTATATTTGGTGCATAAATGCTTGGCAAACACACTCATGTATGTATTGAATACCTAGAGCAACAGAAGTGGTTGATTTGAGTCTTCAATTCTCTTCTTGTTGCCAAAAATTTTACATGTTGTAAGCATGTTTATTGATGCAGCAGCTTACTGGCTGTTTTACACAAAGAACTAGATGGGTATATTCACAATGAACATGCTCAATATCCACAATGACTGTAAATGCTCAAGGGGATGCAAGATTCATTGAAAAATTTAGGGTTATGCATCCACATCATCAAGGAAAATGAAATATACAACAATAACACTCAAACATATAATTTTCATTTTATTATCTGTGACTTTTACCTAGATAATTTGACTACTTATTAACTTTAGAGAATGGATTTTCTTATTAATCACCTTGCAAATGTTCCTAAGGTAAATGCTGATATAGTAAGTTTTGTGAAGCATTATGTTTTATTATTTTATTGTTTCTGTAGTAAAGCACGTCAATTTTCAGGTTTAATATGACAACAGTATCTTATATTCTTGAAATCCAAAAGTTCCTAATTATGGTTGTGGAGAGGATGAATATGATTAAAACACATTGTCTAGGCCCCCTCAGAGAAAGAACTAATAAAATATATACTGCACAATGTAACTATTTCTAAGATGGCTATTAGCAACTATTGATCAAACCTAGAATATGCCTTTCTCCACCTTCCCCAAAGTGACATGTGCGTATGTAATACCCAATGAGATTTGAAGTTGAAACTGATGAAAAAAGTCTACTTACTGGGTATAATTTTGAATTTTAACAAAATTAAAATACTATTACCCAAGAAAAAGATTTGATTTTAATGTGCAGAAATTATATTCATGAGCATTATTAACAAGACCTTACTAAGTTTCAAGTAGTATAATTAAAAGCTGCCTATGTAGACATACATTTTGTGTTGGTAGCAGAACAGTGAGGTAAAGCCTATCATAATCTGATTTTTTAATAGATACATTATTTATTCTATTAAGGAATTAATTAATTAAGGAAAATTACTTAAATTTAGAAATCACATTAAAATAATAATGAGAATGACTGAGACTAATGCTATCACAGCAAGGAAGTGGTCTCAAGAAGGACTGCTCTCTGGAGGGGAAAGAAATATAAGCATTATGACTACGATCAGTAAGAAGTGTGTCAGCTAACTTTGTCATTATCTCTATGTTAGTATTAAGGAACGAAGACTCATAGATGAAATAACTTGCCCCAAATTGCACATCTAAGAATATGAGAAAGCCGGGCGGTGGTGGCACACGCCTTTAATCCCAGCACTCGGGAGGCAGAGGCAGGTGGATCACTGTGAGTTCGAGACCAGCCTGGTCTACAAGAGCTAGTTCCAGGACAGGCTCCAAAACCACAGAGAAACCCTGTCTCGGAAAATCAAATAAATAAATAAATAAATAAATAGGAATATGGGAAAATGGGATTTGAACTCAGATTCCATAGCTCCACGATCGATATATACCCTCAACATAGATCTGAGAATTATTTTTGACCAAATATCCTTCAACAGGATGCAAGCACATTTATTCTTAATCTGGGGAGGTAATGTGGTGTGGAAGTCAAGGCAGTCATCTGAAATGCTCTTTCTGAGTTTTAATTGTTGACTCTTCCAATCAGCTCTGTTTGAGATGTTTCTCACCTTTCGCTTGTCAAGTATTTTCTGATGCCTGGCATTTATCATGTACTAGTCATACAGTGGCAAGGAGAGGTGTGGCTTCTAGAATTTTGAACTTTCATTCTAAGTTGCATTACTTGAAATTACATGTGCTTCGCTGTGTTTCATTCTTGCTTTCTAATTTTTTTAAATATTTATTTATTTATTATGTATATAATATTCTTTCTGCGTGTATGCCTGAAGTCCACAAGAGGGCACCAGACCTCATTACAGATGGTTGTGAGCCACCATGTGGTTGCTGGGAATTGAACTCAGTACCTTTGGAAGAGCAGGCAATGCTCTTAACCGCTAAGCCATCTCTCCAGCCCCCAAAATATCTTTCTTATTTTTTTATATTTATTTATTATGTATACAATATTCTGTCTGCATATATGCCTGCATGCCAGTAGAGGGCACCAGACCTTATTACAGATGGTTGTGAGCCACCATGTGGTTGCTGGGAATTGAACTCAGGACCTTTGGAAGAGCAGGCAATGCTCTTAACCGCTGAGTCATCTCTCCAGCCTTGCTTTCTAAATTTTATTCAAAATATGTTTTCATAGAGTATGTCCTGATCATTGTTTGGCCTACTTTGTTTCTTCCCAGATTCTCCCAAACTCCCCACTTATTCAAGTTGCCTCTCTTTCTCTCTCTCAAACAGGTGAAAAAACGAAACAGAATAAAACAAAGCAAACAGAGAAAATAAAAAGAATAGAATACCTAAAGAATAAGGAAAATAAAAAAAAATCATGAGAAACATACACATGTAGACTCTCTCTCTCTCTCTCTCTCTCTCTCTCTCTCTGTCTGTCTCACACACACACACACACACACACACACACACACAATCCCTAAAAACACAAAATCAGAAACTATACTAGGTAAGCAAAAGACAAGTAAGGTAAAAACATGCCCAAACAAAGCATTATGACACTAAACATCTTCAAACATACCATTGAATTTGTTTTGTGTTGACTATCTGCTTCTGGATAGTTTGTATATCCAGTAAGACACCATTAGAGAAGACTAATATTTCTTTTGTGAGAGATGTCAATTGGAGATAGCTTCTGGCTCATGGATGAGGACTTGTATACATTTCCTCTTTCAGTTCTGGGACGCTTTCTGGTTGGACCTGTACTGGCCTTGTTTATGCTTCATGCCGCTGTCATCTCTGTGAGTTCACATGTGTGTCAGTCCTGTTGTGACTCGAAGGCACTGATTCCTTGATATCTTCCACCCCTACTGGCACTTGCAGTTCTTCTGTCTCTTCTTCTACACAGTACTCTGAGCCCTGAGAAGAGGGTTTTGATGAAGACATTCCACTTGGGATTGAATGTTCTGAGTTCTCCCTCGCTAGACATTGCACATTTGTGGTCTCCATATTGTTCTGCTATGAAAGCAGGCTCCTCTAATGACGGCTGGTGGAGATTCTGATCTATGGGTACACAGAATGCTGTCAGGAGTCACTTTATTTCTATGTTCCTTTAGCCTGACAATAGTATAGGTTTTTCTCCTAGGTTCTCTTCAATTCATGACCTATCTAGTCTCACGTTCTTGGTCACCTGAGCAGTGACAGACATGGGTTCCAAGTGAGCCTTAAATCTGATCAGTTAGGAATTGATACTTTCTCAACTTTTTATTGCATGAGAATATCAGGTAGATAGGCCACTCTTGTAGATCAGAGGGTTTTGTAGCTTGGTTAGTGTTTACCTCTCTCTTCTGGTAATATGCAGAATACCTTCCTGAACCATAAACACTAGTCAGCAGGGTTGAAGGCCCTAGTTATACCATCAGACCAATTTTCCATGTTCAATTAAGTTACAGCAGTATTGTTTTAACAAGAGGACCTAGCCATAAGTTTGTGGAGAGCACCCAATAGCCTTAAAGGTAGTTTGAGATATTTTGTTGTTGTTTTGTTTTCTTTTTGATTTCATGAATACCCTTTGGCCAACAACTCAGTTAGATGCAAACCTTTCCTGGTACAGGGGCATTTCATTAGGTGTTGAGAAGTATAATTGGGGATTTGTTTCACCCATTATTTTGTGATTTCCCTTTAGATTACTTCCAGGTATGTATATACTTTATGAAGCTTTTACCATAGTATATTTTTATATGACCCCCTCAAGAAGCCTTTAGTGTTAGCTGCCCCTCCCTGGATTTTCTCCCTTCCCCCTGTCATTAAATGTTTCTTCAGGTTCATATGACTGCTACCCCCACTCCTCATGCATCATAAACATTATTTACCTAAAAGTTCTACCTTTACTTGAATGATTACATTTGTTAATAACTAGAGTTGTTTCAAAATGCCAGATAGCCATTATCTTTTCTAATTTCATTTACTCTCAGAAGAAAATACACATTCACAAACCAAAAGTGTTCCCAGGATGCTGTAAATGCAACTCACTCTGTTCATGCTCCTTGCCATGGCCCCAGAGCAGTGCATCTTCTCCCAGGTCACTGATTTGAAATAACTCATAAAGTGGCAGGTGCAGTGGGTAATGTTGCCAGGTTGGCTTGGCTGTCACAAATGCAACTGATTTGGTATACTCAAATGAGGTATCAAACTTTCCGGAGCAGCAGTCTATTTAAAATCTTACCCAGAGGAATTCTTAGCGCTGAATATTACAAAATAATTAGGTTTGGATGGGTGAGTCACTGTCTAGAATGACAACTAGATATGGAGTTGATTTAAATGCACTATATACCAACCTATAAAAGATATATGAGGGTTTTGAGGTCATTTCCAATTTTCTTTCATTAGAAGTTGGTATGAAATATTCCTCAGCCATGCATAGCTATGAGTTATATGCTTGCTCTGCTTCAGACCTCTTTCTTAAGTTCATGCCCTGCTGTAAAACATTCTTGATGATTCTGCCTAGCCATTCTGTTTTGGTCAGTTTCTTTCCTCTTATAATTGAGTGTGCCCTTGCTTTCTAGCTAATTGTGGAATTCTCCAAAACTCATCTCCAGTTCGAAATCACAGGTTTCTATTCTACTCTTCAGAATGCTTGCTTCCAAATGCTTGCTATTGAGGAATGACTTCTGTTTATATTTATGTGACCTTCAAGTTTTAATCTCTACATTTGTCTTTACCTCCATCTGATTGAATGGAGATGTTGACAAAAGGAATATTATCTATCTATCTATCTATCTATCTATCTATCTATCTATCTATCTATCTATCTATCATTTTCTTTTTTGAGACATGGTTTCTCTGTAACTTTAGGGCCTGTCCTGGAACTAGCTCTTATACACCAATCTGGCCTTGAGCTCGCAGAGATCTGCCTGCATCTGCCTCCTGAGTGCTGGGAATAAAGGTGTGTGCCACCATAGCCTGGCAAAAGGAATATTTTTATTTGTTTTTCGAGACAGGGGTATTTCTGGATGTCCTGTGACTCACTATGTAGATTAGGCTGGTCTTGAACTTACCTAGCTCTGTGTGGCTTTGCCTCCTGAGTGCTGGAATTAAAGGTCTGTACCATTATGCCTGGCAAAAAATAATGTCTTTAATCCAATCATTTGGGTGAAAAGGAGAAATTACTAAATGAGAGTCAAGCTGAAAATAAATCTCCCTGCTTGAAGAATGTTGAACATTCTTGAAGAATGTTGTGCATACATGCATAAGTACACACATGTACAAATGCTTTTTAGCATTATGATCCTTCTGTCATAAATAAGCATCAGTCCTGGCTTCCATTGTTCCAAAATGCTTTTCTTTTCCCACTTCAAGACCAAAGTCACTTAGACTAATTTTGTACTTCACAAGTTAATTACTATCATATTTCTGACAGACATCACTTTGGTTTTCCATCATTTAAATCCATATTAAGTCACATGGCTTGGACAGACTAAAATGTAGTAACTTGGAGAATAGCATACTTTTGAATTTTGTAGTTTCAAAGCCCCTCAACGTGATATTGCTGTAAAGTAACCATGTTAATCCAGCTTGCGCTTATCAAGTTTGTCAGGGTGCCGAGGTCTGATTAGGCCACTGCCAAGATTCTATCTTGTTAAAAGGGCATGAAGAAGCTTCCTTCAGCATGAAATGCCCTCATTGTCTCTCAAGAAGCAAAGTTAAACATATTTTAAAAACTACCTCTGACACATTTTAATCATCTGCTTCTTCTTAGCATTTTATATAAAGTTAATCATAACTGTAGTCACAAGTGTAAAAAATTTGGATTAAAAACAGTAAATATATAGAGTTGTGAAAAATGCACAATATAATATAATAACCACAGAATAGATAACTCATTACATTAACAATGTTCATTTAAGTCCTAATAATTTCCACCATCTAATAAAACATAAATACAATGTTCAGAATATAACATCTTAATTTTCCAAGTAGTAAACACAACCTTCTATTTAATATTATAATAATTCTTTCTTGTTAGCAAGTAAGGTATTTTACATAATATCTCAGCATCTAAGTCATTCAGTGAGAAGCCTAAAATGATGGAGCCTGGTCGGTATTCATTAGAATGTACCATAAGCTCAGCCCAGGTACTAAAAATCTGAAATATGACAAGTAATTTTTCTTTAGGTATTTTTCCAAGTAGAAAAGCTAGCCTTTTTATGTAAGTTTAAAATACTTGCATTTAGCTTTAAGTGGTTTAAACACCAGCTCTTTATAACCTTAGTGATTACTTTAAACACATTGAAAAATCAGTAGTGTTTGAAATATGCTTGTATTAGACAGAAATTAAAAATAAAGACAGAAGGCTGTTGTTCTTAGCTTTATTTAGTAAACCTAGAAAGGAATACTAGGTGTGCTGTTGTTAACACCCTTGGTATAAGCGCTGCTGAAACATTACCTTATGATGTTGAAAATACAATAAAACTGTCTTTATGCACCCAATTTACATCCTCATTCTCATAGAAATACATCATCTACTTTTTGCTATATTTTAAATATACTTAATAAATTCTTGTTGAGTAGATTAAGCATGTGTTGACTAGACACTATCCATTTTACAGAAATCTAACATGTAGTAATAAAAGGCTTTATAGTTTGCACAATGGCAGTCTTCCCAGGGATCAAGACAATTACTTTGACATTATGTAGCGAGAATGACCACATCAGTAGAGCTGCTTCAGCGTTAAGTTTCCAGACCGAACATCTGTTTGGAAAAGCATTGCAAAACTTTATCAGGTGTTTTATTTATAAGAGAGGGTAAATAAAGCAGATGGTTCTACCTGATAGAAACTTAACAAATGGGCATAATAATTCATAGTATTTCGTAATCAGAGTCAAGGTGGAGGCTGAGGAAAAGGACTTGAAAATTAGTATCATACAGCTCTAACTTTAGCTAATTATGATTTTTCTTTTCTGTTTCACCATGTGTTTTCCCTCTTGTCCTCCATTTGCCTCAAATTTGGCCATGAGCCTTCTGTCCAATATAACAGTGCATGTGGAAAGTGAGTGTGGAAAGGGGTCTAACCAAACATATTAGTGTGAATTACTCACTGTTTCCAAGATCTTACCTTTGCTCGCATATGTCTTCTGAAAAATGCTATATGAAAAGTCACCATCAGATTTAAGCAAATGCCACTGAAACTGCTGCAAACCCTATAACTAAGTGATCTTTGTAAGCTTGGTGCAAACCTGGAAAGAAGGAACCTGACTGGATGATCGCACCCATCACACTGGCTTGTGAGCCTATATGTGAAGTACTTCCCTGATTGCAAAGTAATGTTGGTGAGCCCATCCAACTGTGCTAATACCATTCCTGAAAAGGTGGGTCCGAGCAGTCTAGAAAAATTAGCTGTGCAAGCCAGTGGAAGCAAACCAATATGCATCATGACTCTGTCACCTCCGCTTCTGTCCCCTTCTCCAGTTTCTCCCTTGGGTTCCCTCAATGATGGATTGTAGCCTCTGAGTAAAATAAAATGTTTTGTTTTTTTTCCCCCAAGTTGCTTTAGGTCATAGTGTTCATAACAGCAATAGAAACCAAACTAAAACAGGTTGTATAGATTGAACCAATAAATGTATGTCTTAGTTACAGTTTATATTGCTATGAAGGTACACTATGACCAAGGCAACTTTTATAAAGGAAAAAATTTATCTGGAGGCTTGCCTACAGATTTAGAGAGCTAGTCCATCATTATCATGGGCAAGGGGTATGTATGGAAGGAACACAGTGGCACTCAGATGCTGGAGAAGTAACAGAGAGCCGCACACTAGTCCGCAGGAAAGAAATCCTTGGCCTGGCATGGGATTTTGATATCTCAAAGCCCACGCCCAGTGACACACTTCCTCCAACAAGATCACACCTACTCCAATAAGGCCACATGTAAGCCTTTAAATCGTTTTAAATAGTGCCAATTCCTGGTGACTAAGCATTCAAATTAATGAGACTATGGGACCATTCTTGTTCAAACAACCATATTCTACTATCTGGCCCCCATAGGCTTATCATAATGCAAAAATGCATTCAGTTCACATCAAAAGTACCCATAGTCTATCACAGTCTCAACAGTATTGAAAAGCCCAAAGTTCAAAGACTCTCCTGAGATGTATGACAATCTCTGGACTGTAATCCCCTTTAAAATCACAATGAAAAGTAAAATCACATACTTCCAACATATAATGGCGCAAAATATATATTGCATTCAGAAAGGAAAAAATTGAGCGTAGTGAGAAAATACTAGACCAAATACTAAAACCAGCAGGATAAACTCCAAATTCTTCATCTTCATGTCTGATTTGAAGGTGCTCTCCAGATCTCCAACTGTTTTCAGTCATTTTGTCTGCAACATGCTTCTCTTCCTGGGCGAATCCATACTCAGTCAGCAGGTTTCCTTGGAAGGTTATTTCTAAATTGGCATTGCCAACATCTTTTCGTCTCCTATATAGCATAGGCTTCACAAAATTCATGGTTTCATGCAATGGCATCTCTGGGTCTCAATGCACGGGTAGGTCTGGTCTCAGCATCTTTCCTTAGGTGCATAGGAAGGACCTATAACCCCTTTCTTGTATCCTTCACTCTAAAGCCAGAATGACTTGGATGAAGCCACCAAGTTCTACTGCTTGAGAAGGCTGGAACTTGGACCGCTCCTTTAGTTACCTTTGCAACAACTTTCTATTGTTAATGGTTTCCTTTGCTGTTTAAGTTAGTTTTTCTTTAATTCCTTTTCACACATTGGAAATGTAGTTGCATGGTTTGCCCTAACAGTATTACCCCCTTTATCCAATTTAGCATCAGGCTTTTCTTCAAACTTTCTATATCCTTTATCCAAGGAACTTAAAAGGCCATTATTCCTTCTTGGTGCTCCTTTTCTCTCAAACTGTAGATTTTAAATTTCTTTTTGCTTAGCTTGCCCCTTTTTATTATAATCTGCCTGAGAATGATGATCTGTCCCAAAGAGACACAGATCCCTTTCTACCTTGTGGTATATGTCATGGAGCAGTGCTGCAAGATACATTTTAGTCAACTAGGTATTCCTTACCAGAACGTTGCAAGTATGGTGGTATCACCAGTGAATACTCAGCACCAAATAAAGAATGGTTTCTGCATATATCATAAAATCAATCATAAATGAACTATAGGCATCTGTAATAATGCAGCATCATAAAATGTTTTTGCATGTGTAAGAAAGCATAAATTTCCATGATGCATTCCATGTGAAATGGACCCCAATGCACATTAAAATGTTCATAGAAAATGTAAGGAATTTTAGTGGTTCATAATATTATTCATACCTAATACTGTTTATAAAACAGATGATAACATTAATGAGGAAACCAAAAGTTAACAATGACTTTGATTGCTATGTTGAAATACAAAAGATAATTGAGGAAATACTATGGTTAATCCAGGTTTCTTTAAAAAAATATGTGAGAATACTTAAGCATATGATGTTCAAGATTTTTCATTTTTAATTTTTTGGTGTTCATAATAAAATATAGCAAGATAAAACAAACATTAACTCATCAGAGTTGGGCAACACAAACAAAGAGAGGTGAAAGAACCCAAGGAAAGGCACAAAACTCAAAGACCTGCTCATTCACACACTCAGAAATCTTATAAAAACAGTAAACTGGAACCGTAACATATATGCGAAGGACATGGTGAAAACCCGTGCAAGCCCAGTGTATACTCCCCAAGTCTCAGTGAATTTACAAGCTCTGCTTATGTTGTTAGAGGGCCTTATTTCCTTGGTCTCCTCTATCCCTTTTGACTCTACATTCCTTCTGTCTCTTATCTACAAGTTTTCTAAGCCATGAGGGGAGGGAGTTGATGGAGACATATCGGTAATATAGGACTGAGATTTTCAAATACTCTCACTCTCTGTATAATGTCTGGCTATCGGTATTTGTTCCCATCTGCTGCAAAAGGAAGTTTCTCTGAAGATGGATGAGCAAGACACTTATCTATGAGTATATCAGAATGTCATTAGGAGGGTTTTTTTTTTCAGGATTACTCAGTGTAACAGTTCTAGCTGTCCTGGAACTAGCTCTTGTAGACCAAGCTGGTCTCAAACTCACAGAGATTCACCTGCCTCTGTCTCCTGAGTGGGGGTATTAAAAGCGTGAGCCTCAACCACTTGGCACTACTATTTATTGATTGATTGATTGATTTAAATACTAGTATTTGGTTTTATCTTATGTCCCTGGGCTATCTGGTCTCTGATTTTTAGGTCATCCAACCAGTGTGAGGTATGTGATCCTTCTTGTGGAGTAGACATTACTGAATCAGATATATTGGTTAGGGACTCCAACAAGCTTTGTGCCACCATTGCCATAGCATATCTTGTGGACAGAGCAGACACAACAAGGAGAGAAAATTACAGACCAAATTCCTCGAGGAAAATAAATGTAAAAATTCTCAATAAAATACTTGCAAATTGAATCTAAGAATTTATCAAAAAGATCATCCACCGTGATCAAGCAGACATCACCCCAAAGGTGCAGGAGTAGCTCAACATAACATAGATAAATGTAATTCACTGTATAGACAAAGTGAAGGATAGAAATGACATGTTCATCTCATTTTATACAGAAAAGGCCTTTGACAAAATCTAATACCCCTTTATGATAAAAGTGCTAGAGAGATTATGGTTATAAGGGTCATTCCTCATTATAATAAAGGCAGTTTAGAGTTTACATCAAGCTCATGGTCCAACATAAACTTAAATGGACAGAAGCACAAAGCAATTCAACTAAAATTATGAGCAAGACAAAGGTGACCACTCTCTCCATACCTATTAAATATAGCACTTGAAGTCTTAGCTAGAGCACTAAGACAAATGAAGGATATCAGAGGGATAAAATTAGGAAAGGAAACATCAAAGTATTATTATTTATAGATGATATGATAGTATGTATAAGTGACACTACCCTAAAAATTCCAGTGGGAAACTCTAGCTTATGAACACGTTCATCAAAGTAGTTGTATACAAAATTAACTTCCAAAAATCAGTAGCCTCCTATATGCAATGACAAATGAATTGAGTAAGAAATCAAGGAAACAACACCTTTCACAATAGACTCAAATAATATAAAATATCTTACATTAATTCTAACCAAGTAATCCAAGGACTTATTTGGTAAAAGCTTCAAAACACTGAAGAAATAAATTAAAGAGGCCATCAGAAAGTGGAAAGATCTCCCACGTTTATGTGTCAGTTGAATTAAAACAGTAAAAATTGTCAGCTTCCTAAACCAGTCTGCAGATTCAATGTGATCCCCATCAGAGATACCTTACAGTTCTTCACCAATCTTTAAAGGCCACTTTTCAGCTTCATGTGAAAACACACACATACTCCCCCCTCACACACACACACACACACACACACACACAAAAAAAAAAAAACAGAATAGCTAAAGAAATCTGAATAAAAAAAAAAAATCTGCGAGCCGGGTGGTGGTGGTGCACGCCTTTAATCCCAGCACTTGGGAGGCAGAGGCGGGCGGATCTCTGTGAGTTCGAGGCCAGCATGGTCTACAAGAGCTAGTGCCAATATTTAGAACAACAATTAAAGAAGAAGAGGTCATGAGTCTGACAGTAGGGTTGTGGGTGTGGGGTGGGTGATACATGGGATGGATTGGAGGGAGTAAAGGAAACAGTGAAATAATTGCTCTCTTGTAAATTTGTGGCCTCTTTTTCTCATTAATTGTTCTTATAAACATGTATGTTTATACATGTATATTATGAGATAAATGAATAAAACTTGCTCAGTTTGTAAAAAAAAAAAAAAAAAAAAAAAAAAAAAAAAAAAAAAAAAAAAAAAAAAAAGAGCTAGTGCCAGGACAGGAACCAAAAGCTACGGAGAAACACTGTCTCGAAAAATCAAAAAAAAAAAAAAAAAAAAAATCTGCGCAAGGTATTACTGTCCTACCACGGAGGTTAGGCATAGAGTGAAATCTAGGGAATACAGATACAACTCTTTAGGAAGGAAAATAGAATGGATAGTTGCAATAGACAGTGGAGGGTGGATAGGACTGAGACAGGAGAATAGCAAGTAAAGGAAGAGAGGAGAAGGGAGAAAGGAGAAGGGGGAGAGGAGAAGGGAGAGAGGAGAAGGGAATAAGAGAAGGGAGAGATGTAAGGAATATGGGGAGAGACAGCTAAAATTACTGCCATTTGTGGCACAGTACGGAAACCTAATACAGTGGAAGATTTCTAAAATATATTCATATATGAAGGCAATATGAATGAAATTTCCAAACAAGCAGGAAGTTAGAGTTCCAACTAGGCATCAGGATGATAGTTCTGGTACTGGGGTTGGGTTACATTTAATTGAATTGTTGGCCAAATGTGTCCTGCAGGAATCCCCAAACAAGACAGTCTTTTACAAAGTCTACGTGTTGCTTTTCACAAACTGACAGCAAGGTCCCATTGCCTAAAACAATACCCACATAATTCACTGGACAGGGAGATGCCAAGCTGCTGACTACATAAAACATTTACCCTGTAATCAATCTTTGTTGCAGGAAGGTACTTGAAGACTTTCAAGCTACCAAAAGAAAAAGATAAATGCTAAAGCGGCCACAAACTCTTTGATCTACAGTTCCTAGCTTACTTTAAATTGTCTTGGAAACCTCAAATCATTTTAAGGTTAGAACTGTCAGAAACTAATATAGTAAGCATGGTTACTTGACAATGCAAGAAATCATTTTTACTTAGAATATTATAATTATTCAGTGATCACATCAACAATAATAATGAATATCAATTATTTCAGGACTTTTTCATGGAGGGTAGAGTCCCAAGTATTTTCTTTCTTGCCTCAATTTACTCTTTGTCTTCTAGCTGCAAATGAGTTGTGTTCTGACAAAAGGAGTCACAGGTACAATGAGAACAAGCCTCAAAGAAGACAAAATCACTGTATAAACACTGCATCTAAAAGAATGAGAGTACACGAAAAAACCAAAAAAAAAAAAAAAAAAAAAAGAATGAGAGTAATTCTGTGGTCAACGGGAAACTTGCAGAAAGGCTAATGAACCTCCCTCATCTAATTTTACATGCAGATTTTGGATCCCATGGCAATTTTAATGTGACATTAGAAGAGCAATTGAGTTCATCTACCAAGAAGTATATCTTGGCATTTCAAAGGTATTTCCATTCGAATCCGCATCCTCATCTTAGTAAAGATTTATTGTACTGGCAGTGAAATGTCCTACCTTTTAGTTTACCCTGCCCTAGTAAGCAATCATGCCTCATGGAAAAAAACCTTTGTAATAGAACACATATCTTGCTTTTATTATGCTGTTATGGGATGAATTATTTGTTTCAGCAAATACAGCCTTCCTTACAGAGGATAGTGTACCCCCCCCCAACATCTATACTATCATTATACCCACCTTTTGCTACTAATGAATTGAAAAGAAGTTCCCCTGAATTTTATGGTTATAATATGGTGTATGAACTGTGATGAGTGTCATGCTTTCTATTTGTTTTATTTGTTTGATTGTTTTGTTGTTGTTTTTAATAAATAGGAATCTTAATAAATAGGGATCACCCAGCAGTGTTACCTTATGATTAAGAGCATTGTCTTCTCACAGATTGCTACCATAGATAGCACAGTTTCACTGAAAGTATTAAGAGCATCTTTTTTCTTAGAATGTTTTTTTCATCTTTTGTCAGAGAGAAACAACATGTGCGTTCTAAACCAGGCATACATTGTGATAAATAAATTTAGTAAACTAGAGCTGATACGTTTATAGAATAGATTATTCTCTGAAAATGTGTCCTCAGAAACATGTTCTACTCACCTTCAGGACGGAATTTCCATGGGAATAACATTTTAAAATAATAAAATAAAATATTATTGGTTTATCCATACTAGGTTTGATATTGTGTTTGCATGCATTTAAAGTCGCTCAGTTTGGACATGTTTTGCACCAGCATTTTTCTTTCTACCTTTGTTCATATGTGAATGATGTGTGTGTGCGTGTGTGTGCATGTGTGTGTGTGTGTGTTTGTAAATCTAAATATTCCAGGGTTGCTATATGTAGCTGAGAACAGTATGTTCTTGCTTTCTACATTTGCAGTAGGGTCTCTTCATTCCTAGTATGTAATGTACACTGGGTTATCTGACCCACGGACCTCTAAAATTCTCATATTACTGCTGCCCACCTTGCTATAGAAGTACTGGAATGACAGTGTGTGCTGTCATGTCTGTGGTCTTACATAGGTTCTGGTGATTCAAACTCATATCCTCACACGTTCTTGTCAAATATTTTCTATCCCCCAGCCCTCTATATTGCAGCAGAACTGAGCAAACAAGTGATTGTGTGTAGTATTTAGGAGCATATAGCCTAGATATTTAGACATGAGTGTTTATATATGTGCTTTGAAATAATGTCTTCAAATATGGCTTATTTTTAAAATTAGTCTTCAAACCTGCTTTTATCTCATTTGTTTTTTTATTCTTCTTTCACGCAATATATCCTGGTTGCAGCCCCTTTCTCTTCTTTCCTCCCAATTCCCCTTCCCTTGCACTCTCTCCCAGATATTACTGCTCCCCTGTTTCTCTTCCGAAAAGAGTGCCATCAACTGAACAAAGTATACAAAGTCATATGACTAGGCACAAACCCTCATGTCAAGGTTGAACAAGGCATGCAGGAGGAAAGCGGTACCAAGGAGGAGGAAAGGGTTACCAAGAGCAGAGTCGGAGACAGCCCCCTCTGCCCCACTCCCATGGCTAGGAATTTCACAAAAAAATCCTTAGCTAAAGAACAACAGCATGTATGCAGAGGATCCGGTGCAGTCCCATGCAGGCTTCAAGGTTGCTGCTTCAGTCTCTATGAGCCCCTATGAGTCCTGATTAGCTGATTCTGTGGGCCATGTTCTGGTGTCCTCTAGCCCCCTGGCTTCTACAATGCTTCTCCCTCTAACGTGGAATTCCCGGAGCTCTGCCTAATGTTTGGCTGTGAGTTTCTGCATCTGCTCCCATCAGCTGCTGGAGGAAGCCCCTCTGATGATGATTGGGCTAGATGCACATAGCAGAATATCATTACTAATCATTTCATTGTTTTGTTTTGTTTTGTTTTTGCCTCTTATGTTTGCTTCAGTGCTAGGTATCCAGGCCATAGAAAGCTAGATGGACCCAAACAACTTTTGTAACGGTTGTGTTGGTGTGTGTGTGTGTATGATTGTGCATGTGCATGTATAAGGGCATTTTAAAGTTTGTATTATCAGAATATGTAGACGTACATATTTAAGCTAGATCCAAAAACTGCAAACTTGACTTTTAAAGAACTATTAATAACATAAGTATCATAATGTTCTATACTCTGTAATTAATATAGTTATTGCAATTTAAAATACTAACCAACCTATGCTAAAGTACATAATTTCTATGTGAAATGTTGCTCACTCTCAAACAAATTTATTATGGTTTCAGTTAATACATGAGAAAAGTAATGTCCATGGTTGCATAATTACCCAACAGCATATGATTAGGAAAATAGCATTTCTTTAAATTATATGGTAAACTATGGAATACGAAGTATTCCTATTTTCTGTTTTAGCATGAATGAATTTATATTATTATGTTCTTTCTATATTTGTAGAAATTGACATTTAAAAAATTTAAATGATCTATGTATAGTCATCTACTAGGAAAAGCCAGAATGAACTCAGGCCACCACAGTGTTCTTGGAGACATAAAGAAAGATTGCACTTTGAGACTCTCGACTGCATGTTAGTCTACAAACCTATTGTGTATCACCCCATTTAAGAACAATTTGTTAGTTATAGAAATTCCATTCTGCTGGTAAGAAAACGGGCACACGAGGAATTGTGACTCACTCCAAATCTTGAGGCAAGGACTCATGGATTCTGCCTTCCAATTCATTGCTTGTCCTGACTAATCAGTTCAGGATCATCAACACATCTGATGCAATAATGTATAAATAAATGAAGGATATGATAAATTGAACTCTAGCAGAGATGCACTTTGGTTGCAGCAAATAATATAGAAACTGAGAGACTTGAGAGATCTGAGAAATTATAACAATCTGTAGTTTGTTCTGTGTTTTCTTGGCTTCCCATTCCATGTTGACCTTAACAATATCCCTCTGTGTTAGAATAGGTTTTCCAATTTGCAGCCAGTAATTTCTTTCATCTTTCAACCTTCTTTCCCACAGTATGTCCCTGTTAATAATTGAGCACCCTATGTGACAAACAATGAGTATGCACAGATGAAATACGCACAGTGAATACCTATAATCTTATTCTCCCTTGGGATCCATTACTGAATGTGGAATGTGGAATTTGTAGTTGCTGCCTTGTCACAGGATAAAAGATTAGTCATCATTGGCTCGACTTCTGGTTCTAAGCAGTCAGAGTTAAACCCTATTGGCAGATCTCATGACCAACAGACTGACCGACTGGACTCTTCATTTTCCAATAATTACTTACTTCCTTTAGCTGAGCTTCTGAAACATTGTGCTGACTAACTTTATGTCAAGTTGACACAAGGTAGATTTATCTGAGAAGCAAGAACCTCAATTTAAAAAAAAATGCCTTCACAAGATCCCGGTGTAAGACATTTTCTTAATTAGTGATTGATATGGAAGAACATAGCCTATTGTGGATGGTCCTTTTCCTGGGCAGTCGATCCTGAGTTCTATAAAAAAGCATTGCTGAGCAAGCCATGATGAGCAAGCCAACAAGCAGCACTCTGCCATGGTCTCTGTATCAGTTCCTGCCTTCATGTTCACCCTGTTTGAGTTCCTGTTCTGGCTCCCTTCATTGATGGACTACAGTGTGGAAGTGTAAACCAAATAAATACTCTCCTTCCCAACTTGCTTTTAGTCATGGTGTTTCATCATAGGAATGGTACCTTGAACTAAGATAGGCATTTAAGTAAGAGGACTTAAAGTGACCCACTGAAATGCAAATCAAAACAACTCTGAGATTCCATCTTATATCTGTAACTGATGACAACTTATGTTGGAGAGGTTGTGGGGTAAAGGGAACACTCCTGCATTGCTGATAGGAATGCAAGCTGGTACAGCATCTATATGTTTGAGAGGTTGTGGGGTAAAGGGAACACTCCTGCATTGCTGATAGGAATGCAAGCTGGTACAGCATCTATAATTCTTAAAAGCAGTAGTTGTAAGCAAGCAGTTAAATATTGTTGTAGGAATGTAGGTGAAGCATACATATCAATAATATAGAAAGTATATGTAATAAATGTAACTAAAGGAGGTTAAATATTTAACTAAGGAGAAGACTTTTTGTGGGTTTTTAGAGAATTAGAGTAACACTGCTGGTTGCAGGGGACAGTTGTCCATCTTAGGAAAGGCAACCATTTGTCCTATTATTCATTATTGAGGACCCTAATGTAGTGGGTTTGTTTGCCTCTGTCACTAGATATTTGTCTTTATTTTGCAAGAAAGTATACTACCATGATGAGAAGGGATTGATCAGTGCCACAGTGGGTATTTTGGAAGTCACTCAGGCTTGAACCCAGCTTTGTCCTGGCATCATAGGACTATTGGGCACTAGCCAGACCCAGGAAAGGGAAATGGATAGAGCATAAGTGGAGCCAAAGGTGGATCCTCAATGGTCCATGAGTACACTTGGAAAAGGACACCCAGCAGACTGTGTGTGTGGACAGCTTGTTTTATTCAGAGGGGGCAAGAGACATTTATACCCTTGGAGGAGTGATGAGTTGGGTACATGTAGTGGTATGTTACTGGATGAGGCAAAGGATCAAGGGTGCTTCATTTACATACTTAGTGGCTAGGGGAAGGAACCTCATAAAGTCATATAGGAAGTACATTCTGGAATGTTTCAGGGGCCAGATAAGGAGCAAGCAGTTCCTCCCAGGTGATGTGTGTGCTGCTACCTGCATCAGGCACATCTGCTCTCTGGAAGCCCTACCTACTGGATCTTCTTGGGCAAGGAAGGGAGCAACATTCAGAATGAGAAAATCCAGGGTTTTAGGCATGTTGACTCCTCTTAGCTTCAGTCCCATAACCTGGTATACATCAAGGGCCATTCATGAGCTTGGTGTTCAGGGAAATTTAATCGTATTTTTCGAATTAGCATATAAACACTGTGGATAGGTGAAATGAAAACAAGAGGGAATTTGGGGAGTTGTATAGTCTGTTAGGATTGAAGAAGTAGAATATCCCTAAGCAAAGAGTTGAAAACAAAACGAAACATTTACACTCACATTCTTGAGAGTGAGTCAAAGTGCCAATGAGATTGATTATTTTAGAAGTTTTTGTTCTTTGCTTGAGGTGGTTGCCCTTCTCACTCTTTTAAGTTTACTCTGGGCATACGTGGCTCTGATCTCCTCCTCAAATAAACCACAATTTTACTGGATTAAGGTTTCATTCTAAAATATCCTTTTAAGCTTTAGATCTCTGAAGATGATACTCAAAATACAGTTCTATAGGCGGTTAGAAATTCAATTGTATAGGAGACAACAAGGCTCTGCTTGGAGGATCCCCAAACTCATGTCTTCCTTGCACGGAAAATACATTTGCTCTATCTCAAAAAGACCTGAAATTCTTACCCATTTCAACAACTCTAAGTTTGGAGACCCATCTAAAAAAAGCTTCAAAACAGATGTCAGTCATATCTTCATCCTCCGACGGAATTCCCCTATCCCAACATAGAATGGTGAAGCAAGTAGAGAGGTCACATTTTCCTGTCAAACAAGGAAATCTGAAAGGAGGTAGGGACAATGGTTCCAAGGTTAATTGCTTAAGATTTTATTTTCACAAAGTGATAACTTTATTTTTCGGTCTTGTAAGATCTCAGATATCTGAATTTCTTCTTGTTACACTTTTACCAAGCTGGCAAAATCTCTTCTGCTATAATCCCAACTCCATGCCTCTATGCTGCTGTATCTAAATATCAACAGATAATTTCCACGATTACCTAGAGGTGAAATCACACTGTAAGGTGCACATGTCATTTTCTCCATTGAGGATAATATTAGAATTCTCCCAATACTCACTTTTTGGTTCATTTATTTATTGTATTTTAATATACGTAACAAGGAGAAATTATGTGGCTAACCCAATACTTCATGAGCCAATTTTGATAATTATTGGATTTTTTTTACTATAGTCCCTATGAGTTTACCCCATTACTCTTATGTCTTAAATAGAATCCCATACCTATGATTTCCTCTGTACACATTTGCCTTAGTCAGTGTTCTGTTGCTGTGAAGAGATACTAGGACCAAAGAAACTCTAATAAAAGTGTTTAAATAGGGCTTGTTTAGAATTTGAGAGGTTTAATCAAGGCAGGATGCTTGGTAGCACTTAGTGCTGCCACATAGTGCTGGAGAGGTAGTTGAGAGTTCTATATTCAGATCTGCAGGCAGGAGAAAGAGAGAGACATTGTTTTCTGCAATTATTTTCCATTGCTTCTGGCTCTTACAATTTTACTGCCTCCTTTTCTACAATGAGCCTTGGGAGTATGTGGTGTGATATAGATACTTCATTTAGGATTGAGCATTCTGAAGTTCCTTCAGCTCTGCTTACTGATTATTTGTGGATCTCTGTTTTACCTACCATCATTTTCAAAAAGAATATTTTTAAGTGATATTTTAATTTTAATTCATTAAGAATCGGTTTAATGCTATGTCTATTTAATAGAGTAGTAGCAGGAGATTCTCCTCCCAACAGCCTATGGTCTGTCATTGTTAGTATCAGATATGAATTTCAACTTGTGGAGTAGGCCTCTAATCTAATTAGAGAGTAGCTGGTTACTTTCATGAGAGTCATACCACTATTCCACTAGTAGGCACTGTAATGGATTATTTAAAATGTTGCAGGATCCCCAGAAACAGAAGAAATGGTGCAGGTCCCCAAGCAGTGGTAGCAGGCCATGTGGCAGCAGGCAGCTGGCCCTGAGAGCAGCCAGTCCCAGGCAGGGATGGCTGCAGGTCCCTGAGCTGTGGCTGGTCTCAGGCAGGGAGACACACAGCTACAGGCAACACAAGACCATGCCATAGGTCTTTGAAGATGACTGGTCCCTGGTGGCAAGCCATGTGGTGATGGTGGGCAAGAGACAGACAGATAGGCACACCATGCATAGTGAGGTTGAATATTTATTTAGTGGTTATGGAAGGGAGGGTAGAAGGGAAAAACAAGAAACAGACAGACAGATAGACAGATAGACACACACAGAGAGAGAGAGAGAGAGAGAGAGAGAGACAGGGAGAGGGAGAGGGAGAGGGAGAGGGAGAGAGGGAGGGAGAGGAGAGAATGGAGAGACAGAAGCTGCCTTTCCGAGAGAGATGGAAAAGACAGAACTCAGGCTAGAAGCAGAAGATCAGCCTGTCTCAGCAGACAGAGGAAAAGTGGGTGTAGCTTGTCTCTTAAAAAGGCAGAACAATTATTACATGCATGTCTTGCTTGGCAGCTCATCATTATAACTCAGAGTTCACAGATGGGTAAGATTAGCAATTACTTTTCTTCTCTGGTCGTATGCATAGCAATTTCCAGCACCATGAAAGCTGTGCACTAGTAAAGCTTCCAGGTGTGCAAATAGCTTCATTTATCCATGGCTTATGAGTCAAATATACATTGATTCCCGCAATGGGTTCTTATCGTAAAGCTTTTCAGGGCAACCAAAAACAGTGTAAGTCCTGATTTTTATACTAGCACTGATATCCAAACTCACATCATCTACATGCTTGTGAACAAAGCATTTTTGACACAGTCATTTGTCTGGCTTCTTTAATATACTGTCTCTTTCCATACTACCAGAGCAATTATTTGCTGAAGATATCAAACTTTGTTTTCTTTAACATTTTCCATGTTTCTAACATGGTGACACATGTGTAATGTTAACATGCTCTGATATTTACTACATCTTATATAAAATGATAGCAAATATAGAGATGTGATTGAATCTGGTTAATTATTTGTTGGCTGGAACAGTTCATGGATAATGCTGTGTAATTCCTTACATAAGGTCACAAGCGTAGCATTCCTTCTTGTTCAGGCTGGGTGATGTTAATAGTAATGGGTGGGTTCAGGTATCAACTTACCCGTCCTTTATAAGTTCCCCATTAACCCCTCGCAAATTATGTTAGCAGCCATTAATGACTGCAACTTAGGTGCATTACTGAAACACAAGTTTTGCAAATACAATTTCTTATATAATTTTGTCATTTTTGCATTTATTAACTCCATTCTTCCACAATGAAGAAATTTATGCAATCTAATATTTTTTACTAGAAAGACAAGATCTATGCATTTTCTTCTTGCTACTTCAGTACTTCGATGATTTATGAAGTAAACAACTTCCAAAGGACCACAATGTTGCAGCTAAAATTCAGACTGCAGAAAGATGAAACAGTAGAATAAAAGTTCCTTAATGTAATAAATGAAAAGAGGCTCTTAAAAAAAAAAAAAGAAAAAATCAAGAGCATTATGATTTAATAGGTTTTAGTGATTTGTCGCCTATAACAATGTACGAGTTGTTTATTAAATGACTTTTCTGACATTTTTTCATATTTATTCTTCATTTTGCTCATGTGTTGCATTGTGCTTATTGATTTGGAAGGATGAATCCTCTTTCTTCCTCTGGTATGAAACCAGCTTGATTATGATAGGCAACTTTTTTGATGTGATGTTGAATTCAGTTTATTGTTGAATTTATTGAGGAGGCTCTTGGGGTTGTTGGTACACAGCTGTATTATTACACTCATGCCTGCTTCTGTTAACTAGGCAATGCTGGCTTCATGGTATGAATTAGAAAGATGTCCCTTTTCAACTCTTAGATTAATTTGGAAATAATTGGCACTTGCTATATGTTAGAAGTTTTTCTTTAAAAATATTTTAAAATAACAAGGAGGGTCTATGGATCAAAACCATTGCCATGAGTTGGTAATAACAGAAAATGCTAAATGGATGTTTATGTTTCATGAATCTGCCATATATATGTGTGTGTGTGTGTGTGCGCGCGCATGTGTGTGCGTACACATGTATGGCCTTGTGACTTTGAAATATATATATATATATATCCTTATGACCATTTACCTATATAATAATTATTATATTTATATATATTTTGTATATAAATGGTCATAAGGTTATTATATATAATGGTCATAAGGATAATTTTGAGAAGCAATATAAGACAAGAAGCAATCAAAGTAGCAGAAGCAAAATTTTTAAAATCTGAATTTCTCAAATGTTTGTATATACAACTTTCACATCAAAACTAGCTTATACCAGACCTAACAATACTTCTGTTCTGTTCTTTCCTTCTTAGCAACCTAGGAGCAAGAGTGAAGGTACTTCAAACAAATGTCAGCATCTAGCAAGCTTTATGGTACATAGTGATTTCTTTTCAAACACTTACTTCAAGACAGATGTTTTCATTGCTGGTCTTATTCTGAGAGGTTTACGGGCAGGAATTAACCTTTTGAAAGATGACAAGCATTCAGTGAAACTGATAGTGAAATGGTCCAAAGGAAAGAAAGCTAGACAGTATTAAAATTTCTGAAATCTAGGTTTACATACAAGGACTTAATCTTCCAAGGTTGTCCATATCTTAACATATGGTAGTATTGCGGCTTTCTGCTTTATGATCCTTTTGTTTGAAAATTGTTATTAAAGTTCATAATCACAATTATGAAAAAGTAGTGTATTTTTATTGTTAACAAACCATTAGCTCTTTGCACACTCCGAAATGAAGAATGGACATTTATGACTCATTTCTTTAATGCTCAACTCATTCTATATTTGTATTCTCTGCAATGCAACTCTCAGGGCAGACTGGAACACTAATTAGGGGTCTAGCTTCCCTTTGATGTTGACAGCAACTCTTATTAGTATTAATGTATATGGAAGGGAGAATAGATCTTTAAATAATTTAAAAACAGCTTTGTGTGTTATGAACACAGACATATGAAAGATTTAATGATGTGACTTTTACATATTTATACAGTGTGCACATAAACACACACTCTTGTATTTTATATGACTATGTTTGGGGGGCTAAATGAAGCTCATAAAGTTTTGCCATTAATTATGTTGACAGAGGGAGTATCTTTTGTGCTTATTCATTTACTCCTAGAAATGGCTGCAGCATCTTTCAACAATGATCCCTGATTTTAAACTCCTTCTCTTCCAAGCCTTTTGGCTAAAAGTTTCTGAAGTGCTCTAGCCATGGAAAACTGAGCAAGCAGATGCATGTCTTTCCATGCCAGGCATGTGAGAGTATATACTCTGTGGACAGGCTTTGTAATACTCCATCTTTTCTTTTTTTTCTTTTTTTTGGGGGGGGGGTTCTTTTGCAAAGATACTGTGAAATACAGTCATAATTCTTCATGCACAAGTGACTTAGTATGTGATTTTAATCTTTACGACCCAAAGTGGTACTTGACACAGAATAAGGAAGGTTGTCTGTCACTTCCAGAGTGAGAAGCACTCGAATTTTGTTGGTCAGAGGGATGTGTTTTGATTATGAAACAGTCTTTGTATTTCAATGACCAAGTAACATGTAGTCTCCATATTTTGCTTTATATATGGATTGTTTAACTCCTAAATTATAATGTAAAGAAAATTTCAAAAGTACAAAGTAAAACCATAATCCAGTTAAAGATCATTGATATAATACTAAATTCTTCAAGAGTGTTTTTCAACTGGTTGAGATTTAAGACCTGAGCATTTCAAATTTCCTATATGCATAAATTATTTTTTTCGTTACAATACACTGCCCCTGAAAGGCAGGCCTGAAATGGTTCAGTAAAGCCCCCTTTGAAGGACTCTGCACAGGTCAAGGAATAAACAAAGCCAAGGGGCAAGGTCTTTGTTATGCATGAAGCCGCTGGCCATTTCAGAGCAGCTCTGGGTGTCAGGGAACCCAGTTGATGACAGATGGTGTGACTGTCCTTGCAAATTTGTCACCTTCAAATGACAGCCTCTGTGGAGATAGCCTGTAATCACTGGGGAAAGATCCTCTAAAAGCCCCTTGATAATTACATGACCAGAAACAGTTTTTATTTCAGGTATAGTTCTGGTCTCTTTTGATATTTAAGGGAGATTGGATGTTTGTAGCGAAGAAAGGCAAAGGAAGAAAAATGTCTCCACTTAAAGAGCAATGTTCCCCTCCACACAAAGCAATAAACGGGGAAAAGCATAATCAATATGCTCTTAGAGTCTCCCTGCTAAGTGCATAGATATTCTTCGGTTTGCTGCACCTTAAGCCTTAAACCAAAGCCATCTTCTTTGAGAGAAAGACAGAGTGGACTAAGTAACTGCAGCAGATTTCTTTTAGATAACCAGGCTAGATGTGTTTTTAAAAAGTAATACATTGTTTTAAGTAGCTAGCTTTAACTACCTAGTCACGGTGTGATTAGAAGCTTACAACAGATCTTTTTCCATTGCCATATTATTTTTCTTACTTGAATCTATATGTAACTTAATTAAGAATTCTGTATTTCTTCTGCCTTTAAAAACAGTTAATTATGCTGCTTATTTAAAATTGGTAGGGAAAGATTATTAAAATTTTGAGTGACAGAAAGAGACTTCTAGCTTATGTGATCTATAGATTTGCAGTGGCAGACAGCATCATAAAATGAAGACATATTAAAAAGGCTTGGCTAATTCTGAATGCAAGCATTGTGTTAGCTTGATTTTAATGAGAGAGCCTTTGCTGTCATCTGCTCTCTGCGTTCACCTTCATGTGCTATAATTTTCTCTGTAGTACACTATGGTCTAAAGCATAAGTCAAGGAGTAGGATAAATTCACAACAGAAGGATCAATAGTTCATTATTTATATTAAATTATTTGTACGTTCCTTTGGTAACTTCATTAAGTGTTAGAAAATGGAAAATTACAACCAGACTGGGATCAATCCATTAAATTGTTGGCTTATGCTCTTGAAGGAGATTTTCCTTTAGGCTTTTTGTAATATGAATATGAATTTTCTCCAGATTAAATCTGAGAGAGTCACAGTTACTAAGAGAGGTGTATTTGTGACAGGGATGAGTAAACCGCCACGTATGTTAGGTAGGCCAATTTCATAAATTATATTCAACCTTTAATCACTCATTCTCCCCTCATAAGTTCTTATAATAATTGAACTTCCCATACTATATTCTTCTAACGGCATTCTTTGAAATATGGGTTAAATTCAGCTGTATTTTGCACTTGAATCTTATTTTTAGGAAATGTGGACATGATTGGGTCCATTAGTTATATCTAGAGGTGTGGTGGTTTGAATAAGAATGGCGACCATGGGCTCACAGGGAGTGTCACTATTAGGAAGTGTGGTCTTGTTCAAGTAGATGAGGCCTTGTAGGAGGAAGCGTGTCACTGGCGATCATCTTTGAGGTTTCAGAAGCTAAAGCCAGATTCAGTGTCTCTCTCTTCCCAGTGCCTACCAATCTAGAAGTAAAACTCTCTGTTCTTCATCCAGCACCATGTCTGCCTATGTGCTCCCATGCTTTCTGCCATGATGATACTAGACTAAACCTCTGAATCTGTAAGTCAGTCCATTCTATTCCATTCAATCTTTTCCATTATAATAGTTGCCATGGTCATGGTGTCTCTACCCAGCAATAGCAACACTAAGATGGGGGAACTACCTTTGGCTATGAAAATGTGAAATTAGGATAAGAAAGGAAGGAGGGTAAGAAGAAAGGAGGTGGATGTGTTGAAAGAGAAGGGATGGAGAAGTGAGAAATAAAAATATGTAACTGTTTCCCAATGTCAGCTAGCTCCACTTTAATGTATTCCAAGTCGGTTATTTTCTTCACCGTTATTTTTTATTGTGGGATTGTTTGTAACATTTTAAAATAGTTTAAAATACAAGCTTTTATAATGGTCTCGCTAAAGTCTAAATATTATCCATAGATCACCAAATTCTTAATCACTAATAGAAAACTATGCTCAAACAACATTAAGGATTTGAAAACACACATTTCTACCCAAGTTAACCTTGAGGTCTATATTTGCTTCTTCATTTCATGTTCAGTGACCATATAGAGATTCTGTCTCTCTTCATCCCTTTGTAATCAAAATGTATACAATCTCACAACATCACTAAAGAATTATACAATATAATTCTCAGAGAATTTAATACACTAAAACAAATTGTAGTTAAAACTGGAAGAATGCGATGTAGCCCTTTTCAAGCTGATTAGACCATTGGGCCATCTATATCTATTCTTTAAGCAGTTTACAATACCAGAAGAGACTTGGAGTAGGATGGAATCCTGGTTTAAGCCATAATTTCTTCACTAGCACCACTGATACCATTGAAAAGAGAGATAGCAGAAGACAGGACCAATTTATCTCAGGATAGCTCTTGACTCTTAGTCTAACTGCACTCTCCAAGTTGTCAAATCCTAAACACAGTAAGACCATTTATGGACACAAAATACATTAGTAGGCACCTAGTCACCTGGCATCTCTAGGTCCAAATATTTTAAGCCATGAAAGAAGCTCATTGTATAATGCTTACTTTATAAGGTTAGTAAGATTAAATTACGTTAATAAAAGCACTTTGAAAATGGCAAAACTTAGTACCAATGAAGAAACGGTTATATTTTGAGGCAGCTATGCCACGAAACAACATAGAATTATGACTCAATTTTATTATTATCAAGATGAGTAAATGGCATTAAATAAACAACCTCATTGAGCATCAATTTTATCATCTACAAAATGAAGTTAACCATGTCAAATTCATATCGATGTCTTCCAATTCTCAAATTAAGCAAATGCTAGATGAAGAAATAGCATGTCAGAGTTTGTATTAAGAAAAATTATTTTGAATAAAAAAAGACATTTCTAAACATACCAGAAAGGTTTCAAGGTCTCTTCTCAGGATGCCACACTGTATATATCACTGTAATTGTCAAAGAAAACTCAAAGCATCAACAGCCCTAATATATGGGGTTTAAAGGAGAAGTGACTTAGGCATTTCCTTATTTGGTTCCTAGTTGGCGGTACTCTTTGAGGAAGTTATGGGATTCTCAGAAGGTTAAACATTCCTACAGGAAGTACATCACTGGAAGGGCTTAAAGGTTTATAGCCTCACTCAGCTTGCAATTTGCCCTCTGCTTCTTGCAGGTGGATGAAGTTGAGATATCTCAGACCCTTACTCCTGCTGCTGCCTCGTGCCGTGTCTTCCCTGGCGTTATGAACTCTCCCTCTGGAAACACAAGTCACAATAAGCTCTCTTTCATAAGTCATGCTGGCCTGTGGTCTTTTATCACAGCAAAAGTAACTAAAACTGCTCAGAATGAGAAACTAAGAAATTCTCTGCAAATAGTCAATTATTCAGCCTGCCATTTTGGTCTTGTGTAGTCTTTTGAAAGAGAAGCAGTATTCAAGGCTTTGCAAAGTTGTTTTCATTGCTTCTGTGATTGTCTCAAAAGACTATGGAGGAAGAATAAATGCTCTTTGGATCAATTACCTGGATGTTAAAATGTGGTATCATTTATTTCCTGTTTTGATATTTACACTGATGGCAATTTTTTCTCCTCATTAGCCTATGGTAGAAAAGGATATGGTGCTTTTTATTAACGCATCATGGAAAAGATTTTTCAGTAGTATCACTCCCTCTGTACATGTTCAGGAAGACGTGAACTTGACTCTAAGCTGAATAGACACATATGGGAAATGTATGATTTGGTTAAAAAAGAAAAGAGAAAAGAAAGGAAATCCCACAGAATGAAGATTTCCCATCTTATTCTTTTTACTACAGGAGACAAGTTATTTTCATTTTAAATATGCATACAAACACAAACACAGATCAAACATTTCCATATGCTATGAAGAAGGACCACTCCTCGGACTTTTCCACATCAGGTCCTGTGCCTTTTCCTTTCTACGATTTTCCTTCTCCAACCTCAGAGGATTTTCTTTCCTTTCCTTCTCCATCTTCAGAAGATCTTCCATCCATCTTAAGTCAATTAATTGCTAGTTCAGACTCCAGTTGCACACTTTCAATCAATTCCCTTTTCTATTCCTTTTAAGGATTTATTGTTGGTTGTATTCACTTACTTAACTGTGCGTTTATTATCAATCTCCTCGCAAAGCCCTTACCCATTCTACTTGGAAGTGGGTAGGTGTTCTAAACTGGATGAACAAAATAACTAGAGTTTTATATGGTCAAACATTCAATGCTTTTTATATCACTAAATGTAATTATTATTAGCTATGAAATATGCATTATGTGTCAAATACCAATGTATCTGTTTTTATGGGTTATTTCATTTACTAAATAACAATGATACCATGAAGCAAAACTATTATCACAATTTTGAAAATAGATGGAAGAATAAAATTTTTATAACTTCCTGGTTTATCAATTCACTTAATGTTTTCATAACAAAGTACATAGAGTACTATTATAAGTGGTGGTTTATTTATTTTCAGTTTTGAAGGTTGAAAGAGTGAGGTTTTGTTGCTACATCTGTTTGTCTTTGGGTGACACCTGGTAAATGGACTTTGCATCATAACACAGTAGAGGAGCAAGAAATGACATGTCTCTGTGCAAAAATGGCCAAGTGCATGGGAGGCCTTGCTTTATAACAGTCTGTTTTCCCAACTCGCTCTGAGAACCCAACATGAGCCTTTTTCAAGGATGGTTGCTTCATGCTATGCAATTTCCTTGTACGAGGCACCATATCTTACATGATTCAGTGTCTTTAAACTACCATGCACTGAGGATTAAGCATCTTATTCATGAGCCTTTCAGAGATACATTCAACAAGGGGAACACTCCTCCACTGCTAGCGGGAGTGGGAACTTGTACAACCACTTTGGAAGACAGTGTGGAGGTTCCCTGGAAAACTGTATGTCAAATCTATCATGAGAGCCAGACACATACCCATAGGATACTCAATCATATCATAACAAGGACACTTGCTCAACTATGTTCATAGCAGCTTTATTTATTACAACCAGGACCTGGAAACAACCTAGATGCTCCTCTACCAAGGAATGGATTTTTTTTTAAAAAGCGATACATTTACACAATGGAGTATTACTCAGCTGTTAATAATAAGGACACCAGAAAATTTGAAGACAAATGAATAAAACTAGAAAAAAAAATCATCCTGAATGAGGTAACCCAGACTGATAAAGACAAACATGGTACGTACTCATAAGTGGATATGAGCTATAAAATAAAGGCTAGCATCCTATAGAGACTACATAACAAGGTATGTTTATTGGGAGGACACCCAGATCTTCCTGGGAAGGAGAAATAGAGATTTCATGTGTGAACTGAAGGCAGGTGGGGATAGGAACATGAGCAATAGAGTTGGGGCAGGGATAAAGCAGAGGGGAAGAGTGCTGAGGACTTTTGGGGGACATTTTAGGGTTAGGCAGAAGCCTGGAGTAGGGGAACCTCCCAGGAATCTATGGGGAAGACCCCAGCTTATACTGGCATTAATGGATAAGTAACCTGAACTGGCCATTTCCTGTGACCAGATGAGTGCCTGGCCCAGAGAGGCAACAGAGAGATATCCAGCAACTGATGGAGGCAGATGCAGAGAGCCACAACCAAACAATAGGTGGAGTTAGGGACTCCTGGGGTGGAGTAGGAGAAAGTAGTGTAGGAGCCAGAGGGGTCAAAGATACCATGGGAAGGCTAGCACAATCAACTAACCTAGCCTTGAAGGTGCTCACAGAGACTGAACCAACAACCACAGAGCTTGTGTGACCCTGGCACTCTGTATATATGTTACAGTTGTGTAGCTTGATCCTTTTATGGGACTCCTAATATTGGAAACAGGGGCTGTCTCCGACTCTTTTACTAGCTTTTGGGACCCCACTTCCCATAGGGCTTAATTTGCCCAGCCTTAATACATGGGGAGGTGCTTAGTCTTAGCGTAACTTGATATGCCTTGTTTAGTTGATACTCACAGTAGACCTGCCCTTTCCTGAATGAAGATGGATGAGGAGAGGATTGAGGTAGGAGGAGGGTTGGGGCAGAGTGACTGGCTTCCTTAGGAGTGAAAATCTTTGGGACTCAAGACATTTTATCATATCTATCTTATTTTTCTATGGCATTGAAAATTATATACTTTGAAATAAATACATGGATATTTTTGTTTTTCATCTGCCATAAATGTTGAAATAACACAGTGGGCTGGAAATAAATCCTCAAATGGCCTAATAGTATTTTTGAAGTCTTGTACTTTTTCTATTAGTTATTTTAATTTACTTAATAAAATATCTTTGAGTTATCCTCCCATACCTTTTACCATTTTTTTGCTTACTACTAATTTATGGTGGGAAATATTTGCCATTAATATTTGCAATGTTTAGTTTTATTGTACATTTATTTCTTGGTATTTATATTGGTGCTGCTGCTGGTTGTGGTGGTGTTTTACGTGTATGTGTGTGTTTGCGTGTGTGTGTGGTGTGGTGTGGGCATGCCACAGAGTATGTGCTGATGTCAGAGGAAATTTTGTGGGAATCCATTCTCTGTCTTTATCATGAGCTCTGACTGCCATGCTTGGTAACAAGAGCCTTAGTCCACTGAGCCTCTTGCTAGCTTGCAATTAACACAACATGTTTTTGAGATTTTCAGAGCATTTAGATGAACCACACAAGAATAGCCGTCCTTGAAAGCCCATGGATAAGAGCTACAGATAATTCTTAAGATATGATTTAAGACTTTAAAAATAATATAAAACATTGAATTTTCTCTCAATATTTTTTCAGAAATTCTAGGTAATGTGAGAGCCAAGTATCCATGATTAAAAGTTAAAAAGTATTCCTTAAAATGTAAAGTTCACTGCAGCTCAAAACTGAGTGTCTCTGTATTTGGTCCATAAAACCTGAAAACTGAAGCCCATTCATTGCTCAGCCATTGGCTTACTGCCGCTGGAAATGATATTGGTTCTGCATGACTTCTAACCCATCTACAGAACACTATGTGAAGAACTTCCCTCAAGATCCTTAGATATACAATGCACTAACCAACAGCCATATCTGTTATTAGATTACATTTTAAGAAGTTTATTGACTTATTTATTTCGAGGCAGTCTCTCACATTGTAACCCCGATTGCCCTCAGACTCAGTGAATAATCCAGGCTGGGTTCAAGACCATGATGATTTCCATGTTCCAACTTTTCTTGAATACTAAAGTTAAAGGCACATGTCACCACATCCATCTCCGAAAAGTATTTTTTATTGTATAAAAGCTTATGGATTTATACTTGTTCAGAAATAGAAATTTAATAATTTTAGACATGAGGATATACCAGTGGTGAGAGATAATTTTGGATTGATAATATAAAACTTAGGGGCAAGTAAGAACAAAATCAGCGATAAGCATTTGTAAACCAGTTGAAACAGTTTGAAAACCAGTGCCAAAGATTGATTTCTCTAAAAATCCCATTGAATGCTTTTAACCTATATCCTCCCAGTCAATGACCACACTGACTGAGGCTAGTAGTGTGTGACAATTCTACGTGACTTTGAATAGCTGTGCAAAGCTGGTAAGTGAGGAAGACGGACGTGAGGATGTATGAGCACACAATTTCATTTTCCTTCTGCCTCGGTTGTATCACGTGGGGCCTAGCACCAGATCTGGCAAAGGCCAGTGACAAAAAAATGAATTAAATTCTTGACTTTCTAATGCTTATTTGTATGGCTCAGTGTAACATGGGTTAAATCCTGTGCCACAGAAATCTGTTTTCTCCCTTTCTCACTTAGAGATAGGTTATTATTTATTAAAGACTATGAACTTCTGAGATCAAAGTCCTTGAGTAATCTTATCCTCACTCAACAGCAGGGTGATCAAGGAAAACCAACTTCATTGGAACTTTGTGACTATCTCCATCGCTGCCTTTCCTGAAGCCTGCATAAGAGGTACACAGAACTGTACTCACAAGGACAGAATGCTCAGCAAATAACTCTCTTTTGTCCTCACCCTGGGCTTCTGTCCTGCTCAGGGAGCCATAGGAATGTGATTGGTCTCCAGTGCAAGTTTGCTTAGGTTTCTACTGTTACAAATCCTAGTAAGACATCCATGAAGAACTATACATTCTAAATCTATGAAGGAGAATAACCTGGTTGGCAAGCTATGTAAACATATGTAAATGTCGGTATACATGCACACTGTGTATTTGTCTGCTTCATCACATATCCATGTTTGTAAAAGGTATAACGAAATGGAGCTTGTGTAGGATTTTAGGCTTCAATGTGAACTTGGGCTCCTCACCCGCGTATGTCGGCTTAGTGTTTGGTCTGTAATACCACATTACCTTTTATGGTTAATAACGCTATACAAGGAACATAATAGTCACTCTCTATTTTCCAAAGCATTTACTAATCACCATCTGCTATACTGAATGTCTACTGTAAGTCTCCTAATTAGTCTAAAATATACATATTTTAAAGGTTGTTTTGAAAATGAAAAAACAATTTTAAGAACGTTAGACAACATCTTCAGTAATACAGTCGATTAAATCAGTCCTTCAACCAGACTACGAATCCTTTTCTGTTTGTTATACACAACATTTCTTTTATTGCTTCCTTCCCCTCTACGCTGTCCTTTCCTGCAGTAAATATAGAGTACATCTGAGTAGTGAAAACAGGCCCCTGTTTTCATGGTGTCCCTTCCAACCTCACGGAGCTCCTGCACTAGGTATTAATCACTCACGTTTTCTTTCTAACCACATAAAAGTGCTTGATGTATTAATGCTCAGGTGGGAAAATGTTAAAAGCAAAGGAGAAAACAGAGGTCAAGCAGATCCTGTGTAAACGCCAAGGCCTGTTCACCATTTGGCTACTTTATAGTAAATCAAATCCATTTTACATAATGAAGCTTGTCTTTATCATCCCATTATCGCCATCGTGGAAGGGAAATAATGTGTTGGCTTTAGTTTTAGGTCATTTGTAATTATAAAAGGATACGCAGGAAAATGGTGTACGCCTTGCATGCTTTTAAAATCTGCTCCTTTGTTGCTCTACAATTTTTTAAAACTATTTTTTTTAAAGAAAGTATTAGAAGACTGTGTTTTTATTGCCCTGATGCCTTTAATCGTGCATACTGTGAAACCAAGCTGGATACCTGATTGATGCCATTTCTACCTGTCTCGGAAGATAATGATCAAGCACAAGGGGTCTGTTCTCCAGGTGATACGTGCACGGAGCTCCCATTAATGTTAATGGGAATCCTGCAGCTAAGCACAGTGACTGGAGACAAGAGGCTGAAGGTGTGGTGCGTCCATTAATACGTTTTTTTCTCCAGAGCAGCTGGTTGGAACATAAGTAGTTTGCACTCCTTTGGAATTGAATGATCAAACGTAGTTTTAAAGTGCAGTTCGTGAAAAATACACAGATATAGTCAGAAGAGGCTTCATAAAGTACACTTAAGCATAATTTTATTAGATATTCTTATGAAAGGCTTGCTTTATTTTAAAGAATGTATTAATAATTGATATTGAATGTGGCCTTTTAGAAATCTATATTTTTTAGATAATTTGTTAGTATGTAAAAAACACAGACTTGAAATTTAACAACAAAAACAAGGCTGTGGTTAGGAACTGTGATGATAGAAACTGACTAAAACATAGACAAGAGGAAAAGAGGAAACATATAGAGAGAAGACAAAATTTCATATTTTGGCAGATTTATAGATTTGAAATATCCAAGAGATAAAAAGCATGTATATAATGACACACATATATACATACATACATATTTGTGCATATATATGTAATTTTTGAAAATGATCCCCTTACAAAACATTAAGCATCTACTCTGTATTCTATTCTGTTACACTCACTGAAGGCTAAACATTATTTTATATACTTGGGTTTTGCACTGATAGATTTTGTTATGATTTTTATGAAGTTGTACTCTAGAGGAATTGGTAACAAAGGAGAAAATAAGATTAGAAATATCTATGTATATCACTGAATTTCTTTGGATAGAAACTGACACTCAGATAGAAACATTAATGTGTCGATTGCTATAAAGATAGCTAGTGCCAGAGAGAGGACTCAAATACTAGACCCATATGTAGTGATGCACTCTCTAAAAACACTGAAATCCTAGAATCTATGCTCCTAACACAATTTTGCATATATAATAAATAACCACTAATAACTCATTTTATTAGCTAATTAGACCAGGTGTAGTGGCATCCACCAATAATGATGGATTTGAGGAGTGAAGCTTATAAAGACAATTTTCAAAATATTAAAAGCCGAAAATGTCTCTTTAGAAGAATAGAAGCAATGGAAGGACTAAGGAGGGTCATGAAGAACAAAGGTCTGAGATGCACACGTGGAACACAGGAGGGCAGAGAAAAAAAAAATGGAAATCAGCCCATCAGGGCAAACCCTAAACAAAGGTGATTGGACAGAAAAAAATAAATTATTAATTGAAATCTTGACTAAACTGAAGGCCAAATACATTAGAAATGAAGAAAAGGTAAAAATAACTTGAATGGAAGTTTCAGAAATATGAAGGTTACCCCAGCATTTTATTTTGCATTATGTTTTATCAAGAGATATTATGAATACATGCAAATAGCCATAAATTGCCATTAAGTGATTGTTCTCTGGGGCCGAAAAAGTGGCTCAGTGTTCAGAACCCATGCTGCTCTCCTTCTAGGAAGCAAGGTTCCCAGCAGCCCGGGAACGTGGATCACATCTGATTGTGATTCCATCTACAGAGCATCTGTTGTCATTGCCTCCAGGGTATCACTCACATGCACATTCACATACCCATCTTCATATGAACACATAATAAAAACTAATAACTGAAATAGTGTTCAGAGACTCTTAAGCTAGACTCCTCAACTAGGACTAGCTGTCATGGTACAAGAAGGTCCCATGCAAACTTTCAAAGGAGGAAGGCAATGAGCAGTCCTACCCAACTATGACACCTATGACAGCTGCCCAGCTATGCACTCCAACCATCTGCATGGCATGAAAACCCAGAGAAGTGGCATGTTGGATGGTAACCAACAGATCTCTAATTGAATTCACGATTTCATCAACAAAAGGGAGACCATGGTTGGTACTAGAACGGTCAGCTCTGAAAAGACGTATACAGGAAGCATTTTACAAACAAAACAGGTTTTATTTAGTAATACATATGTATATGAATACACAATATTTATGCAATTACAATTAGTAAAAAAGAGGTTGTGAGTCTGAAAGAAACCAATGAGGAGCAAATGGGAGAAAATAGAAGGTAGAAATATTATAATTAAATTACAATCTCAAAGGAAAGAATGTTTAAAAACAGAAAGAAAAATAATTAGAAGGTTGTTCCCCTGAACAGCCAATACAGAGAAATAAATGATAACAAAAATTTAAAAAGGTCTATGTCAAGATATTTAAACATTTTCTGTAAACTTGGGCAATTGAAAATAAAACTAAGATGCCATTAATAGCTACATTAAACAAACATTTGTTAGAAATGCATAAGTCCTAAGATGTGAAATTAAAAACATTTAAGAAAGTCCTAAGATGTGAAATTAAAAACATTTAAGAAAGTCCTAAGATGTGAAATTAAAAACATTTAAGAAAGTCCTAAGATGTGAAATTAAAAAAAAAATTTAAGAAACTAAGTTCATAAAGAACCTGTGGAACATTGTGTGTGTATGAACTAAAATGTCAATATTAAGAATTTTATATTTTCTCCCAAACTCATCATTTCAGCACAGTCCAACTACAAGACCTACATACCAGCAGGGGAGAATAGAGACGGTGGAAATAGGAAAAGCATTTAAAGGATCAACTGAATTTTGGCAGATTTACAGTAATTATTAGACAGAAAAGAAAAATCTTAGTAAATGGAATCTTTGGAAGCCCATACAAATAATAAACAAACAAACAAATAAGCAAATGCATAATAAAAGGAAATGTTCAACCTCGGTCTTATGATTTCTAAAATTATTTTGGGTATGACTCCAATGACTTCTTTGTACCACGCCATGTGGAGGAACTCAGCCAAATATGGTCCCGGGAAATTATTTTGATATGAATTATAGAACTAAACCTTATCTAGGGTTCATCTTGAAGAAAGCATAACAAAATATAATGTCAGACTATGCAAAGAATATATATATATATAAAAGTAATAGCTTTGGAATTTATCAAAATCAAAATTTAGCCTACAAATTACTGGTAGGTAAATTACGAGGAAAGATATTCTTCTCAACATTGCCCTCTGACAAAGAATTTACACTTCAGAGAAGAGATGAAGAAAAGTAACATGGGAAGTGATGGAAATTTTTAAATGGGCAAATGATTGTGGAGGCAAGGACAAGAAAAGTTTACCAAAACTGTTGAGCATAGACAAAGATACGCAGAAAAGTCATTGGGAGATTCATGGCACACGCTTTGGAACAGATACATTAAAACCGCGGACATACCAAATGTTATCAGGGACCCGTGTAAACTAGCACTCAGACGATACTGGTTGGTTATAAAGGGGTTGTTTTACAACTTTGAGCAGCGGTGTAATGGCAATTTTACTCCTAGGTATTTCACACAAGAAATTGTAACAAATGTCTACAAGAAATGTGAACAGCCATTTTCATTACAGTTTTGCCTGTGCTATAAACAATATGAAGCAAGGCAAGCATAGAGCAGAAAGGGAGTGGATAAGCAAAAGGGTCATTTACATGCAAATACAATCAACCCTAGAAGCGGCTACTGTATAAATACAGAGGAATTTCAAGTCATGCTGAAATAGTACAAATGAACGAGTTTATTTTTGCTAAGATTCCACTCAGATAAAATTCTGTAAAGAACTCATTTGAGGTGGAAGTAATCAGGAAAAAAGGTTATTATTCATGATGTTGTCAATTCAAATAAACATGAGATGTGTGTCTGGAGATGTATTAGGGTTATGTAGATAATTGTACTATAAAACTTTTATATTTTCTATAAATTATGCTCAAATGAATAAAAACAGTTTAAATCCTGAAAAGATTTTACTGAATCACGGTAATTGAAAAGGCAGTGTCACTTTTGTGATGATATTCATACTCAGTTTTAAGGCAGGATAACTTTTCTGGATGAGGAGGTGGTTTGAAAATTTTAAATGAGCAGAGTAAAATAAAAGATAGAGTAAAATCAAAGATAGTTCATTATTTATATTTTTCCTCTTATATGTGCAAGAAACTGGATAAGCACCGACCACAAAAGCAGAACTGAGGAGTATTCAAAAACATGATGCTATCCACCAAATAATATTTTAAAACACCAGAAGTACCAGAAGGAAATGTCCATTCATGGCTGGATTCTTTCTAACATTTTCTTGAATAAACTTGGTTTATATCGATATAATCTAAGTGCAGGCTTTGCTTAGCAAGCAGTTCTTAAATCCTGCCATAATGTTGCAAAAATTTAGCATTTTATAAGCCAGGAAAAGTGTCACATATTTTTAATCTCTGTATCAACAGGCAAATCTTTGTGAGTTTGAGGCCAGCCAAGGCTAAGCAGTGAGACCCTGTGTCCAAAATTTTCCTTCCTTTAGGTGAGGTAGTTGGAGGGAAAAGGGGACATAATTATATATTCAAAAATTATTTTAAAATATTTAAAATGTATTTTTAAAATAAGCACATCACTGTTATTTTAATGGTTATATAATGTTCTAATGAATAAATCATGTAGAAATATATGCTTGGCTGTTCGCTCCATACATAGTCTTCATCTTTGTATCTCCCAGATAAATTAATTCTGTTAGCAATGACCTACTTCATTTCCAGCAATTTTATTGTATTTAAGTCTGTCTTGTTTAATATGTGCATTGAATACGACTGAAAGTTTTGTTTCATAATTGCCCAAAACATTGTTTTCATTTCTAACTAGTACAATAGTATTCTATATGTTTACAACTTCATAAATAACATAGAATTGAATGTTGTGAGCTAAGTCAGAAACGTAAGCTTAAATGAATTATATATTTGAAGAAATGTGTAAAAGAAGGTACAATATTCACATTTGAAGACTTGCATCAATTCACAGTACACATATGAGTAAACGTGTACAATTTTCTAGGCATAATTATGCAATGAATAACTATAAGCTCAGCATTCAAGTATGGAATGTGACCAGAGTTCTACTTAAGAAATTAGGTTTTGATGAATGAAAGATGAAAAGGCCTGAGGTCAAGTTTCAAAAGACTAATATTATTGAGAAAGACACAGAATATGGTGTTTATGAATATGGCAATGTGAATACGTGCAGAGATATCCTAGGTTTCAAGAGAGGCAAGCACTGTCAGATTAATATTTGTGGAGCAATATTTTGCTGGTTATGTGAAGTAGATTGGAGAACACATACTTGTCGAAAGACCCAATTAGGAAGACATGGACTGTTTGATATAGGATAGTATTTGACATGTGTGATGCTGAAAGACTGATAAGGAAAAAAATGGAAATGAAGACCAAAGAATTTTTAACTGAGTGGTTGAGATTAAACTCACAATATATGCATACATCAGAGAAGGAAGAGCATCTTAAAAATAGTTTTGAGAGTGACTTTTATTCTCAGAATCTTCAGAACTCAAACTGTAGTCTCTGTATCTCGGAGGGTAAAGGTCTGAGAAAAGGGTAACACGAGATGGAATACCTGTGTGCTTCAAGAGAGAGGTGGTAGGATTGCAAATTCAAGTCCAGTCTGCATTACACAGCAAATCTAGATCAAGGTGAGAGACACAATAAGAACAGGCCTTAAAAACAAACAAATCCTCCAAAACAAAAACAAGCAAAAAAAAAAACAAAAAACAAAAAACAGATAAACAAAAAGAAGAGAATTCCAAGGAATCCATCCCTACTAAGAAAACAAGGCAGGTAGAAACAGATTAAGATGTACCAATATACTTGGATAAGTTAGTTCTTCTAGGGAAAACATTTAAATAATGAAATATTCTTAAAGCTTAAATAACACTCTTATTATTTATTTTAAGCATGCTAATTTAAGGCATGCGAATTTAATTCACTTTTCAGGCAATTTAAAGAAGGCCGATTTTCATCGTGTGAGAGAGACATGTGTCAAACTGGTCATGAAAACACCTTGAGAAAGGCGTATTTGGGAATGCCAGCTGACATCTTATCACATCAGCCTTACTTCTCTCTTGGAACCTTACAGTAAATGGTTTACATGCCATCCATGGAATGAAGCAGGACCTAGAATAGTAAACACAGCACAGATTTTTACAGATCGAGCTGGCTACATTATTTCCTGAGGCCGGGAAGATAAGCTGCCCATTAATCCAATGGTATGGGACATGCGATTCACTTATACTTATTTTTATTCAAACATCATAATGCAAAGCAAATTTTTAAATTGCCCTACACATTTTAAAATCAATCAGTCATAATGTTTAGAGTCATTACAGGCGAGAAGTCATGGCAACAGAGTGATAGTTTTTACTGTCCAGATAAAGAAGAAAATTGCTAATTCACCTTTTTCTGTGTTACAGTCAGCTGCTTGCCTGAGGTCTCAGTGCCTCCACTTCATTTAACATAAAAAAGTATAAAATGGACATATAAACATGCCTTGGAAGAACCACTCATAATAATAATAATAATTATTATTTCAAACTTAGTAAAAGCTTTGCAACTAAATATAAGACACCTAAATAGCAGTGTTTTTTTTCTAAGTAAGTGTGGTAATTTATGTGTTATTACAGAAGGCTATAATTGGCCTTATGGTTTTTTTCTATGTGAAACTTTTTGTGACAGTCTTGAATAAGCCAGAATAAAATGTAATTATAAAATGCATTAAGTAATTAAGATCTTAATAAAATATCTATGGAATTCTAAATCAGTATTATATTTTTTTCTCTAATTCACATATGACAAATTGCATGCAAACATGTTAAGGGAATCTTTTGAAGAGCTTATATTTGGAGATACTTATTTGAAGATACTTATCTCCATGTTATTAAAATATAGAACATATCTTCACAAATGTTTATTTTCATAGCTCTGTTGGCAGCCGTTAAGCCATTTTACTTTAGATGTTTATTTGATTTCTTTTTATGGGCTATATTGTATGCTCTAGAACTTCATGTAAACAGAACCATATTATAAATCTACACATGATTCTGTCATTGGCATCTGCTATTTCATGTGCTTCAAAGACTAATTCATGATGTTGGGAAACATAGCTTGTTCCTTCATATCATGGGTAGCATCCTTTCCAAATGAATACAGTAGACTCTGGATACTACTTAGATTCCTAATGTAGCTACTACTAACAAGGCTACTGTGTTATTGTTTTTCTTTCTATTGGATAAATGTACAGAGGTATAATTTTGCTGATCTGCAATGGAGATGCCTATTTAACTTAAGAAATGAACAATTTCTTTTCTAAAGGTGCTATTGACCCAACAAGCACCATTCTTTTCAGAAAAGCATTCTAGTTTCTTCACATATACTGTCCCCAAATCTTGGTGGCTTCCTATTTTATAACTTTAGCCACCAGTCACCGTAGTAGTAATATAGTGATCTCCCTATTGCCTCTTTTCTCTCATTATTATAATTTATATTATTTTATTTTCAGTTTTGTCTAAAGGCTTTATTAATCATTGTGTCTCTTGTGAAGTTATCAGTTTAATATTGTGCACTTTCATTGGATTTTATCTTTCTATTATTGAATGGTATTCTCTCTCTGCATATATATGAATACACATGTATCTATGTATAAGTATACATACATATGTACACACACACAGAGAATTTGCTATATTCCAGTTCCAGTAGGGTCTCCAACAAAGGCAGCAACAAAAGTCGTTGCATCCAGTTCCCACATGGAGTATAAGGTCTAGTCAGTGGAGCACTGGGAACTCATAACATCAAGAGAAACAAAACACAATTATTATATGTATTCTCTTAATATGTGTAAACTAGCTTTTTAACTTTCAATTGGCACACAGCAACCCATTTAACCACAGAGATTAGGTAGAGACTAAGGGACAAGGGGATGGGAACTATTTCCCAAAGAAGGGAAAATAGAGTATGTAGTTATGGAGAGATGAGGGATACTGAAGAGGAAAGATTAGAATGGAAGGGGTAAAAAAGAGGGTAAAGGAGAATATATGGGGAAGGGAAATTAACATTAGGGTCATTTGAGAGGTCATATGATAAACTTCAACTACAAAAGTTTCTTACAAAATATGCATATATAAAAGAATTTCATGGAGTCATCAAACAGCATGGAAGTCAATTCTGCAGCTACCATACTGTAAAACTTTTGCCACCAAACAAAACCTCTAGTGCTAGGAATAGGTTACAACTACTTGAGTTGTAGGTCAAAGGGTTCCCTTGGATATCTTTAATCACCTCAGCTATTGACAAACTATTGTTTGCTCTCCACAAATTGATGGGGAGGCCTTCCTGCTGCAGACAACACTTATCATATCTCATTGAACATAGAGAAGTATATCTGGTGCCTAAGTAGAGTCTGACTTAACTCCCCCTAACTAACTTTCATAGTTCTGGAAGAGACCAGAGGAGAAAGGCAACCACCAGCCCAGTGACAAACCCTGAAATCCCAAACAGTGATGTGCATACGTGATACGCTGGTGCAATAGTGGCATAAAGATTGGAAGAGTAACCAACCCCTCTTTGGTTGGATTTAAGTTCTATTCCACGAGATGTTATCTATGCCTGACACTCTCCAAGTGGCAAAATCTTAGCCTAAATATACCATAGGGGACACTAAATACTATTGTGGTATTAAAGGGATAAAATGTAGCAATGAAATGACTCCTAAAAACATTTTGCTATGCCTATAGATCAGTGCCTCACTCAACAATCATAAGATAAATTCCCTCTTGCAGAACACGGGAACTAACACCGAGACAATGTGCATAGAGTGAGAGATTTTGCCTCGCTTAGTCTAATGGGATGTCCGTATCAATCCTTCCCTTTCAGGACTCAGGGAGCTATGCAGTAAAGGAGATGGCAGGATTTTAAGAGTCAATGGGGATGAACAACACTAAAGAACAGTCTTCTAGATACAACAGGACTGACACTCACAGAGACTGTGGTGAGCATGCACTGGAGAAGCATAGACAGGACCTGCACAGGCTGAAGCCAGACAGGGTCCCAGCACTGAGAGAGGAAGTGAACACGTGTTCCAATCTTTATCTAAAAACCTATATCCAATTGACAACCAATCATAACAGAAAAATTTGTCTTCTACAATCGAGTCTCACTGGTTATATTAACCACACTTAAAGGCAGACCTCATGCTCCCCAGTAAATGGGAGACACAAAATTAACTCAATGGTTTTATTGTAGACTATTTTTAAACATTTCTTTCTCTGGGAATTCTTTTGTCTTAATGGTCTTTCTTTCTATACTATAATTTCTAATTTTGGTTTTTATGCTTTATTCAATATGTGTATATTCCTTATGCTTTTTTCTTTGTATGTGTGTGTATATATGTGTGTGTACATGTGAGACTGAGAGAGAGAAAGAGAGAGAGAGAGAGAGAGAGAGAGAGAGAGAGAGAAAAGATATGGAGTTAGGTGGGTGGAGGGTGGAAGGATCTGGAAAGAGTTGGAAGAAGAGAAGCCATGATCAGAATATATTATATGAATAATTTATTTTCAATAGAAATATATATATATATACACAAAAAGAAAGGTTATATTTATATATTTAGAAAAATTTTCACATATATAACAAGAAATAGAGAAAAAGAAGTTGTGAATTTTAAAATAAGCAAGGGAGACAAGGAAGGGATATAAAGCAAGAAAGGGAAAGAAAAATGATTTACTTATAATTTCAAAAAAATAAAAATTATAATAAAAGGAATTGTTGGTAATATATAAAAATTTATTATATATACTTTAAATTACACACACATACATATACAGAGAAAGAGTGAGAGGGCACCAGTTATGAATTTTTCACTTTTCTCTATTTGCAGTTGCTGCTTACCTCTCTCTCTCTCTGTGTGTCTCTCTCTCTCTGTCTGTCTCTCTGTCTGTGTGTGTGCATGCAACAAGTGTTTACAGGTGTGTGCATACAGTGTGTGTTTACAGGAGTGTGCACTCAGTGTGTGTTTACAGGTATATGTGTTCAATGTGTGTTTACAGGTGTATGCATGCAGTATGTGTTTACAGGTGTATGCATGTAATGTGTGCTTATAAGTGTAAGCATGCCGCGTGTGTTTACAGGTATATGCATGTACTGTGTGTTTACAGGTGTGTGCATTCAGTGAGTGTTTACAGGAGTGTGCATTCAGTGCGTTTTTATAGGTGTGTGCATACAACATGTGTTTACAGGAGTGTGCATGCAGTGTGTGTTTTCAGGGTATGCATGTAGTGTGTGTTTACAGGTGTATGCATGCAGTGTGTGTTTACAGGAGTATGCATGCAGTGTGTGTTTACAGGAGTATGCATGCAGTGTGTGTTTCATTAAAGACCTTTGTTTATTCCTGGGTACAAAGATAGTTTTCCTCTTTCCTTTAGGAAGATTTAATTATTCAGTTTCACTTAGTTCTATGGTACATGGTTTTCTATTTAAAGCTTTTTGTGCTCTCAGGATTTTATACACGAGGATGGTCTTTACATCACTTTCACCCTTCAACTTCTCCCACTGCTTTTCAAATTCAAAACCGCTTCTTCATTAATTATTTAGGTATATATATATATATATATATATATATATATATATAAAATAAAACATAAGCACATATATATCTAACTAAGTTCATTTGCTATTGCTCACCTGTGCATGTGTTTGTGACTGACCACTTGGTATTAAAGTTTTGAATTCGGCTGTGTATGTATGTGATATAAAGTAAGATTTGACTTCACTGGGCACTTTTCATACAAGCTCTTCTATCTGTGCTTATAAAAAATTATTATTTATAAAAAATATTTGAGTATTTCTAGGACATTTGTATTTCATATAAATTTTGGAGTTAACTATAAATCTCTACAACAACATGCTACAATATTATTAAGGATTATAACTGCATGGACATCTTTGGAAAGAGATCATTTCTTTTTAATAACAACCTTTCCAACTCACCAAATATTGTATCTCCATTCTTTGGGCATCTTTACAAATAAATTCTCTTTGTTCATATAAACTTTTAATTTTAGCACTTTCTTTAATTTTACTAGGTAGCGTTCTCTCATTTTTAAGGTCAAATTTTCAATTAAATATTTCACATCTTTACTTTTTCTATAGCTAGTTCTAATCTTTAAAAATATTGCTATTGTCTACTGCCAATGGGTCTTAAAAATCTTGAACAGATTATGTTATTCTCTGTTAAAAGCCTCTGATAACTTTCCAGCTCATTTAATGGGATCTAAAGCCCTTCCATGCCCTGAAAGATTTAGCCCAAAAAGCCTGCTCATTCTATCCTACTAACCTCCTTGCCTTTCTCTCACCATGCCAGACAGGTTGTCCTCCTCACTCCAGCAAGCCAGCAAGTCCTACACCACACTGCTTTGCTTGTGTTTCCTCCAAAATCATTTGCTTGTTTCCTGTGATGCCTGCCTTCCACTCTGACAATTTTTATATGGAGCACTCACTCCAAACCATGTTCCAGGTTCTCTATCTTTCCTCTGCCCACATTGTCAGGATTCTGTTCATAGTACTTAATCGCAATTCATGCCCTTTATTTGCTGTTTCATTTCCTCTTTTGCCAGTTTTGCTATCAGTTTGTGAAGAAAGGAATTTTGGTTCAACTGTATATTTGTGAGTTCCTCTGGCATGTTATGGTTATAGTTGGTACTGTGAATATTAGAATAAATGATGTCAAAGTTCAATAAGGGTATTTACTACAGTGGTAAGCAGAAACAAGACTGCTGGTGGTCATTCATTGGCTGGGAAGTGGACGAAACAATAGCCAACAAATACTTCTTGGGCAAGTTTTTCTCTTAGACCATTCGATTCAGTGAGGACCACATAAGGAGGTGGTAGCAGGGTAAATTTTGTTGCTTAAAATGTCAGAGACTTAGCATACCAATCCACCAGAACATGCCTTCTAACAGTGTGACTCCCTTTGGGAGCCATTTTTTTTAAACCACCACTGCAGCCTATATTAAAGCCATACACACTGGCAAATCAGAAAACAGAGTGTTCAAGACCTGGAACCAGGATAAGGTACAATTCTCAAGGCACTCTCAATGATCCACTTCCACCAGCCAGGTCCTGTCTCCTGAAGTCACCAGAGCCTTCAATTTGTGCCAGGAGCTTGGGGACAAGTATTCAAAATGTGAATTTGTGAAGTACACTTTAGATTCTATTTATAACATTCAGGATTCCAGAGTCTCTCATGCATGGTTTCTGATTGGATTCTAGAATACTCCTTGGACAAAAAGATTTTTGAAGCCCATGCCTGAAGTTTGTGAACTACTGTTCTCTATTTCAAATTTGTAGTTTCACAGTGGTTTGCTTTCTCTACATATGCCTGTTTCTGATGACCTATGCATGTTTATAAAAATCCTTTGCAGACAAGACATCACACCATGTATAGTACAAACCACGAAAGATGCTGGCTAAGTCTTTTCCTCAAGTGGTCTACAGTCTGGGAAAACTGAGGGGCACAGATGTGGCAGGTTATCTAGTTATATTAGGCATCTGAGAATATTTCTGCCTGGGAAAACTGGAAAAGACTCCTTAATAAAGACAGTTTAGAATCTCAAACGTAGCATTGAGGGTGCTTGGTTTCTGAACTTAAGCATAAAATAGCTAAAACAGCAATCTTTCATATGAGAAAACAAAGGGTGTACACTGAAACCTCTAAAGTAAGCCATATTAGGTTCAATGATGACAGAAATTTTGATAAGATTTATTCTGTCTTTTACAATGATACAATTACTGAAATAAGATTTAAAGTATACATAGTTTATCTTAGTTGTATTGAGACATAAATATGATTTTCAAAAGAATACTTAGCGATTATGTCTTTTACCAGTTTCCTTAAATTGCTTCTTTTTGGAAGTCTGATTTATGAATTTTCTGAATATTTATTTCAGCTTTGTCTTCAAAAGTGGTTAACATAACTCCCCATGTTCCTGTGTAATTTGGAGTTAAATTATTTCACTGGGTTAGAAGTCTGTGATAATGATACTGAGCTAATTAGTTTGTTCACCATGTAAAATAGGTGGCTTCATTTGTTTTCTATCCCAAATTGCTCTCCAGTGACCATTTTGAAATTGCATGACATCTTGCATAAAGATATCCTGACCAGGAAGTGCCACCTTGGTGGAGTCTATAACCTCTACCCCAAAGTGTAACTGTTCTCTTGCTTTGTGAAACTGTTGTAGTTAAGCAACAACCGCCTGCTGACTACATGCAGTTTGCAGGGTGCCTGTTTTCTTCTTCTTTTTCTTCGTCAAGACAGTGTTTCTCTGTGTAACCTTGGCTGTCCTGGAAATAACTCTGTAGACTAGTCTGCCCTCGAACTCAGGGAGTCTCAGGCCTCTGCCTCCTGAGGCAGCCTCTTTCTATGGGACCTATCACAGGCTCCTGATTACCAGATACTATGGTTGAGTCCAAGGTCAGTGAAGACATACTTTCACACATGAAAAATTCTTGAAAAAACTTTGTCGCTTGAGGAATTCCATGACCTATTTATCTGAGTTTCATAGCATATTTATAACTTAGAACATTTTTATAATGTGACATTTGATAAAATGTTTCTAACATTTTTCTCTTATAAATTTATTTCCCCACTTAAGTTTTATTTCTGATTGTACTGAACTCCCCAAAGAGTATCCCTCTCGCCCTCAGTGAGTCATACACTTCTCCTCCAGAAGAGTACTTACGTTTTTCTTTGTCATTTTTTTTTTGTTGTTGTTGAAATCTGGAAATACCTGAGACATTTGCAAATATTTCCAGGAAATGTGAATATTCTCTCCCTTTTAAAATGGAGAATGACATGTAATACAAAGTTTCAAGCCTAATTTTTCCCCTTTTGGTAATGTATTTTCCAGTTTCTTTTGTGCCAGTGTGCAAAAAGAGTACTCGGTGTACATAGTTGAATTTTTGCTGGTGTTTTGTTTCTGAGAACAAAGTCCTAAGCTTGTGGCACCTAGGCCGTGTTCATCTCAGACAACAATGCATTGTGAATGTTCTCATGTAGGACTGCATTTGTCAGTCCTATAAGTTCCTAGTGTCATGGGAAAAGTAAAATGTTGCACGTCCCCAACTGGCTAGAGTGGGCAGTGGGTCATGAGACATCACCACAGGTCCCCTAGGTGGCAGCAGGCAGAGGGCAGCAGGTCCGAGAGCAGCCAGTCCCAGGCAGAGATGGTGCTGTTCCCCAAGTGGCTTGCAATGGACCACTAGTGACAGTGAGTTCCAACAGGGTATCACGTGGTAGATGAGAAACCTCGACAGGGCATCCAGTCCCACAAGAAGAGACAGACAGATGGGCATGCCACAAGACCATGCTACAGGTCTCTGAAAGTGGCTGGTCCTGAGCATGGAGCCACCTGTTGGGCAAGAGACAGACACATGGATTGGCACACCGTGCAGAGTGAGGTTGGATATTTATTCAGTGGGTTATGGAGGGGAACTGGGAGAAGGTGAGAAGAGGAGAGAGAGAGAGAGAGAGAGACAGGGACAGAGACAGAGTAACAGAAAAAGGGAAGTTGAGAAGTGGGTAAAGGGAGAGATGGAAGCTGCCTCTGCGAGAGGGAGACAGAAAAGAAGCGACTCAGGGTGGAAGCTGAAGATCAGCTTGCCTCCGCATACTGGGAGGGAGTGTGCATGGCTTGTCTTTTAAAGGGACAGAGCACACCATTACACCTGGTGGTAGTTAAGAATTGCTAGGTCAAGGGATGGTGAGTTTTAATTTTTTTTTTTTTTTTTTTTTTTTTTTTTTTTTTTTTTTTTTTTTTTTTTTGAGACAGGATTTCTCTGTAGCTTTGGAGCCTGTCCTGGAACTAGCTCTTGTAGACCAAGCTGGCTTCAAATTTACAGAGATCTGCCTTCCTCTGCTTCTCAAGTGCTAGGATTAAACACGTGTGCCACCACTGCCCAGCCAGTTTTCAATTCTTATAGCTAGTATCAAGTAACATTACACCTGGCTTCTATCTGTCTATTATCTCCCTCCCTCCCTCTTTTTTCTTTCTCTTCTCTCCTTCCTTCCTTCCTTCCTTCCTTCCTTCCTTCCTTCCTTCCTCCCTCCCTCCCTCTCTCCCTTCCTTCCTTCCTTCCTCCCTCCCTCCTTCCCTTCCTTCCTTCCTTCCTTCCTTCCTTCCTTCCTTCCTTCCTTCCTTCCTTCCTTTTTTCTCTCTTTCTGTCTTTCTTCTAGGCACTGATTGTTAGTTTTTACACAGGACAGCTTTCTTAGCACTTTCCTCTGTGGTGAGGCTCTAACTTTTCTCAGCTGGAAATATCATATCCTATACAACTGATCATGACATAACCTCAAATCATATTACAGTTTAACTACAGAGACTTGAAACACAAAATGTTTATGAACATAAACCTCAAGAGTCTTTAAATATGAGTAAGGCCTCTAGGACTAGTTAAAGAATTAGTTAAAGTCTTTCTCGGATTCTGTTTCAGCCTTTAAGAAAGTTTCCACAAAGGAAAAGAAAGAAAAACATTGAGGTGTTTTATTATTATTTTTAAAAATTTAAATTTAAGGATTATATATTTAAATATATTGATCATAGCTTGCATTTCAAATAGTGACTTTTTCCTTCTTCCATGTAATTAATTCTGCCAGCCAATTGATTTTTGGTGATAGTATAGGTAAAATGATAGAATCAGAGGGCTCAAGGTAGAAGTTTCCAAATTTGAGAAATGATTGAGCTACATATAAACGACTATATCTCAAAACCAAAAGAAATTCCAAATCCAGACAAACAAAACCAATTCAATAATAACTAAAAAAACAAAATTGCCAAGCCAAAATGTAAGCTTAAAGAAACCGTTCAAAAGTAAGAAAATTAAAAATTCCATAGAGACCATCAATAGATGTCAGTGAAATCTGTGATTTATTTTTCAGGTGGGATCAAAATCAGATCTTGGTCCTTCTAGTATTTTGTTTACAAGTTGAATTAAAGTAATAATATTGTCCTGTTAGCAAAATCCATAAATGTTCAAAATTTTCTTTTCCTTTTTATTCTTTTTCTTACAAATTAAGAGGACCTGTGATGAGGATTTATGTCACAAGAGACATGTGTTTGTATAACTTGTTAGGGAATTGCTAGTCACTTTCAGTAGGGTAAGCCCAGAGTCCGCATTTGCTTTGTCTCATGTGCTTAAATTAAAGAGAAAGAAATGCCCAGATCTGTGCTCTGATTTAGTCCCTCTTGTAAAGGCCACTAGTATTTAAAGGTCTATGGAGACTAGGAAGGCAGACCTAATGAGTCAGCTATCACAGTATTGGCAGAGGGGTGAGCTTGTCCACTGACGTACCACCTGACCTTGTCTGACTCATGCCATTGACTGTAACTCAGACCACTTGCACAGTAGAGGCAGAGGAACACTATTCACAGACACATTCTCTCTGAAGAAAAGATTTGTAGCTCCAAAGAATGAACTAAAGACTGGTCTGCCCACCTCCTTGAGTCCACATCTCTGCTGACAGGATATTAAATTTCTCACTTGTGTGTGAGACTGTGTGCTGTGTGGGAACCATGTGCTTTGTTTTTTGTTTTGTTTTTTTGAGACAGGGTTTCTCTGTGGCTTTTTGAGCCTGTCCTGGAACCAGCCTTGTAGACCAGGCTGGCCTCAAACTCACAGAAATCCACCTGCCTCTGCTTCCAGAGTGCTGAAATTAAAAATGTGTGCCACCACTGCCCAGCTTTACTATGTTTAAATATGCCATTTTCCAGTAAAATGATAGGTTACTCTAAATAAAAAAAAAACTGTAGTTTTTCTTTCCCTCAACAAAATACCAGCATTAAAATAAAAAGGAATTTCCCCTTGTTAAAAAATCATTTCTTTTATATACCATCGCATAATGCCACACAAGTGATAGAGCTTAACACTTCAAAACTGTGGCCATAGGTTTTCTTTTCCTTTAGCTCATAGAAGAGCAAAAATGAATGAATATTCACACTTAACTTTTAGCTTCAGGCTAAAATGTATTATGCACCTTATTTTGGTTTTTAAAAATAATCACCTTGTCAGAGTTCAATGGCAAAGCGAAGTCAACTCTGTCAATAGAGACAATTTGAGGGCAAAAAGCACATCCTTCACCCTCATGAGGATCATTTCATTTGAATGCTACTGATTTTTCACCTGCTGCTTTTTTAGGAATGCTCCACGGAACGGTATAATGAAGTCTAAAATACCACACACTGACAACTCATCCCCGCAGACAGCACAGAGCTGACAACTACCGTGTTCTCACACACTGTCCCTATTTGAACATTATATTTTATGTACATAAAGTGCATGTCTAGAACTTTCCTTTAAAAATGTACAAGCAAGAGAAAAAACCTGGATTCCCATATGTCTAGCGACGCATCGCATGAATATATTAACACCATCACAACACCAAATGCTTCCATTGTTTGGTTGTAAGAGGAAGCACAGTCAGGGTATACATCACTTAAAGTGGAGTTTTTGCTTCTCTTGAAAGAAAGCAAAAGCATTTATTAAAAGTACTAAGGTTTAGAAAATAGTAAATCTTATCTCTAATAGAAAATCTTGACAACCGAACTGATTTGGAGAGGTGATCGGCTTGGAGAGCAAAATTGACTTCTATTATTTTAAATCTCATTCTCCATGAATGACCAGACATACTCAGTGCTAATATTTTAGAGGGTACATATCTTAAATGTCCTAGTCTGAACTCAGTTGAATAAATTAAGATTATTGCTCAACAAGGAAAGAGATACAAAGGAGACATTATTGGGTTAGGGAGAAACCTGGTGCTAGCGAATTTCCCAGACATCTGCAAGGATGATCCTAGTTAAGACTCCAAGCAATAGTAGAGAGGGTACCTGAATTGGTCTTCCGCAGTTATCAGACTAATGACCACCCAAGTTATCATTATAGAACCTTCATCCAGTAACTGGTGTAAGCAGATGCAGAGATTCACAGCTAAGCACTGAGCAGATCTACTGGACTCCAGTTGAAGAGAGGAACTAGACTTTGTTGACTCCTCATGGGAGGCCTTACCCTTTCTGAGGAGGAGATTGGGGGTTGGTTGGGAGGAAGGTGGAGAGGAACAGGAGGAGGGGAAGGAGGGTAAACTGTGATTGGTATGTAAAATGGAAAAAAAAAACCTGTTAAATAAAAATATTTTATTGCTTAAACTGTGGGTAATTACAATAACCTTGTCGCTAATGTTTTTTAATGGTCTAGACCCCACGGCTCAAGGTTCCGCTCATGGTGTGAAAGGTGTCCAGATCCCATGATCTACAATGACACTCTGAAGTAATGAGAGGTTTTTGAGACTAAAGATCTCAAGGAAAGCTCAAGTTGAGGTCAAATGGAAGTCATGGGAAATTTTAAATGTACTTCATTGAAGAAAACCTTTGGCTTGAAACTATTGTCTTAAATTTGGGGAGGAAAATTACAAAAAAAAAAAAGTCAGATGATGACAGTAGGCCAGACACCAAAACTGGTTAAATATTCAGTCTTGGAAAAGAAATTGCATTGAGCTGCAGAAAATAAGCAACAGGTAACATCAGCAAAAGTCACAAAGGTCTCAGACAGCTTTCTGGACAAGAGCCGCAAGCTGTCTGTGTTCTGTGGTTCCCTGTGATCCTTGCAGTTTTTGTAGAATTCTTTACATGTGGGCCTGCTTTTCTCAGAGACCATAACAAGCACTGCAGCACACCAGGAACTGCAAATACAAATCAATGATTTGATCTACAATTGTCAAATAAAAACATGCAATTTTCTTTTTTTTAATTAATTAATTAATTTATTTAATTATTAAAGATTTCTGCCTCTTCCCCGCCACCACCTCCCATTTCCCCCCCTCCCCCAATCAAGTCTTCCTCCCTCCTCAGCCCAAAGAGCAATCAGGTTTCCCTGCCCTGTGGGAGGTCCAAGGACCACCTACCTCCATTTTCTTAGGCTGTAGTTATTCTTAAATTCCAGTCATAAAGAGGTTTCTGAGAATGAGAATGATACGGAGATGTATGATATAGTTCACATGGGAGGAATGGTTAAAATGACCACACGGCACATGTTCTGTGACAGAGGTAGCAAGGGACTAATGAGATTCTGCTTCTACTTCCTATCATGTCCCCTGTGTTTTCTAATCTAATTGGTTAACAAGAGAAGTCCTTTGTACTATTTAAGAAGCAAAGGAGATGGAATCAGAGTTTTATGTTTCTTGAATTCTAGTCATTACCTAAACAGTATCTTCATGTATAACCTAGGCACTGATCCTAACTGAAAGCTTCACAGAACAAGGTTCTTATACTTTCTCTACTTGTGAGCTGTTTTTATCCGAGAAAATTTTTCATGAGCAAGGTGTTCAAATATGTGAGGTCTGCATGCAAATCAAACATTTAGCGATAATAAGCCAAAAAGAAAGTTGGTGAAAAGCAATTCATTAGTACACATATAATTTTACCACTTATTAAAGCTGAAAGCAAATTTATATGCTAATAAGATGGGATGTGATTGTTTATTTTTAGAAAAAAATTAAAAATAAAAACCTTGACTGAATATTGGTACTGTAGGATCACAGTACATCTTTAACACTTTACAGACTTAATCGATATTTTGATTTTTTACAATTGTCAATGCTGAGAATGCTACTTTGCATACATATATAATATAAAATGTATGTTTAGGGCTATTTCAGAAATTGGAAACTATGCATAAATTCTAAGTCAGATTGATTTAGAGTTTATATGAAACCCAACACAAGCAGCAAATTTTAAAACCAAATGTTCTAACACAATAAAATCCAGAGATACCAATATGATACTTGCTGAGGGATGATGGTAGGAAAATAATAAGTTGTTTTCTGTAATTAAACCACCATGTTTCTAAAAGAGCAGAAACCTTTGTGTGTACAACAAGGACATCACATTTGTAGCATAAAATAGTTGTGTCTGAGCCAAAGTGTTACTGGGAGCATCTGTTGACATTTTGTGCATGAAGAAATGCATGGTGCAGAGAGCTCATGTGTGGAGAGCCAAAGTTACAGGTTATATTGTATGATGCAGTTTGAGAGATCTCTGCCTGAAACACCTCAAATTTATCATGCAATTGATTTTGAATTAATTTTTGGTATTGTATGTTCAGAAATCTTTCACTTTCATCCCTATTCATGTAGTTATACAGTCCCATATGAGTCATGACTTCCAGTATATGAGGCTTGACCTATGAGCAAGAGACTACTTGTCACACAGAATTTGATGATGAAGTAACTTTTACTGAACTGAAGTGAATCCACATGCTTGGGAATCACCACTAACATGACACTACCAAAGGAGAGATTATAAGACATCCTCAGCGGCTTAGATATTCAGAAAATAAATGTTTCTTTTTCAATTGTTAGACAACTATGACATTCGTTAATAAATGGCTGTCATCAAAAAGTAAAAGTTTGTGTGCAGATCATGCAACAAAGGCAAAAAAGAGTCTACTTTGGAGATTGTTATTGTACGATAAAACTATGAAAATAGATGAACAGTGTACTGTTCTATATGGTTTGAGGCAGTTTTATTTGAACATAATTTTATGAAGCAGAGGTTCCAGAAGAAATAATAAATGAGCTGTTATAATTAAGAAGACCCACCATGGCTATGTATGTACTTTTTAATCTTTGAGTTTTAAATAGAAAAGTTCCATCAATCATCATTTTATCATTGTGGCAATGTTCTCACAGAAAACAAATACAGTGTCAATCTCACAACAGACTTTCATTGTCAATCTAACTATAAGGAAAATCCACGATACCATCCTAGTTTTCTGTGTGTGACATGATTCAGTAGAAAATAATGTGCATGAGCCCTGGCCTGAGTGTTGTGTTTGGGAGCTGTTGGCCTCAGCTATATTCCCTTCTTCTTTCCCTGGATCTTCATTGTCACGAATTCAGTTCAAGGGCCAAGGACAGCTGTTAGGGTCAGTTGGAATGAAATAAGCTATCTGGAGTTATTTACAATCTTTAATCCTCAGTGGTGGCTAAACACATTTGCCCTTGAATTGGGAGTGAAATGGAGGCTTCAAAAAATCCAGATATTCCACTTGCATTAAATCCTTAAAAAGATGTATCTTGGAAATTCTTCCCCCTGCACTAGTCTCTCTTTAGCTCTTAGTGACGTGCTCAGTTAAATGTACTTTGCTGCTTCCCCATTTTCTTCATTCCTCCTATGTTCAAACTGGTTTTATGTGTCATGAGCTAGAATGTTATACCTCACTTTACAGATGAGAATTAACAAATCTTAGCTAAAATAATGCATTCAATGCTTAAGGATTAAGGAACAGATTAAGTCTTTTCCAAATATCTTAGTCATTGTCATTTCACAAAAGGACAAAGAGACCTGGAGAGTTAATGTATTCTCTCACTAGAAACAACTCACCTCCTTATCCCCAGCATAACTACAAGAAAGTGTATTTAATTTACGATTTCAATTTACAGAAGTGCATTTCCAGCCCAGACCTTAGTGGAGCACATAGTATATATTTCATTTCATTTCAGTAAAGACAGACTAACTGAATCAATATTTAAAGGACCTGGTGCTATGAGATCAACAGATTGTAGATCACTCAGACTAATATTCATATCTGCATGTGAGTGTAAATACATGAATACATGTGCCACACTCATTGCCTGGAATATTTAAAAAATACACAGAAGAATAAAATAGTCCGCAGCCTAGTAGTGTCCATGAAACCTGATGTGTAGTCACCTCCTGTCCACTTCTATCCATGCTTGCTGTTTCATTCAGTTGTTTGAAATTGTCTATGCTATTAAAGGTTGCCTTTAACTTACTATCCTTCTGACTCATCTTTCTAAGTGATGCAATTATAGGGGTATATTCCCACACCTAGGAAAAACAGATTTTACTCTCAAAACAATTTTACTTTCAAAACAATTTATTTGAACAAAAACTAGCAAATTTTGGCAAAAATGGGGAACCATTTTACTTTTAAAATGTAGTTATTAGTTTCTAAACATTTTTAATTCCTTTTTCAATTTATGAAAAAATGCAAAACTGCCCAGAGCATTAACATACGCTTTCCTTAAAAAGCAGCTACAGACTCAACAGAGTGAACTTTTATTATGGGATGTAAATTACCGTAAATACAATGTAAGCAAGGATGGAAGTCTTCCCCAAGTCCCCAAATATGACTACCATATAACCTAGCTGTACTGCTTGTAGACATGTATCTGAAGGAATCCAAGTCAGCATGTAACATAAATACTTGTATATTAATGTGTAATATAGCAAACTAATAGTTCTAAAATCAGTGGATGAATGCATGAATGCATGAATGCATATATTTATGAATGTATAAAATTCAGTCATAAAGAAGAGTCAAATAAAATCACTTACAGGAAATGGATAGGATTAGACATAACCATGTTAAAAGAAATAGGCCATACAAAGAAATGTAAGTTTTATACTCTTTCTTTCTTTGTTTCTTTCTTTTTTTCTTTCTTTGTTTCTTTCTTCCTTCCTCCCTCCCTCCCTCCCTTTCTTTCTTTCTTTCTTTCTTTCTTTCTTTCTTTCTTTCTTTCTTTCTTTCTTTCTTTTCTTCTTTCTTTCTTTCCTTCTTTTTTCAAATATAGAGTCCATATAAAAAGACAACTTGAAAGTAGCAAGGGAAATATTAGAAAGAAGGAAGAAGATCAAGAAGAGGAAGGGAGAGAATAAGAGAAAGCAATGAGATGCATATGATCTTAATACATTACAGACACATATAAAAGTGAACACTGAAGCCAAATGTTTTGTATAATTGAAACAAGTAATAAAATAGCGACAACTCTATATATTGTTCTCTACTGAAGACTAATATGGTTAAATTAAAGCAATACAAATATTATTTTCTGCATTCTTATACCTTCTTTAAGGAAAATAATTCTATTTTGTAATTTTAAAAAGCAGCTCTATCAGTTCATGGCCCCCGAGGCTTAGTTATGTTACACACAGGTCTAGTCTTGTTCTTATGTGAAAAGTAATGTATATTCTTTCACAGTTATCACAAATAAAACAGTGATTTCCATAGCAGAGAAATCTGTATTGGAGAGGATCACCTCAAAGTGGAGAGTGATTTGAGCCCCTTGTGAAGATAAATAGAGGGAATGGTGCACCATGGAGTTTTTAAAAAAGGCACAGTGTGCAATGTAACTCAGACTAGTAACTTCAAGGTCACTCAGTCCTAGGTTTGGAGGCCCCCTTCTTCGTTCGCTCCTCTGTTTTCTCAAAACCTATAATAAACTCAGTGAGATTTTCAGTTTCTTTTCAGTCTCAGGACTGGAATTAAACCATAGATCAGCATAAAACATCTCCTTGGAGTTCGGGAACAATTTCCCTCCAGTAAAAGAAATGGGAACCAAGAGACAGTTCAACCTCAACTTCGGGTTTCCTCCTCTGTTGGACACTACATCTCTGAGATAGTCATTTAAGATAAGGTGGAAAAACATAGACTGTTCCCAAATAATGGTCGTGTGTACTTACTGTTCCCTTTATCTGAGAGGTCATTAGTTTTTTATAACCTTATTTTGGTGACTATAATATGGTTACATAATTTCCCCCTTCTTTTCCTTCCTCTAAACACTTGGAAGGAGGCCGCTTGTTTGTTTCCCAACAGTTCAGCTCATAAATAATCACACAGAAATCATATCGTTTGCAATGCTGTTTGACCAATAGCTTAAGCATATTTCTGGCTAACTCATATCCTATACTACCCATCCCTATTAATCTGTGTATTGCCATGTGGCTGTGGATTACTGGATACATTTCCATCTAGTATCTGTCTCTGGCAGGGGCTATTTGGCTTCTCTTTAACTCTGCCTCCTTCCTCCCAGCATTCAGTTTAGTTTTCCCTGCCTAGCTAAATTCTGCCTTGCTATAGGTCCAAAGCAGTTTCTTTATTCATTAATAGTAATCACAGCATACATAAAGGAATCCCACATCAAACTTTCCCATTTATCTCAACTTCATCTCCTTTTAATTCATGACCTCTTTATTTATCTATTGTTATTGTGTTCAAATATGTAAATATTTGAATTTAAGAATATATGTATATTATATACATATATTTTTAGATTTAATCTGTTCCATCTATACCTTTTGAAATTCCATGAGATGTGGCCAAGATATTATATAAAATCTAAACAAAATTTATTTATTAGTCCCTTAATAAATAAAAATATATTTAATATATTTAAATAAATAAAAAGTTCCTAAGTGCAATAATTATTAGAATTTACATCTGCATGCTACAGTCTTTTATAATTATTGTTTAGAATGAACATAGAATTCTACATAATTATTTACAATATCATTTTAAAATCTTATTACTCTTTCATGTTGATTTTGACAATTTGGAAAGTTTAAATTATCCATATAATTTTCTCTTCAACACAGAGGGTATAAAGCAGGTGATAATTCATGTTTCATTATTTAATATTTCAAAACATACAGATACAGGTAAGATGGAGTCACTGAGGCACTTTTTGGCTTAGCTCATCAAATATTTTGGAAATATCCCAGAAACAGTTCTTTTTGGGGGTACAAAGAGTAACTGCATGGGGTCAGTCCTTCTACATTTCACATTAATTTGCATATTAAAAATGAAATTTTCCTGGTTTCTCAGTTTGTGATGGTTTCCCTGGATATCTCTCTTGATTGCATTGAGAACCACCCAGATTAAGGAAACACACCTATAAGCATGTCTGTGAAAGGATTTCCACAGATGGTAAACTGAGAAGGGGAGATCTGATTTGACCATGAGCAATGCCATCACATATACTAAGGGCTAATGGAAATGTAGAGAATGAAGACACTGTTCCTCCATCTTATAACTATAGAGTGGCAAGGAATTGAAGAAAGAGTTTCTATCGTGGAGAACCTGTGGGATGATGATGTCTCAGCAGAGCTTAGTAACAACAGAATCAATGGATTATAAAATGAGATCTCTAAAATTATGTGGCCCCCGCCAAATTCATTCCTTTAAATAATTTTATACTGTCAAATCCAAGCAATACACCATTATTTTTTGTCAGATTATAGCTTAGTGTGTTACAAAATAAACTCTGCCTCTTGTATCTCAATATATAAATGTCTTTTACTCTTTCTCAGAGATACCTATATGCAGAGTTTTTTTCTGTCTTGGCAGCACTTCCAAATATTCAGCCAATTACCAAATATTACTTATAAATTCTCAGCCAATAGCTCAGGCTTATTACTCACTAACTCTTACATTTAAATGATCGCATATTCATTATCTTCACTTTGTCACCTGGCTTGGTACCCTCTCTCAGCACAGTATGTCCATTTTGCTTCTCCTTGTGTGTGCTAGTTACTCTGTCCTACTTTATCCAGTCATTCTCAGTTTGACTTTACCACCTAACTTTATCCTGTTTAGCTATTGACTAGTCAACTAGTTTCTTAAAACAATCATAGCAAGATATATTCACACAGTACACAGGATTGGTTTCCAGTATTTCTCCTTTTTTGTCTAATTAACAAGGAAGGTCTTTACTTTAAAATAGTAAAATTATATATAACAAAATAGTTATCAAGTAAAAATTACAGTTACAATATTGTATTTTCTATTTGCATTTTTCAAAATTAGAAAAAATACTCTATTATCTATCTTGCCTTGGTGTGTCTAAAGTTGTTGTTTTTTTACCTAATTTGTTTTCTATCAAAACAAAGGAACACTATAATTTTAACTATTTAGTCTTTAACTTCATCAAAGATCCAAGAAAGTTGAAACATTACCTAATGACAGGGACATCAGGGTAGCATGATTAATAAAAACACCTAGACAACTATTGGGGTTCCATCTGAAAACCAGAAAAAAAAAAAAGAAACCATTTATTGGATTTTGCCTTTACCTTGTCCTAAGACAGACAATCATACTTCTAGGAATGATGTTGGATTCCCCTCTGTATGCTATGAACATATTTTATTACCATTGGTTAATAAAGAAGTTACTTTGGTCTATGGCAGGGCAGAATATAGCTAGACAAGAAAACTAAACAAAAAGAAAGAAGGCAGAGTCAGACAGACACCTTGTAGCCACACAAGATGCAAGATGTGATGCAACAAACCATGAACCTTGTGGTAAAATAGAAAATAATAGAAATAGGTTAATTTAATATTTAAGAGCTAGCTAGGAATACACCTGAGCTGTTTGGTCTAACAGTGTTGTAATTAATATAGTTTCTGGATGATTATTAGCCAGGTAATAAAAGCAAAATCTCAGTTTACAACTTTTGGCAGCAGAAATCCCTTAAGCCTAAGAAAGTTTAGTAAAAGGACCTACAAAGACAGGAGTCAATTGGAACATCTTGGTAGGACATTTTTTTTTTCTTAGAGACTCTGTTTGCAGTCCACAAAGAGATGTGTCTTTTTAAAGAGACAGCTTGCTACTTCATACTGGTGGCATGAATGGCTCTGATTCTTTTGGGAGGTCATAGCACTTAATTAGGGTTTGTAAGCAGACTGCTACAAGTTACTTAATGGTGACATAGACATAGCTGTGTCCCCAAAGCTGGGGCAGTAAGCATGGCTTGCGGGGTGGTAAAAATAACTCTGCCATGTTGGATGGGGTGGAGTCAATGGGAAAAGCCATAGAGTTAGTACTAACCATAGGTGCTTAATATAAAAAAACAAAACAAAAACAAACAAACAAACAAAAAAAACTATCCTGGTCACAAAATAGTTACAGATACACCATAAGACTGATTCAGACAAAAAAAAAATCTCTGAATGGGTCACACCCTAAAAACAAACAAACAAAAGCTGATTCTCCATCCTTTGGAATATTTTATTTTTACATGGCAATTGAAATAGAATCATATCACTTTCCCTTCCTTTTCCTTTTTCCAGCCCATCTCAGTTACTTTCTTCAAACACCTTCTTTGTTACCCGACTCACAAGTTTTAGCCTCTTTTTCTGACTATCATTTCTATAAACTCATACATGTATATGAATGTGTGCACACACATGCATTCACACACACACACGCACTCAATACGTACACACATATAGGCAGCCCGAGGAGTTCATTTTTATTCTTTAAGTATATTTGGTTAAAAGATGACCACTTTGCATTGGGCAACCAATAAAGAGGCTAATTTTCCTTCTCCAGCTGTTATTATTGCCTCTAGTTCTTTGTCTGGTAGTGGGACTCTATGAAAATATTCCATTTCGTATTAGCAAGCATACTGATTTATCCATTTTTTGGTATTATTTATGCATCATTTCTAGGAAATACCATTTCACAGCAGATTCTCTGGTATTCCAGATCCTACATGTTTTCAATTTCTTCTTGAGGTATTTTAAAAATGATTTTCTTTTTATAATTTTTTAAACTGTATTAAGATTTTATTTCTAGAAAGGATATTGCTTCAAAATTATCTGTTTATAACTTAAGCACTCTGTATACTTATAAATGCTTTGAAATAAATGGGGTTTATAAACATATACCTTTTTATTTTTATATTTTATATTTCATTTTTGAGACATAGTCTTACTATGTACATAAGCTGGTCAAAAGCATAGGATGTTTCTGCCTTAGCCTCTGTATTATTAGTAGCAAAATATACTCAAGGCTTAGAATTTCTGTTCAGGCAAACATACAATATCATTTTTTCTACCAGTTGGGTTAAATTGAACCCATATATTTTCTTTTATTGTCATAACTAAAGAGAATTATTATAAAATAGTCTCATTTTCTTTAAAAGTAAGAATGAAAACCTTCTCAATTTGACAATTATCGTTAAGGCACTCACTCCTGCATTTGTGCATCAATTATCTTAGATAGAAAACTCAGAGGTCAAAGGAATGGCAAGCAAGCATGATAAAAGTCCCCTGGAAAATTACAAATCTGCACAAATTTTAAGTTAAAGATTTTTTCCAGAACTTTCTATTACAAGATTTTCTCATCATGATGGCTTAACTACATGTGTAGAACCCAGTTGCAGGCAAATCTATTATAAGCAGGTGTTTTTAACTGCAGGCAATGCTCTTATTCTGCATGTGTAGCTGTGTACAGTGAAAATATATTAGCATAAAAGAGATGTATTTTCTTTTTTTTTAATTTATATTTATTCTTTTTTAATTAAAATTTCCACCAGCTCCCCGTTTCCCACTTCCCTCCCCCTATCCCCACTCCTCTTCTCCTCCCCCCACACCATTCCCCCTCCCTCTCGATACTGAAGAGCAGTCCAAATTCTCTGCCCTGCGGGAAGACGAAGGTCTTCTATCTACGTCCCCTCCCCCCACTCCCCTCCCCCTATCCCCACTCCTCTTCTCCTCCCCCCACACCATTCCCCCTCCCTCTCGATACTGAAGAGCAGTCCAAATTCTCTGCCCTGCGGGAAGACGAAGGTCTTCTATCTACATCCAGGAAGGTGAGCTTCTAAACAGGCTAAGCTCCCACAAAGCCAGTTCATGTATTAGGATCGAAACCTAGTGCCATTGTCCTTGGCTTCTCATCTGCCTTCATTGTCCGCCATGCTCAGAGAGTCCAGTTTCAACCCATGCTTATTCAGTCCCAGACCCGCTGGCCTTGGTGGGCTCCCAATAAATCAGTTCCACTGTCACAGTGGGTGGGTGCATCCCTCGTGGTCCTGATTTCCTTGCTCATGTTCTCCCTCCTTCTGCTTCTCATTTGGACCTTAAGAGCTCAGACCGTTGCTCCAAATTGAGACTCTGTCTCTACCTCGATCCATCGCCAGATGAAGGTTCTAAGGTGATATGCAAGATATTCATCAGTATAGGATAGGGTCATTTCAGGTTCTCTCTCCTTAGTTGCCCAAGGTACCAGCTGGGAACATATTCCTGGACACCTGCGAACCCCTCAAGAGTCAAGTCTCTTGCCAACCCTAAGATGGCTCCCTTAGATAGGATATATACTTCGCTGCTCCCGTATCCACCCTTCCTATATCCCAACCATCCCAATCCCCCGAGCTCCTCCCATCCTCCCCTTCTCATGTTTCTCATCCCATTTCCCCTTTGCCCCATGCCACCTCACCCGCAAGTTCCCAGTTTTTGCCCTGCAATCTTGTCTACTTCCCCTCTCCATGCGGATGACTATATGATTTTCTTTGGGTTCACTTTCTTATTTAACTTCTCTAGGATCACAAATTATATGCTTAATGTCTTTTATTTATGGCTAGAAACCGATTATGAGTGAGTACATCCCATGTTCCTCTTTTTGGGTCTGGGATACCTCACTCAGGATAGTGTTTTCTATTTCCATCCATTTGCACGCAAAATTCGAGAAGTCATTGTTTTTTACTGCTGAGTAGTACTCTAATATGTATATATTCCACAAAATATTTTCTTCAGAAATTTGTGAGGAGCATAAAGAACAATGAGTAACATAAGTCTAATAAATGACTTTTAACATTACCTTCCTTGTTGTTTTATAAGCGTAACCACCATAGTAGAAGTAGGAGATTATATTTCATTCTTTCTTTTTTATACACGAATTTTTGACTAGGCAAGTTTTATGTGTATATTCTTGAGAAATCCATGAAGTAAATAATGCATTTTGCTGGACCATCCCTCTTCTATTATGGTTTCATTTACTGGATACATGTCCTTCACTGCATACAACAATTGTTCAGCTTCATTTCTTTATCTGCAAAATGAACCCAATGTGTGCTTTAGGTTGTGAGTGTGTGGAATCCAAATATAACAATTCCAGATACACAACAATAACTCTACACATGTTAATGGCTGTCTCGGTTGCATGTTCAGGCTCTGTGGAGCTTCTCACACTGTTGCCTAGTTATTTCCATTGTATTGATCTGAATAAAGCACAGCCTCCTTTGACACACAGAATATTTTTATTATTTTCTTTGATTTTACTTTTTTCCTCTGTCTTTTTTATCTTCTTTTTTTAAAAAAGAAAACAAACTATCTTTTTTTTTCATTTTACATTCCAATCGCAGTTCCTACTCCCTCTCCTTCTTCCATTCCCTCCATCTATATCCCCACCCCACTCTACCCCATCCACTCCTCAGAGAGGATAAGGCACATTGCTTTGAGGAAGGTTGAAGACCCTCCCTACTATATCTAGGCTGAGCAAGGTATCCCTCCAAAGAAAATGGGTTCCCAAAAAGCCAGTGCAAGTAGTCAGGATAAATTCTGGTGCCACTGAAACTGGTCCCGCAGTCATACAATTGTCAACCATATTCAGAGGGTTTGTTTTGTCTTATGGTGATTCCATTATTGTTCATCTGGAGTTGATGAGCTCCCATTTGCTCAGATAAACTGTTTCAGTGAGTGTGCCCATCATGGTCCTGACCTCTTTGCTCATATTCTCATTCCTTCCGATCTTCAACCTGAATTTGGGAGTTCAGCCCAGTGTTCTACTGCAGGTCTCTGCCTCTGTTTTCATCAGTTGTTGGATGAAGGTTCTATGGTGATATTTAAGATATTCATGAATCTGACTAATGTTCTTATTGTGAGAATTTTATATATGTCTATAATGAAGTGTGATCATATCTAACTCCAATTCTGGCCTCCAACTCTTCCCATGTGCCCCTCCCTCCTCCCTCCCAACTTCACAACTTCTTTTTCCTCCTCCTCCTCCTGCTCCTCCTCCTCCTTCTCCTCTTCTTCCTCCTCCTTCTCCTCTTCCTCCTCCATTCTTTTGATAACTCACTAAGTACAGTCAGAGCTACCATAAGCATATGGGTATGAGACCTTTCACTGGAGAAAGGGAAACCTACCAGTAGCCATACCATTAATAAGTAATAATTCCCCTCCACTAGAAACCCTTCACTGCCAATAGCTTCTTAGTATAGAGTAAGACTTTGAGACCATTTACCCCACCTGTGCCATATTTTTGGTTGGCTTGATTTTGTGTAGGTCTTGTGTAGGTAAGCATAACTATCATGTGTTTCTGAGTATAATAAGTATTTGTGTCCAGAAGACAACACTCCTTGGTGCTCTTCCCCATCTCCTGCCTCTTCTTCTGGCTCCTCTTTGGTGATAGTCTTTGAGCCTTTGTGATGATTAACATGTATGTCCTGTTTAGGTCTGAGCACTCATTCTCTAATTCTCAGCCTCTTGAACAGTTAGATATCTTTATATTAACTACTTTCTGCCCTCTGAGTAAGAATGAGGGCAGCCTTGGTCTATGGATATAAACAAATACATGTATTTTAAACTTTTCTATTTATGCTTTATATCTTTCACACCATGCATGTCATTTAGAAGGTAGTGTGATGGCATGACCACTTAGTGAAATATCAATAGTTGGTTCCACCCTAGAATTAATGGCCATTATGACCAGGCGGATGACTCAGAAGTCGTCATCTTGTCACTCTTTCTATGTATGACTGTGGAGAGATGAGTCTCCTAGGGTGATAGCTGCCACTATAGGTAGGGTAGTATCTGAGAAAAGATGATGTTGACTCTGACCTTTAACAAATTCAGCTAGGCACAGCACATCTATTTGGTGATTGACATGAAGGACTCTGAAAGCAGAGCATGCTAAATTTAAAGTGAGAGGCCTGAGTGATCTATAATATTTTATAGTTTTGGAACAATTATTCCCATGTAACATGAGTAAAGCCTCAAGTAGCATATAAAAGGCATTATAACAGGTCAGGTGCTAGACCTCAGGGAAAGTCACAGACTTCATAGTTTAGGGCCTTTGATGGGAATTTTATCCTACATTTCAAACAAAAACATTTTAACTTTATCTACTCAGTCCCCACATTGTATAATATGTTCCTCCAGCTCCCCTGTTCTATGAATTTTATGCCTGAAACTTTTCTCTCTTACAACAGAATCGGTGCTGCATGAAGGTAGCTTACTCTGCTAAAGATGATGGACCATCAAGTTCCCTAAGATTTGGGAGGAAAAGGAATTAATTGAGTGCTACTTGAATATACACAGTTTTAAAATAGCAATAGTGAAATAGGGTGGAGGTGCCTAGATTATCCATTAAATGTAGGTTGGTATGGTACAGAAAAAATCAAAATTATCTGAATTCAAAACTAATATAAGCAAATGGACACTTTCAGACATTCAAAAATAGAAGAACAAGAAGTTTATGAGTAGGGAGGTGGTGAGGATCTGAAAAGAGGTGGGTAGGGAAAATAACACTCAAATTTTTTGTAAAAATGTTAGCGAAAACCACAGAAGCTCAAGTAAGCAAAAAGATAAAAAGGCAATACATTTTTCTCTGTCATAAAAAGCTGGTACCATCATTCTCGGTAATCAGTAGATACTTTATTGTGTCAACCCAATGCTCCACAAGGAATGTGACAGTTCATTTGCCCTAGGATACTGAATAGCATCTACTGTCACTGCAAATAACACCATTTCCTCGGTGAAGGTTGAGCTAAATTGCTTTAACAAGGCTAAATTAAAAATCAAACATGTTGATGTATTTAATGTGAGGCAGAGGACAGAAAAGATCATCAAAAATGAGTGGCAATATTGATTGTCATAAACAACCCTTCATGGAATAAAGGATTCAGAGCTGACCCTTGAAATACAATTGCCTTATTTCTGATACATTTACTCAGAGTTCATGTAATTTAAGAGAACCATTACTTTCTTTCTGGCTATTTTTAATTTTAATATATTATCATAAACTTTCTTGTTGCAATACACACATCTCATAAACGAACAAGTTGAGGTTAAGAAATCTACTTTAAAGTTAGAATTTTAGGTACACCTCTCTTTTGTACAAAATCAATGGCACAGAGAAAGCATTCTTACGGAGGGTAGAGACGACTCAGTGACTAGGACCTTTGTTTATTTTAGCACCCATATTGAGTAGCTCCAATTTCCCATAACTCCAGTTTGAGAAGATCTGATATCTCTTTCCTCAGTGCACATACCCTCACACAGACACATGATTAAAATGAAATAAATATCTAAAACAGTTATTGATATTCTACAGGCTAACATTTTCTTGTCTAAATATGTACAACCAGATAATTTAGATGTTGTGAAATGAAAAAAAAGTTATTAACTTGGTTCAGCTTTTGCTGTAATCATTTTCTGAAGCAATTGAACCTGAAAGCATTGCTACAATGTGGCCTCATAATTATATATAGTCTAACTCTGGGAAACAGTACAAAATGGTCTTTCAATTTTATTGTATTATGAACTGAAAAAAATTGTGCTATCATCTTAAATTTATTAAAGCAGATTTTTCTAGGCACATTCTTACAACTCAACACTGAGCAAATTTCAGATGTTGCAACCAAAGTCTGTGTGGTATATAACATAAGCTAGATAAGTCCTGACTTACAATTAATTCCATTTCTTAAACTAACACACAGAGCAGTGCATCGCAGCACTTACTCCATTTTCACAGGTGGTTTCACTAGTACCCAGAGCACTTCGTAAATGTAAGATCCTAGAAGTTTGCAAAATTTCGAAAGCAGTGTCAGGCAACCTGGGGGTTCTCTTTTTCTAAGAGTTTAAATATTAAAAGTGCGGCTTGGCTACTATGTCTATGATCAATATATTCATTTCAGGAGATTCTGAGAAGATTGGAATATTTTTGGATAAATATCTAAACTTTTTTGTGAAATTAATATCAGTATGGCAACAATGCTTCCTACTTGATGTCTCTTACCAGAGTTGATGTGGAAGGGCCTTCTGTCTATGTGATGCTTCTATTGGTTAATGAATAAAGAAACTAGTTTGGCCTGATAGGGTAGAACAGAGCTAGAAGGAGAAAACTAAACTGAATGCTGGGAGAAAGAGGGGTGGAGTCAGAGAGAAGCCATGTAGCCCCACCAGAGACAGAGTCCAGAACTTTAGCCGGTAAGCCACAGTCACATACCGATACACAGATTAATAGAAATGGGTTAAATTAATCTGTAAGAGTTAGCCAATAAGAATCTAGAGCTAATGGACCAAGCAGTGATTGAATTAATACAGTTTCTGTGTGATAATTTTGGGGTTAAGGAGCTGGGAACTGACTAGCGGTTTTCTTATAACACAGAGTTGTAATCATGAAGAGGATGTTATGGAAAGGCATGAAGAAGACTATTTTCACTGTCTATTCAGAATGTAAGTATCCCATACACAAGTTATTACAATAATTATAACCTATTATTTAGCCTATGCAGTAAACCTGTAGCTCTTCTCACCCATAGTTTTTTTTTCCTTTTATAGCAAATCTAAACTTTTTAATCTATCAGTTGCTATTTTCTCGCTAACATGAACATTTGATTGAATTTCTCTTGTTGTCAAGCCTATCTTTAGAATAAAATCTCTTTACACAGAATTCTGAACTGCTCAAATTAAGGCTTTTTTTTTCCTCAAAATTTCTCAAAATTTGCCCTGTACTGGGAACCCCAGCTCAGTATGGTGGACAGAAGCTTAACTTCTCTACCTTCATGAAGTTCACCGTGCACGGCAACAACTACCCCATGTGTAGCCCTCCATATGCAGGAATGCAGCTGCAGCAGGGAGAATTAAGAAAGATTTCCTTTTAGAAGTGGTATAAAAGGAAGAAAGACTTATGAAAAATGAAAGATGACTTATTCATTGTCTTATGGAATTAAAGAATACATTGTAACAATAGAGAGGCAAAGATGTCCAACTGGTTATGAGAAATGTTCGAAGTCTTGAAGAGAGAGGACTTGGTGTTGGTTACACGAAGATCTCTGTTCAAAGTTCTAGGCCTGTTATCAACCCACAGAAGAAAGCACTGAAAGTGGCCACTTTTGTTATTATTTCATTTTCTACTAGACAGTACTGGGGATGGAATCCTGGAAATTTTCTCTATACGGATAGTCCTGGACCACTGAGAGAAACCTTGAATTTCCACTAAAAGGTTCCAAGAAGCTGTTTGGGAGTTAGCCTGTGTAAAAACAGCACAATAGAAGACACAATGAGAAACAACGCAGAAGGAGGAGACGGTAGAGCAGTGGCCAAAGGGATCTATCTGAAGGCTTGGTGGAGGACTAAAATGTAGTCAAAGTAGAACTACCATTTTACAGCAATGTTCCTGAAATGATGAAGTAGAAGGAAGGATAGCTTGATCTCTGTTCCCAAATGGACAGATGAGTCAAAATTGAGTGATACAATGGAGTTAAGGATGGAGAAGTATGAAAACCCGAAACCATGAAGATCAGATGAAACAAAGGCTGATTTAGATCGTATTTCATCGAATACCTCACTGGGGACCTGAGCTGGAATCTCTGCCCACAGAGATTTGTATTCATAATCATGAGCCCCGTGAATAAGTGTGATCTCCTCTCCGTCAGTGAGATGATGCTTTGTCAGTTTTTGAAGTTTTGAAGCTTGCATATGAAGTGGCGGAAGCACACAATTCTCAAAATATATATCATTACTAAATGAGCCATTACTGTAAGTGGCTATAGTCAGGAGGGAATTCAGAACTTAGTTATAAGACTGGAAATCATTGGCATAAAACAACATTTAAAGGTTTGCTAGCTGTATAGGAGGACTTGATTTGCTCATCGCCTGGCTGTTGTCCAGCTACTTAGAAGGCTCAGACAGAAGGATCCCATTAAAACACAACTTCAATACCAGCCTGGGCAAAATAGAATGTCATTGTTTAAAAAACAATGTGCCTCATTTGTTTTAAAAGTTTTTCTTCAAGACATTTTTATTTTTGGATTCAGATTTACAGACAAATTTAGTACATATCTTTATTCCTAATTTTCTTTTCTCTTCTTAAAAAAAGCTCAATATATTTGCTCATATTTCCTTTCAGACAGATATTTCCCTATAAACATGTTACTGCTACTGCATGATACATCAGTTAAGTCTATAGCTTTAGGTGAAAATGTATTCTTATAGGGCCAGACAGATGGAAGTGGGTAAAGCGCAAGCAGGATACCTGAGTCCAGAACCAATATAAAACAATCAGAGGACCTGTTTGCACCCTCAGGGCCAGAGAAACAGCTAGTCAAGACCCCAGCCACTTCTTGAAAAAGTCTGACCCCCCACAAAGTATCAGGTGGAGAGGTAGAGAGCTATGAAGGGAGATACTCAAAACCAACCTTTGTCTTTTAAACACCCGTGCAGAGGCGAGCCTGTAAACATGTACACGGGTGTCGAATCATCCACTGGGCATGGTCAACATCCCAGTTGCCATCTTCTAAAGTAAAATGACATTCCAAGAAATTACCAATAACTTCTCAGCTAAGGGAAGAGTACATGAGGCAAGAGTTACCTGGAATTTTTAAATATAGAACTTTTAACTGGTTTGGTCTCATACAGGTAAGATCAGCTGCGGAGTTCATGTGTGAACCAGCCATGTCATGTCTAGAGCCCTGCAGTACACATCACTCTTCCCCATCTTCCAATGCTTTCATTCTTTCAATACCCCTCCTCTCTGGTGTTTCCTGGAAGGGTAGGTTAATTTAGATGGCCTACCTCTGGCTGAGAACTCACACTTGCTATGTTCAATAATTTAATCAGTTATGAATATGTATATACTAGTCCCCACTACAATGAGAAATTTCACCAACCAAGGTTACAATAGTAGAATCTATGGGTATAAGCATAAATATTTAGAAGGCAGTTTGACAATATGAGTCTTTAGGGGAAAAAAAACATCAATAGGTTCACCCTGAAGATCTATGACCTCCCCACTCATGAATTTTGATTATGTTTACAATATCAAAATAAAATTCTTCCTTGGAACAGGCCTCAGATCCAATCAAGAGAGTAGTTTACACTAGTAGGTGTGTCTTGCCTGGTATGTTACTATGGTAACAAGCAGAGTCCAGCAATGGGCAAGACCAATTATATTATTCCTACTCCCAACAGTTTGTACCCTACATTCTAGCACTATGAAAGCTACATATAAGTAAGAACGTTTTCTGATCATTTCAAGATTGATTTCTCTATATTCTGCAGCAAAAGTATGTGGATTTTTCAGCAATGAGTTTTTGCCATTGTTTTTATAGGTAACCAAGAGCAGTAACAATATAATGTTTTGGGAGGATCTGGAACCCGTTTAGTAAATATCTCTCAGGGAAGCAACCCATACCCACACCAAGGCTTTAATTTAATAATTAATGTCTTTTGGAGGTGCCTTGTTTACCCATAGAGCATACCTCTCTTATACTCTTAATATATATTAGTTTACAAACTAATGAGGTTTCACGGGGCTTTTCATACATCGTTAGTTTTGACCAAATGAGCCCTACCCTTCCTTTTCCCCATTTCCTTCTCCTAGTATTCTTAATCTCTTCTTATCCCTAGTACTCCAATTCTCTAATCTTTCACCTCACATACCACTATTTGGTACTTGGGTTTCAAGATAAGAGGTTGCCATGATCCTCCTGAGTGGTTTCTAACCTTTCACATTTATTTGCCATCAGTTGTAGTAGGACACTTTGATCTCTAGATTTTTTTTAGAGAAGCAACTCTGGTCGATTTTTTTTTGTACTATCCTTTTACTCTAAATGCCATTCATTTATTTCCCGATCTTTATATTTCCTGCCACTTACTTTTTGAAGTCAGCTGATTTCTGTTTTCTGGGAGCCTTGGGATGTATCATTAGGTTATTTATTTTATATCTCTCAGATATTTTAAAAACTATGAGCACTAATAACTGCAGTGGTCATATTATGCCTTGATTGAATCTTAAAGATTCTGATAGTATTTTCATCTTTCTCTTGTAACTTTTTTCATATATGATTGCTTTTTAAATCTTTTAATTTTTTAATTTTTTTGTCTTTTGAGACAAGGTATCTCTGGCTGTCCTGGAACTCACTCTGGACCAGGCTGACCTCAAACTCACAGAGGTCTGCCTGTTTTTGCCTCCCTGAGTGCTGGAATTAAAGGCATGTGCCATCACTACCTGGCTTAATTGACTTTATTGACTCTTCCTATCTACACTGATTTTATTTGTGTTGTTTTAGAACATTTTTATAAAATATACTCGTAAACAAATAAAAACATCACACCCCCAAGTTAACCAGATGAAAAGTTGATACAATCTAATAAATTATATATGGTTAAAAATAATTGACATGGAAGCTATAAAACTTAAAATTAAAATTTACACTTGATGTACTGAATATATTTTATTCACTAACCTACCTCTCAAACAAAAGAAAATTTACAGTGGAATTAGAACTAGAAAAATACTAGCTTTGTTTCCATTTTCATTATTTGCATTCAATACCTGTACTCAGTTCTTCCTCATTCCCTTTTGATTTTATTGTTCTGCTTTCTTTTTGTTATCCTGTATTCATATGTATATTTTCTTAATGTATAAACATAGTATTGGATAGAGTCTCTATACTAGAAAGAATATGCAATTTATTTTTTCTGAGAGTATGTGCTCTCACCTAATATTATGCTTTCTAAGGCCATTTCTTGAAAAAATTCATTTCATTTTTCTTTAGTACTGAATAGTATTTTTTCACACATACACACTCACACACATATCAAATTATCACCACCGATTTTCTAATGTATGGACAGCTAGATTGATTCTAATTATTTGCTATAGTGAATAAGGCAGTATGGAGATGCAACAATTTATGTGGTAAGAGATGAGTTCCCTGAGGGAAATTTCTGGAGTTTAGGGTAATTCTATATTTAGTTTTTGAGAAATCTCTAAGCTGATTCAAACATGGCTATATTAATCTGTATTCCCACCAACAGTGAATAAATGTTCTTCTCTCCCCATGTCTTCTACAATATTTTTTCAGGTTTCTTGATGGTAGCCATTCTTGGGTAAGGTGATTTTTCAAAACAGTTTAATTGGCATTTCTCTGAAGGGCAGGGATATGGAACACTTTTAACAATAGTTATTGACTATTTGTATTTCTTGCATTGAAACTGTCTACTCAGTCTGTTTGCTCATTTGTTGAATAGTTGTTTTATTCCTGTGGTATTTAGTTTCTGAAATTCAGTGTAAATTCTGGATATAAGCCCCTGTCTGAAATATGGCCTGTAGATATTTTCACCCATTTTGTGGACTGTTTTCCCTGATGATTGTGTCTTTTGCTGTACAGAAACTTTGTTTTTATGTAATCCCATCTGTTGATAGTGGGAGGTATCTATTTCCATTCTGTAGGTATTCTATTTATAAAGCTCTTAGCTATTCTAATATCCTGAAGGATTTCCTGTGACATTATCTATCTATTGCGAGTGGTGTAACAATGAACATAAATATATAAGTGTCTTGTAATGGGATCTACATCTCTTTGGTTATATACTCTTGAATAACTATATCAGTAGTATAGCTGTAGTTATAGTTCTAGTTTTTGAAGAAATTTCTAGTCTGATTTCTAAAATGTCTTCATTAGTTTACACTACTACAAACACAGCATAAAAACTCACCCTTTCTCTAATCCATCCCAGCATTTGTTACTTGTATTCCTGAGGATGACCATTCTGACTGGGGTGAGATAGATTCTTAAAGTAGCTTCAATCTACATTTCACTGAGAGCTAAAGATATCAAACACTTTTTAAAAAGCATTTACTAGCCATTTGAACTTTGTTTGATCCATTTATGTTTAGGTCTGTGACCTATTTTTAGATATTTTATTTAATATTCATACATGTGAATTATGTATTTGGATCAAATTTGTCCTGTACTGTCCTCTCTCCATTTTATCCTTATCTTCGCACCATTTTTTCCTATCTTCACATGCTTTCTCTTTTTCTCTCTCTTTTTTTAGAGTGCTTTCTGAGACTGTTTAGCGTTGTCTGCATACGCACAGCAGTGGAACCATTTTCTGGAGTACAGCAGCTATTATTTTATTGAACACTTACTTAATTAGTTCTTTGCACATTCTAAATCTCAATCTTCTGCCAGATAAAAGGCTGGCAAAGATTCCTCCCATTCTGTGTGCTTCCTCTCCACTAGCTTGACATTTTCCTTAGCTGCACCAAGGTGTTTAGTTTTACAAGATTACTTTTGTCCCTTCTTGTTGTGTGCTACTGGAGCATGATTCAGAAGTCTTTACCTGTGAAGTGTTGAAGTGTCCACCCTACTTTTTTTCTGTGGTGGTTTTGGTGTTATGTTCACGTATTATGTTGAAATTTTTGATTTATTTGTAATTAAGTTTTTTTGTTTGTTTGTTTTTTGTTTTTTATTTTTCAAGACAGGGTTTCTCTGTAGCTTTTTGGTTCCTGACCTGGAACTAGCTCTTGTAGACCAGGCTGGCCTCGAACTCACAGAGATCCGCCTGCCTCTGACTCCTGAGTGCTGGGATTAAAGGCGTGCGCCACCACCGCCCAGCTTGTAATTAAGTTTTGAAGAGCATGAGAGACAAGAATTTAGTTTAATTTTTCTGAAGGTTGTAATTCAGGTTTGTCAGTACCATTTTTTTTTTTGCATTGTATACTTTTGTTGAAGTTCAGATATCTGTATTTAGTCACATAGGATTATATCTGTGTCCTTATCCTGTTCCCTGATTTGTTGGTTTTTGGTTTAACTAATCATGCTGTTTTTTTGTTTCATATCTCTGTAGTATAATTAAATCAGCTATGTGATATCTCCTGCAGTATTCTCATCTGAGAAAAAAGTTTGAAAGAATAGTAAATTGAAAATAATACTGTTATCTTTAATTCATTATAGTTCTTGGTTTTTACACTTATACGAGGAATTTACTTCTGAGGTATATATGTATTTAATGACTAGTATGTCTTAATGGATTTTGTTAGTTTATTGTTTATATATTTATTCATTATTTATAGCTCTTGATGTTTACCACAGAAAAATAGTACTATTTTATTTAATTTCACAAGTATTTCAAATATTTTGCCATGAGATTTCCCCAAAATCATCTACAATGTACAAGAGGAAATATTCGTAAGTATGAAGCCAAAATTACTTGGGAAAATAACTATGCGTTAACGTCTAGGTCAGAATTCAAATACAGCTTATATTCAAGAAACTAGAGCAATGAATATTTTCCTTCAATTTCCTGTAAATGAAACTCTAGTAAATTTCTTAAAATTCTGAGAAAAGATAAAGCCATTAATAGCAGCATAATATACTATGCAGTAAAAAGCTGTTTGACATTACAATTTACCTAATAACTATACTGATTCCTACATTGTTAGCCTTCTTTTAGCTATAAATAAAAATATTGCTCAAGCAGTAACATAACTCAGTGACAAATAATAGATTCAGTAGCTTTTAATTTTCCGCATGGCTTCTGTGTACTTGTATGGCCATCCCTATCAGGAAGATCTTGGCACCAAACAACTTTGCCCTTATTTGCTTGATTAGTTTGTAACAAAGACTACAACTCCCTGAGCTCACAACTAGCCATAATCCACAGACAGACAAAATCAAGGAGCAACAGATTGAATGACTCTATCTAAGCCTTTAATTTAAATAACTCACATGTAATACATTATTATTCTTGGATAAAATGAAATACTAATCCCATATAAAGCATAAGACTAGACCTAGAAATTTGGACTTTAATTGTTTACTCTATTTCTATAGTATTCTTCACACGATAAATATTTTACTCTCAAAATTTAGTTTTAACAATTTCAGGCCAGTGACAGTTTTTAAGCACTGCTTAAAATGTATTATTATTCATTTATAAATTCCATAAATATATTTCACAAAGAATCAGCTAAAATATAAACCACATAATTTGGGTAAAAATAATGTGTCAGTACTGTCCCATCAATTATAATAAGCACATCCAGAAATCCACAAGGTTAATCTCAGGGACAGTTGTGCAAGAAGAGAAAGGTGTCCCACATGTTTCTCTACAATTTATGTATGTTTTTTTGTAAACACAGAACTGATATTTAAATATGCACATTAGTGAAAAACAAATAAATCAAGGTATACATATATAAACGTTTGCGTTCATAGGAAGGAAATATTACCTGAATCATGTACTTCAGTGACAGGAAGGTTTCACGGTCACTGTATGTTCTCTAGTCTTCCTTCTTTCCCTTTCTCACCACTCCCCCAGCCTTACTTCCCCCTCTTCTTCCTTGTGATTTAGAACTCAAAGTAGGAATAAAGTAGGAGTAATTGTTGGGGTCTCTTCGTTGGAAGGAGAGCCCATGAAATGGGATCAAATCCATAATCAAAACTCACTACTAAGTGGTTAGTGGGCCTAAGGAAATTTGACTTCCTTCTTTTCCAATGTCTTCATGTTCTGATTCTTAAAACAGTCATCTTATGTAAATGAGTATGATGTATGTAAGCCATCAGGTTAAGGAGAACCAAACCTATGAACTATTTCTAATCTATTCCTTTTTAATGAATATGACTTTATGTAGTATTAAGAGAAGCCATTTGTTGGTTCCTGGCTGCTTAATCCCGAAATAATCACACAGAAACTATATTATTTAAAATACTGATTGACCAATTACTTAAACATATTGCTAGCTACCTCTTATATCTAGAATTAACCCATTTCCATTATTTTATATTTTACCATGAGTTTTATGACCTACCAGCAAGGTTCTGCTGTCTGTCTCCAGCAGGGCTACATGGATCCTTTTCCTACCTTCCTTCTCCCAGCATTCCTTTTCGTTTTCCCCGCCTACTTAAGTTCTGCCCTATCAACAGGCCAAGCCAGTTTCTTTATTCATTAATTGTAATCACAGCATACAGTGGGAAATCCCACATCACAGAAAAGGGGAGTTGATGTGGGATTTTTCTCTGTATACTGTGATTACTATTGATAAATAAAGGAACTGCATTGGGCCTATAGCAGTGTTATATGGGAACAGAGCTAGGCAGGAAAAACTAAGCTGAATGCTGGGAGAAAGAAGGACAGAGTCTTAGAAAAGCTATGGAGGCTCCGCTAGAAACAGACACACTGAAATTTTGCTGGTAGGCCACAACCTTGTGGTGATGCACAGTTTAATGGAGATGGGTTAAATTAAGATGTAAGAGTTATCTAGAAATATGTTTAGAGCTATTGACCAAACCATATTGCATAATATGGTTTCTGTGTGATTATTTTTGGGTCAAGGCTGCCAGGTGGCCAGGAAACAAATGATGTCCTTCTTATCAGAAGTTTGTTCTTTTTTTCTTCCACAGCAGAACATGGGGCAACTAAGTGGGGGAATATATTGTAGTAAATGTACTCTCTGTGAGTTGATACTAATATTTTCTGATTATCTCTTTAGGGTAGGTTCTCATATATAGAACTGCTGTGTTTATAATTACTGTCAGAGGAGATTAGCTTCCCATAATGTCTAAACTTTACTCTCCATAGCCTTGACCTGATCTTTCTTCCACTCTCACCTCTTGCCAATTGCCGCGACACTCATTCCACCCTCCTATCATATTGAGATGTTCCTTAGCTCTCGCAAGATGCCTTGTGTCATCTTTTCTTCTCAGGGTGATTGCACACACTGCTTCCTGACCAAAGCACTGCTTATACTGTATTCCCTCACCATTTATTTTATTGTCTGTATCCAGCACTGAAGTGTACGTTTCATAAAACATTATGTATGTTTGCCTATAAGAGTGATTGGTCTTACTTTCACTAAGTGCCAAAATGTTTCTGGCATTGCCCATGCTTTTTCTTTTTTTCACCCAAAATAAATATATCCAATTTAATTACACATATCAATGTTATGCTGTGTAGGCTCCACTTTCATGCATACTTGTAATTGATGCCATCCACAGGCATGCACATGCTAGTGATTTGTGCATTTTTACAAAATGCCTAGTCAGAAAATAGGATACCATAGTGATGTATGTCATGTGAGAGCACTTCATGGGGGTGTTTATTTTCAGGAATACCTGGCTACATTGAAAATGAGGAGAAGCAAGGAGAAGGATTCTTCAGCTCAAGGATGGATATCAAGGTATATATTACAGGAACAAAGATATGCTAGCAGCTCCCTGCTTTGCTTGTGAAACAATTGTAAGTATCAGAAACAATATATGTGCCATAGAGGTTACATTCTATGCATAGAATGATCCATTTCTCTGCCTAGTCCAGCATCCAGACCCTTGATTCTACAGGTTGCCCACATTCTTCTGACTGTGGTCTTACAGTATCAAGACTCTACTTCCTTTTTCATTTTCAATCTCTGGCTTTCCTTTTCTTCCCTTTCCACCTCAACAGAGAAAAATGAAACTTTCCTGGGCTTGTATTGGGCCTAGTGGATAATCCAGGATAATCTCTCTATCTCAAGAATAGCATTTAACCACATCTGCTGTCTCTACTGCATATAAAGTAACATATTTAATAATCTTAGGAATTAGGACATGGGCATCTTTGCTAGATTATTCTGCCTAACATGAAGCATAATATGGGCCAGTTAAATATGCGCTTTAATGTGACAACTGAGGAGATTAGGGACGTTGAAGAAAATATTGATTTAATGAAGCAGCATTTTAATAAAATTAGTATTACACTTGACAACTCATCGCAACCAAAAACAATTTCTGTAGTAGTAATCTATGTAGTGTGATAAGCATATGAATTAGGAGAGTGCACTGAAGTATAAGTCACTACCTTTATTTAAATATCTGCTAGACTATTCTTTTCATGAGTATGCATTTTAACTAGCAATGTATGAGGGTTCCCATGTCTCCAAATATTTCACTTTAGCTATGATTTCCTTTAGCTACTCTGGCATGTATGAAGGGGTATTTTTGTGAGTTGCTTAGAGGAGTGATCTCACTGTGTATTCCAGGTGGGCTTTAACTCATAGTCCTTCTCCTTTATTGTTACCAGTGCAATGTTATTGTGCTTTTGATCATCATTTCTCTAAGGACTAATGATATTGAAATTTCAATATGCTTATTACAAGTTTATTTATATTCTTTGGAGAAATATAAATTCAGATATTCAAATATTGGTTTAATTTTGAAGTTTTGTTCCTTACTATTATGTTATAGAAGTTATTTATGCATTGAAACTGGGCTCCCTTTGATCTATTGGTCTCTGCATTATAGTTTTCTCTGATGTTCTTTATTTTCTGTAAAAAGAAGCTTTTGATGAGAGGTGGTAGCTTCACTTAACTGTGGGCATAAAGATAAAAATTAGAAGCCATTAAGAATTGCAATAGTCTATCAAAATTGTAGCAGTATATTCTTTTTTAAGTTCCATGGCTTCACTAGTCCTGGGATGTTGGGAATACTACTAGTAGTAAGTGTGGCTAAATCCCAGCTCCTACATCTAGGATTCAGGGAACATAATAGAAAAAAATGGGATGGGAGGATTCTGAAAACTGAAATACTAGACAGTCTACTGTGAGACAGTTTCTCCCAGAAACCTGTAGCAAACAAAAAACAGAACAATGGCAAAATCAGTAGACATACTAACACAGAAGGAGAAAGATTCCACAGGGTCCCTCCTCTGAACAGGCAACTAATGATGGATAAGAAGGTATTAGCCTCTCTCAGGCATGAGTACCCACAAAACATCCTTGAAACCATGTACACTACAACAAAAACGGCCTCAGTCAGTTGTAATTATGTTTTTGTCCATACTTATACGCATCTTCATATATGTGTGTATTTATAACAATAATAATCAAAGGAAAATAGGCTATCAATTTGAGAGTGGAAGTGACCAGGACAGAACTGGAGGGAGGTGATGGGAGAGATTGAAGAGGAAAGGAAATAAAGAAAGTAGTGCTATTATACATTAATAAAATGCAGGAAAAGATAATAAAAGTTACTTATATGTTTAGAATATCAATCTATACTAATATCTGCATTCAGTTATTTTTCCATATTCTATGAAACATGTTTTCATCTTATTGAAAATATATTTAAAAGACAACTATATGATTTTATAAATTGCAATTAATCCTTTTTTCTTGATTTTCTTGTCTAACTCAAATATACATATCACATCTATATTTTCGTAAAAGAATGGCAAAATGAAATCTGTTATGTGTAGACTAACAATTCATTTTGAATTAAAATTTTGTGTGGTGTGAACATGTGGTCCAGTTTCTTTTTCCAACATGTGGATATATACGCACCCCTGTATAATATGCCAAAGAGACACTGTTTGATGGCTTATATGTCTTAGTGTGTTTATCCCAAGTTAATTAATTCCTAGTGTAAGAGTTTTTCATTTTGGTGTATTATTTATGTTTTCTTTTATTGAAAATATACGTTTTTATATAATATATCCTGATTATGGTTTTCCGTTCAACTACTCCAAGTTTCTCCCCACTTCTCCTTGCATCCAGATCTACCCCCTTTCTGTTTTGCATTAAAAAACAAACAGACTTCTAAGGGATTATAAGAAAATAAAATGTAATATAATAAGATAAAACAGCAGCAAACATCAGAATAGGACAAAATGAAACAGAAAAAAAGAGAGCCCAAGAAAATGCACAAGAAATAGAGACAGACACAAAAACCCACCTGTTCACACAATAAGGAATCTTATTAAAAACAAAACCCTGGAATATATATACAAAATACCTGTAGGATCAAAAAAAATGAAAAAATTAAGAAAGAAAAATGATAAAATTTAAACAAGAAAAAGTCCTGACATGACATCTTGAGACAAGGAACCTCCCAAGATGTTTGTTTTCTGTTGGCAGTTGACAGCTGAGCATGTGGCTTATTTTTAAGGACAGTTTGTTTTCTCAGACAGACTCTCTTGGGTAGAGGGAGACTGCTTGTTTGTTTGCCAGTCGCCCAGACCAGAATAATAACATAGAAGCTATATTAATTATAACACTGTTTGGCCTATTAGCTCAGGATTCTTATTAATTAACTCTTGCATCTTAAATTAACTTGTTTTATTTATCTGCATATTGTCACAAGGTTTGTGGTTTACTGGAAAGGTTCTGGTTGGCGGCTGGCATCTTTTTCCTTTGGCAGCTTCATGGTGTCTCCTTGACTCTGCCTAGTCTCTCTCTCTATAAATCTCTCTATCTCTTCCAGCCTGACTATATTCTGCCATATTATAAGCTAAGTCAGCTTCTTTATTAATCAATGGTAATAAAACTTATTCATAGTATACAGAGAAGAATCCCCCATTTCTCTTGGGGGAAAATTACAATTTTGTTTGCAAGTGGTTATCAACTGGAGAAAACTCTTTGGTTAGGGTGGGAGTATGTATCCATTAGAAAAGGAATTCTCCTCGGCTCATAGTAATCAAACACTAAATGTACAAAACAAAAGAAGAATATTAAAAGATGCTAAGGAAAAATACCAGATAGCAAACAGGCAGACTTATTTAGAATAACATCTGACTTTCCAAAGGGGGACTCCAAAAACAAGAAGGTCCTAAAGAGAATTGCTGCAGACTATAGGGCTGTATTTTTTGAATTAAATTTTCTTTTTTAAAATATGTATATGAGTGCTTGTGTGCACACGTATGGAAGTCAAATGATAACTTTACCAGCTAAGACATCTCATTTGTCCCATTATGACATTTTCTTGTTTTATAATTGATTTTATTGAGCTACACATTTTTCTCTGCTTCCCTCCCTTCCTCTCCTTTTCCCTTCAACCCTCTCCTATTCTTTTAATCTTATATCTATCCTTATTCAATCTACACAGCCATAATAACCTTAGCGTTGTTTTGTGTTAAAAGTGAGAAGCATAAGTTTTTAACTTTGTTGTTCTATATCAATATGCTTTTATTTATTTTCTATAACTTGAATTTGCTTATGAGTTATGAGCTTTGTCAATTCCAGAAAGAACTCTGCTGAAACTTTCTGATGCTTTTATTGAATCCGTGTAAACTTGCAGAGTACAGTCATCTTACAGTGTTGTAGTCCTATGATTTAGGAATATCTTTGATTTTATTTAGGACCTTCTTAATTTTTTTCAACAATGTTTGTAGGTTTTCTCTTATTTTCTAAATTTACTTTTAAATATTGCTTTATTCTCGGGTTATCATAATGTAATTGTTTTTTATTTCATGATTAGGTTGTTTATTCTAATGAATAGAAAGGTAATAGGTTTGTGTTTTATGTCAAACTCTGAAAACATGTTCCTTTCATTTATTATTTCCAATAATTTTTTTGATTTTTGAGACAGGGTTTCTCCGTAGCTTTTTTTTGTTTCTTGTCCTGGAACTAGCTCTTGTAGACTAGGCTGGCCTCGAACTCACAGAGATCCCCCTGCCTCTGCCTCCTGAGTGCTGGGATTAAAGGCGTGCACCACCACCGCCTGGCTTATTTCCAATAATTTTAATCAGTTTCTTAACAGTCTTTATATGCGGTAATGTCATTTATAAAAGGATAGTTTTCCTTTCTAATCAAAATTTTGTTTATGCCATTATACCTAGCTGACATGGCTACAAGCTGCAGTTCAATGCTCAATAAAGGCGGTAAAGAGGAACACACCCTCTTACTTCTTTTTTTTTTTTTTACACCCTCTTACTTCTGATCTTAACAAAAAATATTCACTTTTGCATCCTGAAGATTATGACTAGTTTCTCGTAGATATGTTTTTATTAAGTTGAAAATGTTCCCTTCTGTTCTGAGAGTACTCACTATTTTCATATGAATAGATAATGGACTTGGATAAATGTTTTCTTGAAAGCAGATGGAATGGTTATCAGGTTTTTGTATTTTCTTCTAAAAGTATAGTTTATTAACTGTTTTTTTTTTTTTTTGTATGTGAAATCAACTTTCAATCTAAAGACAAATATCGACTGGTCTGGCCACATACTCTTTCTATGTTGCTGGTATCTGCTTATGCACGAGATCAATTCTCACTATTTCAGTTTCTGTATTTGTGAACTCATCTACCTACTAAAGTGTATGTACCTAAAAATAAATATTTGAACCCCTTTATTGTCATTATGGGCATGAATAAAAAGTGTGAACCTCTGAATTGCCCAATATGTAATAAGCAGCTGAAGTGAAGTTTGATAAGACAGTGATATTCCTCTTTTTGTTCTAGTATTCATATTGTAAACAAATATTTACTTCAGTGTCAACTGTCTTCTCATTTTATTTGAATGATTTTGCTATTGAAAATGGTCGCTGGGGTTGCTGCAGAAAGTCTAGCTCATACTGTGTGCAACGTGCTTAAATAGAAATTGCATGTGTTGTGTGAATTGTCTTTAGACATGAATTATGGAGCTGTTGGCCATGAATTCAATGCTAATGAATCAAGAGTGAGTGATCTTTAAGCAGAGAAACATAAAACAAGGCTAGGTATTGATCAACTGATAAAAATGTTGTGACCATGGGAATATAACCCTGTATTTCTCCAAGGAGCAATGATTCTGTACTCACCGAGTCAGCTGTCTCAGTCACTTTATATTGTATACTAATATCTTATTAAAATCAGTGGTATTTTAGAAGATAGAAGTACATATAATTAAAGGAATAGTTGGTAGATTTCAATGCATATGATGCTTAGAAACAGAGTAATACTGATTTGATAATCATTTGGATTTGTTCATTACTTGTTTCTGTGAAGAAGTGTTTATAAAATTGAATTTTAATATACCTTTCATGTTCTGTAGAATTCACAGAAAAAATGGGCCATTAAAATTCTTTTAGAGAAAAGAATTTTTATATTATTAGTTCTTTGAAAGTTTTATACAATGTGATTTGATCATATTCACCCACTCTCGCTCTTCTGTCCCCTCTTCTCTATGCACTGAACTTTGTGTCCCATTTCCCCTAAACATTTTAAGATCAAATTATGATCCTCAAAATATTTTTGGATGCACTGGATCAACTTATCAAGATCTTCACTTGGCCCTAATTTCACTCTTATAGCAAACTGATCCCTGCTTTCCCAGCATCTAAAAATTATCAATCTTTCCACAATTATGAGTAGGGTTGTGTGCCCAACTCCTCTCTCCATTTTGGGACTATACTGACTTGGACTTTTATAGGTTTTATGAATTCCAGAATAACTGCTGTGAGCTGATATATGTAATTGACCTGATGTGTTCAGTATGATTCTTTGTAGTCATCTGTTGCCTCTGGTTCATATGCTTTTTTCTCTTTTACAATGATCCCTGACTCTTTCTGTCTTAGTGACAGTGTCCTTTGCTTTACAGAAGCTTCTCAGTTTCAGGAGGTCTCATTTATTCAATGTTGCCCTTTAATGTCTGTGCTGCTGGGGTTATACGTAGGAAGTGATCTCCTGTGCCCATCAGTTGTAGAGTACTTCCCACTTTCTCTTCTGTCAGGTTCAGAGTGTTCAGATTGATATTGAGGTCTTTGATCAATTTGGACTTGAGTTTTTTGCATGGTGATAGATATGGGTCTATTTTCATTCTTCTACAGGTTGACATCCAGTTATGCCAGCACCATTTGTTGAAGATGCTTTCTTTCTTCCAAACACCTGTACTCAGGAAGTCATCCCATCTGTCTGAGATATGTTATTTATATAGAAGAGTCACAGTGTTATATTTTTTAAAAAATCATTTGTGAGTCTGGAACTCATGTACCCATAATAATTGCAGTGGTCCATTTGTAATTTTTTTTACCATTCCCTTTATATCTTATATCTAACTTAATACTGATAGAGTATCTGGAATATGATTTCCATATTGCAGGTGGTAACAAGATAGAGGTTAAAGAGCTCCTTCTAAAACACACATCGCATCACCATGTGCACTACCATCAGACAGACACAGTCATGTTATACCCCCTGCTCTTATTTTTGTATTCAGCACTTATGAAAGAAAGGCTAAAAGTCTTCAGAAAAAAAAAATGATCCCTGACTCTTGGGGGTAGGGATTATGATATATATGCATACCTATATATATATATATGAAACATACATTTATACCTTAGATAATCATATATATGTGATACTACATATGTATATGTATATGTTTGAGTGTGTGTAAGTATAAAACACACAACAGATACGATATACATATAACCTCTTTAGAGCTGAGCAGTCTTTAGTCTCTTATACTTTGTATACTTTGTACCTTAGAATATATGTTTTAGTTCTCTCTGTAAATATACTGAAAACATAAACTTCTGAAATGACTATTGAGAGTATTTATCTATGGATATAATGATAAGCAATTATGTATTGGTTTAACATTATGCTCACTTAGCAATGTAGCAGTAATATGGTCTCCCCTAATGCCTATGACCTATTTAACAATAAGTTCTTAGCCAGATAATGATAGCAAATAGGGATTTCATATTGTTGAATGGTAATTAAATTCAGTAATAAGGTGCTTGGTTACTACTTTGTTTTTTGTGACTTGGGCATGCCTAATAAGGAAAGTTAGTGTTGTAAGTCACAGAGTTCACAGTAGTATAATTGATGATTACTGTTATTCTCCTGTATATTACATAGCACTTCTAAGCACTGGTAGGAATGAAGCTTACAGGTCTATACCAGCATGAGTGTATCATGTTCTATGATTACAGTATGTGGTGTCTTCAGTACTGGGGGCCAGAAATAAATTCTAAATTTTACACAAAGTAATACCATTGGTGGCTCGACAAAGATTTGTAAAAGACCTTGCTTACAAAGCCAGTGTCTGAACTTGATTTTTTTAAAGGATTCTTTTTACTCCAGACTTGGTAAGTATCTCTGAGCTTTCACTGTTACTATGGGCAATGCAGAGTATTCTAAACTCTCATTTTCCTTCAGATTCCTTCTCACCAATACTTTCACTGCATCCATAAATTGTGGTGTGGTATGACTTAATTGTTCTCAAAGATCTAATTTCATTTTGATTCATTGTTTGAGCCACTGCTTATTTAAGAGGATATGATTTAATTTGTACCTCTCAGATTTTCCTAAATCTATTTCTACTATGATATCTGATTCCTTTGTGACCAGAAGACATACTTTATAAGATCTCAGTTATTTACATTTTTGAAGGTCTTTATTTCTTTGAATCTCATATATAGTTTATTTTGGAAAAACTTTTACTTGCTCTGGAGAGACTTGTGTGTATTGATATGACTGAGCAAGTTGTATATTTTCTGTTGATTTATTCAGTTTAAAATACTCTTACAGTCATTTATTCACTTGTTAATCTGTTTAGGTGGGATCTCCATGTCTCAAAGTAGGATTTAGATATTCCCAACTCTTACTAGTTAATTAATAATTTATCCCTTTGGCTTATTTTGGTTTGTGTATTTTAGGCTCTATTTTATGAGTGTATAGACTTATAATTGGCTTGGCACTAAATGAAATATCCTACTCGCTCTTAGAGACAATTTTTCTTTAAAGATTATTTAGTCATTTTAACTTTCTTACTGGTGTTGTCTGATGTTCTCCTTCATTTAACTTATCTGTACACTGGAATCACCACATGAATTTCAATGATTTTTTTTTCTGTTAAATCCATTCACCTTTTCTTTGAAGTCAGGGTTTTTCTGTATAGCCTTGGCTGTTACTCTGTAGGCCAGGCTGGCCTCGAACTTAGAGATCCACCTGTCTCTGTCTTCCAACTAAGTGCCTGACTAACCCACTTACTTTTAACACTCTTAACAGATTTGTTTTTCAGATATGAGTTTTCTTACATATTTGTATGTTTTTCACATTCATTCTTCTACTGCTCCTTTTGTGCTTTCTCTTGATTTAGTGAATATTTGCTAATTCAACTTTTGTTTTTTGTCATTTGAATTACTTACTTCTTATCCTTTCTTCTTCAAATTATTTGATTCTTCTCCCAATTTAGATATACTGTAGAGTGTTTGAGCGACTATTTTTCATTTGTTGCTATCATAATTGGTGGTGATTATCAACTACAGAGTCCAGCAGGATAAGGGAAATTATCTTGATTACCTTAATTAAGATGTTAAGTCCAGCCAACATTGGTGGGTAATATTCCCTAGCTGAGATCCTGGACTGTATTAATGGAGAAAGAGACTTTGTCATTCTTTTTTCTTTGTGGAAGTGATGTGACAGCTGCTTCAAGTTCATTCAGCCTTGAATTCTGCCAACACAACAGATTATATCCTTGACCTGTAAGCTGAAAGAAGTAACTTCTCCTTAAAATTGGTTTTGCCATTCTGTTTTATCTTTTTTTTTGAAGATATTTTTTTATTTATTTTATTCCTTTTTAATTAAAATTTCCACTTCCTCCCTGTTTCCCATTTCCCTCCCCCTCCTCCCACATATTGCCCCTTCCCCCCACTCCCCTCCCCCTATCCCCACTCCTCTTCTCCTCCTTCCACTCCATTCACCCTCCCTCTCGATACTGAAGAGCAGTCCAAATTCCCTGCCCTGCGGGAAGACCAAGGTCCTCCCACTTCTATCTAGGTCCAGGAAGGTGAGCATCCAAACAGGCTAGGCTCCCACAAAGCCAGTTGATGTATTAGGATCGAAACCTAATGCCATTGTCCTTGGCTTCTCATCAGTCTTCATTGTCTGCCATGTTCAGAGAGTCCGGTTTCAACCCATGCTTATTCAGTCCCAGTCCAGGTGGCCTTGGTGGGCTCCCAATAGATCAGTTCCACTGTCACAGTGGGTGGGTGTACCCCTCGTGGTCCTGACTTCCTTGCTCATGTTCTCCCTCCTTCTGCTTCTCATTTGGACCTTAAGAGCTCAGTCCGTTGCTCCAAATTGGGTCTCTGTCTCTATCTCGATCCATCGCCAGATGAAGGTTCTAAGGTGATATGCAAGATACTCATCAGTATAGGATAGCGTCATTTCAGGTTCCCTCTCCTCAGTTGCCCAAGGTACCAGCTGGGGACATCTCCCTGGACACCTGTGAGCCCCTCTAGAGTCAAGTATCTTGCCAACCCTAAGATGGTTCCCTTAATTAGGATATATATTTTTCTGCTCCCGTATCCACCCTTCCTATATCCCAACCATTACATTCCCCCAAGCTCCCCCCATCCTCCCCTTCTCACGTTTCTCACCCCATTTCCCCTTAGCCCCATGCCACCTCACCCGCAAGTTCCCAGATTTTGCCTGGCAATCTTGTCTACTTCCCCTATCCAGGCGGATGACTATACGATTTTCTTTGGGTTCACTTTCTTATTTAGCTTCTCTAGGATCACAAATTATATGCTCAATGTCCTTTATTTATGGCTAGAAACCAATTATGGGTGAGTACATCCCATGTTCCTCTTTTTGGGTCTGGGATACCTCACTCAGGATAGTGTTTTCTATTTTCATCCATTTGCATGCAAAATTCACGATGTCATTGTTTTATACCGCTTGGTAGTACTCTAATATGTATATATTCCACACTTTCTTCATCCATTCTTCCATTGAAGGGCATCTAGGTTGTTTCCAGGTTCTCCCTATTACAAACAATGCTGCTATGAACATAGTTGAACAGATACTTTTGTCATATGATAGTGCATCTCTTGGGTATATTTCCAAGAGTGGTATTACTGGATCTTGGGGTAGGTTGATCCCAAATTTCCTGAGAAATTGCCACACTGATTTCCAAAGTGGTTGCACAAGTTTGCATTCCCACCAGCAATGGATGAGTGTGCCCCTTACTCCACAACCTCTCCAGCAAAGGCTATCATTGGTGTTTTTGATTTTAGCCATTCTGACAGGTGTAAGATGGTATCTCAAAGTTGTTTTAATTTGCATTTCCCTTATCGCTAAGGAGGTTGAGCATGACCTTAAGTGTCTTTTGGCCATTTGAATTTCTTCTGTTGAGAATTCTCTGTTCAGTTCAGTGCCCCATTTTTAATTGGGTTAATTAGCATTTTAAAGTCTAGTTTCTTGAGTTCTTTATATATTTTGGAGATCAGACCTTTGTCTGTTGCAGGGTTGGTGAAGATCTTCTCCCAGTCAGTGGGTTGCCTTTTTGTCTTAGTGACAGTGTCCTTTGCTTTACAGAAGCTTCTCAGTTTCAGGAGGTCCCATTTATTCAATGTTGTCCTTAATGTCTGTGCTGCTGGGGCTATATGTAGGAAGTGATCTCCTGTGCCCATATGTTGTAGAGTACTTCCCACTTTTTCTTCTATCAGGTTCAGTGTGTTCAGACTGATACTGAGGTCTTTAATCCATTTGGACTTGAGTTTTGTGCATGGCGATAGATATGGATCTATTTTCATTCTTCTACAGGTTGACAAACAGTTCTGCCAGCACCATTTGTTGAAGATGCTTTCTTTCTTCCATTGAATACTTTTAGCTCCTTTATCAAAAATCAGGTGTTCAAAGTTTTTTGGGTTAAAATCAGGGTCTTCTACTCGGTTCCATTGATCGACTTCTCTGTTTTTATGCCAATACCAAGCTGTTTTCAATACTGAAACTCTGTAATAGAGTTTGAAGTCAGGGATGGTAATGCCTCCAGACGATCCTTTATTGTATAAGATTGTTTTGGCTATCCTGGGTTTTTTGTTTTTCCGTATAAAGTTGATTAACGTCCTCTCGAGATCTGTGAAGAATTTTGATGGGATTTTAATGGGGATTGCATTGAATCTATAAATTGCCCTTGGTAGAATTGCCATTTTTACTATGTTGATCCTCCCAATCCAAGAGCAAGGGAGATCCAAAAATTTTCTGGTATCCTCCTCAATTTCTTTCTTCAAAGACTTAAAGTTCTTGTCAAATAGATCCTTCACTTCTTTGGTTAGAGTTAGCCAAAGATATTTTATGCTATTTGTGGCTATCGTGAAGGGTGATACTTCTCTGATTTCCCTCTCTGCTTCCTTATCCTTTGTGTATAGGAGGGCAACTGATTTTTTGGAATTGATCTTGTATCCTGCCACGCTACTAAAGGTGTTTATCAGCTGTAGGAGTTCTTTGCTGGAGTTTTTGTGGTCGCTTACGTACACTATCATATCATCTGCAAATAATGAAAGTTTAACTTCTTCCTTTCCAATTTGAATCCCTTTGATCCCCTTATGTTGTCTTATTGCTATCACTAGAACTTTGAGCACTATATTGAAGAGGTATGGAGAGAGTGGACAGCCTTGTCGTGTTCCTGATTTTAGTGGGATGGCTTTGAGTTTCTCTCCATTCAATTTGATGTTAGCTGTCGGCTTGCTATAAATAGCTTTTATTACAGTTAGGTACGACCCTTGTATTCCTAATCTCTCTAAGACCTTTATCATAAAGGGATGTTGAATTTTGTCAAATGCTTTTTCAGCATCTAATGAAATGATTATATGGTTTTTTTCTTTCAGTTTATTTATATGATGGATTACATTGATAGATTTTTGTGTGTTGAACCAGCCCTGAATCCCTGGGATGAAGCCTACTTGATCATAATGGATAATTTTTCTAATGTGTTCTTGGATTCGGTTTGCCAGTATTTTATTGAGGATTTTCATATCGATGTTCATGAGTGATATTGGCCTGTAGTTCTCTTTCTTGGTTGGGTCTTTGTGTGGTTTTGGTATCAGAGTAACTGCAGCTTCATAAAAGGAATTTGGCAATGAGTTCTCGGTTTCTATATTGTGAAATACATTAAGGAGTATAGGTATTAGATCTTCTTGGAAGTTCTGGTAGAATTCTGCATTGAAGCTGTCTGGACCTGGGCTTTTTTTGGTAGGGAGGTTTTTGATAAAGCTTCTAATTCTTCGCGACTAACAGGTCTATTTAGATTGTTCACCTGGTCCTGGTTTAACTTTGGTATATGGTACTTATCTAAAAGAGTGTCCATTTCTTTTACATTTTACAATTTTGTGGCATACAGGCTTTTGTAGTAAGATCTAATGATTCTCTGAATTTCCTCTGTGTCTGTGGTTATGTCTCCCTTTTCTTTTCTGATCTTGTTAATTTGTGTATTCTCTCTCCGCCGTTTGATTGGTTTGAATAGGTGTTAATCAATCTTGTTGATTTTCTCCAAGAACCAGCTTTTTGTTTCATTGATTCTTTGGATTCTTTTCTGTGTTTCTATTTTGTTGATTTCAGCCCTCAGTTTGATTATTTCCAGTCTTCTACTCCTCCTAGGTGAATCTGCTTCTTTTTTTTCTAGAGCTTTCAGGTGGGCTGTTAAGTCTCCAATGTGTGCTTTCTCCATTTTCTTTAAGTGGCACTTAGTGCTATGAACTTTCCTCTTAGCACTGCTTTCATAGTGACCCATAGGTTTGAGTATGTTGAGTCTTTGTTTTCATTGAATTCAAGAAAAACTTTAATTTCTTTCTTTATTTCTTCTTTAATCCAGGTGTGGTTCAGTAGTTGACTGTCCAGTTTCCATGAGTTTGTAGGCTTTCTGGGGGTAGCATTGGTGTTGAATTCTAACTTTAATCCATGGTGATCTGATAAGACACAGGTGGTTACTAATATTTTTTTGTAACTGTGTAAATTTGCTTTGTTACCAAGTATGTGGTCAATTTTCGAGAAGGTTCCATGAGCTGCAGAGAAGAAGGTATATTCTTTCCTATTTGGGTGGAATGTTCTATAGATGTCTGTTAAGTCCATTTGATTCATTACCTCCATTAATTCTCTTATTTCTCTGTTAGGTTTCTGTCTAATTGACCTGTCCATTGGTGAGAGAGGTGTGTTGAAATCTCCTACTATTAGTGTGTGTGGTTTGATGACTGCCTTGAGTTTTAGTAATGTTTCTTTCACATAAGTGGGTGCTTTTATATTAGGGGCATAGATATTCAGGATTGAGACATTGTCCTGATGATTTATTCCTGCTATGAGTAAAAAATGTCCCTCTCCATCTCTTCTGATTGATTTTAGTTTGAAGTCAACTTTCTTAGAAATTATTATGGCCACACCTGCTTGTTTCTTAGGTCAGTTTGCTTGATAAACCTTTTCCCAGCCCTTTACTCTGAGTAGATGTCTGTCTTTGTGGTTGAGGTGTGTTTCTTGTAAACAGCAGAATGTTGAATCCTGTTTTTGTATCCAATCTCTTAGCCTGTGCCTCTTTATAGGTGAGTTGAGTCCATTGATATTAAGTGATATTAATGACCAGTGGTTGTTAACTCTGATCATTTTTTCTTTCTTTCTTACTTTTTTTTTCGGTAATTGAGTTTGTGTGTTTCCCTTCTTCAAGTTGTGCTGTTGAATGGTCATTAGATGTCTGAGTTATTGTGGGCATTGTTGGACTCCTTGGGTTGTGATTTTCCTTCAATTACTTTCTGTAAGGCTGGATTTGTGGCTACATATTGTTTAAATTTGTTTTTATCCTGGAAAATTTTGTTTTCTCCATTTATAGTGAACGAAAGCTTGGCTGGGTATAGTAGTATGGGCTTGCATCCATGGTCTCTTAGTTTCTGCAGTACAACTATCCAGGACCTTCTGGCTTTCATGGTTTCCATAGAGAAGTCAGGTATAAGTCTGATAGGTTTACTTTTATAAGTAACTTGACCTTTTTCCTTTGCAGCTCTTAATATTCTTTCTTTATTCTGTATATTTATTGTTTTGATTATTATATGGCGAGGAGATTTTTTTTTGATCCAGTCTATTTGGGGTTCTGTATGCTTCTTGGACCTTCAAAGAATTATCTTTCTTAAGGTTGGGAAAGTTTTCTTCTATAATTTTATTAAATATATTTTCTGGACCCTTGAGCTGTACTTCTTCTCCTTCTTCTATCCCTGTTATTCTTAGGTTTGTTTTTTTTATTGTGTCCCAGATTTTCTGAATGTTTTGTGATGAGAATTTGTTGGTTTTGCTGATTTCTTTGATCAGTGTGTTTATTTTCTCTATTGTATCTTCAGTGTCTGAGATTCTTTCTTCTATCTCTTGTAATCTGTTGGTAGTACTTGTCTCTGTAGTTCCTGTTCATTTACCCAGATTTTCCTTTTCCATCCTTCCCTCAGTTTGTGTTTTCTTCATTACTTCCATTTCATTCTTCAAGTCTTGAACCGTTTCCCTTACCTGTTTGATTGCTTTTTCTTGTTTCTCTTGGTTTTCTTGGGTATCTTAGAGAGATTTATTCATTTCCTCTACCTTTTTGTTTGTAATCTCTAATTGATTATGGCAGTTTTCACCTCTTGTTTAAGGTCCTATATTATTTTCATATAATTCACTTTTGAGTCAAATTCTTCTAATTCTTCTGAAATGGGGTGTACCATTCTTCTTATTTTGGGATTCCTGGATTCTGGTGACGTCACGTTGACTTTCAGGTTGTTGGAGGAATTCTTGCATTGGCGCCTGCCCGTCTCTTCCTTCAAATGGGGCCAGGAGAGGCCTGGTGTCTTGGTCCAGTCTTTGCTGTGACTAACTCCCTGGGTGTATCTCCTCAGTGTAGGAGCAGGAACCGTTCCCTTCCAGATGGACTCCTCAACACCAAAACATGGATGCCTCATAGTCCAATGACCCGCAGACAAAAGGGTGAATGTGGGGGATAGGGCAGGATAGAGTAGAACACAGGCGACCCTGCAGCACAAGCTGAAGGTGCCTGCGCTCCCTTTCGGGGGTTCTTGAGGCCTGCCCGGTAGGCAGGCACTCACCACTCTGAGTGGGTAGCCTTTGTGTAAGAGCAGGAAGCTGTTCCTCACCAAAGGACCTTGCAGACAACGCAGGCTTGGGGGGGCGGGGGGGCGTGTGTAGGAAAGAAAACCCTGCAGCAGGAGCCGGGGGAGGGGGGTTTGTGCTCTCTTCCGGGACAGTCTGCCCCTGGTTAGCACACACTCACCGGTCCAGATGGAACTCCTCAGCCCTAAACAGGTACGCCTGGTAGCCCAATGAGCCAGGGACAAAAGGAGGCCATTCTGTTTTCTCTTAACACCAGGAGAAGAAACACACATTACTGGTTAAGTCTATTAGGTCCTTTGAATATTCCTTTCTTTTCCTTGACATTACGTATTTGATGAGACATTGTCATCATACATTCTTAAAGTTCTTTTAGGCTAATTTTAACTCATTAGATGTATTTATAGTTTATTAGCATTTGGCTACATGAAGCTTATCTTTCCATAATTTCAGTATCTGACACTTTAAAATGTTTAAAAAACTGATTGTATGACTTTGTATTGAAAGAAAAATTTGAAAAGATTTTCTTGACGTTGGTTTGCTTAGCTGTAAAATTACGTCCATAATACTTACGATCTGCCTCTTGCGAATTTATATATCTAATTACCTATTTAACAGTCATTTGTCTGTTCCCAACTTAAAATGCTAAAGCTCTAAACATGCTTCCAACTTACCCTCTGCTACTTAGCTACTTCTGCTCACTTTCCATACACTACAGTGCTTATTGAGGACTATTTCCTTCTAGTACTTGGGCCAAGAACTTTGGTTCAGTCTTAATTCCTTATTTACCATATTGGTGCACCAAAAAAAAAAAACTTTATAATTTATCTTCCAAACACATCTGGAACCCTCATTCATATCTCTTCAATTTTCCTGTTACAAATCCTCTTTTCTCTCCCCCCCGTGTGTGTGTGTGTGTGTGTGTGTAATTTTTCCTCTCTCTCATGTCTTTGTCTTTCTCTCAGATTATTAATGTATAACATTAACTGTTCTTATCTTCTTTGCTTGCTTTAGTTTAAAGCAGGAAAGCTATTTAAATGCTATTTTCACCCTTACTGGCTGACTGTTCTAACAGTTGGTCCTAAACTATTGGTACTATTTGGCGATGTTATATATATTATCTTTGGCCGGGAAGCCTGGCTGGGGAAGTTCAGTCATGTGCTTGGGTCTTTGTTGTTATAGCCCATCCCACTTCTTAATAGATCTCTCCATTTTCTAGCCAACCTTGGTAAGTTACAAGTTCCTACTGCTGTGGGGACACCATGCTATCCTTGCCTTATTGGGCTGAATTTCTAGAAACCAAGAGTCAGAACAAAAACTTCCTGCCTTATACTGTTCCTTTCAGAATATTGTCACAGCCATTAATCAAGTAAGACACACTCCTCATGCTTCCCACCCCCTGTTGATCTTTTTCCCTTTATGTTTTCCTTTCATTTATTCATGTAGTCAATAGTTTTACTTTTTATTAGGTTAATGTGAATGCCCTTCAGGAACAATGTATAGTCTATGAAGTATAGTTTTTTCTTGTTTTTACTGTTGTTACTTTGTCCTAAGCTCCATTAAAAAATGTCTGGTAGGAGCATGAACAGTACTTGTTTTGAATAAGTACTTGGGGAACCTCAAATTATCATGGGGGAATGGGGCAGGTAAAAAGTATAAGCTAAAGTGTTAGGAGATAAGTTTTGAGTTGCCAGCATAAAGAAAAAAGATCCTGTAAGTGTATACATATTATACGGGGATCAATGTAGCAGAAAGCCGGCAAACAGGCAAGAAAGAGAATTACAAAGTTAGAAGGTAGAGAGAAGAAAACCCCCAATGACTGAGTGATCCAGTGAAACCTCAGCAGCCTATCACAGGATCTGATTGTGAGGAGACAGCCTGTGCTAAGTCAGAGGAGGATTATATGGTCGTCAGAATGAAGAAAGATAATACCGTTAGACAAATAATTTTAGTGAACAGTGTAAAGTCACTAATACATTGCCTTTGAGTGGTAAGAGGGGTCAGGGATAGCTATGAGCACTGACTTTGGATGTAGACCACTTACTGGGATAGCTGTAGAACTATGTCAAATAATGTGATGAAGACACAATGGAGTGGTCTCAAAAAGGAGGAGTCTTCGGGGATTTGGGAATTCTAAATGTAATTAAAGGAAACTAAATGAAAGTAAAAGCACAATACAAATGAAAAGATAACATAGCACAGGAATTAGACTTCTTTGGAAGAAGCAAAATTATCCCAAACAAAGAGCAAGTTTCAGACTGAATAGTTCTCCTGTGTTTATAGCAAAATAAAAAATAAAAAGTGTTTTTCAATAAAGAGGATGCTATGACCTACAAACCAGGGATCTAGGGAATGCCTCCCATGTTTTTTTTATGTAGAAAACACAGGGCAGTTTTGAAGTGTCTAACACTGAGCTGACATTATGAATTGTTTTCAACCATTATGGAGATGCCTCACAAATTTCATAACTCTGACAACCCAGTAACTGACTCTGGCATGATTCATAATGATGAGAGTTAGTGTCCAGTGAACATCTTCTGTGTGGACCTAGAAAGACCTTGGATGACAAGTGCATGTTAGTAGAGGGGCTTCAGTGGAGACCTGTGTTTCCCTCCAGGTCAGCTCCACTTCTGGCTATGCCTCCAGGCAGCCTTAGGTCTGAATACAACCTTCAAGAAAAGGAATTGCTTAAAAACCCCTGCTTCTAACACTTTTTCTTTCCCAGAACTTTCTCTTTATTTCTTAAGGCTTCAGGATCTTACAGTAGGTATCTTTCTCAAGGTCTTACGTTCCAAGTGCTTATCGGGCAGGCATTTTTCACATCACCTAAATAGCACACAATATCAACACCTTTGACAGTGTAGATAAAGTTCCAAGTTTTGAAAAATAAAAACAGAAAATGATGACAGTGTTTTTGAATGTCCCGATTTACTTCTAAACCTGTATTAGTTCATCGAGAGTTCTTTTCATATAAAATTGAATGGTATTCCTGTATGGGTAGGAAAAAGGTTTCTAACAGAGGAGCACAATAGTAATACTGTGTGTTTAAAACTGACTGATATTGATTTAGTGTTAGTCGGTGATTATTTTTACTATTGTTGTATTACACAGTAAAGCTGGACTTTCTTCTGTACTGTGGTAGTGGTGTGTGTATATAATTACATTTGAGATTTGGAAGGGCAAGAAAGCTTAACAGTTATAAAAAATTTAAAAAGAGATTGTAACAATTTAGGGGTATAAAGCTTTATGGTCTATTTAAAGTTAAGATAGTAAAGTAGAGCTTCCAATCAGCCACTGTTGTGATAACAGCCGATTTCATTGCAAACATTAAGAAGAAGCATACTTCTGGTAAGAAATTTCCCATGTCAGCACTGTGGGCATAGGAACTGACAGAATGATTTTTAAATTAAGTAACAAACTAATTCTGAGTTTTCTAAGTGGAGTATGGAGTTAGTGTAGTGTCATTCAAATCTGTCTTGAGTTAAAATAGGCTACAGAGTTTTTAGTCTAGACACTATAGGCCACCTCTCATTTGTTAATAGTTCAATGTTTGCCACTTTAATTTCTTTTTACAAGCAACCCAAAGCTTATCATTACAAAATTGAAAGTAATTAAAAATAATATTAAAGTAAAGGAATAAAATTTCGGATTATAAAAGATTCAGCTGCCCATCTGCATCATCTGTACACAACTGTTCACACAGACAAAGAGGATTCTGGGGGAACGTATGCCAGAAGCTCCGGACATTGGACATTTGCAAGTGACTGAAAAGACTAATAACTTGGCAGCGATGTATTTGCATCCCTTATAGATTGAATACCTATCTTCTTTAAAAGCAGAGCCCTCATTGCTGTATAACTGGTTACTTTAAAATTTTCCTTTTAGAAGACTTATGTAACAATGCAAGACAGAGACCTAGTGTCCCACACAGTATGGTATTTCAAAGGCAGCTGTAACACAGACAGCATGTGGTTTCTTTTGAAGAAAGCAATAATATGGCTACCAGAAGGTTACTGAAAATGTTGGGTGTGAATTTCATTATCGGCTCGCATGACTGAGTCTAAAATGACCTCAGGGAAAATTCCTTCCATGGTAACATATTTCTGCTTCAAACATCTTGAGTAAACAAGCTCACCTTGTTGGTGCATCCCCTGTGTGTGATGCTATAAACAGGGAAGAGCTACTGTCACATTCCAGAGGCAAAGTGTTCAGGGCACAGTTCTAATATCTTGCAGACACTATGAGTGCCTCACTTTTCAATATGCATATGAATTGAATATATGTAAAAAAATCTGTATAACCATGGCACCATCACAATAAGTAGTAGCTCTGTGTAAGAATTGTCACATGTCATGTTTTATACTTCTTACATGTTAAAAGTCTTTTTGTGTTAAACATTTGCATAACATGCTTAAACAAGCATATGCTGTCTCTCAGTTTCTTAAATAAAATGACCCAAGTTAATAGTGTATTAATTTAATAAGTGTGCATATATTTTGTTGTACATTTGTACACTGTGAGGGTGGACTACAAACTATTCCATTTTTACATAGAAAAAATAAATAATAGGACCTTAATCTAATAATTGAGAAACAGTGTGTACACACATGCTTATACCATACGTACATATGATGGAAGCAGATGCAGAGATCCACAGTCAAATACTAGACCAAACTTTAGGAGTCCAGTCAAAGAGAGGAAGGAGGGATTATTTGAGCAAAGGGGTCAAGATCATGATGGGGAAAGCCCCAGAGATATCTGGCATGAGCCTATGGGAACTCATGATCTCCTGACCGACAGCTGGAAGCCTGCATGGGACCAAATTAGGCTCTCTGAATGTAGGTGACAGTTGTGTGGCTTGATCTGTTTGTAGGACCCCTGTCAGGGAGACCAGGATTTATGCGTAGTGCATAAACCAGCTTTTTGTAGCCCATCCCTAATGGTGGGATATCTTGATCAACTTTGATACAATGGGGAGCGACTTGGTCCTGTCTCAATTTGATATGCCAGGCTTAGTTGACTCCCCATGGGAATTCTTACCTGCTGGGAAACCTTACCTCCTGGCACTATGATTATGAGGACTTGTGAAGACAGGTCATCTTCAGGGTAAAATTTCACAACCTAAAATATATATATATGTACTGCCCAGTAAAATAATAATAATCACAACGACTCACTTAAAAATCAGAGCTGGGTTTGGAGTTGGACAATCGCTGTCCTTTTCTAAATCCAAGCATGTTGTTAAAAGAAAAGTTCAGAGTTTCTGTCTTATGTCGGGAGCCTTCTGGTATGGCAGCACTGTTCTACTCTTCAGAGAATGTTGAGCACTGAAGACACTCCACTTGGAGCTTGTTTTCTTCTTAACAAATCTGGTCTTTGGGCAAGAAAGTGTCCAGACCTTGACCACTAACAAAATGCATGGTATCCGGACTAGACAAGCATGGTATAAAAAAAAAGACTGCCAAACCTTGGCAAGACAGGGTAAAGTTGTTTTGAAAATATTTCTGCCTCTGAAAATGGTCTGTCAGTTACTCTAGGCCTTAGCTAAAGTTGGTTGCTCCAATGTTGCAAATGAGACTTTGGGTGACTGCCCAGGTAGCCAGTTGTCTCTGTTATTTATTGCACATTTTACAAGCTGCTTGATTGCACTTCCTGCCTACTCAAGTAATATTATCTCCCTTCTCAGATCTCTGATGGGGTTAAAGACTAGATAGTCATAGTTACTTTTCTCTCATGACTTCATTTCTAATACAAGACTTAGACTCAGGAAAGAATAATTATTGAGACATTTAGCACATGTTTCTTGTTTAATATCATTATGCTAGTTGTAATTCTAATTTTTATACTTGAACCTCCTTCAGCCAATGGCCTTTGAAAGACTGGACTAGGCTGGGCATGGCTTGGGTACCAAAAAGGTGCACGTTCTCATGCTCACTCTCTCTCACTCCTGTCTCACCTGACTGCTGGATTCAGTTTCTGTTCCCTGTTCATGCAGAGCACTGTGATGTATGAGTCCCCCCCTCATAAAGAACCCCTTTATTATACTCCATTCTGAACTAGTGTGAGACTAATTTATTCACATTCTCCTATACTTATCCTCTCTGAGGAGTGGATGTAGGGGGAGGGTAAACTGGTTTGTATGTAAAATGAATTTAAAAAGTTACTCAGTTGGCCAAATAAATCTCGAAAAAGTGGTAGAAGCAATTAAAGAGGTGAAAGAAAATTATTACAGAGATGAATAGCAATATAATCCCAAAGGGATTTGGAGAGCACATATAAATAAATATTGGGGCATCAGTTTGTCCTTTGCCACACAGGACAGAAAGAAGGAGGATGATAGGATAATGTGGGGAAATGACATATCTAAGTTTTCCTTCTTAGGACAAAGTAATGTTTGTCACATCGAATACATTAAAAATGATGGATAATAAGATAGTCACATGAATTCATACACAAACGTGTCTACGGCAATGCTGTATTAAATTTTGCTTGAATGATAAGTTGTTTTACTTTCTTTATATGCCATGAAATGTAATAACATTAGTTTTACTTTGTGTATAATATTTTTCTAATAGGTGTTTATTGCCATTTATTGATTTGTTCTTAGATACATGTATATATAAACTTTTTAAATTTTTTGAGTTATGAATAATGATCAAATAATACTTTGTCATTTATTATTTTATTTTTTTGAGATAACTTATAGAATTTCATATAAGTAACCTTATATGTGTTTTTTTACGGATTGAAATTTTATAACATAGAAAGGCCACCCAAGAGTCAGATTATAATTATTTTAAGCATTGCTTTGTGCCAGTAATTTTGTGGGTTTCATCTCTACAGAAGAGTTATGCCTACTATTGCTATTATGATTATGTTATTTTCAAGAGAAAAGTAAATCTGTAAAGATCTGATTTCATTTTCCTTGAATGGCTGGACAATTGTTCCAATATTATGACCAAACAATTGCTTTTCCTATTCATTTGAATATTTTCTCATGCTATTAAATTTACTTTTGTATGAACTATCATATCTATCCATTTGGTTTGCAGTGTTTTCCATAGTATTCTACTTCAAAAATTACTGCATGTGTTTTAAATAAAATCCACTAGGAATTTTGGAATTAGGGTAGTCTCCAGTGAATGTATGAAAAGGAATATTGGTTCTGTACTTATGAAACTTGATCAATATTCTAGAAAGTTAGGTGGAAACAGCAGGAGATGTGAAAGATGAATGACAATAAAATATCTGGACTTTCACAAAAGTTCCTAGAGAGACCCAGAGCAAACAAAGAAAGTATTATCAGGTTCTTCTAGTACTGGAATTTATAGATGGCAGTTCAGCATGGAAAATGGATATTGACTCGGGAGCATCAATAAAAGGAATGATGTCCTATGAAGCTGAGCTCAGCTGTAGAGGAACCCAGGACCAGAGCAGTGATGAACTGAGAAAAGAAAGGAGTGTAGTAAAAACCTTTAAATTCTGATTTAATTTAAAAACTCATTGATTCGCCGGGCGGTGGTGGCGCACGCCTTTAATCCCAGCACTCGGGAGGCAGAGACAGGCGGATCTCTGTGAGTTCGAGACCAGCCTGGTCTACAAGACCTAGTTCCAGGACAGGCTCAAAACCACAGAGAAACCCTGTCTCAAAAAACCAAAAAAAAAAAAAAAAAAAAAAAAAAAAAAAAAAAAAAAAAAAAAAAAAAAAACAAAACAAAACAAACAAACAAAAAAAACTCATTGATTCTAACTGAGAGTATAATCTCTGAGTAGGTAGAGTATGGTCAGGGATTAAGAACAAGGTCAGGTGCTTCGTACGAGGTGTAGGATATGTATATTGTCCCTTTCTTAGCAAGGTCTATTTTTATCTGAGCAAATTCCCAGAAAGAAAAGAAACAGTCAAATCAAATGGAGAAATAAAAAAAGTTGATGGATGAAGAAAGCATAAAATTATTTGGCTCTAATGAGACAGGAAGGAATTTAGACAAAGAAAATAAACTGCAATTTTTTTTAATAAACTGCAATTTTAAATAATAAAATTTTATCAGCATTCAGGTTGTAAGGGACCGGACTTAGAAAACTTAGCGAGTGTTCAGCGTGAAAAAGAGTGCATGTGGTCTAGAATCTGCTGTACAACCACTATGTGGCAGGAGGGAATTGAGAAAGTGGGGATAAATATTTGAAAGGAGTTCTCCAAGTTCAATTAAACGCTTAGGCAAGTCCCCAAATTAAATGAGATGCCAAGAAATAGTTGGCAAACAGCGTGTAATAATTAAGTGCCACAGGCCTAGGAAGGAGGCTGAGCCTCGCCACATTGTGCCATCACATCATGGCCCTGTTTTTCATTCTGTAATGGGAAAGCCAGTGAATGAAACACAGAGATCATGGTCCAAAGTGGCACAAAAGATAACTGAAACCAGATGCTAAGAATAAACAGAACCGTGGCCAGAGCTGGGATTCAAGGGCAGGTCTACGCTGGCAAAGGGCAATTTACACTCTTGGATAAACGTTGTGCCAGGCTCCTGGGGTCCACAATGAATGAACAAAGATGCGATCTTCATAGAAAGAGAAGCAGAGTGGAAGTTAATCCTCTGAGAACCCTCCAAATAAAGATACACACAGATTTTTAGTTTGGGTGATCCCTCAAGTGTCAAGACTCCAGCACAATGCAACAGTAACCCCGAGTCATGTCAGTGTACCAGGCAGACAGGCACAGCTACTCAAATTAGCACAGCAGTCCGGAATCTTGAGGTACCTAAGGCGTTCTCCCAGGCACTATTAAAAATTCAACATTTGTAAACTGTGCATACAAAATTTTCATCTTTCTGCCCCCTTATTTTGATGTGGTTATTCTAAAACTTATCTACAAATAATTTGTTTGGGCGTTCATATTATTGCATTTGAATAGTGAAGTGACTGTTCTGGTTGAAATACTGAAATACTGCAATTGGCAGAGAAAAGTACTTGGAGGTCTTGATTTAAGGAGGCTTGTTTAATAATGACATTCCAATGGACAGCATTAGCTTTGCTGTTCCTGAAAAATAATGCGAAGACAAAATTGTATTGCTGGAAAAATATTCTGTTGTTTCTAAGAACATGTTATAAGGATTCAAGAATATGTAGTGATAGAAAAAGGGGTTGTGGGGTCTCGGGCAATGTAGAGACAAATATATTATAGTTTACTTATTATTAAAAACATGTAGAGGGTCCAAAGAGGCTCCTGGTTATAGAACAGGATGTGCCCTTTCATTTGTACAGCATCCTTTTCATCAAGGTTATTTAGGGGGATCTGCATCTGATTGTGGGAAACTCTCAATGGATTTATCCACAGAGCATCCCAGCCAGTCTAGGAGCTGAACCCAAGGCCCTGAACTGACTTATATCCCTTTGCACTAATCCACACTTTCTCTATTATCATAAGATTTCTACTACTAAAGTTTTGTGGCCACTGGATTATAATCCTCCAATAAAGTGTCTGGGCTATTTCAATATTAGGAGAATCATAATATGAGAGTGCTTGATCAATGACACTTCCTTCAGCTAAACCACAAAGACTTCAGAATATAGCTACAAATATTTTGATTGAATAACATAAAAAATAAAAAGAATAGAAGAATTTGCATTTTTAAATAACCAAAGGTCAAGAAAACATACAGTGAAGTTTATGTAAAAATTAGTTTAAATGGCATTGTAGAATGCACTAATTCTCTAACAAAAAATGTCTTCTGTGTAATGGGGATAAATTATATTTATTTTGTTTCTGGGGAGTGAGGATAGATATGCTTTAATAGGATTGGAAAAACATGGAAAAGATACAAAGTATCACCAAAGAAGAAATAACTTTGGCAGGAAATGTAACTAACTTCAATTATGATTTATCTGTGAACTCATAAGATATTTACATATATTCTCAACTGAAATCACATCATGAAAATATTAATATAATTTTGCGTTTTTTCAAGAGAAACAAATAAAAAATCTTTAAATTTCACAAATAGAGATTAAAAATTGATATTTAACATATCGTGTGTTTACAATATTTCTAATTTTAACATATAACTACTTACCAACAATAGTAAGAGCTTTACCATAAACTTAAAAATAAAAATTAAATTACTAAAGAATGTGGAACTATTCTCTTACTTTAGTAGACAATGTTTATGTTGCTTAGACATTCAAGCTGTTATTAAGCAATTTATTATTACCTATTTTCTACAGATAGCAATTGCCAAGTTTTTTAATAATCTAAGCTTCTTTTAGAGAATAGCGATTATAGTGAATTATATTTCATTGCTTCTGTTTTTGTTTGTATTTGAAAGTCATTCAGCAGTTTTTCAATTATTTTTTTTCCAAGACAAGGTTTCTCTGTGTAACAGCCCTGTCTATCCTGGGACTCACTTCATAGACCAGGCAGGCCTCGAACTCATAGAGATACATCTGCTTCTGCCTCCCGAGTGCTGGAACTGAATGCCTGAGCCACCACCACCTGGATAGTTTTTCAACTTTTTAATATATTTCAAAGTGTATGGAGATCATCTGAGTTAGCTCTTGAGACCTCTGCTTTCATGGGTTTGTAACTGTTTCCTCATTCTGTCCTTTCCTAATGGCCTGATGATAGGCCTTCTTGACTTGTCAGCTGGCCTGTTTCAAGTTTACTGGACCACCTACCTGTCCATAAATGCTAGCACATGCTCTTTTCTTTCTGTCTTTCCTGTGCTGCTGCTATAAGAACATGGAACCGTTGAGAATGGTACACAGTATTATTTATTGTTTAAAATACTTTAATAATACCAGTGACTATGGAATAGAGCCAGATACCTTAATGTGTTTGAAAAGAAAAACCTTTGGGTAAATAACATTTAATGGAGTTTGAGGAAGAATGATTCATGTGTTGGGAAATACTAAACAAGAGAGGTCCAGAGAGTTCTGACTTGCGATGCTTTAAGTCAGTGCCACAAGGCTAACTTATTAGTCGGATACCATGCTCTCTAGTATCGTTCCCATCCAGCTTGAGACAGAAAAATATAAGAATGATAAAGTGTGCCAGGAGTTACTCAGGTATTCAGGATAACCATCACACAAACGCTTTTAAGATGTCAGAGTCAACTTATTCTTCCTCTGCCATTGTGAAACTTTCTGTCTGTAGCTGTGTATTTCTGTTTCTGCATGCATGAAATACTGTTCAGCTCACAGTCAACAAACCTTCCTTTTTGGGGAAAAGGAACTGTTTTGGCAAAGATATGAATATTATTTCACAGGAGACTATTAACCAATCTATACTAAGTATGGGTTGTTCTCTGGAGGTCGATTTGCAACTGCATTGGGAGGAAATTCTAGCAGAAAGTAAATGACTTTGGATTTGAGAAAAGGTTTATTTTTCCATAAAAAAAGAGATATTTAAAAATGACACTAAATTCTCATCTTTGTTGTGTGCAAAATTGTGTTCCTTCTGGCCTTCCAGTAAGCATCTTTGGCTACAGGGAACAGACTGTTTGGTCAATATGGCAAAGTAGAAACATGGAAAAATTTTGAGTTTTGTCATGGATGGGGTGTGAAATGAGTCAAAAATTATTTCACCTTCAGATTTTTGTAAGAAAGTGATTTTTGTTTCTGTCTATGTTATTGAAGGGGCTCATCTGGCCCAGGGATGAGCCCCTTAATTAGTTACCTGATACTAAGGCATACACATACAAGCAACACAGAATGAACTCTGCATCCTTATTTCTGTACTTTTATATCTGCACAAATATATAATAATATATACATATACATGTGTATATATGCATACATACATATTGATATATATGACACACATATATATGTACATACACACATACATATATATACACATACACATATATGTATATATACATCGAGACCATTAATTTGGGGTGTACAAGAGTGGTTAGAATGTAGAGAATAGATCAGATGATATAAGTATAGTTTTATTTAAAAGATGCCTAGGTATCATTTTGTTTAGTAAACATCCTACTTGGGGATCACAGGTTGAAGTGTTTTTTTGTAGCTTGTGTTAGATATATTTTATCAGTTTTAACAAATTCCTTGTTGTTATATTTTCAAATGTTCCTCCCGTCCCACTTTCTTTCTTCCTCTATGGTTCTAGTTCTTTGCTTGTCATAGTGTTGCTATTGTTCTACCCATCATGAATGCTCTTGTTTGTGTTTGGAGTCTTTCAGCTTTTAAATCTTCTGCTGACTCTCTACAAGTTCCCTGTGTTCAGTATGCTGCTAACTCACCATGTGAACTTTTTTGTCTGTGATATTATGACTTTCTATTTTTCTATTTATCTCCTTTGGAGATTTTTATGATTAATAATGACTACCTTTTTTGGCTCCTCACATCTCCCTTTGAAGTTTCAATTAGTGTATTCATCACAAGCAAAGTTCCTACTTGAACATTTTGGTACCTATTTACTTCTCCATCTGCTTCTATTGATGTTCACTTACATTCCTTGACTTTTCTATATATGTCATAAATTTTTATTGTATGTAAAACATGTGTTTTCAAGAATAGTAAAGTTCAAAGTAAATGACAGGAAAACCCAGAAGGTTGGTTTGTTCGTCTTCCATCTGATCACTTAGGGATGGTCTAAGATACCCAAGTATAGATACATTGTTTTGCCTAAGTCCATTCCACCTATCTTGTCAAATGATTTCAGGTCAAAATCAGGACAGTACCTACCTCTGGAAAGCCTTGAGATCTTAGTGTCTAGAGTAACTCAGTTACCTCTTAGTCCTTGGACAGTTTATCACCAGTTTGGGAACAATAGAAAGTCTCACCATGTTTAAAGCAGGCTACTTGGTGGATGAGTAGCTGATTTATCTTTTCTAATTCAATCTGGTCCCCCAAGGCTTTTGTGTTTCAGAAGGTTTCCCTTCCTCAGATGCTACCTGCCCAGTTTTAGAGTGTTGATGAGGGATATTTGCTGAAAGCCTGGAGTTACCCTGACACGATTCTCTCAGCTATGTGTCCTTGATCGAAGGTTTAACTGGCTCTTCATGGCTGTGCATTAAGAAATGCTCTATCTACAGTATCCCACCCTAATCTACCTTAATCTAGCCAACTACTGCTTCATGTGTGTGTGTGATGCAATCACTTACCCTGACCTGTTTATTATGCCCTCAGGAACATTATGTTTTCTCTGCCAATACTTAATGAAAACTTTTTGAAAAATGTTATCAGGTACATGCAAATTCTTTATTGAGCTATTAATTACTGCATTCCCAGCCTCTATACCTGCTTAAGGTGGCCCTCATCTTTTCTAGGTGTTTAGGTGTTCTTTTCTTACCCATGCCTGCTTTTTATTTTCTTCCCCAAATAAAAGTAACTAAGAATCTCATTTTTTTTTTTTTTTTGGTTTTTCGAGACAGGATTTCTCTGTAGCTTTGGAGCCTGTCCTGGAACTCCCTTAGTAGACCAGGCTGGTCTCGAACTCACAGAGATCCGCCTGCCTCTGCCTCCCAAGTGCTGGGATTAAAGGCGTGCGCCACCGCCTGGCTTAAGAATCTCATTTTATCTAGAAAAATTTTGCTGCTTTTTGGATTTTCCTTAAGTTCTTTGAATTCTAGATTTTGTAGATTCTTAAACAATATCAATAACATCTGCTTTATTTTCCATGTTGGGATGGAGGTTCTATGATTCTGAATATCTTTATTCCAAGTGGAAGAGAGAATCTTTTAAATAAATTTGAGTTTGGTTTCTTTATACCTTTAGCTGAATAAATTCTTATCTGATCTGTCTTGTTCTGGAAATTGTTCACGGAAAAGAAGAAAACCATCAATTATTCTAATTGTCTTTTACTGATTATAAAATTAATTCTATTATTATTGAAAATAAATTTAAGTTTTTTTGAGACAGAACCTCCTAATATGTAACCTTGATTGACCTGATACTTGTTATGTAGGTCAGTCTGGGCTTGAGCTTACATAAATCTACCAGCCCGTCTCCCAAATACTGTGACACAAAGCATACACTACTACACTTGGCACTTATAATTAGGTTAGCTTTTACTTTTTAAAAACTTTATTTCTTCTTTAATAATTCCAATCATGAATACAGTGTATTCAGATACCATTAATAATTGGCTCTGTTCTCCGACTCCTCTCAGCCACTGTATTCTTCTCCCAATGTCATCATGTCTTCTCTTCTCTCTCCTTATTCCCCTCTCTTTTCTTTTGTGATGTACCAAGTCAAGTTTGTTATGTCAAGTTGCAGAAGAGTGTAAGGTGTCATTTATTGGAGCATTAGCAACCAACAGTGGATCATACAACTAAGTAAAACCAACTTCCGTTTCTACAGTGGCCATCAATTGCCAATAATTCCTCAGCTAGGGTGATCTTCATGACCCCTTTTGCTGAAGTACTAACTTGCTTGACTGATCTTGATGTTACTATCAATAACCTGTTACTGAGAACATCATGCACTGACTAAAGACCATGAAGAAATCAAGTTGGTATTGACCTGGTACATTCTTCCATGCTTGCTAGCTTTACAGTAAACGAAGGTGCTTGGCAGGCTACTGGGGAGAAAAGCCACCAACATTCTTGCCCAACTGTGAGCTCTGTGAGCCACAATAATTATAGGAATGACCAGATATACTCATTGGTACAAGAATGGGTAGCCAATAGATTCAAGGCCCACCCGACAAGACAATTCCAGATAATGTAAACCTGGCTAAGAATCCATGCTATAGGGAATCATAGGCCTCATTACTTTGTTTTGCTAAATGAACACATATAAAACTTCTGAATACTTATCCTTGTACCAATAGTGTGGTACAATTCTAACCCCTCATCAGAAAATAATTTTTATTAAGCAGATAGTAATTAATATAGAAACACGCTACTTCACAAAGAGCTTTGTATAAATGAATGTGGAATTCTTAGCACAAAATGGGAGATCTATATCACATTTTCCCCAGCACAGGGCTCAGGAAATATCATGGAGGAAGGGACGAAAAATTTCATAAAAGCCAGAACTAGGGGAAGAGTGATATGAAATAATATCTTTCAATCATGACATTACATAGTCAGTGCACTTAAAAACTCATAGAAAATATTTTAAAGCATAGAAAGCACGGAGAAAAATCTAAATTGTAGTAAATTTTCATAAGTAAACACTCAAAAGTAATTTTCCCACAGATCTTTCAAAATGTCTTTGTTATAAATGTCTACTTGCTTATATTTTAACACAGAAATGGAATTTGATAAAAATCCTGTTTATATATGATATTTATATTATATGTTATTAAATATTATAAAACATGATACCTAATATTACAGACTATTATATCTTATAATTTTCAGTTACTTAATTTCCCCCATACCACTGGGCACTCTCAAAGATCATCACGGTTGCAATCTTTTGATTGATAGCTCTATGTTCCTTAAAGATTGAAATTGGCTTTGTATTGAATGTATGATTGATGGTCTTCAAACAACTGATTTTGAGTCTACTAAATACTGCTTACAATAAAGAGACAGACATTTTTGTATAGGTCAAAAGGGAAAAGGAAATCTCATGATGGAAGAAATCATTACCTAAAGTAAGTTCTCAGGTTCTAAACAGTCAGAGATTCAGATTAGATTAGAGTTTAGATGAGAGAAGTCAAGAGTTTATCAAAGGAGTTAAATGTCACAGTTAAACAACTTAAATAAAAAGAATCTTAATTGTAATCTCCTTTCACCCATTCATTAGCACCATGGGTCTTCCTCATTCTACTTTTTAAAATTTCTCTCATATCAGTAAAGTCTCTGCCACCATTTATAAAACTATGTTTGATATGTCTCTTTCCTTTACATTCGCCATTCATTCATATCCTATCCCATCAGTAAATACAGTTGTTCAAAATATATCCTGACTAGCATATACATTTTCAGAATTGCCAGCCTTCATGAAGCTTTGGTTTTCATAGATACTGCTAACTTCCTACCTACTCCTGGTCCTTTTCTCATCAGCTTTGCTTGAATGTAAACTTCCCTTCCTCTGATAATCAGAGAACTCAGTGGAAACAGTGTGGCGGTTCTGCTAAGCTTTCCCATCATACCTCAGTGACAACGTTCACTGTAATTAGTTCCTACTTGTTTGTTTTTGCATCATTTTATCATGTTTGCCACATCCACCTCTGTTTCCTAGTCCACACATAATGACTCTTGAATTTCCTTAGTATAGGCTGATACTGTTCTTATATTAGTCTTTGGCTACAATGTGCTTTTGTATAGGGCCACTGTCCTTATGCTAGTCTTTCCCACAATGTTCTTTTGTACAGAGCTGAGGTTTCTGAGCACACATCTAGTTCTCAGCCTCCATTGACAGCTGTGCCATTAGAGGCCACGTCATCATATCCCTGGTCTCAGTATCTAGCCTCTATCCCTCCTTTATAGTCTTCATGGCACTATATCCAACAAAATATTATACTATATCTGCACATTTTGTTCATGATGTCCAATGTAACATGTTCCACAGAAGCACTAACTTTGTCTAGGTCATTTTAATTCAATAATAATTTTTTTTATTGAATTAAGAAATGTACTTAAAAACTAGGCTTTCTTTATAGTCTTTATACTGCCTTTATGAAAGATCTTACAAACTTTCATGGGTCTGACTTCTAAAGAGTCGTTACATCATAATGTGCACACTCAGACTCACATGCATGGTTAGAACATATTATAGAACAGTGCTCAGGCTTTTGACATAAATTCTATTTTCTTCTTTTCTGTTCTAATTTATTATTTATAAAGTTGATTTTACCACCAAATAATGGGTTATAACTATCACCCAGGGCTTTGTTGGCAGCACTCCGTGAAGGGAGTTATAACCAGAAATAGGCATTTTTATGTACATCTGTGTAGAAGTAAGAGTGTATTTACATATCAAAAAGTACTTACTATATTATTAAACCTGTTTTTATGTACTATTAGCAATTAAAATATAATATGAATCTAGCAAAGTGTTTTGTAAAGTTCAAGGCTTTTATCTATTTAGTGATGGTGTCTCTTTATGTCTTTATGTAGCTCAACAAGCTGACCTGAACTTACCAGGTAGACCAGGACAGTGTTAAACCCACAGAAAACCTCCCTTAGCCACCCTAGGGTTAGAATTATTTAGCATGTACTAACCAATAAATGGGTAGGACTTCGCCTTTCTTTTCAACTAAAAATTTAAATTAAAATATTGCCTGGTATTTGAAAGTAATTTAATTTTCAAAAAGAAAAACATATAGTCATCCTCCTGGATATTAACCTTCATCAGGCGATTAAAGGAGACAGAGACAGTGACCCACATTGGAGCAATGGACTGAAATCCCAAGGTCCAAATGAGGAGCAGAAGGAGAGAGACCACGAGCAAGGAACTCAGGACCGCGAGGGGTGCACCCACATACTGAGACAATGGGGATGATCTTTCGGGCACTCACCAAGGCCAGGTGGACTGGGTCTGAAATAGCGTGGGATAAAACCGGACTCGCTGAACATAACGGACAATGAGGACTGCTGAGAAGTCAAGAATAATGGCACTGGGTTTTGATCCTACTGCACGTACTGGCTTTGTGGGAGCCTAGACTGTTTGGATGCTCACCTTACTAGACCTGGAAGGAGGTGGGAGGTCCTTGGACTTCCCACAGGGCAGGGAATCCTGACTGCTCTTCGGGTTGATGAGGGAGGGGGACTTGATTGGGAGAGGGGGAGGGAAATGGGAGGCGGTAGCGGGGAGGAGGCAGAAATCTTTAATAATTAAATAATAAAAAAAAACTAGACCAACCAAAAATAGCTAATAATAAAATAAAAGTAATAAAATCAAATGTCTGTGGGCAAAAAAATTTTAAAACAAAAAAATTGTTTTTGTTAATAAAACGTATATAACAAAAACTCAAAAGCAAATTTTAACTCTGAATTATGATTGAGGATGTTTTATCCAGGAATTCTGGCCTGTAATATGGAAGTGGGATTCCTTTTCCCTGTGAACTAGTCCTTGGATTTGAAGACTTTCAGAATGACGGAGTCATGTGTAGGGCTTTGTTGTATAGTGTTGCTGATGAAGGGGTAGCGGAAACGTTAGAACAAGGTCAGGAGATTATTTCTATTTCTTTTCTTCTGAGCTTGTAAATTTCACTGTGATGTGTTGTGTTCAGTCATCCTGTTGTGTTTCTCAGGCAGAACACTGGGGAACAGCAAAGAGAATTTTATTTATATAAATTAATGTGCTAATTAGCTGTCGTCTTGCAGCTCTTGGAAAACTGCCATTTCATTTTATTATACATTAAGGATTGGATGTCCTAACCCTAGCCTGCCTTTGGAAATTAAGAAATAATCCCACTAAAATATCTCTGCCACCTCAAAGGGAAATGTTAAATACACAGGGTCCATGCTCAGTTCTGAATGTTCCTGAGTAGCCTGTATTTTGTTTGTGCTTTTGGTCTAAAATTCCATTTAAGAAAAAAACTAGAATTCTGTACATTTCTGTGCCAATTAATAATTTTGTTATTACAAAATACTTTATATAAATCTATATGTTGCAACATGCCTAGTAAAAGTATTAGTATCAAACAGAATATAAAATGCAAAAATAGTGATGTATATTGAGCAAGGTAGCTTAAATTTGAAGGTGACAAAGGGTAGCATTCCAGCCAGTGGTCTTCAAGTGGTCAACTGGCACTTCATTTGAAGTTTTCTTCATTCTGATTATTGTGGAATTCATGTGCTATTTGTCTCCTTGAAAACAAATGAAAAATAACCAGATTTTTGGAAACTACCTTAGGTTTTAGTAATTTAGAACATACGTGTTCTCAACATCCTTTCCACATACCAATAGCAAACTTCAACTAACAGACGTGACAGAACTAAAATCATACTGAAATCTCTTTTCACACTGACATGCTTTCTCTTCTTTCTATGATCCATACTTCTTTCTATGACTTAGGAAGATTTTCATTTTGCTGTATGTGTTTGACTACTTTTCCAAATGGGCACAAGTTGTTTCTGTTTCTTTTCCTTTTCCCATAGTACTGGTGATCATGCCATGACCTCCTATACACTAGGCAAGCATTCTACTTACACACAAGCACTGTTTTGTTTGCTTTTTCTGCAACTAATTCTTAAAAATATTTGATTATTTCATACATGAGTATAATGCAATGTGAATCATTTCCATCAGCCCCTTCTTCCGTATAATTCCCATCATATCTTCTACCTACTCCATCTCAAATCCATGATCTCTTCTATATTTTTGTTTCATACAAATTCACACACACACACACACACACAGTTACACACCCCAGACCTACTGCATCCAGTTAGTATTGCATTTATTTGCATGCATTTATCGCCAACTTCTTAAGACTGGAGCTTTGTCCCTAAAAAGAAGAAAGAGAAAACTGCTTTCTATTGCCAGACTTTATCTCTGGGTAACTCTTTATGTAATGGTAATGGTGGGGCTTTGAAAGATTTTCCCCATCTGCATAGGCATGTTGACTAGTCTGCTTGCAGAACTCATCCAGGAAGCCATACTGTTGAAAACTCATGGGTGAACCAATGGTGCTATGTCTTGAAGACACTACCATGCAGAAGTCTCTCTGGAGATGTTACCTAGGTAATATTCCTTAAGAATTGGGATTATATTGCTAACATTACATTTTGGGCTGGGAAGAAATATTCATATAAATACTCATCTTTGTACTCACATACAAATAAGTTTTACACCTCATCAAAGATACTCAGTTTTGTAGCATATGGAGGCCATTGGAGAGATTCTTAGTCAATCAAAACAGATGATGGCATCAGCACTGTCTTGTTAACAGAAGAGAGCTGACATGTGATTAGAAAGCATCATAGGTCCTGCAGGGAACACTGCACTCTAGTTTTCTGTGCGCAGGTGTGTTTGTGCCTGCTGAGAAAGATGGTCTGTATCTATCTCATGTCAGAGTAGCTGAAGATGTCCCATTGCAGTATGTCTTTCATCTTTCTAGCTTTTTCCAAAGACGACTTGTAAGACTGCCAGATTTTGACATTCCTTCTTTACTTATAGAAAGTACAACAACAACTATGTCTCCCAAACCTTTCATTCCCAGAGAATGAAAACAACAAGAGGGGACAGTAGCATAGTTATGAGTATCCATGGGAACAGAAGAGTAGGAGAGATGCTACAATATGCAAACGGAGAAAGAGTGGATAGCCTGAGACTTTGAACCCCTCTCACTCACTACCAAAGGAAAAGGGTCCTGAAAAGACAAAGAAGTACCAAACAATGCAAAGAACACTTTGCCAGCTTTTGTCCTGTAGCTTTGATGCTGCCTTGGTTTTACCCCTGAAGACTAGCTGCCACTCAGGTGCTACTTTATCTCATTGGTACATTTTCTTTGATCTATTAAAGGCTGGCTTCAAAACAGCCTCAAATTCCTTTTAGTTCCATGATTCTGAAACATCTTTTTCTTTTTCATAGCCACTATAAAATTATAAAATTCATCTCTATTGATTTATATATCATGTGTTACCGCTTCATTTTTTTTTTTTTTTTTGCAAAAAAGGAACAATTAAAAGAGTTACCTACAAATACCAAACTGAGTGAGGTTCTCAAGAACCATTAAATATATTAAATGCGGTGGGGTAAACACCTAGTTTAATTGTTACAATTTTTATGTTAAACTGGTCTAGGATGAAATTAACAGTTTCAGTTGATAATGCTATGCGCCAGGCACAGCATAATTTCCTGGGGATATTGTACAAGGGGAAAAATCATAAAGAAGACTCTACGGAAATAATAAGTAATAGACTAGCAGTGTCTCAGAGCTGTAGCATACATTATTCTTCTGAAAATATTGTCTCTAGAAGCCCAGTGAATGAGGACTGTTTGGAAACATCAACATTAGCTTACTAGACAATGGCATTTGCATCTTGAATTATTCTATTAGATTCTAACCTTGGCACAGTATAGCCCATTTGCTGAAATATTTATAATTGCCTGGTAACATGGGGAATAAACAATTTATTCCTATTATCTGTATGCATGTTTTGATACAGAAAAAACAAACTGTGAATGACTGGACACTAATAAGATCATGGAATGTTCCCAGCTTGTCATATGTAGAATTACAGAGATTTTCATCAATCTTTGGCTATCCAGATATTCCTGTTGAAAAGTGGAAGAGAAGGCGTGATTTCTCTAACATTTCAGAATCGCTTGATTCTATTGTTCCTGTGATGGATCTGCAGGGTGACGCACTCCAAAGCCTCCAGGCAATGCACGAATTGAGTTCTTGCTACTCGAGTAGCATGTTGTTTCTGAAGTGTCTAATTTGTGAATGATTTAGTAAATACAGTCTTTATAAATGTGGCAATGTTTTCTCTTTGTTTCATGTAACAGAATTTTGAAGGAGCATCCTCCTTCCTGCTGTAATTACTTTAAAAATGCCTAATTTAAAATTTTAATTTGAAAATAGGATAAGAAACAAAAACAACAACAACAAAAAAAGATATTTCTGTAAGTAAGGCTGGTCACTGAGGTTGAAGAAAAGAAAAAAATCAACTAAAGAAACAAATCAAAATTATGGCATAGCTGATATTTATAATAATTTTATAACTCCAGAAAGTAAAACAGAAAAAATTGCAATTTTTTTCAAGAGCTTGCTAACAAAAAATGACTTTCTTTGATTAAAAGATCATGTTTGCAGGGCACACACTTATTGTCATGGATATTTCTGCAAACCTGAGTAAAACATCAAAAGGCAAAGGCCTCATTACAAGTCAGAACTGTGTTAATTTAATGAACTAATATGAAAAAGATTCACGTGGGTTATCACTCCCCACCTTTTAGCTGGGAACATTCATTAAGGAAAAAAAAATCTATGTTAATGTGAGCAATGGAAACAGAATTCCAAATGAGGCAAATTGCAGTGAGCGCCCTGAGATGCTCAATGCTTTCCTTAAGGGCATGGCCTCTCAGGCTATCGCTGAGCAGCCTTCCACCTGTGTGGCTATCTTTTTTGTCCCTCAACCACCCTGTTGCTATATGTATAGTGTCTTGATGCACTCTCGCCATTACTATTGTCATCCTATCACAGACACAGATTGTTGCAGAAAAGTTCAAATCAGTTCTTGTTTGGTATCATCCACTTTTGATCTAGTTTTATTATTGATTTTTTAATAAATTCTTTGATGGAAGAAGAGGTATCTTTGAGTCACTGAAGAAATGAAATTGAAAGCTGCATAAATTTCAGACTTCTTCAGATAATAATCAGAATTGAATTAGTTAAGCACAAGTAAACCTAAAAGAAGATATTTTAGTTGGAGTGTCCTGAGATGTGCTGGTCTGCACCATTATTCTTACTCTGTTGAATTCCAGAGCTAAGACTTGAGCAAAGTACTCCATTCTCTTTGGTCTTTGTTTTCTTACATAAGAACATCGGAATAATTCCTGAATTATGGAGGAGTTCCTTCTTGCTCCGAAAGAAAAATGTATTGATTTATCACATTTTATAACCCTGACTGGAAATGTTTAGAGACAGCCAGAAGCGGAACAAACCCTGCCTGTGACTTGCTGAACCCTAATCTAGTAGAAGTATCTGTGATACTTTACATGTTTAGCTACTAAGGAGATGAAACGTCACCTAATCTGGTATGAATTTTCATAGCAATTTTATGAAGGTTATTCTTAAGTGGAATTTGAAGACTCTTCTATTTAAGCTATTAAGAAAGCAAGAGGAATTTAAACCTTCCATGAGTGGACTTTCCCAAACAGCCACACCTACACATCAAAAATAGCTTCAGGTAGAGGGGAAAAAGGTTTTGACAATTGCTTTGTCAGACACTATCTATGGCCATTTACCCTCAGCTCTTTGGTCAGGTGGCTTGATTATCCATGACCATAATTAAGTGCATTAGTAAATAAAATGCTGGTTTCACTATCACCTTGGTCTCTTTTTATATTATTTAATTATGTGTGTGTGTGTGTGTGTGTGCGCGCGCGCGCGCGCGCGCGCGCGCGCGCTTGACCAAGACAGCATGCAATGGCCTGTATGGAGGTCAGAGGAATCCTTAGAGGAATTAGTTTTCTTCTTCCACTCTTGGGACTAGAAGTTGATCTTAGACCATCAAGATGGAATGGATAGTAAGCAACCTTACTGAGTCATCTCACTGACTCTTCATATATCATTTTGTGGACATATTATATATCAATGTGATGTATGATATATTATTATATTTTGGCAAGCAGTAATTATGTTGATAGTACATACTGGCAAAATCATTATTTTAAACTTTAGTTTATTTCTTTTTCACAAATTGTTGAAGCATATTGATTCTTTCATATTCTAAACCCTAAGATTAAACTATTCTCACAATAAAATATGGTGCTTCAATATCCAATTTTATAAACTAATATATATGAATACACAAAGAATTATGTCTTGGAATTATTTTGCTTCACAATTTAAGTTAGTCATAATATACTATTCAATCCAGATTAAAAACTGTGCATGTGTGTATATGTCACATATGTGTTATGTGTGCTGTGTGTGTACCAGTGTGTGCAGTTATGTGTCTCTGTATGCACAAGGGGCCCAGAAGAGGTTGTCAGACATATTGCTCAGCCACTCAGTTTCTTAGTACCTTGAGATAGGGTCCTTCTCTGAACCTTTAGGGAGGGCTGGTAACCAACATGCCCCAGAGACTCTCCTGTCTCCACGCTGGGAAGCAGTGGGGTTACAAGTGTATGAACAGCCACACACACCTGTCTTTCTACACCAGTGCTAGGGATTCAATGTGGAACCTCTTTTACTCATGAAATCATCATCCTAGCATTACCATTTTTACTAATGTATATTTACTATGCAAAATAGTGAACTGTGTTATAATATTTCATATGAGTTTGGTAGGGATAGAGATTGTCTATAGGAGGAACATGTTCAAATTGGCTTATGCTCATTATATTTGAATATTAATAACAAAATTGTCAATAAGGGCATATATGAAAATAAACATTAAAAAATCCTTATCACACACACCAGAAATCAAATACTCATTTTGCGTAGTTATCATAAGCTACTAAATGGGCACTGAGCAAAAAGCTATTTGAAAAGTCTTAAGGATTGTTTTCACAAATTGGAGAAATTTTTCAGTTGCTTATTACAGTTAAAGAGCAAAATTCTTATATTGATGATTGTTTTTGTTTTAGCAATAAGGAGGATGTATTCAAAGTCAAGTCTAATACATAAATTGGGTAATGCAAACCGGGTATGCCATTTGGAAATGTCTAAAACTGTAGTGCTAAGGTAATAAAAGTGACATTCTTGTGTGATTAATAGGTGGAACAACCACAGAAAGTGCTGCATAGGCGAAACTCAGGGAACTGGAACAAGTGTAAAACCTTTCTATTTAGCAAAAAAATTTGCAGCTTGCAAGGGCCTAAGAGAATGTTCTACTGTTCTGTTTTCTAGGCGTGTTGCACATTTTATGGTTGTTTGCTTTTTATCTTTCAAAATCTAAATGCAATGAAAGCTTACAAAGTGTTGCTATGAAATGGTAGGTACATACCCTTAAAAATTAACTATTAAATATGCATACATGCAAATGCACATTGTCCTTCAAACAAGCTATGCATAGACTTACACATACAGATCACCAATATTCTGCCTTCTTGAAACATGTATAGAAACTTTGAGTCTGATCATGAATCATACATGGAGGTCAGTCAAATTACATCACCTAGCACCTTTTCTGTCTTTCCCCCTTTCCTTCTTATATTAACCTCAAACAATCTGGATCATCTGATTCTTTACTCGTATTGGTATAAATATCATAGCAGCTTTCTATGCTAGATAACTTTACTTCACTGAAGATTTGCAAAGGGGATGATGGTATTATGAATCACGAAGGTCCTTCAAAAAGAAGAAGGGTAGCACAGATAGACTTAGTGATACCTACAGATGAGAATAGTGACTTAAAACTGAAGCTTGTGCTTTATTTATTAGATTGACCACATTATTTTAAATATAAGCCACACACACAGACACAACATAGACACACACACACACACACACTATACCCCCAAACAGCAAGTAGGTATATGAGTGAATGGAATCTGTCAGTGGAATTGTTTTTGGCATTTTAGAAAATGTGACTAAATAAAAACAATAATTAGTGAACTGGTTTAAAAGAATTGAGCATGTTAATAGACTAATTTTAGAAAATTTAATTAACATTTAAATTGTATTAAAAAGTAAAGATTTAAGTCAGTGAAACAGACACATGAAACACTAGCATCTCGGAGCTTTTTTTTTTTTTCAATATCTGTGATTTAATATAAATGTGGGAAAGGGCAATAGTGATGGTTATATCAATATGGGAGACGGGCAATAGTGCCTGGTTACATGAATATGGAGAAATGGGTAGTGATTAATTATATCAACATAGAGGAGGGGAGGTAGGGATTGGTTATATACTTTTTGGATAATAGCAATAGTAGAAACTTTTCTAGAAATTTGGTGATCTCATGACCTATAAAAGATAATTAAATTATCCAGAAATCATATTAGGAAACAATAATCTCTGTTTGCATCTCAAGGAATCCACAAAAAATCCTTAGTTTCCACTCTTCTTCATATCTAGTAGTATTTATTTTTCAATTAAAGGATTAGGTAGTAAAAAAAAGAAAATATTATGCTTTCATTGGATGAAGAATTAATATTATTGTTACTTTATAAAATAAAGTTTCTTATAAAACTGATAATACAACTTAGATTCTTTGAGGTTTTACTTGCCATTTTTATTTCCTTTTTTATGTGTCTGAAGCTAAGTTAAAATCAAGGTTATTCAAATTTTAAATAAATACACACATAATATTTATTTCAAGCAGAGAATGTATTGTTTTACTCATATTAAAATTAACCAGTGATACAATCTAGAGAGAATGTATCTCAGAGCATGTAGAGTTTCAGACTTTTTTAAATCAATCCTGTTTCAAATGAATAAAAGCAGGCATGGATATAGGCTACCGTTTTTCTAAATATGTCCTAAGCACTTTGATGGTAAAATAAACTCCAGTGAGAAAGTACAATTAATACCACACTTAGGTATTTAACATGCAAATAATGTCAGGGTTTGACTCTCCAAGTAATGAAGCCAGGATTATTTTACAGTTGAAGCATGTTAAAAAAACATTTGACGCTTGTAATCAGGGCTTTTAAGATGTCTGTATGTGTTATTTTAAATATTTCCTGCATCTGTGATGATTTCTACTGCTCCTAGGCATAAAACTTTCTTATCCATCATCCCTTCTCTCAATACACACAAACACACACACACACACACACGGGGAGGGGGAGTCTTTTTCAAATATATCCTCAATCTATCTAAATAAGACAATCAATTAAGCACTATAATTGTCCAATTCTAGAATATCACTGGAGTATCACATTTATTTCAAGAAACCCCACACTCCATCCTATTATCAGTATCGGGTTATCTCTGTCAATTTTAATTTATCAGTAAAAGATGATAAATAAATTTTGGGCACATGTCAGAAATACCTGTCTAGTCAGTCGAGGGAACTGTGTGGGTGTTTGAACAATATGTTCTTTAGTATCCCCAAGACTCTATTGATATAAATAAAAACATAGTTCCTTAAGAGAATTTCGATAGTGGAAAATTGGGCAAAGAGAATCTTTTGTGCCTCTGGAGCATCCTGAATTATTCTATGCTGCACACATTCCTCTTTGCACATTTTTCTCACCATTTAATTTTGCAGTTCTGGGACTTTTCATTCTCTATATGTGTACCTGGGCAAATACATTCACAGAATCCATGTTCACACACGAAATGTCACATACCAATGCCCACATGCATATGCGCGCAATATCCTATACACATCTAAATCCACACACATCTCTCTCTCTCCCTCCCCTTCTCTTGCTCTTCCCCCACCTCCAACAACAGCTCAGCATATAAGACAAAGTGACATCTTTGAATCATAGCCCAGTGTCCTTTGTGAATGGCATTGCAAGAGCTGACAATGCATATCCATATTTTCTACAAAAAAAAAATGTAAGACTATAGCACTAATTAAACCTGCAAATCTGTAAGCATGGCTGCAAAAAACACCTTAAATTTTCTTATTCTCATAACTATTGTTTCGTATTATATCCTTCAAGTAAGGAACGGTTTGAAAGCATTTGGCAAATAGAAAAAGAAATTGAGCTGCCCATTTGGTAAATGTTTTCATTAAAACATGTTTTCTTTTAAATATTATCTTTTTGCTCCAAATTACCAACAAAATTCAGACCCAGCAAAAAGAGAAAGGAGAGAAGAAAGAGGGCAGAGTGATTGTTATTGTCATCTACGATTCAACTTAGTACCTTTCACAAGGCAAATTTCCTTGTTTACTGAAATGTCATTTATCTAAAATACCCAGGTCACACATTTCTATAGTGTGTTGTTTGAATTTGGCAATGAGAGCACACTTTATTCACACTTTAAAATAATAACACCCCATGGACAACAGTATAGCATGCCGAATTGTGTGCAGTTTATAAGTTTATAACAGCATCTCTGTTTCTCTTTTTAAAAAAAAAAAAAAATACAAGTTCCAAGGGAACAACGCTGGAAGGAAATAGTTAAAGTGCATTTGTCTATGGTTATTGAGATTGTCAAGAACTTATTTTCTTCTTTTTATATTTTATTTTAGATGAAATAGAGAATTATGAAGTTATTTTTCTTTGAACCCAAAAGACTATAAAATTTCAGCTTTTTCTATCATCTGGCAAAAAGGAAGCAAACCAGAAGACCTTTTTTCTAAAAACAGAATTAATTTTCTCTAAATACAAGTAAGCAATAAGTTGAGTAAAGATTGGATTCTCTGAATACACAGACACTCTGAACCTGGAAATTTTAAGAGAAACATTACTATCTACATGCTGTAGCAGAGATGACCATGCTTAATATTTAGATTTTTACCTTGTTTCGTATGTAATCCTCTGAGAGCTCACGTTTGTGGAATTTTGGAGCGTTATTTAACCAAAATTTGTTTTGTATCACAAATAAAAAAATGTACATCAAGTTACGTCAAGTTGATAATTATACCAGTTATACAAGTTAAAAATAAAAATACCAAAATCTGTTTAACATATATTTAAAAAATATCCTTAGTTTAGTTTTGTGAAGTATCTCTCTTCTTTAAATCACATTTCACAACTGTATTTCTAGGTTTTCCACACATTTAGTAAGTACATCCTTAAGTATGTTAGGCAGCTAACGGCAGTAGTATAGCTATGCAATTTAATGTGGTTAGATGTATTTCTGATATTATTTTTCTTAGAAGAAACCTGTTTTCTACCAATACAAATTTTTACAGAAAAACAGCCAGTTCTAACTGGAATGTCTCCATCAAATCTCTCTCCTTAGAGATCAGGGAACCCCATGGAAGAAGAGGCAGAAAAAGGGTAAGGACCAGAGCAAGTAAAAGACACCAAGAAAACAAGACCCTCTAAATCAACATGGGCAGAACTCCTTTCAACTCAGAGAGTGAGGCAGCATCCACAGGGCCTGCACTGGTCTGCACTGGGTCCTCTGTGTTTATATTATGGCTTTCAATTTAGTCAAAAGGACTCCTGAGTGTGTGAATGAATGGGTCTTGGGTCTCTGATTCTTGTTCATTTTTAGGGGGATCTTTTTCTAATTTGTCTTGTCCAACTTCAATGTAATAGCTTTGTTTTATGCTCTTATACTTTATTTTGTTGTATTAAAAATGGATGGACAGATGGATGGGTGGATGAATAAAAAATCCTGAGTCACTAGGGCAAAGGTTAACAACTGAACTATCACTAATATTACTAGGAGAGGGGAAAATCGGTTTTCTCCAATGGAGTGACAATAGGAGCATCAACCATTCTAGGGTAGGCCTCATCTTCAGAAGTAGTTTACCAACATATAATAGACTTTCATGTGCTTTTATTGAGTTAAATTCTTGTTTTCATTGCTTTTTCAATTTGAGTGCTGTTTTGTTTTCTTGGTTTTATGGAATTTTGTTATTGTATTGAATATCTGTATGTTTTTTTCTGAGCAAGAACTTAAAGGTGGGTGGGTAGGGATGGGGAAGCATATGATCAAAATATATTTAAATTTAAAATTAAATTGTTTTAATTAAATAATAAAAATATAATAAGAAAGAATAATAAGGCAGTGGATTTGTGTTTTCAAATCTATTTTCTAAATTTTATTTTGTTGTGGCTATATTAGCACTCTAATGAGTTAAATGTAAACAAAGAAAATAAATAATTTATTGTCATTCCTGCCTTAAATTTTTACATATGTATTGTAATGGAATTTTAAAATCAAACTTATGCCACGTAAAATACTTTTAGATCCCATTTAAAATCCTCTTGCCAAATTATATTCAGAAAACAGCTGAAATATTGGTACAGAAAAGTAAATAAAGCAAATTTGAGGTTCAGTTTTTCATTCTTACTCAGCAATTTAAAAATATTAATTTTGATTCTATTTAATGCTAAGGAGACATTTCTTCTTCTTCTTCTTCTTTTTTTTTTTTTCCCCTAAAGGTCGTCTATAATTGAGAAAAACTTATCCGGAGTATATGGCCTGATTGTGGCTTTGATCTCCTCATTTATCCTTCCTGGGTACAGATCATTTCAAAGAGAAAAGTAGGAATCATTTCCATGACTTCTTGTCTGCCCCGTGTGAGCACCTCTGCACATCGTCTGTAGCAGATGGAATTTGTCTTGTAGAAATTGCATTCAGGTACCAAATTAAGCTTCAAATGTGCCTTTATAGATATTTGAGATTTGAAACATGTATTCACATCAATGACCCCTTTTACTAAAACATTTATAATTACATAATACATATTTAATTATTTAATTGTGGATATGCAGAATAGTCTCATGTACAATAAAAAGATAGAGATAGGAGATTTTATGCAAAGCATTTCCTGCACTTCTTCTGCCTAGGCCGTTGGATAGTAGCACTGAAAATACTGATTTCTGCTGTATGCAGAGTAGTAAAATATTACATTCTTCCAAAATTAGAATAAATCCTGGAAATGCTAAACAAATGCATTATTTAGTTCAGGTATATTCTAAGAATCTTTCTAGAAATGCTTTTTCGTTTCTTTTACTTACATAAAAATTATCAATAAACAGGAAATATTAAATCTACTCTTTATAGTCCCTTACAGATTATGTATAATGCTTTGTACAATTTTGCCAAACACCTTATAAATCATTGTCAGAACTGTGCTAAACAGTCATTTTGAATCACTCTATATGCAATTATTTTTTAATCAAATATTTCATCAATTATAAGATGCATTAATCTTTCCATGTGGATAAAAATAAGTCATTTACTTCTAAAAATAGCATTTCTTCTAAGCCCTTTGGCTGCCAATTTGTGTTTACAGAATTCTTCAGTTCTTTTTTTTTTTTGTTAACCAAAGGTTATTTTTCATGTAAGCAATAGATAGTCTTAACATCAATAATCAAAAGCATAACTGTATTTACAATGAATTTAAGGCCGGTATTGAAAGCTGAGCACATATTTCTCAGTCATATTTGAAGTTACATGATAAATCCTTTAAGAGAAGGGATTCTTGTGAAAAACTGTCAAATTATCTATCCTTCTCTAGCGACTCAATTTTATTTACCCTTCATTTGGAAACACTGAAGACGTCACTTAAAGTGATGCAACAAGGTATTTACAAATACTATCTTACTAATACTATCTTTACACGATGCACTGTTTTCATATAATAGCTTTTTAACATTCTAATTCTGTGCTGTGCTTTAAAATCAGCAAGGGTCTACTGCTCAGAATCTGCAATAAATATGTGCCTAGGATAAAACATAATTTGGGTGCAGATAAAAAGGATTTAATACTCATGTCTTAATAACCTTTACATTCATTTATTCCTAATTTTAATATTTTTATATTTTATTATACACTGTGTACATATACGACATCATTGTGAAACATCAAAACACATCCATTATTTTCAATTATTTATGTAACAACAGATCTCAGTACACATCATCATTTATAAATGATCATTTTTACATTACTACAGGAAGATATAAATACATAATTTTATTCTTAAAATTTTAAGAAACAAATTCTTCTACCAACAAAAAAATCTATCAGCCAAAAATTGTTATTGTTTTTAGTGTAAAAGAAATGTTTTCTATAGCATTTAATTTAGTATTATTGAATATTTTTAATAGTTGAAAATTTTTGCTTTAAAAATTTCCTTATATATTTGCATTTTCTGATACAATATGAATTCATTTTTATGGTACCACTATCACTCACCTTTGTCTATATATATTCCTAATTATTTGTGAATCACAGTCCTAATACTTACCTTCCCAAAATAACCAAATCCCAAAGCTCAGAACCAGAAATACCTACCTGCAATATTATCTAGAAATCTAGACACAGTTGTTTCTACCAATGTGTGCTTAGTCTGTGTGCATTTTATGTCCTCGTAGTCTAGGGGCAATCTCATTTACAGAAGGACCATTTCAACGTAAGTCTATCTTCCTACACAAAGGCTCTCGTCACACTCTAGGAACGTGCGATTTCATTTCCCCTACATGCAGACATTTTCACTCAGCATTTTCCAATTCTATAATGCAAACATGCACGGAGAGGTTAAATACAACGTTGCCTCTACGCTATCAGTGCATTTTGCACAGCCTTTCCTAAATTTAACCCTCAGTCAACAGACATGTTCCAATGTTTCAGTGTGTACTTGAACATAAGCAGTGCTTACCAAACGAAAGTAAATGGGCACAAAGCTTCCTATGAAATAAATGTCACAACTGAATATAAGAGCACGATCTCAGGGGTGGGAGGAGGGGGAGGAAGGATCCACGAAAGCACTTTGTTCAACATATATTTCATCATTTTAATTTGGTGACGGAAGCAGATCAAATTACAAGTAGCCAAATTGTAGTTGCAGCTAGCTTCTCCTATTCTCTGGCATTTTCGTGTGTCTGTTCCTGATACGTTCTTTCATTTCCCAACTCTTCTATTTCTAGGCATTTGTACCATAGGAAACTGACAGCAATTGTTCTGATTCATGGCTTAGGAGGAGCAGCTGATTAATCCCTTGTCAGCAGTCTTGACCCTGTGTGGAAAATAGAATCGAAGGCCCACTCACCAATCTATCAAGAGCAGGGTGCTGTGGCTTCCATTGCTCTTAAATTCAAAAAAAAAAAAAAAAAGTTTAGGGCAATGCCAAGCTGTAATCCTGCTCCTAGCAATGCTTCATAGGAACATCCTGAGAAAAGTCAGGAGCATCCTAGGGAGAAGAGTTCAACGATTATGACTTTGTTCTCTGGGATAAAAATCTTATACTTTGTTTCCTCCGCAAAGTGCTTTTTTAAAAGACCACTGTTTTAAACATAATTATTGAAGTTTGTGTTTTGATGTAATATGCTCTGTTTTGGGAATTTTGAGTCGTGTCGGCTCTTCCCTCCTTTGATGAGTATAGACTACGCTCTCACTTTCAACGTGGAACTCTAATGTGTACTTAGTATAAAATAATTGCAGATAACTCCTATTTCCAGAATCGTGTGTATGTGCCGCACTCAGTCGTAAAGAATATCTACTTGATACAGTTTAAAACACAAATGACAAACTTTGAAAACCACTCAGTTCTTGAACGATGATCGCCCTGAGCTGCATGCATTCCTACTTTTAATCAGGAGCAAATCTTAATACCATGAATTGTATTCTCAGAACTTATGATTAAAATACAGAGATGAAGTGAAATCTTGCCCCCTCCCATTTTTTTTCAAAGAGGACCACGTGCAGGAAGGCACTAATGTGTGAATTTTATTTACAACTATAAAGCAGACTGGAATACGAAAGCAACCTGAAAACCTGTCAAATAATGTGAGATCCTAAAAGGCACAGGGTGTTCAAGATGGTGGCCACCGAGGAGAGACCGAGTCTCAGAATTAAAAGCTATGCACAGCTAGTAAACACATCCATGAAAGAGAGAGAGAGAGAGAGAGAGAGAGAGAGAGAGAGAGAGAGAGAGAGAGAGAGAGAGAGAGAGACTCAGCTAGGATGCTAGAGGAAGCTGAAATGTGCTGAAATCCTCCCCTGCAAACTGCATAATAGCTCTTTCCGTGTTCCCTTTCTGTCATCCCCTGTAACCATCAAGTTCGGGTTCTGCCGCAGTCAGGTGCACAAGCACAGCGCTCTTACGGCTGACTGCATAGAATCCCGAGGAAAGCCACGTCTGTATCATTTCTTTTCCTGAGCAGTAATAAATAGCACTTTTCATACATTTAGATTTTCCCTGCGTGCATTTAAGGCGAGTTATGCAGGGCTCTCTTGCCTACCCTCTTAAAGCATAGATTTAATTCCGAGTGCATCTTTCATTCTGAAAACGCGGCCCTTTGATCAAGTGACATTTGCATTTCTGTATGGGGAAGGGCTTCATGTTCTTTTCATGTGCGCCACCTATAACTGCGTGTATCATGTTGTTTTGCGCTAGTCACTATTTAAAACACTGGCTAGCAAGTGTGGCTTTGTGTATGGAATCTGTATGTACTGTGCAGAAGGAAAGAGAAAAGAACAAGTGATATTTTGAAATGAATAGTTTTTTGAATGAAATATAGTTTTAGCTTGATTGTTTTAAATACTGTATGCCCAGATACAGAATGCAATGTTTTCATCTAGAATGTAGCATCTTCAGATTGGACATATCTTACCATTTATTTCTTTTGTAAATGAACAAGTGGGATGCTTTTTCAGTGCCTTGCACATCCTGTTGAAAAAGCATTAGAAATAATAATGGAACAAACTATAGTTAACCTTGTGACACTCAAAAAGTTTAAATATGAGGCTATGGTTTCATGAAAATATGTCCTTTGAAGGATCAGCGAGCCTGTGGCATTGTCTGTGAAAATGGGAAGAATTTATAAGGTTTCTGCGTGTCTGATCTTTATCAGGTTTGCAGTGATTCCTGTTTTATAAGGTGACATATTTTTATCCCTGCTGCACAGAGAAATGTTCTTTTTTTTCCCCTCAGAAAGATGCCAGAAAACCATTTTCCAACCTTGTCTGCTTCATTTATCTACATGTGGATATTAAAACCGTCTCATCTCAAAGGCCCACAAACACCTTGTCAATAAAGTAGTAAATTAAACTGTGGCATAAAAACATCACTCAGTAGATTTTCTCATTAGCAGCTGAGTATTTTTTTGCCACTTTCAGGCTTAGGGTTTTAACATTTGGTAAATTTTAACTAAGGTAAGATTTATGACTATTGAGAAATAATATGACACAGAACAATGTCACCTATTTTATTTTTTAAAAGAATTCTTTAAATGCAGTATGTATTTCACATGAAAACATAAGCTTATTTGCTGGGTTTTACATTCATTATTTTTAAGTGTTAAGTTTACATTTTGCACTATTTTGTTCAGATTCCTCACCAATCAAAGCTAAGGGAGAGACAAATCACAAATCTGTGAACCAGAGAATTTGTTTTCTAATATCAGAAATACAATCTTGGGGAGGCTTTCTGGATCCTCACTAATCGATGGTTCTTTCCTCTTTTCCCTATCTCCCCAGCAAGGCAGCAAGCAGGAGTGCTGAAGAAGGAGATGCTCCTTAGATAGGACTGCTTGGAAAGGGCAGTGGGCAGGCTTATTTGCTTTTGTGTTACGTTCATAAGCAGAATATAATTTATTTCTGCATATCTGCTAGCCTGGACAAATCAAGGTGACAGTCCGTGGTTAGCTCTGTCAGGCCCTTTGTCCCAGCGCTACTGTGAGTGGAAGTACAATGGAAGCAAAGTGAATATCTAAGAGTCCAGCTGCCTTGTTGTGACAGCCCTGTCCTTCCATGGCAGTGTGTCAGCTCCTGTTTGTGTACCAGTGGCCAATCCGTATGATGACAATGCAAATTGTGTGAAAAGTCTCCTAGAAGATAACAAATCAAGCTGGGGGTGGAGGTGCAGGGAGGAGAGGCAAGGGGAGGTTGGCTATGTGTCTTAGGAAAATAATGACCTGTAAAAGGTTATATTTTTGATACAGCAATTATATTCAATCACAGGACACTTATGCCAATCCTGGCATGTGTCTCAAAGACCCAGGTAGGCGCTTACACTTAAATCGATCTTACCGTTTCTGTGTGCAAGGTTCTGCGTTAATGTTACTTTCTGAGCTGTTTATATTTCATTTACGCATGCAATTAATCATCTTTACTGTGTTGATGCTACTGGCGTCAGCAGTGTGACTTAATTAAATTTGAAATTATAGTACAGTAAATATAGGCTTCCAACTAGCCAGGCCAAATTAAATGCTGTGGTCTATTTCTTACCCATGGTGTCTTCCAATTTAAGTGTTCATTTGAAAGGTTACTTTTCAGACTAAAATCCAGGGTTTGTTTTTTTTTTTTTCTTTCTCTTTTCTTTTAAATTTAACTGTTGGTAACCTAGAACAATTATCCTTCAATATGTACTTAATTCCTCTTTATCATGTCTACTTCCAGTTTTATGAATACAATGTAATCCATAATTATTGCATTACCTTTAATCCTTTTCTCATACGTTAGAGTTTCTTTAAGAAATATTTTCAGCCCTTAGTACATTTCCCACTTTCTTCTGATACGCTGCCTGAGCTTCCTTTAAAAGGTCTCGCCTCCATTTTGTTTCAGGCTGGTAATCAAGCAATTAGCCCACAAAATGGAGGGCCTCGATCTTTCCCTATATACTGTCCTTAGATGGTCGGTTTTACCTGTGTGAAACCTCTAGGGAACCAGTTTGCTGCTGATTGTGTGAAACTGGCCTCTGAAGAATGCTCCACTCTGTTAGGAGAGACCACAGCAGCTTAAGGTTTTTATGTGGTATCACCAGAAAAATGCCGCATACACGAGACATACACTATCCTGGTCTTCTTACTGGTGAGAGTAAAAGTTTAAGCTACTTATTCAAAAATTCCAAAGAGAAAGCATAAAATTACAAAACACTGCTGACATCATCTCTTTATATGTTTATTGTTTTGTGCAGTACAATGCTCTCCAAACAGTTCCTACCACGTCTAGCAAGGTGTCTAAACAGAAAGCTCATCACACCATCCCATTTATACATACAACACGGGATTTGAATTCTGAAAATTTTGCCTATAAAGTGTAGCACAAGACTTGTGTGTAAAAAGCACATGCTTTTTTCTTTTCTTTTTTTTTTTAATGCAGTGCTGCCTTGTCTGCACTTTTTGAAATTGCATATTTATCAGTTCATGAATTATTCATGAGATTGGAAAAAGGCTGGGGAAGGGGCTGTGCTAGGATGAGGAAGAAGAGGAACACACACAAATACATATATATGCTTGAAATACTTGGGAAATGCTTTTAAAACGAATCCTAGCAATTCTGCTAAAGAACAGGCTGCAGGTTGTATTTTTATTCCTGTGGGTTGTGTTTACACCCAGTATTGTACCTTTTGATATGCAAGAATTGTTTTGCTATGTTTTCTGTGTCCTTGTGTCCTTTGGTGGGGGGAGATCTGAAGAGTACAGTTCGTTTAAAATTAAGGGTAATGGGGTCTACAATGAATGGTATGTATCAAAAAAATTTCTACAGTATAGTGTTTAATAAATATTCATCTTTGTCAGCCTCGATTGTTGTCAAAAGGAGCTGACAGATTGAAGATTAATGAAACATTTCATAAATTAGAAATGAAACCCTCAGCAGAAATGTCCAATGTAGCTTAAACTTGAGATTCGGCTGGTGAAGTAGCCTATTCTCAAATCCAGCATTTTCTCCGTGTTTTGGAAAAATACACTTCCCTTGTGTGCTGACAGAGAGCATACATTCAGCTTCTCATTACATAAATAATGTTTTCTACCTGTTTAAAGCAGGTTGATAATTTTGCCCTAGTTTTAAAAATAATAATAATAATAATAAATACAAAAGAACAACAAGCCAGAAATGACTTCCATTAGTTCATTAGTGAGCAGAAACACTTTAGAAGGCAAGACAACAACAAATACAGCGTAGGATTATAAACCTGTGTTTCCTGGATGCTTTGTTGGATGTTGTCTGTGTTTGCTGTGAGTACAGATGTTTTGTAAAATTAGAGCCAACCATTTAAGAGCACACCCATTTTTGTGTTATACTCCACAATACAACCTTTTCCTAGGAAGCAACCACCCCCCACAATCTAGCCCTCCCTGTAAAGAAGAATTAGTGCCCTGTGATACAAATTATAAAATCCACACACAATTTCCTGTGTAAGGCATGTGACTCACAACAGCATATTAGCCTATGATAAAAGGTAGGGGTTTGTGATCCATACCGTCTTGAAAAAAACAAAAACAAACCAATAGGCTACAAAGGAAAAACTCGTACTTACATATTATGTACAAAATGCTATATTTTAGTATCTGGATGTCTCAACCTGGTAGTGGCAGATTAAAGTTGAAGCAGTAACCTTCCCTTTCTTCCTTCAGTGCTCTGTGCACTTGGGTTTGCCACCTTTTCTGCATGGTTGTCCTAAACACTCACCAGAAGTACCTCCCTCCTATCGGCCAGAGATATATAATTTAAAAGTGGGCTAGTAGAGTGTATAAAAATGTTGAGCCTAATCACTCCCTAATGACAGCGACTTATGTCTTCAGTGCAGTCGATTTGTTTCCTGGGTTTTAAAAGTAGATTATTTCCATGGTGCAGGCTTAGCGTAAGCTGCTGAGACACCACAAGCACCACACTTCAGCCTGAGTTTGGGAAGCCCGCCAAGGGTAATCTGATTAAAAGGGCATTTTTTACATCATTGTGCTGCTTTGGAAATTCTGCATAGCCCAATAGAGTGAGATCTGAAAAAAAAAATGCTTTCGGAAGAATAACTAGTTTTCTGATCAAAATTAAAAGCTTGAAGATTTCCTTCAACCTAATTGCAGCACATAAACATGCATTATTAGTACAGCTGTTAGCCACAGTAAATGAGTTCATGGTAACTCAATACTGATTGGGGGTACCTTCTCTGATTCACTTTGGAACACATGAATTAGTATCATCCACGTGCCTGTCATGTTCTATGGGTAAGAATGAAAACAATGTATTTCTAGTTTAGTTCTATTTCTGTGGCCAGCATGCATGCGTTCTGTGCTCTGCCCTGAGAAACAGTCACTTGTGGTCTGCACTGAGAATCAGAAAGTTAAGGTTGCTTGAGAAGTTTAGCAGCTGTAAGTTGTTAAAAGATAATTATCATGTCTTAAATATTCGGTGGCTTTTGAAAGATATAACATAATACTAATTAAATATGTCATGTTTGCACACAGCAGAATACAATCACAGGAGCCTTTTTTGCCTCATTTTTGAGACATTTCCATACTCTTCCGTGACATCTACCTACGCAAGTAAGACATAATTAAAATAGTTCTAATTGTCCTCATGACCTCAGAGTACAGTAAACAGGAGGTTTATGCGAGTCCTTATCCGTGTAAATAGAACAGTGCTACATTCGTCCAATGCTTGTTCAGATTGTCTACGATGAATATTTGTTTTCTGTCACTTATTCGGGGCCCTCATAGAATGAATCATATTCCCTTCTTGTTGATTGTACTATGGTTTAATTCTTCTCTGCCTTCTCACTAACAAATCAAAGATTTCAAAGCAAATGAGACATTGTAATTTGATACTATGACTTCTTTTCTGAAGTGAGCAGCAAACCATATTTTAATTGTGGGTGGGGTTGTTTGACAAAAGGACCAAAGACAGGAAGAGCTGTCTGTAAATCAGCGCTTGCCCAGCCCTTTTCCTTCTTCTGAAAGACAGCCTGATGGAGCAAGAAAACCTCATACATAGCCTGAAACCAATGCTCAGCAGTTAGGGAGGATGGGATGGTGTTCCTTCACCAAAGGTAGAGGCTGATGAACTACAGTGCTTTTTCTTACCTTAAATACTCTCCCATGAGCCTATTCTAAAGTTTATCCTATCAAAATAAGATCTAGGCCCATGAGAGAATCTACTTTCTACATATACTAAAGTGCCCCCATTACCCAACATAGCTTTCTTAAGGTTTAAGGTCATTCTAAAACATATTTAGTTATCCAGACTGATGCTCTTCTGAACTCAATGATCTTCATGACAATAAATTCTCAAGCACATTTTTTTCTCAGTAAATGTTTAAAAGATGGTGGCAAAAAAAAAAATGGCCAATCTCCTAAAATACATTTTATAACTTAAGGTAGCCTGAAGAGGAAATTCTGCAAACAACCACATTGAAAAGGGAAACCCAGTGCTATCGCAGAATGAAATTGGCTTCTCCCCAATAAACATCTGTAAGGGTTGATTAAGGATTATAGCTTTTCTATTAATTTACTCCCAGGGAGCACTGAGTCAGAATGTCTCTAGAGTATATGACAGAGGAGATTCAATGTCAAAATATGATGTTTCTACAGGCTTGTGCTTTGGGACAGGGATGGGGTCACAGCATAGTAGGCCCCTCTCTGAGACAGTGAGATTGTCAATAGGAATTCACAGTACATTTTATAGTCTTCCTTCCTCCTGCCGAACAGGATGGCTAATTTGACTCAGGCACATTAATATGAATGGTCCAGCATTACATAACTGAAGATTTTTTTAATCCTTGTACCACTGTCAGATTGGAGAGCAGAAGCAGGGCTCCAGGGTGCCAATGGCATATCCCTGTGACCAGAGAGACAAAAGGAAACGATTTGATTCTGAAGAGGTGCAGGCAAGAGTGAGGAGGTGTAGCTTCTTTCTCTACACTAGGCGTGTTATTTTAGAAGCCATCCTTTGAAAACCTTGGAGGAAAACATTGGCTATGAGAGGCTATAACTCGACATAGTCACGTAGGCCTTTTGTAGCACTAGTAATGATTGTGAACCAGTCTTGCCCTTTGAAGTTTAATGGTGTATATTTTTATTTTAGATTTTGGATATTGCTTTAAGATTTTGTGCCACTTAAAATGAGATATTCACATCAGGAAGATGTCCTGCTGTTTTTGGAAGGAGAGGGGGACACCATTAAAATAATCTTGATAATCAAGGCCACCTGTGATCCTGGGCTGCTTTCTGGAGCACAAAGACCTAGAGGAAAGCTGCGCTCCAAACCAGAGCAAATTTTTCTGATCCACAAGGTAGTTCGGCTTCTTCCCATTAAGAAAAAAGAAAGCCACACCACTGCAGGATCAGCTGCTCTCTGTTCCTCCTTAAAAATAAATAAATAAATAAATAAAAGAGGTGGTTGCTATTTAACAAAAAGCCCCATGACCTTTGTACACTGGCTGCTTTGAAACACCAATCTATTTAATGATGCAAATTACAAACAGAGGGAAAACATCAGAAGAATCTGTCTGGAAATTAGCTTGTTTGACTGAAAATTAGCAAGCTTAATCAAACTTGCAGGATTTCGATTTTTCTCTGCAGAAGCCTGCCATGGATCTTTGGTCAGTTTCCATCATCTGAGTACTTACTAGACCCTCTGGGAAGGTTGAAACTCAAAGGGGGAAGCTAGGTTCTATCTGGAAACTTATAATAACTAAATACCTTCTCAATTTGCAGTAAACACTTTATATTTCTTAAGAAACATTCATATGATAGATTTTTGTAAAGACAATGCAGAAAATATAAGCTAAGTTAAAGGTATAATTAGTAGTTCTTAAGATGCTGATTGTAACTATTTTGGGCTTAAAGGATAATGATAAATAATCAGTGTACGTGTAGGAGTATTTTGCTTTGGTTTGAGGATACGCTATGCTAGCACCATGACCCAGTTCATGCAGAGAGAACCCTTGTAAACAGTGAATCTAGTCAAAGACTTCAAAGACATACTTAAAACACAAGCCTGCGATGGCGATGAATAATTCCTGAAGGTCATACAACTGTGCCATGTAGAGATGACAGTATCAGGTCATCGGGACCTGTATTAAAACAGCGATTCTTAAATGAAGAAAAGGATTCAACCCACATTAAAACTGTCATTTTACTTTCTAAGGGCTGCAAATAAGCCCTTAGAAAGGGCTTTGAAGAGTTTTAGAAATATTTGTGATTTCACGTTTTTATAGATTAATAGGGTGCCTATGCTTGTCTGTTGATACTATCAAAGCAGCAGAAGTCCTTAAGCATTTGAGACGCACACCTTCCCCCGCACGCCCTGCCTTGCCATCAAACCTTTGTGTCTAACGAAGGAAAGCGGGGAGCCTATATGGTGAAGGTGCACTACGAGTATTAACTTCAAGGTAACTGGTAAGTGGTACGAGTGTCATAAACACACGAAATAGCCTCATGTCCTATGGACAATGAAGAGGTTAAGTCAAAAAAAGTAGTAGTTCACAGTGTGACTGGAACCTTCTACTGGTCCAGACACAGTGGAAGAGAATTTACTACTACTCTTTGTGTATCACAATAAAATAATAATATTGATTATTTTGGGCAGATCTTTGCAAACAATAAATCTTAAATATTTTCATAGTTTTATTTTAAACAGTAGACTGTATCATTATTTGTTATTAAAGATGTATCATTACTTGTTAGTTCCTATTGAGAAATCTGACAGTTCATAAATAAGTCAGATTTAGTTATGGCAGACAAATTGTAATTCTTAACTTTTTGTGGAAAGCATAACTTACATTCGAAACTATTTTAAAACACCTGAGATTATTTTTAATTTGATTTCTATCAAAATTTTAAAATGAATGTTTTAATGATAACATAGACTTAATGTTGGCACAGAATATCAGTTTCAATGGCACAACATATCCTACTTTATTTAATTGTGGTATTCCATTCCATCACATTAGAGTAATGGTAATTCTATATTTAAGCATTTTCTTTTGAAAATTATGTGAAAAATACTATTGGTTACCATTCGACTATGTTTTGAATGAAATTCATGGGCTATCATTAATTGCTCATGAAATCATATTTTCAAATTAACCTACATAACTTTGTGCCAAAACAGGTTATTTATCTCTTCAGTTCTTGTTTAACTATCATTTAATATTTGATTTACTTATCTACTATCATCATCTTTAATTGGCAGTGAGGCAAGGAAGCAGCAGTTATCAAAGAAAATAGTTTTTGACACTGTTTTTATGAAGTCTCTGCCTCCTCTTCTGAATACACTCTCTCCTGTTTGTCCAGGGCATATACCAATAGCATCTGGTTTCATTTTGTTACTAATATGATAAATATCTAGTGTGAAAGCAATTATTTAAATTGTTCTTTGTCATAAAAATATGTTTAGCAATAGAAATCTTTTTTTCTTCAATGCCCTTTTGGGATCAGTGTTCATAGCGCTATGCAACTTCAGTACTTGATACTACGATATTTGAATTTTGTAATCTGAACAAAATTTATGAAAATGTTCCACCCCTAGAAATTACCCATGATTCCCTAACCCCTTTCTTTCCCCACCACGTACCCTGGGTTCTGCCTCCAGTTTTGTGCATTGATAGGAACTGAGAAGTAGCAGATAGCTAGCACCTAACTATTGTTTCAAGCTTAAGTTCTCACCCCTGGGAAAAAATTATTAAGATTGCTATAGAATTGTTATGCTGAAGAGGAACACGGAAATGCACTGATATCCACCCCAGTTAATACACTTTCATCATTTTTCTATTTAGTCCGCCTTGATCTTCTGATGGAGGTGGGTCTTGTATTAATCTGTTGCTTTCATTGGTTAATTAATAAAGAAACTGCCTAGGCCCATTTGATAGGCCAACCCTTAGGTGGGTGGAGTAAACAGAACAAAATGCTGGGAGAAAGAAGCCGAGTCAGTGAGTCGCCATGATTCTCCCACTCCAGACAGATGCAGGTTAAGATCTTCCCTGGTAAGCCAGCTCATGATGCTACACAGAATATTAGAAATGGGTTAGATCAATATGTAAGAGCTAGCCAATAAGAGGCTGGAGCTAATGGGCCAGGCAAAGATTAAAAGAATACAGTTTCCGTGTAATTATTTTGGGGCATAAGCCATGCGGGCGGCAGGGTGCCGGGGACACAGCCCCGCCGCTCTTATTACAACAATCTTCCCTCCATATTTGGTAAATGAAGCCCCAGCCCTGAGATCTGAAGATACGAGCGAGTTACATGAGGTCCATTTAGGGACTGAATTAATTCTGAAGCACAACATTACACACACAGTTCTTGCAGTTCATGCAAGTTATACTGTGCTGTGTAGTACATGTACATATTAGAATGTACTTATAATGTACTAATATGTGCACACTTGGCCCATTAAGAGTACCGTAAATGACAAATGGGTTTATTAGTTCATTTCATCACAAATATATCCTGTGTGCATTAAAAATGTGCACGGCTTGTAGGAAGTAAACACATTTTAATGCATGGAGAAAATATATATTTCTATAGGAAATCATAATGGTTCTGAGTCTTCAACTTCGCCTTTGACAGATTCTGAGTGAAACCTCCTGCGCTGGTGGGAGGTGGGAGGAGGGGCGTGTTCTCTGTGTAAGGATGTGGTGCTAATGGAGGGAGCGGGCCTTTCTGCTGCAGCTGCGTGCCCATCCTGACTGGAGGCTGCGGACAGCTCCTCTGCTGGGAAACAGCGGCTGGCCACCATTCTTTCGCACCCCGCCCCCATGCGCTCCTTGCTTGGCAGTGATCTGGGCTCTGGGAGTCAGCAGCAATGGCTGACTGTCCACAGCAGGAGACTGTAGGAAGGACCCATATTGGGTGTGCACGGGTGGGAGAGCGCTGCCACGTCCTGGAGAGGCAGGAAGACAGGGGCGGAGAGTGGCAGAGCATCTCTCCGATTCTCAAGGCCGAGAACAGAGGCACCTACTGAAAAACAAGAAAATTCTATTTTAGCACCGCTGCCTTCTTAAAGTAAGGAGGCCTGTGGGCACCACCTGCCCGTGAGACTTCCTTGCTAAAGGTCTAGTGCTTTAGACGATTCTCTTTGCTTTATGGAACTGCCTTTTTTTTTCTTTTTTTTGAAAGCTTCCACTTGTTTACTTACTCCACCACCACCACTAGGTCATTTGTGCTCCCGGCAAATTCTGGTGATTACACAAAAGTAAATATTAACAACAGGGATAGGACTATGGAATTGCTTTACCCATATGCAAAATTAATGCTTTTCTTTCTTCAGGGACAATGGCAGTTCAAGAAGCGTCTATAAAATATGTTACAGAAATATAAAACGAACCCTTTCTGAAGGGTTCTAAAAATGAAACATTTAACTAGGTAAAGAAAGAAAATAATGCGTATTGGACACTGTAAGTCAAATAAATTGAACATTTTAGTCAAAAAAAAAAAGTCTAGATATCTGCATCCCGTGACTTCCTAAGTAATAAGTCTCACTTAGCGTTCTCCCATTTTCTCAGTGTAGACATCCTCCAAGGCACTGCACACATAGAATGTACACTTACGCGCTTCACTAAAAAGATCCGATGCGAGGCAAGCAGCCAGAGAGAACTTCAAGGATTTGGCAAAGGCGAGGACATATCTTAACCTATCCCAAATTCTCATTTTGAACATGTAAAATTTCAGTCACTAAAAAAAATAAATTTAATTATGTGTAGCTCAGTACATTCTCCACAGAACTGATACCAGAAATAGTTTAAGAACAAACTGTCCTAGGTTTTATTTTTACTGGATCTGTAGGTAAAACTGCCAAAACTGTCACTTAAAAAATGTTGCAGGCAACCAGATTTTGGAGTCCTCATTTCTGGTTTAGAACTTTGAAATTAGCAGCCAAATGTTTGGATATTCACTTGTGAAGTTGTGCAGATAAAAAAAATGCCAGGATGGCCCCAAAGCATTTCTTCCTCTAAATGTAAGCACGAAAAGATGGTCAAATAGGAAACATGCTGAAAGGAAGGACAGCAGTGGAGAGGATGAATTTACAATGTGTCTTACTTTGACCACTTTAGGACTTTTCCTTTCTGCCAAGCATTATTTACAGAGACACTGCCCGCATCCTCTGAGAACCTTTGAGGTCATCACCTGGATGGTTCTTGCCATTGTACGCTCAGGCTGCCTCCTTGCTGCTTGAACGATGGGGTGCATTATGCTGGGGTTAACGTTAATGTGACAGCCATACTAGAAGGGGAAAGAGCTCTTAGAGAGCTCCCATTTGTCACTGCCTTTCCCAAATCATTGCCCCAAAGGCACTGGGCCCACCTTCCCCCTGCCCTTCTGCACACAAAAGGAGCAAGACTCGGAACATTTCTTGTTGTTCTCTAGGTTACTTTGGTGGAGAAAGATCACCATGGTCTGATTTAGTGTTTTCAAATAAGTGTGCCCTCTGCCGCTGCTCTCCATTGAGAGACAACACAGCCCAAGCGGAGAGTTCAGCCTGGCCACTAATAGAACACAAGTGCTGCTTTGTCAGGCCACGAGTGATTGCTTGAACAAGTGCCAATGAAGAAACCAAACATTAGAGCTGGGCACTCCAGACCTTCAAGACAAAGGGCCAATTGACTTTCCTCATTAGTTTTTGTGCCAAACATGTAAACACAGTTTCCTCTCTATCTTTGATGCTCAAAACATGCCAGCTTGTTAACATCTTGGGTGGTACTGTGGTTTATGAGGGTGTAAAGACTATTGTGTTGAGCTAGACACTTTTCTCTCTTTTATGGGAAAACAGTTTTTTTTCTATTTTTTTTCAATAATGAAAGGAAAGTCCTTGCAGCAGTTTTCAAGACTATTACTAATCTTGATTCAAACAAAATGATCTAAAAATGAGCTAGAGATAAAAAGGGAGAGAGGGAAGGAGAGGAGAGGAAATAGAAGGGACTAGGAAGAAAGGGACCTTGTATTCAAGTCTGTGATAAATGTTTCCAACGTGAAAGGTCCAGCGAGCACTGGTGGCTTTGTAACAGAGATCCGCCTGTGACTAAATTTACCAGGGATACTGACACTGAGAAGCTTACATCAGAGTCACACTGGCTCTCAGATGCCCTCTTTACTCCTTGTCTCTCCCTGCTCTGTACTACTTTGGTTACTATTTACACACACCTGCATTTCTTCATACTCTCTGTGCCTTAGACTTTGATTCTGGCTATGCAAGCAAGAAGGTGTCTATAAAGTCATTGCTATTTGTGTTGTTCTGTGGAAAACACAGAACTTAAAATTATGCCTACAAGTAGGCTAGATGGAAATGGCATCGGCTCAGTGGCCAGATAATTGTTCCTATGAGTCTTGGACTCCATGAAGTACCAACTTCTTCAATGCAAAATAATTCTAACCAATGGAAATGGTCAACACTGAAGTGTAATAGCCCAATATATTGCGTGACTGAATGTAAATTATTGAAGGCCATTTTGTCATATCTGTCAATTTCAAAATCCAAGTATTCTTTGCATCAGCAATTTTATTTCTAAATATATATTAAACAGACAGTCGTAACATACAGTTAAACAAGAGATGAAGGTGAAATCTCTAGACTTCAAATCACTTGGGGACTAGTTGAATAAATCACGGCAAACCCATTCAAGGGAAAATTATGAATCAGTTAAAAAGAATGTTGCTATAGGTATCAAAGTAGAATAATCCCCAATTTATGTATTTTTCTGTGTGAAATACAGTAATCCAGCAATGTATATATTAATCTAACATTTCTGTGAAGACATTCATAATATAGTCATATGTCATTCCTGAATTACATAGATAATTGATAATAAAGTTGACATATGAGTGGGTAGTTAGTTTCTTAGAATCAGATGAGGAGTGAACATATATTTTACTCTATCACCTTTGTACTTTTTAAAATTTTATATCAGCCGGGCGGTGGTGGTGCACGCCTTTAATCCCAGCACTTGGGAGGCAGAGGCAGGCGGATCTCTGTGAGTTCGAGGCCAGCCTGGTCTGCAAGAGCTAGTTCCAGGACAGGAACCAAAAAGCTACGGAGAAACCCTGTTTCGAAAAATCCAAAAAAAAAAAAAAAAAAAATTTAAAATTTTATATCATTATGTCCCTTACTGTGATTAAATAAAATTTCTCATTTAAATTATATCTTATAAGCAATATATGAATACTTAGACCGTGACTGAGTTATTTTCACCCTAAATATAATGGTTCTAAGCAAGAACACCAGGGTATTAGGCCTGAGTATTGATGCATTTTTTTGTTACAAGGAAGATGATGTTTGGGGCCAAGGAAGTGAAATGACAACCAGGGAGCCAAAACTTTGGGATGCAGGAGAAAGAGTATTTGGAAGCAGCAAAGGGGATTTTGATTGAGTCCCTGATGAATTAAGTACTGGAAGATGGGAAAACCATAGAAGTAGATTACCTAAAAACACCAAATAAGGAATCAAAAGGCAAAATAAACTATTAGGCAATTTGATATGATGCTATCCTTGGTCAGAAAACCAATAAGATGTTTTAAGGTATGCCAGGAGCATGCCTAACTTACAGCAAGTTTAGCATTATGGGAGGTGCATTAACTCTCCTGGGCCACTAGGGTACCATTTAATACTGTGTTCTATCATTGTAGCCAATGAACTAGAAAGAGATTATTTCAAAATAATGACACCCCAGAGGCCTGGAAGAGTTAATGTTTCTCCTAAGTGACTGACTTTCCATTAGGGAGTTATTTAGCCTCTAGGGAAGATAGAATTTGTTCCCACAAAACCCAGTGGTTAGGAGATAACAGCTGAGAGGCATAACGTGGGAGAGCCCAAATGTCTCTTGACTTCTCTCAGATTCATGCTGCTACCTAGGTCAGCCTTTTGTATTTCTTTGTTCCACTGCAGTTAGGGAAAGGAGCACAGTATTGTATTTGACTCAAGGCAAGATATTGCATATTAGATGTTAGGAAAGCACCTGTGTGGGAAGTGGAGAGATAACTCAGTGGGTGCAGTGCTTGCTGAACAAGCATGAGGATGCCAGACCAAATCTCCAGCACCATCATCAAAGCTAACCAGGGCATCAGGCCTATACTCTCAAAGGTGCAGATGCAGGAGGAGCCTGTTTTGCTTTGTTTTGTGTCTGTGTTGGGGGTATTATTCCACTGAAATAATGAACTCTACATTCAACAAAAGATATAACTCAAAAATCACCATGGCACATAGTAGAAGACATTTTTGATTTACACACATGCATGTATAGACAAACATATTTACAAACATACACACTCATACACACAGAGAGAGACATATGCATCTCACTCACAATAAAAACATAAAGACAGCACCTGTAAGAGACCTAAAATAGAATGTTTTTTCATGATGGGAAAACCTGTTGGGGAGTCACAGTTTCCAGCACTAAAAATCAAGCAACCAGATATCATTCCTCATATTGCTATAACTTGCTTAGGACATTAGGCAAGTTTTTTTGACTTATCTAAGAAGCTTAAATGTTCTTGTTTAGAAAACGAGAAGTTCAGACTTGATGATCTCTAATGTAGTGTATATCTCTAAATTTACCATTTATAATTAGCCAAATTCCTAAGAATGAAAGAAATTATGAAATTCACAGTAGTCTTAACTTTCTCACATTCTTCCATATTACTCTGTCATCACAAAGAGATGAATTATATAAGATTCAAAGGATGCACCTGAACACAGAAAAGAAACGTGAAAGAAAAGACTACATAGTGGGAGGGAATGGGAGGAGAGGAGGGAGTGGGAACTTGGATTGGTATGTATAATGAAAAAAAAGTTATCTTAAAAAAAAATTAAATGGCCATTATAGGACTTTCCTCTTTAGATAGTGTAACATATTTATATTAAAGAATACTAAGATAAAAGAATAATTAATAGTTATTGATAATTTTTATTATAATTATTGATAATAACACAATCAATTATTATAAAAATGGTAAAGAATCCATAATCTCAAACTTTTTTCCAAATTAGGTGAGGGGATTTATAAACTAAAAAGAAATTTATAAAAATGAAACAAACAAGAAGGAAAAGAGATTTAAGTTTCCAGAAAAAAATATAACAATAGGCAAAAAATTAATATGCAAAGGAAAATAAAGCTAAAACAGGGTGTCAAGAAAACTTAGAATACAAGGCTTTGTATAAAATTAATAAAATATTGGAATGAGGAAGTTAGCAGTTTACTTAGGTCAATATGTAAACTATTATTAATTATAGATATATAATGTTATATATATAGAAAATACAAAACACTTAAGCTTCTTCATTGCTTGGGATAGAATTAAGATGTTAAAAAAAATTTTTGAAGGTTTCCCATCAAAATAAAATCATAAAGGTTAAAAGCAAATTTAGTGAGGCCATCAAACACCTCATATCAGAACACATACACACATACACACACACAAACAAACACTGATTGTTATAATTAATAATAAAACTTGAACATGTTTAAAAGGTAGAAAGTGTTATTATTCTAAGTATTCTCCAACCTTATATACTTTTAAAAAAACTCAGCCAAAGACTAAGTAAGTTGGTACTTAGGAACAGAATTTACAGGAACGCATTCAAATTCTTTTCTTCTACTTCAGGATTATATTAGATCCTAACAAAATTTTGATGATGATGTATTTTGGAGGTTTTTTTTTGTGGGGAATAGCATCTTTAAATATTCTGAGATAAGCAGAACACTTGCTTCATTTTCGTCATGATCCAATTTCAGATGGAAAACAACACAAGGAAAATTCATGGAAATACATCTCAATACCAAACTTTTATTGAGCATCTCCTTAAGATGTTGACGCTGTGAGACAGAGTGAACAGGCTAGACAGTGCTACTAATAGCCTCGTGCTTCCAAACACCTATTCTCTGTATGTCTCCAGCTTGCTATCTTAATGTTGCAATTCAACTTCGTTCACAAAATAGACAAATAAACTAACACACCAATATGTACCCTAAAATTAGAAGTAACCATGAATGATCAAATGGTCTTCTGCTTATTCAGCTGGTATATAATGATTATAATCAGCCAGTTTATGGGCATTAGGGTAAGCGCTATCTGGAGAATATGTTTTCTATTGGCATACACATAGTCAGCAGAGGCCCCAAATGGCTAAAGGCTCTGACAGGAGAGGGGATTCTAAGACGATGCAACAGAAATAAAAACTAAGATAGACCATGTCCATCTTTGCAAAACAGACTAAGTCTTTGGGCCATGACAATATGGGGTATTATATAGTTTTGTGCAATAATTGATAGAAATAATAACAAGCCTGGATTGCAAAGACCAAAATTAGTGATATTAGTTGCAATATTAGTGACTGCCACACAGTGAAAAATAACAGAATGTTACTCTCACCGCTGTTACAACTTGCTTATCAAGAGACTTCAATTATTGGAAAAGCTGGTCTCTTTAAGTATGTAGACAGTCAAGCTTCAAATGTGAGAGTTGGCCTGTCTTTCTGAAGAGGGTTATGAGAGTACTTTCTGTTCTGTGCATTGCTGCAACCCAAGATTAAGTAGGAATATTCCTATGACAGCTTTGTGTCTAAAGTTCTCAAATGTGAATGGATGTTGCAATGATGAAATATCGACCACAGAAATTATTCATTACACAATACTTTCTACTAAAGTTTCTCCATTAATTCAGCCATTCCAGCATATGGGACTGTTATCATTACTGCCAGAGGCAACTGAGGAATTTGGAGGCACCAAAAGTGGATGTGAAGCTTTGTAGTTAACCAGCAGCACTGGAGCTCAAATTTAGGGAGTTTAGCATCCATATCTGTTTCTCACAAGAAAGTATGTACACATAAAAATACTTGCCAAAGTCATATGTTCTCCAATTGACGTCTTATAACTCTATTCCTTTTCTATAAAAGTACATTACTAAAGCAGAGAATAATATATCTGTCTGTAGTCCCTGTGACATTAGCCCCTTCCCTCATAGATGTCAGAGAAAAGACAGGAGAAAGAATTGCTTCAACATTTAACATCCAAAGGAACAAATTGAGATAATTTGTTCATATTTTCTCTCAGATTTTATTTAAGAGTACTTATATATTCACACAGATGTATACATAAAACAAATGTTATTTGGGGTTTGTATCTTTGAAATTTTTGTCCACTATGATAATTTCATTAAGATCTAGTTTAGTAGTTCTGTTCTAATTTGTTTATATTTTTCATGTCATGTTTCTTATTCATTTTAAATATTCATTCATTTTAAATAAAATAAGAATTTAAAAAAGAATAACATTTAATTTGTAATCTCAAATATTTTATAGATGTTTTGGGGACAAGTATATACTAAGAAAATAATGTCAACGTTTATGGTGCTCTACTATATGATCTACTATAAAAATACCATATGTTGGTGACTTAGAAACAAGAGAAATTTGTTTTCACAGTTCTGTATGCTAAGGGTCTGATACTGCACACTGGTGACCAGTTCTGGTGAGGTTTTCTTTGGTTTAGACTGCTGAGATACCTTGTATCTTCAGAGTGGTGGAGAGAGCGCTAGCAAGCAGGATGCATCTTGTACATGACCTGCAAGCGGGATGCATCTTGTACATGACCTGATCACATTTGGGAGGTCATTTGTCTCACGTTCTTCTTACGCATCTAAGGTTCCACATTTGACTTCCACACTATGGATTTAGATTCTTCTGTAGAAATTTGGAAAGGACACAAGGATTGATTGCAAAGTAGGTGAGAAAAATTTGAAAAGCAAAACCAGAAATGACTAATCGTTTGTGCAGATCAAACATAAAAAATGCTACATTTTTAAAAAGTAAAAATTTTAAGGACATTTACTATTTACAAGGTTTTGAGATAAATGCTGACAAAGTTCAGGAAATGTTGACATTTCACATGAAAGAAGTATCTGGACCAAATTACTGGAAATTAGGGACCTGCACAATTTTGAAACGTTCTGCTCATGAAGGTGCCCACCCAGTTTGCAGAGGGGCCACCCTGACATAATCAACCAGATGTTTGAAGAGAGGCACCATGAAGTTTCATGTGATCTTTAACACTTTATACAAAAATGTGCTGACATTATATATTGATTCATACACATAGAATTAGTGAAACCTCTTCATGTCTTTTTGATATTTCACATTTTAAGAATATTTATATATTGCTAGTGGATATCAGTCTTTAACAAAGTTTGTTTATCTTGATCTTAACATAAGTCAGAGATGTGAAGTAAATATTAAACCCTTCATTCTCCAAACCCTCACTCATAATTATCTTCTGCTTGTTCATCCTTTGCTGGTCGCTGCCATAATTACCAATAATACCTCTCTGATTCTGCATAATGTGTTTCCAATTTTATTGTCTAGTCTTTCAAACTACTCAACTCACCCCATGTGTGTTATATGTTTATGCTATTATTTAACTCACACATTAGTTTTGCACTTCTATGTATTTCATAACCACAGGTATTACATAAATACTATTCTCCACAGAACATAGTGATTGACCTATATAAAAGTATATGATTTTATTTTCATATATTTATTGCTTGAAAAAAGTAAATTTTGAACATTAAATGAAATGAAATTGTGCAATGACTGAACACATAGTGCTTATCACAGTGTCACATGTATTTTTACTCCGTATGTAGACCATGTTTTACTAAGTGACTATTTTCTGTGACATTTTAAATTACCTGTCAGTTGTTCATCTAATTGTGTGCAGAGGTATATGCACATAGGTGCGCTTATGTGTGGAGGCATATGGTATACACATGTCTGTGCACATGTATCAGGAGAGGTACATGCATGTCTATGTGCCTGTATATGTAAGTATATTTGCTGGCGTATGTGTTTGAGAAGGTTAGAATTTGAAGTACAAAGTCTTTGTTTCTCTCCACTTTATTTTTTGATGTAAGGCATCTTACTGATTCTTGAATTTGCTATCCAGCTTGATTGGCTGCCAGTGAGCTCCTAGGAGGGCTGGCTTTATAGATGCATGTAGGCGGAGGAGACTGGTTGTTCATTTCCCAACTACTCAGACCTGAATAATCACATAGAAACTATATTAATTACAACACTGTTAGGCTAATGATTCAGACATATTTCTAGCTAACTCTTACCCATTTCTATTCATCTATGTATTGGTACAAGGCTGTGGCTTACTGTTAAGTATCTAGTGTCTGTCTCCTTCAGCAGCTACATGGCCTCTCTTTGACTCTGCCTACTTGATCTCTCTATCTCTGTTCTGATTTCCTGCCTGGCTTTACTCTGCTAAGCCATTGGCCAAAACAGCTTCTTTATTAACCCAATGGTAATAAACATATTCACAACATACAAAGGGGAATCCCACATCAGATGCATACTGCCACACCCATTGATTTATATAGGTGCTAGGGGTCAGATTTCTGGTCCCACTGTTTGCATAACAACACTTGACCAACTGTGCCATCTTCCTAAAATTTTAAATTGTCATTTTTAATGGATAGTGGGATTTTATTGTCTTATCTGTCATCTCCTAAAGAACATTTTGAAAATTCCATTTTCTTCATACAATGCTTTAGCTAAACTTTACTTTCTTCTTGGAAAAAAAATTGTTCTGATGACTGACTTTCTTTATCTTCTGAGCTTTATCAGCTGCTTTACAGTTGTGCTAGGGATTACCTGAGAACTACTCTCACTTCAGAACTACTACTACACCCTCCCTCTTTCCCTTGAAGCTTCTCCTATTACTGTTACTCTTCTTGGGGTTTCTCCTCCATCACCTCTTCCTCCTCTTCTTCCTCACTACTTTCTTTCAAGACTGTGTCCATTTCTAAATAGATACATTTGCAATGTATTTGCTCATTTTATTGTAGGACATGCTCAATAAGTTCCTTGCTTCTTTTGTTATGCTCTTAAGAATAGGCATATGGGAGGAGGTTGATGTTGGCATATGGATACCATACAGAATCTTCTGTTTTATATCAGAGATCTTCGGATTTTAGAAACATTACTTCATAGACTACAAGCCTGGACTACACTTCAAATGTGTTTATTATAACAAAACTCTGATGCTAACCTGGTGGCTACTCTATGCTTTTATTTTCTGAACATTTTAATTAAAATTTTTAGATTTGTTTAATTTTATGTGTATGAAGTATTTTCTTGATGTGTGTGTGTATGTATCACACATATGTACACACATTTTATATGTATGCCTTGTGTCCGAGGAGGTCAGAGGAAGGCATCAGATCCCCTGAAACTGGAATTATAGATGGTTGTGAACACCATGTGGATTCTGGGAACTGAAATAGGATGCTCTGCCAAAGCAATAAGTGTTCTTAATCACTAAGCCATCTCTTTAGTCCCACTGTTCTTAAAAATGAAATATAATAAGATCATTTCTCCATTCCCTCTCCTCCTTGTATCTTCTCCCATGTCCTCTTCTCTGTTCTCCCTCTCTCAAATTCATTGCTTATTTTTCTTTAATTTTATATTGCTCCATATACACACATGTATACATATGTATATGTTTACATATAATTATAGATATTTATGTACTTTTAAGTAAATATAACATGATTGTCTATTCTTTTCTAAACATTCTTAGTGTTATTTATTCCTCTTCTTCTGTATTGTCCTCCCTTCTCTTCCCCAACAAAGCTTTTATCTTTGTGTTTCAAATTTTCATATGTATTTGTCTGTATTTATATTTTATAGACACATCTATATTTCTCTTTCAAAATAGTTATTTAAATTGTTTTTCTGCTTATTTTTCACTTGCCTCCTTTCATTGTTTCTTATTGTAGAATATAGACACATGCACTGAGCAGACAAGCTAGGTTCAAATTTCATAATTATTTATAAAATGCAAAAGTTAGATAAATCACTTATTTATCCTTACCTTTCTTAAGGCTGATAATATAAACCAGTAGGTAAAGGTGTGTCTGCCAAGGCTGAATTCACTTCCAGCAAATTCCATTGCATAAGGAGAGAATTGTCCATAAAAGTTGTCCAGTGACCCTCCGGGTATATAGTCACAATATGGTATGGCCCCTTCTGCTCACATTAATAAATATATGTTTAAAAGATTACTTCTTTAGTCATGTGATTTTTATGATAACAAAATAAGGCCAATCACATGCACAGAATTAGCACAGTGACTTCCATTAGATCCCAATGCAGGGAAAGACTGCAGTGAAGATAGTATCCAATGTACATGTGAGGTGTACATTCTTGTTGGCACTTCCCTTGCTAGTTAGACATTGCTAGCCAAAGCTCATACCTTTACACTTCTGTCACATTCTATATTCCTTTTTGTAAGGTTATTTAAGAGTGCAGACTCCAATTTACAGACATTTGGGGAGTGTGCAAGTTTTTAAAATAACTTTAATTTTAAACATTTAAAAGTTAGATCTCACATAAAAATCTGTGATTCTTGATCTTCTTAATGAATAACAGGACTCTCTCTAAAGTTCTGGGAGATTGACATACTTTACAATGATGGCTAAGTTGACTAATGACCCTCACTGTCATGAACCTTCTCTGAGTGAGTGTAGGTAAAGGGAGCTTTTTCCAGAAGACAGAGTCAAGGTGGGGGGTCTCTGTGCCTGCATCAGCTCTGGTTGCAGGCTGTGGGAGTGTGCTGCCTAGAGAAGCTTGATGTTGCCAATCCAAAAATAGGGCTCTATTTTAGGATATCAGAACTCACATCCAGACTAGCTTTCCCTGGGTATATTTATTTCATTTTTTTCCTATGATGTAGATCTCAAGAGCACACACTGTTACAGCCATTCTGAATCTCAAAACATCAGAAGAGAGAATGACCCTGCTGTTTTACACTGCTCTTTATGTCTCCTTGAATTCTGTCCCTACCTCCCCAAATCCTGTTAATCTGTAAGCTTTCAAGACAGTATGACTCACTCTGGTTCTGAAGACTTTGTCCTTTAGAATAAAACCTACTCTTGCTTTGCTTGCTGTCCGATTATCCTTTTTTGTAAATGGTGAGAGATCCATCACAGTGCTGCATTCCATCGGGATTCTCTCTCTCTCTCTCTCTCTCTCTCTCTCTCTCTCTCTCTCTCTCTCTCTGTTCTTTGGGTGGTCATTAAGTCTCCTTGACATGACACAAGCTAGTGGCTACCTTGACACATTCTGCTTCTAGGCCAATATGTAGCATCAGCAAGCTTTATCCTGTATCTTCTGTAGTGCTGGGTATAATTTTCTCCAATTGCTCTTGTCTGGGTCTCTCTTACTCTGATGAAATAGAGTTTAGGAAAACTCAATTTCAAAAATGCCTCAGCATCTTCTAACTCCTCCCATTGCCATCCTACATCCAAAGACTTAATGACTTCAGATGAGACCTCTCAGTGTTCTGCCCTTCTGTTTCCACAGCTCTCCATCCTATTATTTTCTATGAAATCGGGTTTCCAAACATAGCTTGTAGGAAGCTGTAAAAAGAGACAGGAAACAAACAATTCACTAGTCTCACAAAGCAGTAAAGGGATGATCAGAACTCATTTGGAAATCGTGCATGTTAGGGTGGCAGAGGGCATCAAGGAAGGAAAGGGAGATGTCACATCACACTATCATGGCAGATTTGTGTTTGTAGGGTAGAATATTTAAAAATGAACCATGATTTTGAAAAAAATAGAGGTATAGAATTTGTGATTGGTAAAATTGTTCAACAATGACCATCTGTAATTGTTAGCATGTCTTGGTCTGTTTTTAGGGTGTTGGCTCTAGTTGGTTTTCCTCCCACCCATGTATAAGAAGGAAGAATCATGGTAAATTAAACCATATCCATCTCTCTTACCTATGGCCACATTTTCCAGAACATACTTGAGAGACACAATTATGACTTTTGTGTGTAACCATGTGGGTTTCATAAAGGAAGAGACAGTGAACTTTGTTTCATAATAGTCATGAAGAATGCATCTATTGTATCCTATTAATGCAATCATTACAATATTTTCCATTTGCATTTTTCCTTGTTTCTAGTGAACTCTCCTTTTGAGTACACCTTGAGTAAACACAAGCCTTTGTGTAGTTCTTATTAACTTAAATCATCTTTTTATGACTTTAACCACTTTACTCTTCCCCATCCTTTCTGCTGCATGGAACTCTTCATCGTGTGACTTTACCTTTGTATTAGAAGTTTTACAACAATAAAGGTCTCAGAACTTTCAAACAATATAGTAGTTAAGCAGAAAGAATTTAGAATCAGTGGGATTGATGTGGGCTCTAAAATTAACAATGGAGATTTGGGAAAATTACATATTTCTTAGCATTTTTGCCTTATTTGTAAAACAGGAATAATAATGTGTATTTATTTCGTCATGAGGTACATGGCTGTTAAATAAAGCAACTGGTAGAAATGTGTTGGCAGAAACCAGACACTTACTAAACACCAATGTCAATTGTATTATTTTTCTTTTTAGTCCTAATTTTTTCTATTTATTTTTATTTAAAAATCAACTTTAAGCAATTGTGTATGTATACAACAGTTTCTCTCCCACATTTGTGCTTTATGGGAAATTTTTGTTTACCACATACAAAGTTTCTCTTTATAAAATAAAGATATAATTTTAAATATTTTTGTGTCATTCTAAGAATTTTCAATTACATTTTTGCACATCATTTCTTCCATAGTAATGTATTGTGCTGATTTCATTACCAAGATAATTCTTACAAAAATAGTAACATCAATATAATCTAATTATTCAGAGCTATTGAAATGTATGTTCACACATCTTCATCGAAGGCTTTTAATTATTCTGGCTTAATAGTATGTTTGATTTTGTAATAAAACCAGTTTTATTTTGCCACACTCATAGATATGAATGCGTAGGTTCTAACCATGTCATTTAGCTGAACTGCACAAAGAAAAAACACATACTGTGCGGAATCTTGAAAAAGAAAAGAAGGAAAAGGAAGGATAAGTCTGTGACATCAACCCCTGGGATAGATTAATGAAGGCAATAGTGGGGAGGGAGGGATGAAGAGAGGGAGAATAAAAATGCCAATTTTATTCAGGAGAAATTGCAAGTTTCAAAGACAGTAGCTTAGCTTATTTTTGTAGAATTGAAGATTTAATGAGAAATCTAAAAAAACACCAACACCTGGCATTGACCCTGTACCCTGTGGCTTCATTTTAAAAAGTTTCCTTTTATTTGTACCTGCTCATTTTTTCTAATTTGACATCTAAAACCTGACTCTTTTTTTTTAAAGCTCATTGGATATCATGATTGCTGTACACCTTTAATTCTTTGTTCTTATCTGCAAGACAGAGACAATCAGGTGCACATGTGCAAATCCATCACTATAAAAGCACAGGCCCTGGGCTGTGGGTACTCTATAAAAGACAAGCTGTCTACTCCATTGTGCTGCATACCTTTACAAGTGCATTATTTAACTTTGGTAATCAGGAAAATGGGATGGAAACACAACTCGAAAGAGAGGAGCAACCTGGTCATTAACAGAGGTGAAGAATATTTTCTTTCTCCCTAAAACTTTCCTCATTGGTATTATTAACTCCTGTAGTCTTTGATGCCAGTCCATGTTTTAGAGATTAGTGGATAGATCCAGAGTCCTCTGCTGCCCTCTTTGGAAGCCATTGTGGGAGTAATTGTTTCAAAGGCATGGGTATACTATTGCATAATTGATGTGGAACCATTTTGCATGTGCATGCATATGTAAGTGAGTGTGTTTGTGCTCCAGGCTATGTGGGTGTATGTACAAGTGCACATTTCATATTTCTTCTTTCACTATCCTCCTTATAGCGAATCCCTTGAAGGTTCAGAGAACTTGGACTTCACTAATTTGGTTAGGATAACTGTCATCCAAGCCCCGGGAATTTTTCCGTCTCTGCTTCTTTGGCACTGGAATTACAGACTTGTGTTGTCATGCCTGACATTTTACATGTGATCTGCAGATCAAACTCAGGATTTTATGATTGCATGTCAGGCATTTATCAAGTAAGCATATCCTAAGATCCCAGAAGATTTTGATTAGGACATTTTTTCGGGGACGTTAAAACTATAAAACTCATCCAGATACACTTGGAGTTGCCTTAATTAAGAACTCTAGATGCTTTTCGTAGCTGAGGTTTCAACCTCTGAGTTTCTCCTCTGACTTTGCCTCATGGTCATGGGCTAGGCTGTTCATTTCTGATAAGCCTCAAGTCAGACAACGAAGGAAGGTTGTCTAATATCTGTGGCTTTCTGATTTTACCTGCATTCTGTTGGTTAAAAATAACTGGCAAATATTTTAAGTTGACTTTCAGAAATGCTATAAGAAGTAAAACCTGCCTGCATAATTTATAGGGAGAGGAAGAGATCAATTGTGCCAAGAGGAGCAGAATGAGACACAGTATTAATGTGATATGAAACTGTGTCCAGGAGCTGGGTGGTGCTGCTGTTAGTGATGGTCGCATTGTAGTTGCTGAATGCAACTTGGAAGACAGGATGTTATTTAAATCTCATGTATCTGTTACAATGAATAAACACGAAACCCTTGAGTGAGTCTAGACCAAAGTGAAAATTGAACTGCGAAGCACAGGTGCTTGGCCATCGAGATCATTATTGTAGCTCCTGGGCTCACTTTAAAACAAGTGCTTATGATTATCAGACTCCAATGGAGGACGCATGCCAAAGCTCCATTTTCCTCTGTTTAGAAAACAATGCTGCACAGCATATTTTACAAATAGATTAGAATGGTTACCAACATGCACCAAATGCTGCTCTTCCTGTGTTAGCAATTTTACTAATACAGGCTAAGAACTGTGCCAGATCAACACGCCAAATGCTTTCCCAACTGCCAAAGGGGAGCTAAGCTTTTCTTTCTGGATCATACTTTGGAGATCAAGGTCTAATTTTACATTAAAAGTGATGTAAGGGGGGTATTGTGACTAATTTTTCCCATGTTTGGGATTTTTCTTTAATTTTTCAGCAGACAATGTAACACTTTCCTTACACCTAAAGTTAGGGTGGCAATCTTCCATAATAAACTACGTAAAGGGAGGCTTTGGTTGAAAATGCCATGAGATAGCAAAATCAAAACAAAATGAAATCAGGTAGAACAACAACCAATCCACTGATGTTCTCAAAACCCACACTTCACCCACAACATCTAAAGAACACACGTTAGTTGTTGATAAGTGTGGAAGTGTTTCCATGGGACTCTAATCCTCAGCAAATGTAGACAGCAGAGCATGCTCAGCCCTCTTCCTCGTGCTGCAAGGCAGAGGCTCACTTGCCTCCATGTTATCTGGAGGCCTTGGATGGAAGAATCCAAGGTCTTGAAATCCCAAATTGTCATGGCTCCATCAATGCCAGGAGTGCAAAATTTGTGACAATATTGTTTGTCCACCTCAGAAATAGACACTTGAGTGATGCTGTTCTGGTACAGTATCTCCAAGACTGGGTTGTAGTCCTCGGTCCTGGCCCTCTTGTCGATATTTTGGAAGCATTCTCTTTTGGACATGTAGCATTGGATGCTCTGTTTTGGCATGCCCTGCTTGGACACAAAGGTCAAACAGCCATGTTCACCAGGGTGGGGTAGCTACCATCTCTTTCAACACTCTGCATTTGAAATCACATGAGCCTACAGCCAGCTAAATGTTGTTGAAATGCCATTCAAAGCTGGGGGTTGTAGAGCAAGTCAGTTTCTTGATGTGCTTACTCACCCGCCAGCCATTTTTCAGACTCAAAATAATAAACAGAAATAAGCCCAGCTCTGCTCCATACAGAAAACTTGTTCTCTAGTGGGGTCATCTTCACAAAAGTGGCTACATGGTTAATCCTCAGGATCACCAAGGTGGGACTACAGATACCATATTTCTGACTCCAGACAGGAGCTGCAGTCTGTTCTGTAAGTGACAATGCAGTTGCTCTTAGGAATCCAGTCGATGACTGTGGTGTACTCATTGTGTTCCTTCAGCTCATGACCTTATTGGCTCCGATTCTTCTTGTAGATGTGCACGTCATGATTTGGGGGCTCAGGGCGATTTGGGTACTATCTCTTTGAAGGCATGGCAGATTATAGGCTCTAGCAGAATCTGATGCAGAGACATGATTCCTAAGTGTTTTCAAAGGTCAGAAACCTTTGGGATTCTGGAGGGTACAAGAGCGTGATTTAAGCACTCTGGTAACAGGCTCCCAACAGGCACTGATGGAGAACAGAGGTCCAGAGGGAGCAACTGATAGATTCCCAACTAATTTTTTATTCAAGATTCAGATTCATTGAAGGCCAATTAAAGAAAGAATCATGTAATAATTTTTATTGCTTTGTACTGACCCCAAACTCCAGATTGGTGTTGCTAATTTTACTTTAGCCTAAGCTTCTTCATGTTAATATAATAATGTACATGTAGATTACATGTAGATTAGTACTATAGCTTCTCCATGTGTAATGGAAGGCTACTTTAAACGAATAAAGTTACCACATGTATGCTATGAAGAATATAATGGCATTTTCTTCAAAAATACTATGGCTTGGAATTTTGAGGAATTGATTTGGTCATGAAAACTTTTCACTACTGATGGTTAACGTAATGTGAGTATATAATTTGATGGACTGTTGGGAGGGGGGAGCAAGTTGAAGGAAATGAGTCCTTCTGAGCATGTCACTGAACCTTTATTGCATGTATGGCTCCTTGCATGGTCCTCCCCTGCCTCTTTCTCCCAATCAGTTGCTCCTTACTGTAAGTGTCTGTCGCATCAAGACAAGAGATTATGGTCTGAAATGTCTGTGATCATGAGTACATTTACATCATTGATTTTTCTCAGGCACCTTCGAGACGGTGACAAGAAACTGAATGAGATGTTGACTAGATTGACTGATTTATTACTGATGCAAATGAGCAATAATTTTATAAGAATAATATTATTAACAATGGCTAACAATAATCAAACATAAAATATTATCATAAAATAGTCTAAGCAAGAAAATACAAAATGCATCTATACAATTGCAGCTGAAATGAACACTCTTGAGAGAGACTCCCAGGATAGTCACATACTAAGGACATCGAGGAGTCACATAGTGAAACACGTACATTTGCGGGCCTCAAGCTTTTTATTAACACAAATTTTTGTTTTATTGAAACCTACTTTCTTTTCATGAGGGGTAAATTATGAACAGATAGCTTAAAAATGTGTGGCATTGTAATTTAGAAGGTTATAATATGGGTAAAATAACACTGCAGATAGAAATTCTTACAAGACCACGTTTTTAAAAGTAAGCATACATCGTATTCTCTTGATTCTTGCATATTGCTTTATAGTCACTTTACAGGAAAAACACATTTACTTCAAACATGGAATTATTTATGAGTACCTACTGTGTGATACTCAATGTACTCAATACTTTTACTGTCTCCATTTGATCTGAATAAACAAAAGGACATGTTTACAAGTGAAAAGACACGGACAAATGTGTCTAATTGTGCTTTTTCAAAGATGCAATGGGGCAATAATATATTTGAGATTTGAACTAATCAATCACTATGGAACATAAGGAGAATTTTGATTAGTCTCTTGCTCAGAAACCGCTTTCAAAATTTGCAACCCTTACTAGATATTGAAAATCCAAATATCATGCTGCTTTTCCTACCTTTGTTCTTCTGCACTGATAGTTTTTAAAATGAAAGCCTTAATCTGTATTATATAGGATCATTAATTTCTGCATTTTACACTTGAGCAACAGCGCTCTGATTATCTGCTGCAATGAAAAGTAAGCAGTACTGCTTCTGCAGACTTAATTACCTACTGCAGGGCCTTTCTTCTCCCGTTACCACAAACTGTCGGGAAATGGGGTCAAAAGCATGATTAGAAACCAAATTAACCACCGAATCCAGAAAACAAACACAGAAACAGATCCAATAAGCCATTCTGATACAGAAATCGGTCTCTTATCACACCTCGATTTATCCAGAGAACAAAGCCACTGAGCAAAGAAATCTTCCATGGCATTTATGTATATGATAAAAATACAGTAAAATTAACACGGAATGAAAATCAGCATTGTAGGATAGTGAACAGAGTCAGCCTAGTAATAGGATTTTTATAAAATATTTTTATTTAACCTATTAAAACACATTTCCTTGGAAAGGCCATAAAGATATCTAATACTTTGTATGCTAATTTAAGCTAATTTTAAAAATTAAAATTATGATTTACATCCTATACAAATGTCAGTAAAATGCCCTCATGACTTAAAATATCAGTCTTCTCTGTCTCAAACTTTAGCTTTCAAATGTAGAAAATGAGACACTCATAATCAGTTTCTATAGTGTTGTAAAATCAGAATTAGTCTTGATTTTCTACATATGTTTTCTTTAATTGATAACTCCATGATTTAAGATCTGGCAGATGTTTTCTAATTCTCCGGAAATTGATACAATGAATGCTATCCTCTGAAACACACAGTTTCTGAAGACACTGCCAGAGATCCAAGGGATGTGGAAATATTTTTCTGGCTGCATGGAAAAGAAAAATCTCCTATAGATGCGGGTCTTCCTGTTTTGGGAAGTTAGTAGACAGTAATACAATGGTATAGTGCAAATGACATGCTGATCAATTTATATTAATCAGAACAATTGTGCTTATTTATATGTGCTATTTTTATATTGTAGTGATAGAACATTAATATGGTGATCTAACTTTAAAGATTATGAAGCAAATTTTGAAATATGCATAAAGGGAATGAGAAAGCAAAATAATAAAATATTTCTGTGACAGAAATGCAAATGAGTAGTAAAAATTATAGTCAACATTAAGAGATAATTTTGTTCATTCAGTACCATTTAGAATTTTTTTGCTTGAATGTATCACACACAATTAAATGCAAGAAGTCAAGAACTTAAGCTTAAATTATAATCAATTTTATTTTTTATAATATGGCTGTTTTCAGTGAAGTGTTTTTATGACAAGTTTACTCATCTGTCGCCTGTCTTGACTAAATTATCTGATTATATTTAAAAGTCATTGTTCATGTATTGCAAGAGGCTACATTCCTGGAACAAAGTCATCTCTGTTACAAGAGTTCTATGACAAATATCTATGAATCACCATGACCATGTCAAAGGAAAACAGAAGTAGGCATTTCCTTAGAATATCTATCCCTTCTATAGATGTATATAAATTTCATTTATGTTTAATCTCTTTAATCTAGTTTTACCAGATAAAAAAGCTTACCCTTAAGAATCACAATACCAGATAGTCCTTTCTAAAGTGGAGAGTTTGAACAATTACAGAGTGGATACAGTGAGACATACAGAACAGACAGAATAAGCCAGGGCATGAATCTTTTTTTTAATCAAAGTTAATTTGTCTTTTTCTTCATGAGGGTGATATTTACAGAATTAAAAGAAAAGACCTTCCTCAATCTGAATTGTTCAGTAATCTGAAGGGTAAGTTAGTTTTTTTTGATGGCAGTCTTGACTAAAGTGAAAATAGCAAAAATTACTGAATTCATTTTGAAACAACCTTAAAGATGCCCCACTATTTACTTGACTCAGAATATATCAGTAAAACATAATGTCTACATATTTTTGAAGCAAGATATTTTCAAGAAGAAAATGATCTCATTGTTACTAGTTCATCTTTCTAGAGCCATTTTCTCTCATCAACAGACCATTGTCTAGTGAGTTTTGGAGCAAGCAAAGCTTCCTGCTTAGCCATGTTGAATGCTGCACCTCAGATGCTTCTTAGTTCTTGCTGTCTCTCTTCACATTCCCTTCTTCAATCCTACTTTTCCTTGCCCTCCCCAGCTGATCCTTCCAATCCCATCCTCCAACCCTGAGCCCAGTACATCCACAAAATTTATTCTATTTCTTCCTCCCTAAGAGATTCATGTCTCCTGCCTAGTCCCTTTTCAATATCTATCCTCTTTGGGTCTACAGATTGTAGCTTGGTTGTCATATATTTAGTGGTTAATATCTACACACAATATTTTTCTTTCTAGGTTCAGGTTCCCTCATTCAGAGTGATTTTTTTCTATTTCCACCCATTTGTCTACAAATTTTATGATGTCATATTTTCCATAGCTAAGGAATGCTCCGTTATGTAAATCATATCATATTTTCTTAATCCATTCTTCTGTTGAGGGTCATATGGGTTGTTTCCAGTTTCTGGCTCTTATGAATAGAGCAGTAGAACACGACTGAGTAAATCTCCCTGTGATAGGATTGAGTGTCTTTGGTATACAAGCCTAAGATGGTATATCGAAATCTTGAGGTAGATTGATCCCTAACTTTCTGAGGAACTACCATACTTATTTCCAGAGTACTTGTAGCAGTGGTACATCAGCAACAATGAAGTAATGTTCCCTTTGCTGCACGTCTTTGCCAGCATGAGCTATCACTTGGGCTTTTGATCTTAGCCATTCTGACAGGTGTAAGATGTGACCTCAAAGTATTTTGATTTGCATTTCTCTGATGGCTAAGGATGTTGAACATGTCTCTAAGTGTTTCTCAGTCATTTGAATTTTCTCTGTTAAGCATTATATGTTTTGATCTGATCCCATTTTTAAATTGGATTATTTGACTTAATGGTTTCTAGTTTCTTGGGTACGTTATATATTTTTGATATTGGTTCTCTATCATATGCAGAGTTGATCAAAATCTTTTCACATTCTGTAGGCTGCCACCTTGTACAAATGACAGTGTCCTTGACCTTACAGAAGCTTCTCAGTTTTATGAGGTCACATTTATTGATTTTTGATCTTACTGCCTGCACTGTTAGTGTTCTGTTCATAAAGTGTTCTTCTATTATAAATTCAACATCTGAGAATATCTCTTTCATCTCCTTTATTTTGTTTGTGAAGCTTGCCTCTGAAGTTCCTATTGAATTTCTACTTTTTTCTGCCCAGAATTACTTAAATTTGGGGTTTTGTTATTGATTCTATTTCCCTTTTCAGCTTTTGAGCACGTTTATTTGTTTCTTTCCATTGTTTGTGTTTTTCTGGATTTAAGGGATTTATTTATTTTCTCTTTAAGGGCCTCTGTCATCATGTAAGGGGTGTTTTAAGATCTTTTTCTTGTGCTTCATCTATGTTGGAATATTCAGGGCTTACTGTCAGAGGGTTTTTTTGTGCTCTAGTGGAGACTTTGTGCTCTGGCTATTATTGACTCTGTTTTAATCTAGTGTCTACACAATTGAGATTGGAATGATTATAATTGTAGGTACTGATATGTGGTTTTCTCGTTGTTGGTTGGTTTCTGTTTCAATTTGAATTTTTGGAGAGTGTGATGACTCTTTATTTCCTACTAGGAAACTTTCTGTGAAAGGTGTAGTCACTGAGGGTTTCAGATAGATTGTGTTTATGTAGGAGTCTGAAGGGGTTCACAGAAGTGAGCAGAGTAGAGTGTGCAATAGTTATTGACATATTTAGTTCCTTTGGAATGGGAGGAGATGATGAAGAGTGGTCTTTCATAATACTGGGGTGTAGTAACAGGAGCTGCGGGCCGCTTCCTGCCACCCAGCTCCTGGCTAGCTTTACCCAAAATAATTACACGGAAACTGTATTCATTTAAACACTGCCTGGCCTATTAGTTCTAGTCTCTTATTGGATAACTCTCACATCTTTATTAAGCCATTTCTAATAATCTGTGTACCACCACAAAGTGGTGGCTTACCGGGAAGATTCTAACCCACGTCCATCTTGGGCTGGAGCCTCATGGTGGTTGTCTGACTCTGCTTCTTTCTCCCAGAATTCTGTTCTGTCTTCTTCACCTACCTATGTTCTGACCTATCAGGCCAAGCAGTTTTACCAATGAAACAGCAGATAGACAGAAGACACTTCTACATCACTGGGGATGAGTCTGAGGTATTGTGTCTGGAAGGACAGTAGCAGAGGTGAAGAACTACACTTACCCTACCTGCTTCCCTGGCAGAAGTGGCCTGTGGTTTAGTAGAGAATACTTTGCTGGTATTGTGGACTGGGATGAAACAAGTGGGGAAGGAGGCTAGGACTGGAAGGTCTGTGGGATCTACAAGAGATTAGAGCAGTTGGGAAAAGAAGCCTGCAGCACGTGCTCTGATACAGAGCTAGTGATTAGAATGGGGCATTGGATTAGAATGGGACATTGGAGAGCAGGGAGAAGTCAGTGTCTTCAGAGAGCTTACTTATTTTCCTGGCCTAATCAGTTGATGTGCTTGCAGAGAATGCATGCTGGTTCTAGAATCTTAGATAATAGGTAGAATTAGGAGAAGGAAGGTTGTATGGGAGGTCTTTATGTCTAAGTGTTGCTCTTATTGGTTAATGAACAAAGAAATTGGCTTGGCCTGATGGGGTAGAACAGAGCTGGGTGGGGAAAACTAAACTGAATGATGGGAGAAAGGAGGCAGAGACAGAGAGAAGCCATGTAACCCCACCAGAGACAGATGCTGGTTGAAATCTTGCTGGTAAGCCAAAGCTACATGACGATACACAGATTACTCGAAATGGGTTAAATTGAGATGTAAAAGTTAACCAACAAGAAGTTAGAGCTAATGGGCCAAGCAGTGATTTAATTAATACAGGTTCTGTGTGGTTATTTTGGTTTTGGGTGCCTAGTACAAATAAGCAGCCTCCAACAGGAATGTTGGAGGAGATATTTGCTGTCCATTGTTGGGGTCAGAGAGGAAAGAGAAATTGTAGCATGTGGGCCAGCTTGTTGGGGATTCTGTCCTGCCCAGTTCCCACAGCCGGTAAACCCCAAAGAAATTTACACAGAGTCTACCTCTGATATAAATTGATTGGCCCATTAGCTAAGGCTTCATATTAGCTCTTATAACTTATATTAACTCCTTATTCTTATCTATGTTAGCCACATGGCTCAGTACCTTTTTCAGCGGGGCAGGTCACATCTTCCTTCTTCTGTGATCTGGGCAGGGACTGCAGAAAAAGCTTCCTTCTTCCCAGAATACTCTTCTAATTGCCCCACCTCTACTTCCTGTCTGCTTGTCCTGCCTATACTTTTTGCCTGGCTACTGACCAATCAGCATTTATTTAAAACATAATTGACAGAATATATAATTGTCATGCACCAAGAAATGACAGCATGTGTTCTACAGAGCTAGACATGAAACTGGGAGTATTGAGACTGGACAAGCAAAGGTAGTGTAGAAGATCAGCAGTCTGATGCAAAATAAATAAAAACAAAATCCCAGAGAAAGAAATTGGGGTTCCACCTGAAGGTCAAAAAAGCAAAGTAACCAGCCACTGGCTCTTGCCTCTACCTCAGTTTGAAAAGGTGATCCTGCTTCCAGGAATCTCAGAATGAGACTGATACTGAGAGCTGTCTTCTCTAATCTTATGTTCGTCTTTAGTGCTGGGATTAAAGGTATGTACCACTACCACCTGGTTTCTATGACAAGCTCCTGTGGCTACTGGGATTAAAGGTGTGTGTCATTGCTGCCTGGTCTATAAGGCTGGCCAGTGTGACTGCCTTACTTTTCTGATCTTCAAGAAAACTTAATTTATTAAAATACTAATAAAATGCCACTACAGTTCCCCTTTTTGTCTGAAAAAAAGGACTATAACTAATATAATAAAAACTATTAACAAGTACAATAACTATATACAAAATATATAGGTGATAAATACTTCAATAATGTCTATCCCATTTGTCTTGTACCTAATTTACTTTCTATCATAAGTTCCTTTCTGCATCAGGTAAACAATGAAAACTATGAATATCTAATCTTCAACTCCCTTAGAGGCCATAGAAAGAAATAATGTTAACAGAGTAAGCAGGAAGTAAATGCAAGTAACTTCAAAAAAAAAGTGAGAAATGACAGAAACAGCTGGCTGCCTGGACAGTAAGTTCCTCTGCAATGTTGGGGCATTTACCTTTGGCTTACAGGCCTACCGTAACTGACAGACTTTTCTGTGAAGCAGGGTATTCTGAAGGACTATCCCTCCTTGTCTCAATAATATTTGGCAGTCATTTTCCTTTATGTCCTGCTTGTCCAATTAGGACAGCATACTGTCAGCAGTTGAGGCAATAACATTTTCTTGCCCAGGGGCTTACTTTTGGCACAAAGCAAATAAATTCCATGTGGAGGTTCTTCAATGCTAATTTTCTTCTCTGAAGTAAATTGTTGCTGCCAGAAGCAGACAAGTCTTATTGTCATATTAAAGAACCTAAGTTATAAGAACATCTTAAGTGCCATATTCTGTAGATATCTGAAATGTTTAAGGATGACTTGTCTATCTAAAATAAATCTTTGTTTGACCTTGAAAACATACCTACTGTAACTATAAGTTCAATTATACTAGGTGATTAACTACTAACCTATAATTCCTTTTATCCTAAACAGTAATAATAATTTTTAAGGACTAAAAATTTGCATTACATTGCTAAATGAGCTGTAGAGGTACAACACCTTGAACAAAATTAGAAATGTATGTACAGTATGTTTGATCAAAATATAATCTCAAATTTGTATCAATATAAATGATTTGTATTTTTTTTTTTTCGGTTTTTCGAGACAGGGTTTCTCTGTGGTTTTGGAGCCTGTCCTGGAACTAGCTCTTGTAGACCAGGCTGGTCTCGAACTCACAGAGATCCGCCTGCCTCTGCCTCCTGAGTGCTGGGATTAAATGATTTGTATACAATATATAAAAGCCCCATCCAATGTAAAATATTTAAAACTAGTAGATTCTTTTTTAAAAGCAGATTCAATAATCTACCTTTTATCTTATTATAGCTATATCATCCCTTTTTCTTTTCAGAGTAGATTCAGTAATCTATTCTTTTATCTTATCATATATATTTCCCCATTTTTTCAAAAACAAGATCATATCTATATCTTCATTCTTATCACTTTAGAGTAGATTCAATAATCTACCCCTTTAATCCTACTATATCTATATTCCCTTTTTTCTTTTCAAAAAAGATCATATCTTTATTTTCCTTTTTTTCTTTTCAGAAAAGATTCAATAATCTACCTTTTTATCCTATCATATCTATATCCCCCATTTTCCTTTTCAATACAAGAACATTGAATTTAATTTCCTTTATTTAGCTTTTTTGCTGATCATTATTCATAGCAACTTGTAACCAACATGCTAAACAAAGACAAGCATCTATAATTAAACATTTTAGAATGTGGACATAGTGGTCCAGGCCACTTCCTGATTTTGGGAGGAACTCATAATCTTATGTAGACCCAAAGAAAGTTTGGGATTATGGTCAAATCCTGACTGGAGTATTCTGTGAGGCTGAATCATCTCAGCCAGCAGTCTTGAAGCTGTTCTAGATGTAGAACTCAAAGGAAACTGAGTGCTTTAAAACATTGGGTCATTCACTCCTATCAGAGAATTTTCAGGAGGTCTTTCTTGATTAAACCTTATTTTTCTAAACCCAAAATGAATCCATGGCCTCTCACTTTCTGTGGAAACAAAAACAAAACTTCTTCTCTAAAGTAACATACCTTTTGACTTAAATTTTGAAGTCAATACATTTTCAAAATATATAGGTTGTATTAATTCAGCAGCTTTTATAATAAAATGTCTTTTAGCAGCTGTTATTCCTTCCTCAGCAGTCAAACAACTAAAAGACAACACAATCGAAAATAGTATCCAGAGTCTCTGTGTATTTTCCATCTTTACATGGAAGCTAAATCAGGGCAGAAGGGAGTTGGTACTACTAGTTTTTCGCAGGAACCCAGGTAGCTAGGTTTGGGTCCAGTTCTGGTCTGTGCTAGTGGCTAAAATGCCTCAGGCAAACAGCTTTTTTTTTTTTTTTTAAATTTATACCACAAAGCTGGGTGCCAAATGAAGTATGATTAATAAAAGCTCAAAGACAGAAATTGGAGTTCAACATGAAGGTCAGAAAAGGAAAGCAGCGAGCCATTGGCTCTTATCTCTACCTCAGTCCAAAATGGCCATCCTGCCTCCAGGAATCTCAGAATGAGACTGAGACTGAGCGCTGTCTCCTCCCGTCTTATATTCCTCTCTAGTTCTGGGATTAAAGGGGTGCATCACTACCACCTGGTTTCTATGGTAAACTACTTTGGCTACTGGAATTTAAGGTGTGTGTCATTGTTGCCTGGTCTGTTAGGCTGGCCAGTGTGGCTGTCTTACTCCTCTGATCTTCAGGCAAGCTTTATTTATTAAAATACAAATGAAATGCCATTATAGCAATCAGCCTGTCTGCTTTCATGGACAAGTGGCTTTGGGATAATGAGGGTAGGGGGTGCCTCATGGAGCTGTGGGCTGGGAAAAGATTAGCTGTGGGATAGGGGATAGAGTTAGTGAATTAGCCATGAAGTTACATAGGGAAGATCTGTGAGATCCACAGGAAAGGGAATGGACAAGCAGAGGAAAGCTGCAGCAAGTGTTCTGGTGCTGAGCTGGTGCTGAGACTGAGAGACTGGATCTGGAGGAAAAGAAGGAGAGATGAAGATCTGTAATCAGCCTATCTATCTCCCTGGCAGGAAAGGCCTGTGAGATAGCATTGTGTGTCTGAAGAAGCTGGAGGCTGCTTCTGTGGCCTGCTCATCTGATATGTTAACAAGGAATAAAAATATATCTTATAATTTGTAAAACAACAAATTAGTTAAATACCTTCCAAACTGATAGAACTCTCAAAAGTAGCCAAACTCTGTATGTGGTTTGAAATTATTTTTAAATGTAATTTCTTAATACTTCAACAGTTAATTAATAAACAAAATTTGAGAAAAAATCTTTTAAATGTTATCAACATATTCAATACACATGAATAAATTCAATGATGAACTATCACATGGTAAATGAGACATAAATTAATACCTAAATTAAGAGAGGAGTATACTATGAGTCACGCGTATACCTAGAGTAAGAAACAGCATAAAGGTAAACTATCCTCCAATTGCACCTACTGATCAATTTTCTAAATTTTTCTTTTCAGTAAAATTTCAAATACAATTGACTAAAATTTGGTAAACCAATTCTAAAATTAATAAATGACCACAAACATCAATTTGTGATATGAATGCCTAGGTGAGATAGCATGCTTTACAACCTGACAGGAGCTACACCAAAGAACAAGTAGCAAAGGACTAAGCTGATGCTAAAAAAGCGACAACAACAACAACAAATCATGTCTGACACTTGACAAAAATAAGAAGATGAGACGAATGATATGAATACTCTCTTTATTCCTAGGTCATATTTGTGCTGCAGTAGAGTAAAAATAGGACAGTTGTTGTCAAGTAAATGCTCATATCAATCAAGTTTGAATTCTGATCCCCTTTTCAAAACAAAGTTGAAGTCTAGATGTGCCATCAGTCTATACATGAAAGTGAAAGCTGAGCATCTTTTTAAATCTAACATAAGTAATCATCATTTGGCTAGATAAACGATTCTTTAAAAGATCTTTATTTTTGAGACATTTTAAATTATTAAAACTGGAAATTTCTTTCTTCAAAATAAAATAAAAAAAGAAAATGCAAGCATAAATTAAAATAGTTAAAGAGATGTTTCCAAATTACAGATTTAGTAATGTAAAATAAGAGGGAGCATTACTGAAAGCTACAGGATTAAGCAGATATGAAAGCTGGGGGCTGGGGGAAAGATAGAGGTAAGGAGTACATTAAGGAAAACCTGTAAGTGCATGAACATGCCTTAAGGAATCCTTCTAGTGAGCAAGATAGCTTCAAAGTACAGCTTTGAAACAGAAAAAGAAAACCTCAAAAGAAATTATCTTGCTTGAATGGACAATGCTGCCCATGGAAGACAAGAGAATCAAAAGAAAATCACACTGAAGGAATAGTGTACGCCTTCAAGTTGTTGGTCACAGAAGTCACAGCAGTCTCCAAGGCAACAGAGGCTATTGTTGTTGCCATTGACTCTCCGCCATAACTACAAGCGTTGTCCCTCTTGACAAAGACACCAGACCCTGTGGTTGTAGGACACAGAAGAAGGAGTTTCAAACTGACTGGAAAACTTCAATTCTATTGGGTAGCTTTGGCAGTATCAGAAGGTGCCATGCGGTCTTCTAGGAGAGAATGGATATTAAGAGTTATACCCAGGACTGGACTCTGTATGCTGTAATACCAAGTTTCCAAGCAAAATAAACTTACCGGTATAACAGTGACACGATTATAATGCAGTAACTGACAACTTTCTGATTAGATGTAAAGCCTATATCATAGTAGCAAGTTTTGTACAGGATACTGTTATGCTGGTCAAAAGTTCATGATGGGTAGCTCACAGGCCCTGAGATAGAATCTGCTGTTGTTCTTCTGCTAAAGAACTATGCATCAAAATCCTTCTGAATAATAATTTTACTTGTAGATGGAGACTTCTCTCAGCTTTTTAGTAAGAGAAGCTTTTTTGGCGGTAGACAGCAGTCAATGGAGGGATAAAAGCCTCACCAGAGTGGTGACGAGAATAAACTGACCTCTCATGTCGCAGGGATATGGGGAACATGGGAGGAGGAAAATGGAGGCTATATCATCGTACTTTATTGTAAATATGTATAAAATTCCCCAGAATAAAACATTAAGTAAATTAAAAAGTAAAAGTTCAAAGACTTCCATTCAATACAAAGTGAATGATTTATATATGAAATCTGAGATGGTTTAAAGGTTGGAACAAGATCATGGATTTGAGTCAATTGTGGGAAAAGGAATGATATTCTGTCTCAAATTACAATTATAATAAGGCTGAGAATAAGGCTGAGGATATAACTCAGGGAAAAAACCAGCATAAACAAGACCAGAATTCAGTGTCTAGCACTTCAAAAGAACATCACTTCCACATTATTAATGAAAATACAATACAGCAAAAAAAAAGAAAAAGAAAAAAGAAAGAAAAAAAAGGAAAAGAAAAAGTCTGCTGAAGACTTACTTCTAAAGAGAAGTATCTAAGGAGCAAATGAGTATAATAAGTTTTCAAGTACATTAGCTATGAGGGAGACTAGCAATTTAAGAAGACAATGAAATATCACAGAATTAAACCCTTTCCTTCACACATTGGTTTTGGTCATGGTGCTTTATAACAGCAATAGAAGTTCTAATTAAAACGGAAATTGATAACACGAGGAGAATATTGCTGTGGCAGACATGTCCTTGCTTTTTTGAGAAGACTGTGGGTGGGCTGTAGAAATTCAACCTAGGAAAGCTGTTGAGTGTACAGAGCTTAACATACTGTTGTGGGTACTTAGAAGATGAGGATGCTGAGGGTACTTAGAAGATGAAGATGCTGAGGGTCGCACAGATTTGACTTCATTCAACTTGTGAAGTTTCAGAGGCAAGGAAAGACTCTACCGCAGCCATTTATCTTATACTTTGAGTTAAAAATCTGTAGTTCGGGCCAGCTGGTGTTGAAGAATCAATTGTGATTAAGAAAAAACCAGCACCATTGAACTGAAAACATTGCTCTTTGGGACAATCCACAGTGGTTAGCTGTAACTGAGAAATGTGCTGTAAGAAACTAGTGTCATCAGGGTTAAACATTGTGGGGAGAGCTTTTACAGTTAGATACGAAGATAAGATGCTATGATCCAGAGGGGGCCAATTCCCTATCTTCTGCTGGCAATGGAATTGGAAATATTTAAAAGTTTCCCAGGTAGTACTCATTTTGAAGGCACCATTATAGACATCTGAGGTTGGCACTGTGAAATCCAGGAGAGGTTGCTGGTGAAGGTACAGCCTCAACAGCATGATCCCACAATTAGGACTTTGGAATTTTAAAGAGTTTTATAGTCTGAGATAAACTTTGGACATTTTAGGGAATTTGGATATTTTATAGAGACATGGCATTTTGAAAGAGACTTGGTGTGTTTAAAAAACTAAACCTTTAAGGTATTTGAATTTTTAAAGACTATGGAACTTTTAAAAGTTGGAATATTTTATGACACCATACTATATTAACATGTTATTTTGGGGACGGATGTATACAGAAAGGTCCTGGTTGATTAGTGATGTGTTTGAGTCTTAAGGTGACAAGGGATCAATTATACTGGCTATTTTTATGTCATCTAGATATAAGCTGAGAAATTTCAGAAGTGGAATCCCCGATTGAGAAAAATCTCCCCACCAGATTGGCCTATGGGCAAATCTGCAGGACTTTTTCTTGGTTGATGACTCATGTGACAGGGGCTAGCCCACCATAGGAGAACACCCTTTGTTGGTGGACCTGGGTGTTATAAAAAACAAAACAAAACAAAATAGGTTGAGCAAGCTATGGGAAATAAGAAAATAAGAAGTGTTCCTCTGTGGCTTCTGTTTAAGTTTCTGCTTCCATGTGTAGACAGATTTTTCTTTGGGCCACCAAAGACAATATGGGGACTTATTAGTAATTATGAAAGTTTGACCTTAGCTAGTAGCTCTTATAACTTAACCCATTTATTTTCATCTACCTTCTGTCATGTGGCTCATTACCTCTCTCTCGGTACTATTCATGCTGCTTTATCCATGTGTGGTTGGCGACCCTGCCTTTCTTCCTATCCAAGTCCTCTCTGTCCACAGAAGTCCAGCCTAATTTCTTCCTGCCCAGCTATTGGCCATTCAGCTCTTTATTAAACCAATCACAATGATTGCTTTTATGAAACCTTACACATCTTCACACTGTGTAAAGGAATATTTTACAAAATTTCTCCCCTTTTGGCCAAATAAAAAGGGAAGTTTTTACTTTAACATAATAAAACTGTAAACAATAAGAACAATTATCAGGTAAGAATTACATTCATAATGTTCAGTCCATATGTATTTGTCAAATTCAGAAGCAATACTTTATTATCTATCTTAACTAGGTGAATTTAAAATTTATACCTAAACCATTTTTATCATAATTTGTATTACCATCTTAAAACTATCTTTTTAGATCTCAAAATATTTCCTCAGATAACTTAAGTTTTTATGGCTCCCAGTTTTATATATTTTATACCTCTTTTGTGATTTTCTTCTTAGAACTTGGTAACTAAGAAAACTCCAGGGGGCTGGAGAGATGGCTCAGTGGTTAAGAGCATTGCCTGCTCTTCCAAAGGTCCTGAGTTCAATTCCCAGCAACCACATGGTGGCTCACAACCATCTGTAAAGAGGTCTGGCGCCCTCTTCTGGCCTTCAGGCATACACACAGACAGAATATTGTATACATAATAAATAAATAAATATATAAAAAAAGAAAACTCCAAATTATACCTATCTCATCTTCAACTCCATCAGAGAACCACGAAGAATAAAATATTAATTGATTAATCAGGAAGTGCAATTTGTCTCTATGGAGGTTCTGTTGCTGGTGCAGCTCTTATTATTATGGAGCCCTTCTTGCTAAGGACCTCTTGTTGCTAAAAATAAAACCCCGTTGTTGGTACTGTCCTTACTGTTATATGACATAGTTTTCTGTTGCTGTAATAAAACACTATGACCAAAAGCAACTTGGAGACAAAATATTTTATTACAGTTTATCCTTCTACACCATAATCCATTATTGAAGGAGGCCAAGGCAGATACTGCAGGCAAGAACATGGACGCTATGACCAAATATGGTTCCCAGGATCTCATCTGAATCCAGAGGGTGTAATGGTTGCCTTCGACCTCTGGAGGCACGGGTAATAAAGTGGCATGCAGTCACACACAGTATACTCATACGTAAGTAAGAAATAAAGTAAATCTTTAAAAAGAGAAAACTCCAGAAAATTTACATATATGCAAAAATACATAACCCATCACGTAAGACTGAGAATAATTGGCATCCACTCAACAATCATAGACATGCAGAAGAGTGAAAAAAAATAATGAGAATGATCAATGAATTAAATCTGCCTCATAGATGATACAGATGTTCAAATTAGCAGACAATTACAATAAAAGAGATATTACAACTGTATTCCATATGTTCTGAAAGTTATTTAGGAATATGGAAGATTTTCAAAAGAAGAGACAAAAATCTTTCAGAGATGACAACCACAATGTCAGAGTTCAGGATTTAACAGCAGGTTGGACCTTGAGTATAATGTTATTAAAGTTGAGTAGACAGAAATGAAAAAATATTCAAATAAAACAATAAAAAGTGTTGCTTAGGAAGGAAATTATGCTCAGTCTGTGTGAAACAGTGTCAAGAATATTGCTTTGTTTGGGATAAGAAATTCCATGTTTTGGGGGTATGAATAAGTAATTGAAGTATAACATGGCTTAGACTTTTCCAGGCCTGATGAATACTATAACATGGTCTATCCCCAAAATCTCAATGAACCTAAATAAAGCAACATAAATAAATTTTGTTAAGGGTCATCATAATCAGATTTTCCAAAGACAAATGGAAAACGTGAAAAGGAACCAGAAACCAAACATATGTCATATACAAAGAAAACAAAGATAAGTATAACATTAAATTTCCTGTGAAATAATTATTTCACTGAAAAAAATTCTCAAAATAGCAGAAGAATCAGACTACCATACTAGATAATGTGTGTGTGTGTATGTGTGTGTATGCATTCATTATATAGGTATGCAAATACCAATTTTCATTTTCCAAAAACGAACAACATGCTTTCCAAATTCCCATTTGTCTCCCAGAGAGAGCTGACCAACTTCATTTCTTATAGGTTCTGAATAGTTTATTTAAATGTAATTATATATGCACTGCATACCCACTTGTAGGGATTGAGTCCCTTACTCTAAAGTTTTCAAGTCCATTCACGCTGTAGAATGCATCAATATTCCATTTTTATGACTGAGCAATATGCTACTGCATGGATACATGCTTTCTTTGTGTATCTATCAATTGACTTTTTTATTTTAAAATGCTTTGAATGATATTACTATGAACATGCATGTATATAATCCTTTCAGTTATCTTGTATATAAATGTAAGAATAGTTATGCCAATAATATACATAATAACAAAAAAGCAAGCACAACAACAGGTCAATAGTTGATATAGTAGTTTCACTATAACTGGCCCCTATATGGTCATAGTGAGTGGTACTATTACAAGGTGTGGCTTTGTTGCACTATGGGTAGCCTTGCTGGAGGAAGTATGTCATCACTGTGGAGGCAGGCTTTGAGGTCTCCTATGTTCAAGTAACACCTATTGACAGAGTTTACTTCCTGTTGCCTGCAGATCAAGATGTACAAGATGCAACTCCTTCACCAGCATTATGTCTGCCTGTGTGCCTACATGTCCCACTATGATGATAATGGACTGAACATCTGAATTGTAAGATATTCAATTAAATAGTTTTCTTTATGAGAGGTTCCACAGTCATGGTGTTCCTTCACAGCAACAGAAAGCCTAACTAAGACAGAATTTGGTACCAGGGGCTAGGGTATTCCTGTGATAGGCCTGACCATACCTTTTTTTTTTTTTCTTTTAGGAATTTGAACTTTGAGAATTTGATTTAAGGAAGCAATGGAATGTTTTAAGAGATACTATGGACCATCCTAAAAGGAGCATAGAAGACAGTGGTGTTGAAGGTGATTTGAATTTGGGGGCCTAGCTCAAGAGGCTTCAGAGGAGAAGAATTTTAATGTGTCAGCTAGCGATAATTCTTGTGATATTTTGGTAGAAATTATGGCTGTTTTTTGCCCTTGTCTGAAGAGTCTGCCTGAGGATAAAGAGAAGAGATTTGAATTAAATCTGGTGGCAGAGGAAATCTTAAAACAGCCTAATATAGTCTGTGTCTTGTGGTTATTAGTGTTAACTCTAATGAAGTTATATAATGAAAAGGAGCAAGCTGAACAAAGAAAAATAGAAAATGTACTATTTGAGGAGAAAATGAGCACCAGGTATTGGAGTGGAGCTAAATTCTGTTGAAGATAAAACACAATTAATAAAATATAAAGAGTTGCCTTGGAGAACCCAAGATATTGAAGATACCAGAGCTGTGGGATACCTGCCGGGGAGGTAGAACCAGCCCAAGAAGGTGATTTGAACTATGGGGGCCTAGATCAAGAGGTTTCAGAGGAGAAATCTGTACATCTATAAGTCAAGTATTTGTTCCTATTCAGAGGCTGAAGAGATCTGCAAAGTAAGCACACAATTAGACATAAGGGAATTCCCATAACTTTAGTACCACGCCATGCAGAGTGCCATACCAGTTTTATAAATCACTCTTGGAAATTGATCTTTTATCACGATTCCTACAATATCCTAGAGAGATTTGTAATCTTCTCATTTTATGACAATAATTTTAGGAATTTCTTTTGGTAAAAAATTTATTTAAGTATTTTAATCCTAGAAAATTTTTAGATTTTTAGATCATGGTCTCTCTCTATATATATTGCATATATTGAAAGCTATTGTGAGGATATTTCTTACTGTCCCAAGTACCAACTGTTTTTCTTAGGGAAAACTTCTAATTATGGTTTTCAGTGAAAACAGAGAACTTGAAAGGTCACTGGTATGTGAAAATCAATTACAAACATAGTGATGTTTTCAGAATTTTCCTTAATTTTGTTCTAGTTTTAGATGGTGAGGGTTTAGGTCAATTCTCACTTTATTCCTATCAGCAAATCCATCAGAAATTATAATTACTTTTATTCTCGTCCTTAATTACTTTTACCATTAATCTATATAATATTCAAGGGGATTTAAATTGTGTAGTCTAAATGAGTATTTTAACTCAGGACAATTATTCTGTAGTATTGATAACGACATTGTTTTTCCTACAAGAATATGGCACTTGCGCAAGTTAAAAGGTTTCAGCAGAGCAAGGAAAGAAATCTATCCTCCATAGTGTAAAAGTGCTAAAAACCCTCAATCTTCCTTACAAACAGTTTATAAGTTAGTGTGAATGAAGTGATGCAAGGGTCGGCTGTTTAGAACGCAGGTATATGTCATGCTTTGTATATACATCTATTTTATAATCCATTTATATCAACTTTAGTAGAATATGATTTAAGATAAGAGACAATTTTAACACAACTGTTTTGGCAACACTGAAGCTGATATATGGAATACTTTCAGCAACTAACTTTAGCTAATGTTCATTTAAAATCAGGTGTATTTCTACTCACCAGAACAACACAGCTTTGCTATTGTAGATTAATTCTCCCATCTCAGAATTGTATATATATGAGTATATATTTAGTATGTATTAAATATATATATGAAAGGAGTACATGCTATATCTTTTCTGAATACTTCATACAATATTATGCTTCTTAAATTTAATCATATCATTCTCATTTTCCATAGTTTGTCTACTTATATGTGTGCATACAGAGTATTAAACTGTTGATGGGTATGTGTCTTCTAATTTTTAATAATTATAATTATAATGGCAATGAGCATCTTGTCAAAGTTTCACATGAATAGTTTTTCATTATATGTTTTTCCATATATATATATAAAATAATGTTGCTGGATTTTAGGATGAGTGTTATTTGATTTTCTAAGCAACTGCCAACCACATTTCCAAGGAAGCATCTCATTATCAACCTAGTCATATTGTTAGTCTTTAAAGGTTTCTCATTACTATTGGTCACATGATATTTAGCATTAAGTCATTGCTTACTAGCTATTTATAGATCCTTTGTGGTAAAGTCTATGTTTAGAACATTGGCATACTTAAAATGTGGTTATTTATGTTTTTTTCTTAATTAAATTTATTTTTTAACATTTCACCATATCAATCTTCCTACAGCTGTATCCATGCACCCTCTTCCATTCTAGAATTTCTCAATATGTCCATTTGTATTGATTTCTGACTCACTGAATTAAACTGGGCCATGTGTTTGCTCACGGGTTTGCAACTAACTACTGGATCTTGGTGGCTCAATAGTGATTTTACAAATGAAGACAATGTCTGTCTTCCTCTAGAATCTATTATTGGCCAAAATGTAAGACATATTAATAGATACTATGACTGGACATTTTCTTTTAGGAACAAGTTGAGAAACTTATCTCTGCCTCTGCTCTCTCTTAGGATATTTAAGTTTTCAATGCATTTTATTTATTGTTGAGAACTTTATATAAGTATACATTGTGCTTTGATTATATTGTTCCACTATCCTTCTCATAGTCCTTTTGAACCCCATTCATTCCTGCCTCTCCATCCAACTTCCTAAACTCTTATTTTATTTTGGTTTTTTATAAGTCACTAAATCCAATTAGTGTTACCTGCTGCTAGTAGGTGTGGGGCTGTCCAGTGGAGCATGAGCCACTACCATGAGGCATTTTCCTGAGCCATCAACTGTTAAGAACTCTGGTTCCACAAATTCAAGCACAGCTATGAGTAACAATTCAAATACAGATTTTTAATAACTTAGTGTGGTTGGCTCATAAACAGAACATATAAAACCTATGCTAATACAATACACAGATAAGTAAAGTCACTTGATAGTCTCTGTCTCCTCCATTTCTAAAATAGAATCCATAGGAATATGATACTACGAGTAAAGTGAAGATGTTGATGTGACCTTTAGTTAATTATTTAAAATATTAAATGGTCAAACACCCAAGTTTCAAAAATATTGACCACTTTATGTGATAGAGCCATGTGAAGTTACAGGATGAGAAAACTTGTTTCTTCTATAGATAGTATCTTTAATGAACTTTCTCTAATTGGTTGACATTATGTAACACAGATATTAGGGCCAAATTTGCATATTGTTATGGGGAAAGACTCCAAGGAACACTTGACAAAACCAGATTCTAAATTTGAGAGTCTTTATTAAATCTTTATTAAAACTTTTGTCTTTATTAAGACAAAAGATTGCCTGTAGTGCAGCCCCAATTGCTTCCTACTGAGTGTTTTTATGAGGCAAAAATATATATATACCTTGGTTGATAATTGTCAGGGGAAATAGAATAAGGGAGAAAGTTAACAGAAAGAATAAAAAGCAGTTAGCTGGGGCATCTTGACTTCAAGTCCCTAGTACAGGATTAGGTAATGGTTTGAGGGGCTTTCCCATAGGAGGGGTAATGTAAGCAACAAGAGAGGTTATCTCTCAGTTAGATTTTAGAGGGTCTAATCAGGGCCATGACAGTGGAAACTTGGCCCTATTACATTTCCTATTGGTCTCAGGAAAATGATTCAAATCAGGGATTCATATTACTCTAAGGGTATCCTTAGGACCATTAACTTAACTGAATTAACCCTTTGTTTGATATAGATGACCATAGAGTTTGAGATCCAGGGTCCCACTCTTAATCCAATCAGAATGATAAGTAGAGGCCCTGTCAATGCTGACAGTAGAGTAGCTAGCCCGGGGGACTAAGTGAACAAAGACTGGTACCAATTATCTGATTCATGTCGGTTGTTGCCTGCCTTCCTTCCTTCCTTCCTTCCTTCCTTCCTTCCTTCCTTCCTTCCTTCCTCCCTCCCTCCTTCTCTCCCTCCCTCCGTCCCTTCTTCCTCCTCTTTTCCCTCTCTCCCTTCCTTCCTCCCTTCTTCCCTCCCTCTCTCTGTTTCTTTTATTTGATTTTTTTTTAGATTTTCTATAACCATGACAAGATTTTTCTCTAATTACAATTGATCAATTGGCATAGAAACAAGGCATTCATGAATGGTCCCTACTGTGTTATAAGGATTAAGTCTGAGATTCTCCTATCCTGTAGTATCAACTCTGTGAGGGAATCAAACTGTTGTTCCAACTCGGAAATGGAATCTTCTAATAACTGTAGGTCCTGATCCACGTGTCTTCTTAATTTCCTAAAGATTTATCTCCTACCTTAAATACTGTTATGCATATGGCCGTTGAATCAACTATGCCAGCTCTGACCGGGAGTAGGATGAGGATCGACATAGTTCTTTTTATAACTTTGTAGTTCAGAGTCCATATTAAAATATATTCTTCCCTCTTCTCCTTTATATAGATATGCATAGGCAGAATGTATACTAAGATGCATTAAAGGGCTTTTTTTCAACCTGTAAATTGTCAAAAGAAGCACAATTAATCAAACCATTGGTATAGACCCACCAAGTAGTTTGAGGGGCCTGGGAGTATTGGCATTGCCCAAATAAGTTAACTTGCAAAGAGAAATAGCAGGCAACAGAATAAGTGTGCATATCTAGGTTAAGGCTCTTGGGTATTAGGCATTTTCCAGTCCTTTGTATGTCATAACATTAATTTGTGCTGCCAAGTCCCAATGAGTTTTGTTAGTCAATGATCTGATAGTTTGAGTAGTTTCTATCCTTATGTATGAAGGGGGCTGAAGCTTAAGCATAACCAAAAATCTGACCAGTCTCTAGCTGGTAATTATTAACTTGGTAGTGCAGTTCTATATTCATGAGTAGAATACAGAAATAGGAAACTTTCACTTTCTTGGACTGTAGGAGACAGGATTCTAGCCTCTAATATGTTAAGTGACTTGGGTTTTATGGAAGGGAATCATGGTCAAGATCTTGACATGGGTTGAAAATCTTTGTTAGCACCCAAAGATCTGTGGATGGGGGATCAATGGATTTTTATTAATGGAAATTCTGCCTTCATGGGCCCTTCATTTGTCACAGAGCCTTATTTCTCAGGTTTTCCTCCTTTTCTCATGGGTCAAAATAATGTTCAAGGAACTTATATATCTGAATTTTATGGTCATTAGATAACATCTTTTTATTGTGTATTTCTTGGGAGTGTGTGTGAGTGTTTGTTTTCAGGAAGCCTCTATCTCACAATTCCAGTCTTTACAATGGAAATTCCCTTGTTTTTGGCAACTAGGGGTTCCAGCCACAAGTCATGCATAGAAATGGAGAGTCAATATTCTTTTACAAAACCTAAGTTCCTATACCTTTTACCTGATTTAATTTGCCATAGTTTAAATGGGCACCAAAGAACAAATGTCTAGGTGAAATATTGATTGCTGGTCCATAATTATACCAGGGATTGGGACTAAATTGTTCCCAGTGAAGTGACTAGAGTAGTTCCTGAATATCCAACCCAGTCTTTGACAAAGCTGCTCCTATCTGTGTAGATTATAGCATCAGATACCTTCAAGAAGATATGTGTTTTGTCTTGGCAGATTCCTTGGGTTATAATCATCTTAAAACAATAATAGATGGACATTTATTTCCAGATCATTATGGGGAAGGAAGGTAGCAGGATTGATGGTAGATATCTTCTAAACCTGATTCGACCTTGACCCAGTAGGGCTTGGTACTGGGTTATGCAGGGTTTCAAAAGATGACCTCCTGGGTCCCTCTGAGAAGGGATTCCACCTCATGGGGAACTATGAGGTGAAGATCTTGATCCAAGGTTAACTTATGAGCTTTTTTTATCATGATGGCAGTAGTGGCAACAGCTCTGAAACAGGTGAGCTATCCCTTGGCTACATAGTTGAACAAGTATGCCACAGGGAATTTTCCTTATTCCAAAGTCTAGCTCAGAACTTCTTTCACAATGCCCCTCATCTCAGAAACGAACAGGAATGAATTTGAGATGTCAAAGAGTGCCAACGTCAGGACTGAGGTCAGGGAAGATTTGAAGGTTTTCAAAAACCTATTCAACCTCTGTCCAGGCTAAGGGCTCAGAGCCTCCTTTTATACTGGCATATAGAGGCTTCACTATCTAGGGAAATGATGGTATCCAGAAGCAACAGGACCTGACTGCCCCTAAGAACTCTCTGATCTGTTTCTTAGTTCCTAGAGTTATGATTACAAGAATGGCCAGTAATGGTTAAGGCTGCTGTGCTCATTACATTTAGTAACCCCAACAGGGCGCTTCTGAAGTACAAAGCTGGGCCTTTGTGGCTAATAGCCTATCGCCTAAATTCTAAAATTCCTGCAGCAGTCTTCAGTGGCTCGTCTACAGTCTCATCCAGTTTCTAAGGCTGAAAGGAAGTCATCCACATATTGTAAAATTACCATCTCAGGAAATCCTGCTATAAGGACAAGAGCTCAGCACTCAGCACTTCATCAACATAATAGGGAGTTCTTACATCCCTGAGATAAACAAGTCCACGTGAGTTGTCCATTATATCCTGCTTCTGGATCTGTTGTCCATCTGAAAAAAAAAAAAAAAAAAAAGATCGCTGACTCTCCTCTATCAGGGAATACCAAAGAATGCATCTTTCACGTCAATCACTGTATATATACACTTTTCTTTGAATGAATTAAGCTCATCTGGGTCCATGGGTTTTGGATTTTAGGATGAATCATCTTGATCCTCTTTTTTTTTTTTAACCCCTCTTAGATTTTGGACATGTCTGTAGACTTGGCTTCCATATTTCTTGATGGTCAATGGATTGTGTTTAGAGTAACTGGCAGAGTATCTGAATGTCTGCCTTCCTGGGTGGGACGATGTGAATGACAATCCCTTTCTTTGTTTCTAGAGCCATGGAGTGTTGCTGGACCTGAACAGGTGCAGCTGAGCTTGGTAACTGAACAGCTACAGGTGCTTTGTGCCTAGACAGCTCTGTAGGGTTGGGCTCTGCTCCTATGCCAGAGAATCTCTGCTGTAGGTCTGTGTGATACTCTGAATGTGTTCACAAGATGGAGTTGGGCTTTCCTATTAGGCATTTTTCTGAAAGTGTGCAGGACAAAACATTTGGCTAGGTGACTGCAAGTCCAGTTGTACATCTTTATTATAAAAGGAAATGCTTACTTTGAGTTTATGCAAGAGGTTCTGCCCTAATGGCATGTAGAGGTCATTAGGCATGGTCTCTTCTAAAAATGAATAGATTTCTGTTTCCTTTCCATGATCAGTGGAGTGAGTGAACAGTGGTCCAGGGTTAATAGTCTATTTTCCTTATTACCTGCTAGATTGAAATCTTTTGGTCAGGCGCCTGACCTGGGGACTTTTGGAGGATGAAATAAGTTACCTCCGTGTCAAATAAAATGTCAATTTCTTTGACCCATACTTTGGTGTCACCCTAGGTTTCTGAGGTCTCAAAGTGTGTAGTAGCCTAGAACTAGAACATTCATTAATTTTTTTCTGGGTGAAATACCTGTAGAGTCTTTTTCTTTTTGTTTGGACATTCATTTTTTCCAATGTCCTTTTTCTTTGGAGTAGGCACACTGGTTCTTTGAAAGTGGCTGGAGCATGGTCTCCTAACCTTCTTCCCACTTTTCATGCCTGAACAATTCCCTCTGCTTTCTCATAGAATGGCCACTATGGTTCTCATCAATCTTTATTCTTTTGGCTATCCATAGAAAAAGTTGGGATTGCTAAATACTTTTAAAACTCCAAACCATAGCTGAGATCTATTCATATGTTAAAATCCGTCTAATCTCTGTAATTTTTCCTAATCTCTGGGGCAACTGGGTCACAAGAGCAATGTTAAACACTGTGTGTTCATTCTCTGTTGCCTCTGGATCTAAGGGTGGGCTTCTGAGACAGTGCTTGAAGTTCAGCCAGAAAAGTCTGTTGGAAGGTATCCAGAGCTCCCTTAACTTTGTTGGTATTAGAATCCCAACTGGGTCAATTGGAGGAGAATAAACTCTCTATAGGAAAATCATTATCATCCAGTATCCTCCATCTGGGCCCACGACCACTTTCTTAACTTCCAATTTTATGTGGTCTTGTTCTCCAAAGTAAACAGGGTAGCCAGTAGCTGTTGGCAGTAGTCCCATGTCAAATTGTGTGTATAGAAGACAGTCTTGAAAGATGAATGCCTGGGGATTTCAGAGAAGGGGTGTTTCTGGTATTTCCAGTTATGCCAATCACTGGTTGAGAAAGAAACATATACCATAATTGGAGCTGAAGGCTTCTCCCGAGAGCTGGGGGCTTCTCACTTAGCTCAGAAGCTTGCCAGAGTGAGGAAATGGCAGGAACTGCCAGTCTTGAGTTTTGCTGGGCCAAGTTGAGGGGATCAGGGGATCTTGTATGTCAGTTGAAACCTAGGCTGAATTTTTGTTATTATTATGGGGCAAAGACCCCAAAAGCCACTCAACAAAATCAGATTATGAATTAGAGAGTCTTTATTAAACTGCCAAAGACTGCTTGGAGAGAAACAGCAGCTCCAACCACTTTCTGCGCTGAATTTTAAAGACAAAAGCATATCCTTGTTAGTAGTTGCAGGGTAAGTAAAACAAGGGAGAAGTTTAACAAAAGAAAAACCAGCAGTTAGCTGGGGCATCTTGACCCCAATTTCCTGGAACAGAGTTGGGTGATTGTCTGAAGGAGGGGTAATAAGCCAGGGATTAACTCTGAGTCAGACTTTAGATGGCTGCATCAGGAACAAGATGGAGGAACCTTGGCCTTCTCAATGTTATTATCTTTCTTTCACAAGATGTGGGGATACACTGTGTGGTTACCATAAGGTTGAGATAAGGTAGTTTTATTGCTTCTGGTCAAAAGAAAATTAAGCAACCTAAAATGAAAAAGAAAATTGACTGCAGTAGGAAAAAGAAAAGCAAGATTTTCCACATATGCACTTGAGGCTGCCTGGTTATTCATGTGATTGGAATGAATTCATCGGTTTCTTTAAATTCACCAACCAATTTAATCTAGCACCTGTTTTGACTACTTTTTTCTACTCTCAGATTTGACTATGAGCATCCAAGTATAGTTGTTAATGTCATGCAGGAAGGGTTGAAGTTTTTCAGCTTTTATTACCCAGTTTTGCACTCCCGAGTCCACTTAGTTAAGTTAGCTTCATAGCAAATATGTGAAATTTTTCATGTCATTAAGGCACCATGTATGACTTGAGAATGATGAAATATTTACCCACATGACTTCAAATTATAACTGTCGCAAATTGTCTAAACCTAAGGACACTAAAATAGCATTTTAGTTTGTAAGGACCAGCACCATGAAAGGGCTTTCATGGAGAGGCTCTCAATGGAATCTTGCTTTTGCTAATTTTTCCACATTAAGTACCTTAAGGAGTCTTATAATTTCATCTTTATCTTTGGGGATTTGGACATCAGAAGAATTTTTCTTTAGTGTAACTGATGTCATACGGCATATAAGTGGCAGAAGCTAAGATTCACATTTAGATAGTTAAGATTCCACAATGGCTAGTCGGTGATTGCATCACATGGCCATATATTTTTGCTGAGTTCTTATGATTAAAACACAATTCTGCCAAATTATCTTATAGGCTATAAGAGGTGCCCATGAAAAAACAAAACTTTCAAACATTTGAGTTTTTCAAGACTTCTGTTTTCCAGACTTGATGTGGGAGGTATTGGCAGCAGAGAAATGTTTCTTCTTATATAAAAATGAAGAGAAAGAGGGTCATACTTGCTGCAGACACTCCCCCAGCTCTTCACACACCCCCATCTTCTGCCTTATAGTTACTTTTATACTCAGGACTGTGTGTTCTTCTTTACAGATTCAAATTCATGGACAGTGACACAAGTACATCAGTCAAAATTTAAATTATTTCACTAAAATATACTTTGCCATTTCTCTTATTTGTGTCAGAGATTTAAGGCCTACAAGAAAAGGCAGCGTATTGGCATCATTTCTTTCATTGTCAGTGGGACTGGTTGGACTTTAGATAAGTTGTTAGCCATTAGTATCCATTTCTACATTTCAAAGTATGAGCAAAGTCATTTTATTTCGTGTGAATGATAGGACTTAGCGAATAATATTTCAAAGCACCAAGCAGTCATTCAAATAGAGTTTTGAAGGAAGAAGTGAACCCAGGATATCTTGGTGCCCCAGAATAAATCCAGGTTCTCATCATTACAACAACTTAAAATCTAATCTTGCAATAGTCAAGGTCATGTTAGGGGTACTAATACAAGGAGGAAGAAAATCTCAAGTAGAGGGAGTTAAATATCATTTGCATTATTTTGGAGATTTGGAAGCTCATGCCTTTAAGGTATGCCTGTGTTTCATAGTCTAGACGGGGCTCTTGAATAATCTTTGAGGTATTCATGTATTAATTGCTACATGTGATTTTCTGCATTGATGTTGATCTTATATAATTGCATACTCTCTACATGAAGAACAAAGTAGAAATAACATTGTTTTTTTAAAGCAGTTCTTCAGAGCATGTTTTGTTGAAATGGTATGTATCTTCTAGTCTCTGCAGTTTCCTAACCGCAAATTGGACCTTCAAATAACTACCTAGGAGTATGAACACCCTGTCTTAACCATAGCAACACATAGAAACCTGGAAAGGAAATTCTTCTTGGTAGTTCTTCTGAACTCACAGGTCAAAATTTTAAAGTCAGAAGTCCTCTTCTAGCAACCAGGTATTCTCTTGAGCATTTAGGCTGAAGTTAGCAAATTCTGCAAATGGGCTCTCATCAGGTGTCCACAAATCCACTGCTCCAATATAGTACCACCAGTAAGGAGACAAGGCCAGAAACCTGGGGTTAAATAGATGGCAGGTAATTTCTTAACTGGCACCATAGAGATGGCTGTAGAAAAATGTCAGGACTGTTGATGATGCACATAGCCTGCAGTGTTGGATTGCTGCCCTGCAAGAAAACAGGCACATGTGATCTATGTCATTCTTGTGCTTGTCTCTGTTATGGACCCAGGAGGCAATACTAAAACACAGCATGACACACACCAAAGGCGTAACCACGAGCCAGGAGAAGCTATAGTAAAGAACTGACCTTTGTTTTTGAAAGCTCAAGTTACCCCTCTCCTCATTAATTTGTCAATTTCATCACAGTTGTTTAGCGTCAATGCATTTCTGGAGGATGGCAAAGAGACAGGTGACAGCATGGGCCTATAGGCAAAGTCCTGGTGCTCTTGGAGACCATCTGTCCTACATAAGTGCTAGTAGAGATCAGAGAGTTCTGAAAGGAGCAAATTTACCCATGCCTTGGGCATACATAGGAACAGGCTTTGTACATTAGGCAAGACTTTGAACACTAAACAGACAAACTTCTTTTAGCATTGGCCAGAACCAGCTCTGAAAATCAGTTGGTAGCTACTTCTGAAGACCAGAATCCCTAGTGGGCCATATCTAAGCTTCACCCAAACAGTGCTTACAGGTTGTTCTTAACACTGGAGGAGGATTTAAAACCTTTAGAGAAAGGTATTCCCTAAGCAAAGATACCCTCACAGTCACAGCAAAAGCTGGATACTGCTGTCCAAGACATGAAGATCTATGAGAACAAAACAAAGTCATATCAAGTTAGCAGGTACACAAAATAGACACACAGCATTGACTGGTGGATGGCACAGCTCCTTTTGCATTTCTCTATGTGGATACTGCTACAAATAAGACAGGTGATGCTGATATGCCATATGCAAAGTTCAAAATGAGGGTCTCTCACGTGACACCAATTGTCACAATAGTGGCAGAGCTTCTATGAATGGGAAAACCTTGTAAACATTCATTCCCTTGACCTATTTTTTTTTCTCAGTGAAGTTTTAATCTAACTTTATTTTTTCCTTTATCTTTACTAAACTTAAATGTATTCAGGGTATTTGAATAACAGTAGGGAATAAAAACAAAAGAGGAAAGGAGTGGGCAATGCTGATTCCAGATGTGAGTTAGTAAATAAATATTCAGGCACGGAATAGCCCCTATGAATCTGGGGAGCCTTAGAGGTCCTAGAATTAAAACAATTCATTGACCCTGATTCCTCACCATAACTTATATAGTAAACATGTTTCTGAAGATCCCACATACTCTGGCTTCATGACATAGAGAAATCAATCATAAACTGACCAGGAAACTTCTTCCATTTGCCTGACAGCCGTAGTGACCAAAGATGCTATACAGGATGCTAAGGGAGAATAGACATTAATTGTCTTACCAAGGACTGTACTCTACACACAGCAATATTAACCTCCCAGGCAAGATGTGCCTACTAGTGCTATAGTGTCATGATTATTATGCAGTAACTAAATACTTTCTGATTTGAAGCATGCTTTACAAGAGGAAATTTTGTGCCTGGAATTAAAATCTTGATCAAAAACCATGATTTCTAGATCATAGTCCCTCGAATAAAGCTCTTGTTGTTATTCTGCTAATTAATCATCTGATCTAATTGACTCTGAATATTTACATTTGTGCCCATAGATGTAGGCTTCTTTCATCTTAGCAGGAGAAGCTCTTTTTGCTGCAGATAGTGGTCAGTTTAGAGATGCCCAAGTAGCAGCCAAAGTTCTAAGAGGCATACCCTAAGTGTTCATTCCTCAACTGAACTGCTATATTAACCATACTGCCAAGGTTTATGAAACACGGAAGAAGCAGAGGAAGGAATGCAAGGACTACATAGTTGAGATGAATGAATGAACTGCTTTTCTGGATGTGATATGGCTATTAGACTCATAAACTCACAGTGGCTATGGTTACTTGCTTGACTCAACAAGACCAAGAATCAAAATTTTGAGAAAGCTAAATAAGAAAATTGGAGAGATCTTGCTCATCTTAGCAACTTAGTCACTTACGTGATATCTATGGAACAAAAAAATAAATAAAAAAAATAGCATTCCCGGAAAGTAGATATTGAGCAAAATCAAACCCAGAAGTGAAAAAACAAAATAGAAGCATACAAACCAAAAATAAAAAGAACCAATGAAACAAAGAGTTGATTTTTGAGAAAAAATAATAGACAGATAAACACTTGGTGGAATTAACTAAAAGTTGGAGGAAAAGAACCAACTTAGTAAAATTGGGAATCAAAACAGAAAAATCACAACAGATACCAAGGAAATCCAGCAAATCATAAGGACATATTCTAAAAAATTTAAAGTAGATCAATTTCTTGAAATACATGGCCTACCAGTATTAGATCAAAATCAAAGAAACTATTTAAGCATAAATTTAAACATAAATAGACAGAAATTAAAAACTGCCTGGATGTCCATCAACAGTAGAAAAATAGTGAAAATGTGGTATATTTGCCCAATGAAAATTATTCAGCTGTTAAAACAAAATCATAAAATCTGCAGGTAAATGGATGAGCTAGAAAAAGATCATCCTGAGTGATGTACAATTTTGTACCCCACCAGCAATGGAGAAGCATTTTCCTTACTCCGGAGAATACTGAACACTGAAAAGTACTCTACATGCTAGCATATCAGAAAGATAAATACCAGCCCACCCACAATGGTGACCAAAAGTGTATTAGTGCAAAAGTAACTCAAAACTTGTTGGAGCAATTAAAAACTATCTGAGTGTGATTGGGTTTAAGGACCATTCTATGAGATAGAACTCATTCCTGGCACTGATCACGTAGCCAAGCACCTTAGAATAGGTGGACCAGAGACCAAATACTAATACTAAATAAATGTGGCAACAAAATTATCCCTGATGGCGTTCTGCTATACTCATAGATCAGGTTCTTGCTTGCCCGTTATCAGAGAAACTTCCTTGTGCAGTAGATCAAAATAAATATAGAAACCCACAGATGGACAATTTGTAGAATATATATATATATATATATATATATATATATATATATATATATATGAGAGAGAGAGAGAGAGAGAGAGAGAGAGAGAGAGAGAGAGAGAGAGAGAGAGACCTGGAACACCTGGCCCTAAATGGTATGTCTCCACCAATTCTCTCTTCATTCAGTATCAGGAAACTCTGTGGGAGAGGAGATGGGAAGATTGTAAGAGAGAAAGAGAATGAGGACACCTAGAAAATACGGCCTTTTTAACACAGTAGGACCAGTGTGTATATGAACTCACAGAAACCTGTGCAGCACGCACAGGACCTGCACATGTCTGGGATGATGGGCTTCCAAGCACTGAGAATAGAAGTAGATACAAGCCTACATCCCGGAAACTGTCTCCAGTTTTATAACTGCTGGCAAATGAAAAATCAGTTTTCTGTAATTAAGCCTCACTGGGTATATATACCTCTCTTGAGGCCAGACTCCATGCCCAGCAAAAAATGAATAACATAAAATGAAATTAATGCTATTTTTGGGTTTTATTTGTCTGTTTCTTTTCTCATAATGCTCTGTCTGCACATGTGTTTTCCTGCTTGTTCTTACCCTATAGGTCTTTTGCTTATATGTTATGGTTCCCAATATTTTGTTTTTAGGAGATTTTTTTTTTTTGTTCAAAAAAGTTAAAAGTCTGTTTATTGTCACTCTTTACTGCAGAAAAGGGCCTGATAATCCTTCATGTCCAATTCCCCCCTGTAGGAGATTTTTGTGTGTGCCAATGCTACATCTATATATCTATAAGATCTATATATTTTTCCTGCTTTTTCTCCCCTTTGACTCTTTGTTTTGTCATATTGAGGTTTTTTAACTTTTATTTTTATCTCATTTTATTCTTTTTTGTTAGATTCTTATTTGTTTTCCAAGGAGAAAGAGCAAGAAATAATGTATATTTGCATGAGTAGGGAAGTGGGGAGGATCTGAGAGGAGTTAGGGGAGAAGGAACAGGTCAGATTATATTGTGGAAAAAAAAACTATGTTCAATTAAAAATAAGATATTTAATATGTATGGTTATATATAATCCTGAAAAGAAATTCTGTTATAGAAGAGAAAGATCATCTCCAGGCCACACCCTTTACTGTGGTGCTATTATTGGGAGTGGACAGTTGCTGGGGACAATAATTATTTATTGAGGATGTTAACTGATAATCTTGTCACGCTTCAGTAGATGGCCACACAAGAATAGACATATAGGCAACACTATTTGTAATTAGTGTGTTATCAAAGAAAAGTACATTAAGTTGAGGCAGGTGACAGAAGAGTTAGTTATATGGAGGAAATATAGATGAATACAACTATAGTTCATTGTATACATGTTTAAAATTCTCAAAAAATGCATGTAGTTAATCAATTTTCTAAATAAAAATGTGCTGTATAGCCAGTCTGTCATTTTACCCATTGCCATGCTGCACAGAATTTTTTCATGTGTCAATGTAACTGTCAATATATTGGGTAGCACTTCTAATATGGTGATCAATCTATCTGCCCCTGGGTCAGCATCAGGAAGTTAAAACTACTACAATGGATGGTAATTCTTGATTTGGGGAAAATTTTCTCCATTCATATTCAGGAATGAACTATGAAACATGTTTTAGAGATACATGCTGGCAGCCCTCTACATTCACAGAATCTGCACTAAGTTCAACATAGTATAAATAGAAAACATTTGAAAAATGCATCTGGCTCCTTTTCTTGACACCACATCTGGGCCCACACTTCATTGCCCCATCCCCCAGTGGCCAGACCAACATCCTGAACTCCAGGTAATGCTGCTCCCAACCCTGACAGCCCTTGGTCACCCAGCCTAACTCCAACTGCCCCCTCTCCTCATCACCATATGCAGGCCCACACTACTGATGGATGCTTTCCACTCCATCAGAGGCCAGGCCAGCTCCCTGAAAAATGCATCTGCACTGAATCGTCAGACTTTTTCCTTGTTTTTATTCTCAGCAGTATAACCCTCAGTTACCTACCATTTCCATTGAATCTGGTATCCTAAATAATGTGTAATAATTGTAAGTGTATGGGAAAATATATATGGGATATGGCAAATTTTATACCATATGCATACTCACATACTGGTACCCTGAAATCTTTCTGGAACCAATCTCTAAGGAGGCTGAGTAATTTCTGCCTCAAGAATTATATCTTTCAAAGCTACAGAGAAACCCTGTCTTGAAAAACCAAAAAAAAAAAAAAGAATTATATCTTTCACAATGTCACTTGGAAATGTTATGTAATTTCTCTTTTCTCAAATTTTTCTTTTTTTCACTTTTTTCATGAAATTTATTTATTTTACATTCCCTCCCCTCCCCCCAGTTCTTTCCTCCGATCACCCCACTGCCCCCTCCAATCCATTTTTACTCTTTTTCTGTTCAGAAAGGGGTAGGACTCACATGAGTGTCAACAATGCAGAGCACATCTGGTTGAGGTAGGAATAAGCTTCTTCCCTCATAATAAGGCTGATAACAACTAGGGTAGTCAGCAATGTGGTTACAGGAGAGGGCCAGTACAAGCTATCTTTCTATTAATGTTAAGAGTCTTAGCCAGGGTTATACTTTCAGATTTGTGGGAGTTTCCCTTGTAGCAGGTTTCTACCTGACCCCAAAATATTCCCCCCATTCTGACTTCCCTTTCCTTGCACCCCCCCATCCCACACCCAACACAACCTCTCTCTCGTGCTAGCACCACCAACTGCCCTGCCTGCAGAATATCCAGGCAATATTTTCTATTTCCTCTTCCATCTTTTGGACCCTACTTTTCACCTAGCCTTTCTGGGATTGTTGGATTGTAGCATTGCTACGTTTTACTTTACAACTAATATCCACTTATGAGTGAGTACATACTATGTTTGTCTTTCAAAATCTGCCTCTCCGGTTGATTTTTTTTCCAATTCCGTCCATTTGCATCAAATTTTCTGATTTCATTATTTTTAACAGCCAAGTAATACTCCAGTGTTTAAATGTACCATATTTTCTCCATTGTTTCATTTGTTAGGGGCATCTAGTTTGTTTCCATATTCTGGCTATTACAAATAAAACTGTTATGACATAGTTGAACAAGTGTCCTTACGGTATGATTGAACATCTTTTGGGTGTATGCCTAAGATTGGCACAACTGGGTCTTGAGGTAGATTGATTTTAAATTTTCTGATAAGCTGCCATATTGATTTCCAAAGTGGCTGTGCAAGTTTGCACTCTCACCAGCAATGGAGGAGTGTTCCCCTCGTGCAACATCCGCCAGGGCATAAATTGTCATTAGTGTTTTTGATCTGAGCCCTGCTGACAGGTGTAAGATTGTATCTGAGTCATTTTAATTTGCATTTTTCCTGATACCTAGGGACGTTGAACATTTCTTTAAGTGACTTTCAGTCATTTGAGATTCTTCTGTTGAGAATTCTGTTTAGAACTGTACTCCACTTTAATTAGATTATTTATCTCTTTGATGTCTAGTTTCTTGAGTTCTTTATATATTTTAGAGATCAGTCTTGTCAGATTGGGTTGGTGAAGATACTTTCACATTCTGTAGGCTGCTATTTTGTCTTATTGATAGTGTCCTTTGCTTTTCAGAAGTGTCTCTGTTTCATGAGGATGCATTTATTTCAGTCTAAGTGTCTGTTCAACTGGTATATTATTCAAGAAGTTGTTTCCTGTGTCAATGAGTTCAAGACAACTTCCCTCTTTCTCTTCTATTAGGTTCAAGGTAATTTAATTTATGTTGAGGGCTTTGCTTCACTCAGACATGAGTTTTATGCAGGGTGATAGATATAGGTATGTTTGTATTCTTCTACATGCCAACATCCAGTTACACCAATACTATTTGTTGAAGATTATTTCTTTTTTTATTGTATAACTTTGGTTTCTTTGTCAAAAATTAGATATTCATCGGTGTGTGGGTTTATGTCATGTTCTTTGTTTCAGTTCCGTTGATCTACCTGTCTGTTTTTATGCCAACACCATGCTATTTTTACTGCAACATAAGATGCTGGAAGTTAGGAGGAGAGAGTAATTGGGTATACTTTGTGGACATTTTGTGATAGAGTAAATTAACAAGTGTGAACTCTTAGACATAAGTGTAATGTTGCTGTTTCACCATTGGCATGATATTTTTTTTACTTTGAAGGTATTGTATTGATTGTTCTTTCACATAGAATTGATAGTCAGGTTAATATATTCTAGGATATAAAGCCTCTCCTTATTTCTTCAAAATTTTATTGTCTATAACATAAGGAGTATTGAATTCATTTTATTTACTCTTTCTAATGAATATTGTGTTTTATCATTTGTTTAGATAACATGCTTTAAAGTTTAATGCATTTCCTAAATAAAGATTTATACTTAATCTTTTGAATTTATTTATTGTTCCTTTTAAATTTTATGATAATATATAAATTATAAAACTCATTTTAACATCTGTTGTTTGCTTATAAGAATCTGGATATCACTGATCTTATATCCAGACCATTGAGAAATCCTATGAATTTCTTAAAAATTTCCAAAACTTGAGTCTTGCATGTGTTTTTTGTTTTTATTTATTGCTGTTGGAACTACAGAGGCTGGAGAGATAACGAAGTGGTGCTGAGCACTTGCTACTCTCACAGTAGACCTAAGTTTGTTTCCTAGCACCCACATGGTTCCTTACAATCATCCATAACTCTAGTTCCAGTAGTTTAATTTGATACCCACTTCTGGCCTCCACGGGCACCAAGAAGAATTACAATGCATACACATGCATGCAGATAAAACATAGATGCATATTTAAAAAAAATACATACAAACAAATCCTATAGGAATAATGTTGAATTCCAGTGCCAGAGTGGGGTTAGCTACTTAGGCCCATTTTCACATGAAGCTTTGTACTAACAACAGTTGAGTCTGATGCACAATATTTGGTTGATTTTTTTTTATCCATTTGTTTTTTATAGTTACTTATTACTATAATTAGGGGAAGAGTTTTTATGAACTATTAAAAAATTATCAAAAAACATTCCCACATAGTTTTTTTCAAAGACATACATTTTTTTTCTGAAACCTGTAAAAATTAATTTTGCTAATAAATAGATCTATAATTGAAATTTTCTGATGTTTATCTAACTATCCCTTTTCTGAGTAAACTCATCTTTGCCTGTCATGGAATATTTTTTATTGATTACTTTTAGTTTAATATGATATTAAACCATAGCTATGTTTTTTTTTCCACTGCTGCTGGCATTCCTTCCTTATGTTGTTGATGTTTTGTTGGCTTTCATTAGGAGCCTTTATTCACTTGAACATTTAAATGGAGAGATTAATATTTTGTTGCTTTCTTTCTGAAAGTATACAGTATTTTACATGCTCATCTATTATTAAGCATTTGTAATATATAAACACACCTGAAACTAATATTTTCTTTGTGAAAAAATTTAAGTGATTTTTATGCATCATTTATATTTTCATCTGTATTTGAGGATGTTTAACTTTTCATCTTTCTAGGAAAGTGGCTATTTCATCTAAATTTCTAAATCAATTGATATATGTTGTCTGGAACATTCTCTTATTCTTTTTAATCTCATCCCCATCTGTTCCTCTAGTCCCTTTCTGCTTTGTTGTTTATTATTGCCTTGTGTGTTTATTTTTATGAATCAAGCTTTATGGAAGTTTTTAATCAGACAGCAGACTTTGGACCTTATTAATTCCTGAGATCATGTCTTTATTTTCCATCTTATTAGCTCATACTGAATCTCATCAATGTTTCTTTCCTTTCAATTTCCTTATGTTTGTTCTGCTATTTTTTTCTCCTCTTTTTCAGATACATTATATTATCACCTAAGTTTCTAAGTATCCTTCATTTTTAAGACTGAAGTTTAAAAATGTAACTTTACCTCTAAGTTATGTCCGATTATACTTCAGATAGTAATAATTTAATTATTATTTAGTATTTCTATGTTTATTGAGTTTTTTCTATTGGTACACAGTTTAAACTTTCATATACTAAATATTTAAGGTATATATGCTCCGTTATTTTCTTTATTACCAAAATTTTCATAATTAAAAATAATTATAATAAATACAAAAATAAAATATAATTATATCATTTCTTTACTTTTCTTTTTCCCTCCAACTCCTTAGTGCCTCATTGCTCCTTCTCTAATTCATGGCCTCTTTTTTCTTTAATTGATAATATCACTCACACACACACAAATATAAAACTATAACCTGATAGTACATTTAGTGCTTTTTTGTACACATGATTTAGAACAGAACACTTGGCTTTAGATAAATAATTAGGGAACTCAACCCTAGGAAATACAATTTCTTCTGCTGTTTTCATTCCTTAGTTTTCTGTAGTTTTTTGTTTATGTGTGGTGTGTATTTCTGGTCTTATGTCTCTAAACAATCTCCCTATCTCCTCTTCCTTTATGTTTCCTGAGACTAGGGTTCAGGAGTTACATTGTAGATATATCAGTTGGGGCTGGGTACCACACAATCAGTTGTTCTCTGTATTTTGATCAGTTGTCTCTTGTAAAGAGAAGATTATTGGGTGAGGGTTAAGAGTTATATTTGTCTTTAGGTATAAGGATAGTTACTTATAATTCAGTTAAAAATTATGCTATTTTCGTAAAATGAAAGTAGCAGGTTCTTCTCTAAGATTCATGACCTCAATAACACCAAGCTATTTGTTGGATCTGTAGTACCAGCCATAATTTTTTATCTATTGAGTGCGTCTTAAGTCCAAGTAGATAGCTGGTAATTACAAGCAGGTTTGAGTGCTGCTTTAGGAGTGTTTTGTTCATTGTGTTCACGGGCATCACAGTTGGATAGGGCTTTGGCTTGCTTCCCTTCTTTGGAAAGAGGCATAGCTACTTTTTGTTATTCTTTTACTTTTAATATTTATTGGGACTCTCTTTTTTAAAAAATATTTATTTATTTATTATGTATACAATATTCTGTCTGTGTGTATGCCCACAGGCCAGAAGAGGGCACCAGACCCCATCACAGATGGTTATGAGCCACCATGTGGGTTGCTGGGAATTGAACTCAGGACGTTTGGAACAGCAGGCAATGCTCTTAATCTCTGAGCCATCTCTCTAGCCCCCTATTGGGACTCTCTTTTGCACAAAGTAAGATTTATATTATCCTTTTCATTTTTTTGTCACTGATCTGTGTCTCAAGTAGAGAATTTAGTTTATTTACATGAAGTAATGACTGTTCATAAATCTTGATGATTTTATTTTCTAATTTAATGTATTTATATTTTTTCATTATCTTTATAACTATTTTCTTATTCTCCTTTTGCATTAAATTTCTTTGTTTATATATCTTCTGCAATTTTCTTCTTTTGTATCAACTACTATGGAATCTATATTTTGTACTGTGTAAAACAATCCTCAAAATTAGCAAGATTTGTATTAACAAGATTTGTAGTTATCGATGTATTTTCTTTCTTCCCAAATAATTCTAGAATGTTAGGATGTTTCAATTACAATCGCTCTATTGACTTATATGCCATTAGTTTTAAGAAAGTGACACTTTCTTTGTATTTATTTATTTTTATTTAGATGTAATTTTATCCTGTATCTTAGCTATTCTCTTATTTCCTTCTTTATAAATAACAACATTTAGAAGAAACCTGGAAGTTTTTATAAGTTGATATTTTTCTTCCTCTAATACATTAAAGATCCTTAATACTTAATACTTGACCTTATTTAAAGAGATATTATTTGTAGATGTAAATAATCCTTGCACACCCTTAGTGTTGTTGAATAAACTTTTAATGGAATATGCTGGGTATTTTTACAGAAAAGAGTTTGGGTCTCAGAATTTTAAGAGAAAATGCTGTGTGACCTTGGGGTTTGAGATAGCAATTACATAGCACAATTCTTGAAATGCAGACAGCTATAGCAAACCCTTAGGAACTGGGATGCAACAAGGAATGATTACTATCCCCAAAGGAAAAGGGGAGATCATCTTGTTATTATATTGATTTTAAATTTTTGTTCTTCAAGCCCATGAAATGACCCTTTGTTGTTGTTTTAAGTCATGTGGGCCATGGTACTTCATTCTAAAAGAATAGTAATATAATACCAATTATTTTAGTTATATAGGCTTAAAAGCTCCCTTGTTGTACCATTATTCTAATTTTTGGTTGTGAGCCTAACCTTTACCAGCTGAACCATTCCTCTGACCCTTGTACCATTATTATTATTATCATTATTATTAGTAGTAGTAGTAGTAGCAGCGACAGCAGCAGAATTAGTAGCAATAGTAGTACTATTAACAGGATTTCTTTGCATTATAGCCCTGGCTCTCCTGGAACTCTCTTTTTAGACCTTGTCTCAAACATAAAGAGATCTTCCTGTCTCTTCCTCTTGTGCAGAGATCAAAGGCATGTGCCACCAACCCAACCTCCTTTATTCTAAACTGACAGATTTTCCAAGTATATAATTCTATTTACTATTGCACTCATGCTTATAAAGCCATAATCCTGTCTTCTGACTTCCTGTGTTAATTAATATAATTTGGTCTACTTATCGGTACATCAAAGAAGTCCAGGTTTTTCATCTATGTTTAAAACCCTAACAATAAACTGCAGTCCTCTTGATCAAGAATTTGCTATGTTACTGTGTTTCCAAGTAATGTTAGAATCTGCATCCATAAAGTATCACCACCAGGATCGCCTAAACATGAATGGAACAAAGACAACAATAAACATGCTGATGTGGATAGGGGAAAGCCCACCAGACTTTGCTACATTCTTCAGTGCTACTCTGATATAGCAGCATTTGAGTCTTTTTCCATTATTTTATTAGAATTTTTAGCCTTTAAAAGTTAGGATTCATGTTTACATCAATACTGAGACTACATATCAAGAATGCTCACTATCATTCTATGGTGCATATTTTGGAATTTCAGTGAAGTCTATTTCATTTTTTCTTCTTAAGCTTCTTCACTTATTCATAGAGTTATTATTTCTTAGTCACTTTTGGACTGTTCTTTTTTTAATTCTTTAACTGTAGTTCTGGGGCAAATTTTCTTCTTTTGTCTCTGTCTAACTTCTTTCTTAACACATCTAATAACTTTCTAATTTAAATATTCTATTTTATTCTAGAAGATTTGTATATTTTATTTTCCATTTACTTCATAATTTTTTTGTCTCTTAGCTATTTTGACATAATCTAGTTACTTATATCTATTGATACTTTTATCTAAATGTTATGTATCTGTTTCATAATAATTACTGTTCATTCAATTGATTACCACACATTGATTGCTTTTTTATATCAGGTCCTGATCTAATAACTTCAAAACTACAAATGAATAAAAAATAGAAAATAAAATTCTATATCTTTATGAAATTAATATTCCAATAAAGAAAACCAGGAAGGAGAAACAATCTAAAGTTCTGAGGCTTGAGTGGGATTGTAATTTCTGATAAATTTATGTGACATATCTTATGGAGGGAGATGAGAGCCTCATTAGTGAAATAAGAGAAGGGAGGATAAGATGACAGGCTGAGGGAAAGAGTCAGTAAAGGGTCTTGTTAAGTATTTCAGAAACAGAACTCCAGTATGACCATGTGTAGGAAGCAAGTAGGAAGAGAATTAGAAGCATAAGGAATCCTGCAAAATGTATTAGGCATGGAGGAGCTGAGGGAACAAACCTACTGTGACAGTAAAGGTCAATGTACAATAGACAGGGAAGGAGAGAGAGACAGAGACACAGACAGACAGAAAGATAGAGAAATAAAAAGAGAGATTCTGGACACAAAGTAGAGAAGTTTACTGTCTCTAGAAGTGACCTAGAGGGTAAAGCCAAAGAAAGTGGAGCCTAGGAATCCCAACATGAAGTGGGTGATGGGAGTTCTGCTCCTAGTAGCATTTTGAAAGTTAGTATCTTCTTTAAGGGTGTAACCCCTGATAGATCAACTTCCCCCCAGTTATTATTTTAACTCTTATGGAAAGTGGGAAAAACTACAGAAGGACATTCTGGAGCATGGGAAGGTAAGTAGCAAAAGAGGATCTTAGGAAGGTAGCACATAAGAATTAATTAAGAAACTCCTAAATATATAATGCACACACAGCAGTTTCAGACACTGTTTACTAGTATGTCCATATACAACCATTATCTCTACTTCCTCATTTGAATAAGTGTATAATATATGTACCATGTACCAGTCACACAATTGGGAAAAGAAAAAGACAGCAATAAAACGTGGCAGAAATCCAAACTCCTAGAGAGCTGAGGCTAGTGTTAAGAAGACAGACTACCGCCAAAATAAAAAGCAAAAAAGGGGCCACATGGTAATGGTGAAACACAATAGCAATCCCAGAACATTAACTGGAGAATGACTCAGACAAGGCGACACCAGAGGGCGACTATCCCAGGAAAGGATTGGGTTTGGCTGATTTCAAGTGAAAAAGCAAGTCACTGTGCTTGAAGGCAGGACAGCAAATGGATTATTTTATTTATGTTTTTTACCATAAGATTTTTTTTAAAAAAATACTTTTTATAGTGCTAAAGGATTTGAAAAGTTAACAGCAACATATTCGTGAATACCTGAAATGTCACAATTCTGTGAAATACTTTGCATTCTACCATGTTTGCCATTTATAAATGATGTAAAAAAAAACCTAAGCAGAACCCTACATTTCACAGACCTTTTAGAAAGACAAAATGAGAAATAAAAATGTTTTAACAAATAAAAAAAATAAAAAAATAAAAAGAGAGATTCTTAGATATTCTTAGAATTCTTAAACAGTTTTGCTCAATATGGGCAATGTCAGGAAAAAAAAGTAAAGAATGGTTATTTTTGTTTTACTTTTAAACTTAAATATGTGAGAGTAATTTTAAAATTTTAATAATCTGAATCATATGTACATGATTTCAGTGCTGACCCCTGGTATTGGATAACTAATTGAAGGATTCTTTCCAAAGGAAGACTATTTTTCCCATTCTCTGCATCGCGTATTAGTCTGTGGTTCTTTGTATTTGGGTGGAGCCCCACTTCCATGTTAGTATGTATTTTGGTGGTTTATTGCCTCAGGTTTTATTTAGAAAGCCATACTGTTGAGATATAGGTGAAGCTTCCCTGACATTCTAGGAGATACAGATAATGTTCTGATCCTTACAGTACTTCTGCCTTTTCTTCCATGATGTTCCTTGGACCTTAAGTGCAAGAGCTGTGTTGTACATACATCAGTTGGAGTTGGGCATCATACAGTCACATTATCTCCAATTTAATTAGTTACACTTTTCTATATTGATTTTCATCTGTTGCAAAGAGAAGTTTCCTAGTTTGAGGGGTGTTACAGTTATCTATGAGTATAAATTTAGTATGTAGTTAAAAGTTGTGCTGTAGTTTTGTTGTGATAAAGAGAGAAAGAAGAAAAGAGAGATGGAGAAATAGATGAAGAAGAGAAAAATTGCTGGATCACCTTGAGTGGGTAAAAAGGGAAGACATTTGTTTTTTCTTCTACAAAAGGCTATCTTAAGATTGACAGGACAGGTTCACCCAAGGCAAAAGGAATAGTTTAGATTGGCAAAACTTTGCAGAAGTATGAAACTGTGGGTCTCAGGGGCTCCATTCTAATTGTACCAAATCTAAAATCTTATACAGTTTAAAGAAAGTGAATTCAAAGTCAGTAAGACTTAAAGAAAACAGGAAATCATGAATGAGAAGCAAAATTGAGGAGTGTGGTGGTTTGAAAGAAAATGGCCCCAAAGGGATCAGCACTATTAGAAGGTGTCACTTTGTTGAAGTGAGTATGGCCTTTTTAGAGGAAGTGTGTCACTACAGGGGCAGAATTGAGGTTTCCTATGCTCAGGATATGGCCCAGTGTCTTAGTAAACTTCCTGTTGTTTGCAAGATAAAGGACCCTCAGCTATTACTCCATGATGATAATTGACCGAATGTCTGAGACTGTCAATGAACCACTCCAGTTAAATGTTTTCCCTTACCAGAGTTAAGATTTTTCATAGTCATGGTGTCTCTTTATAGCAATAAAAGCCCTAACTAAGATAAGAACAAACATCTTGATCTGTAAGACAGGAAGGCTATTGTAAAGAAAAACAGAAAATAAAATGTTCCATTATTTTTCCTGTAAAGATTATTACTTCTGTTTTCTTTAAGGTGAAATAGAATTCCATTTGTATAAGGTTATTCAGACACCTTATGACAAATGCCGTTCATTCTTTTGTATTCGAGGCCTTACTGCTAAAGATAGCATATGCTTTAGACACAGAACTTGGAGGAATGAAGCTAGACCTCACCTAGAACTCCTCCCCGAGTATTAGCTCTTATAATACCTGAAAGTTCTTTATAAGCTGACAAGGGAGATAAAAGCAGTCAGTAGCCCTACCCAGCTGTAAAGCACAGTAACCACAAAATAACCTGAATGACAAGTCATCCCGAAGGTGTAGCAAGAGGTACTCATATCTTGGCTCTAACCAACAATTGTCTAATTAGACCAAAGCCCAACACAGTAGAATGGAATTCATGCCTGATACTATAAATCCAGCCAACTGCCCATGGTTCCTGTGACATGGGCCTTAGAGCAGAACCTAACAAATGTCACTTGCCTAAACCAGTATAATTTCAAATTGCATTCTCAATACTTATAGACAGAGATAATTATAACATTGCTATTCATCAAAGAATTTTTACAGCAAATAAAGACTATTACATTACATAAATCTATATCCCATCAAAATGCAGAGAGTAACAAGGCAGTGTCAGTACAAGTTGGTAGATCTATAACACAATCCCTATACCTAAGCTCAAGGAACATCACGGAATAACAGATAGAAAGAATGTAATAGCTAGAGTATTAGAACATCTTTCGCAAGATGGTATCTTCAGGGAAGGTACAACGATAAAACTTCAATACTATGGTCGCCTAAGCAAGACATTCACAGTGACACCGTCACAAGCTGACATGACAATATGAACAGTGAAAATCCTAGGAAGCCTTACTTTTAGACAAAGAACTATAGAAAAATTAATGGCTACTTAAAAAGGGGCAATCAGTCTTCTCCAGGAAAGAACCATTTGATAGATTATCAATACTGAACAGTCATCCCTAATCATATGTATATATAAGCAAAAACAAATTGATTCAGCAGATGTATATGTATACATACATGTATGTGTGTATGTGCATATATGCATAAATATGTGCCTATGTATATAAATATCTGCATATGTGTTTATATATAACTAATAATTAAAAAGAAGAGGTCATGAATTTGAGGGGAGCACATAAGGAGACAAAAAGAAAGATGGAAATTGTTTTACATAGTATACACATAAAAAAATTCTCAAAAAATTAAAATTTAAATCAAAAACAAAAATCATGAGCAGCTATATGAGATTACTGTTTGGAAGAAATATTCTCATTGTTGATAGTGAAGCAGTATGTTGGAGAAAAATAACTGTAACTGAACCAAACTTACTAATGATGGCTCGTGTATTCTGAAGAGGACAGAACTGAAGCAGAATAGGATGGAGGCAGTACACAACTGCAAAAACTCCTGCGGCTGTCAACTAGACACAAGAAGCAGGAAAACTAGGTCATCTCAGAGTTAGACTAATGATGCAAGCTGGACTGTGGAAGTAGATCAGTTCTCTCTCTTTAAGGTTCCAGTGGTGAGGCCCTAAATACAGTTAAAGGACTCTATTTGACTTCTGGTGACATCTTCTAAAGAAAACAGGTATGATTGTGCGCAGTGGTGGCACACATCTTTCTTTCCAACACTCAGAAGGCACAGGCAGGTGAATCTCTGAGTTCAAGGCCAGCCTGTTCTACACAGTGAGTTCTAAGACAACCAGGTTATTTTGGGGAGTAAGTAGGAAGGGTAGTCATGACCCCACTAGATAGTATCCGGAAGTTCAGAGGAGCCCTCACTTTAACCTGTGAGTGAAGTGAAAGTTGACATTGTTCATTGAAATATTATTTCTCCATCTCATTAATGTTTTTTGGTTTGTTTGTTTTGTTTTGTTTTTAATTAAGAACTCATGTTGGTTGAAATTTTCTTTGCAGGATTTATTTTGGATTTTATTTAAAATGTATTCTTCTGAAGAGAAATTTCTTGTACATCTACTGATTGTTTGATTGCAGCAGCAAGCCAGAAGTAGTTAGTAGGATATGGTTAGTAATCCTGCTAAAAACCTCCCCAGGAGCAAATGTGTCACCATTTTTTTTTCTGCTCATTATTTCAAGGCTAAAAGAAGTGATTCTCAAATAAGATCTCTCTACACTGTGCTCTGCATTGAATTTTTGAGAAATTTTCATAGTCGACTGTGGTGAACACTGCACCGTCACCATGCTCAGCTGTTAGGGCCTGTGTGCTACCTCCCTTTAGTGGCTTCTTAAATATAGGACTACGGAATGCACAGATTTCACCTGATCAAACAGCGAATCCACTACTCTATGCATGAGATGGGGATTTTGATTTTATTCCATTCCTGACCTCCATTGAAATCACCTCTATGCCAGCTCAGCTGTTCATTTAATTTTCAATACCCTCTTTTATTTTTCTAGTAATTTTATGATGTTGCACCTGAAGGTATCATTAGTCTAAACATTTAATTTGGCATATTTCCAGAAATACAAATCCCATTTGTGTTGTTACAGTATCCTTCAGTCAATAAAACATAGTATAATCTAACAATGAAATTCACATCCCACAAGAGCTTAGTTAAGGACATACTGAAAATATAAATGATATTTGTATCATCTTTTTCAATTTCATTCACAGAGATAATTGCTATTTTGAATATATTTTGTAGTTTCCATGTGTTTTCCAATGTTTGCACTATGTAAGGCTATCTTTTCCCAATATAATAGCATAACAAATGTGTTTAAAATTTATATGAAAATTATAGGGATACCATAAGCGTGTGCTTTCTACAACTCAGTGTTCTGTTTTCATGCAATTCTTTAATTCTTCATATGGATGAATATTCCCTTAAGAGTTCTATTTCACAGCTTATCCATTTTCTCATAGAGGACAGTTATGTCTCTAAACTTTTCCTATTATGAACAATACTGCAATAAAATTTTATGGATGTCAGTGAACTTGTTGATATTTTTCTAGTACATACCTAAAATGGGACTTTTATATGCACTTATGGTTTTACTGGAATAATCCAAGTTTCTTTCTAAGTTGATCCAACATGTATTCTCAGCACTTTCTTGGAAGTTTGCTTGAAATTCAGGTTGTTCTGCCTGTGAAGTATTGTTTTAAAACTATTTTAAATATTCCTATTATATTTAAATTCATATTTCTCATTTTAATATACCTTATCTGACCTTTTGGAAATATAGTTTACATTTTTATTATATGAGTTGTGGAGTTGTTTTCTAATATCAATAGGAGCAATTGATACTGTTTCCTAGTCAATTTTTTATCTCGTTGGTAAATGGTGATTTGTCATGATTGTGTTTTGTTCACACTTTCATTGTTACACAGGCTTGAAAGCTTATGTTTGTATTTATTTGGAACACTTCTTCATATGTAGTGAGAACCAATCATCTGAACAAAAGGATTCAAAGAATATAGACCAAGTTATACAAAAAAGGCAACTAGTACTATAAAATTAGTTGGAAATAAAAATTATCTAGATACAAACATGGAAAATGAGATACCTTTACATTTCTATTTGATTTTAATACATTGATTTTGGACAAATTGCTAAACTTGTATTGTTTGGAATCTATGAGCTAAATAGAAAAAGTACAGACAAATAGAAAAAAAAAACTACCTAACCATATCATCACTAATGGATTTTCAAATGAAATATACTTAACCTGGAGGATCACTATTATAATATTTCAAGGAGATTTTCATCAAGTATGGAACTCAATATTTAATTGATTTTCTTTATAACAGATAATAATTACAAATATCAACCTGGGGTTAAATAAATACATTATGAGTGAAAACAATCTTTCCATAACACTCTACAATCTTTGGTTCATTTGTGATACTTTTGCTTATAAACTTTTAAACTTTTAAACACATATTTGAAATTTTACACAAAGGGATTTTTATGGCTGAGTTAGTAAAAGGATTTATTTGCAGATGTGAGCTGAAAGTGAAAACTATTCACTGTCATTATTGATTCTTGCAGTTTTGCAGCCCCAAGTAATTAGCCCTTGCATAGTGCTGAAATCCCCTTTGATTTAAATATCAAATTAAAAAGGGGACAAATGTGTTGCTATATAGAGCTATGCCATAGTCAGTGTTGTGTGATGTATTTCACTATCACTGATCAGAGATTTAAGCTCATTTCTAGAGGTTAATTATAAATTTTACACCTATAGTTAAAGTGTCAAAATCTGCCTTTTTCAGTCTTGAAGAAAATGAGTCTTTTTCCCAAGGGTACATTGGTCAGCTTGTCACTACAAAGAATGCTTTTCTTCCTACACCGTACAAAAGTGGAAGGAAAAATTAAAAAAAAAAAGTATGACAAATGAAATTTTAGGTATATGGTTTCCATGACTCTTATCATCATATTAATTTTCTCTCATGATAATTTGAATAAAAGTATAGAGGAATATGTTGGTTAAGATAGGAAGTATTTAAGAAACCACAATCAATGAACCCATCTCTTGTTTCCAATTTATACAGTTTTCCCTATGCATGATAAGCTATGAAAAATAATACACATATGTGATTTCTCTGTTAATATAAAAGTTATATAGAGAAATAATTTATGAAGCAATAGAAGAATTGATTTAATAAGACTTTAAAACGTAATATGAATGTCACAGTTAAACAGTGTTATATGATATGACTTGCAGGCAGAATCTACGTTAATCAAATTCATAGAAGAAGAAAGTTGAAATATATGTATTGGTGATTTAAGTAGAGGTTGGGAGTATTGGTCAGGTATGTGAAATTTGAATTAGGGAATAGAACCAGGCAAAACATTATACCTATAACCAGTGCCAGTGTATTGTGTATCTGGAAATCACTAGAAGATTAAATTTAAAAGTTTCTACTAACACAAAATTAATAAGTGTTTGATATAATGCATGTTAGTAGGTTTTCCTTTATTTATTCTTAAGTTTTTACATGCAATTTTAAAAATACTGGGTTCTTTACATAAACACAGTTTTCATTTCTCAATTTGGTAGTAACATGAATTCAGTACCCTATCCAAGCCTGAATAGAACATTTTTAGTGCCTATAGACAAATCTAACTAGGTACTAATAATTTATTAATGTGAGAGACATTAATTGTATAACAATTGTATCATTTCATGCATTTCTAGAGGTCCCCTGTTGGGAAACATATCTTTAAAATGAAGCAGAAAGTTTTAAACTAATAAATCTCAACATTTTTGCTAAATACTTAATAATAGTCTTCCTGAATATGGAACTTTGTTTTCGTTTTAATATCAAATCCCAGAGTAACATATTTATCTATATTGTTTGTGACTTATTATGTCAATTTTCCAAGAAAAAAGTATATATACTAATAAGATATACAAACTAATGTTGTGCTAAAATAAGAAATTGTACTGTTATATAGGTCCCATTAAAAGTGGGACAATATTTGTTTTTATACTCTAAAAATAATTATTAACTATATTTTATACACTGCTATAGGTTATATTCTGATAAGAATTCTGTTTATTTTCAAATTAATCTTAAAAGGAAATAAATATAATATATGTGAAAAATATATAAAAATTTAATATAGACATTTAAAATCATGAAAACCAATATCTATTTACTAAAATTTTATTTTTTATTTAATAATGAAAATAATTAAATTATTTATCAAAATACAAAAAATAATATTTCCATATTTTTAAATGCTGGAATGCCATTTTAGCCTTTAAAATTTTTCCAAATGCAAGACCCTTAAAAAATAAAGCAATTTGCAAGCTATATTTACATTATTTTATTAACTTAAAAATTTAAAGCTAACTCTCATGCTATTTAGAGATATCATAAAATCTTCCAACAGAGAAAATCAGTAAGTCGTCCTACGCAGTTCTAATACCTAAGAATCTACCTAAGTACCCATGGGTAGCGAAGCCATGGACCGTAAAAGACAGCCTACTACTCTCCCTATTAGACTAATACACTTTTAAACTACATTCTAGTTACTTATCTTTATAGATACAGACACGTATTTCCCTCTTCTCTCATCAACAACACAGATGATTGTAGAAATCCACAACTTGTCTACATGTAGAAAACACATTTGTATAAGAGCCGAACCTCCGGTGATTGCCTATCACACAACCCCTATCACTAAGGTTCAGACAACAACATGGGAGAGGTTTCAGAAAGAATCAGAAGACCAGGATATCAGCTATGTTATAAGGACTTATATATGACAAGGAAATAGAACCTAATGTAGACACCTAAACAAGACCTTCACAAAGACAATACCAGTTAACATGCTAATGTGGATTGGGGAAATCTTATGTCTTCCCCTAGAGGAAGAACTATAGACAAAAAGATTCCCAAGACAAAACAGTTCTTTTCCTGCACCAAGCTACCAGGCTTGTCAGTCTCAAGTGGTAAGCCCTACAGATACACATTAGCAACACTAAACTCAGTGTGTGTGTGTCGGTGTGTGTGTGCCAGTGTGTGTGTGTGCCTGTGTGTGTGTGTGTAGCCATAACTAAACAAGAAGATATCATGAGTTAGAAAGGGAGCAGGAGTTTGAGGAGATGTGGAAATAGTTGGAGGAGGAAGAAGGAGGGGTGAGTTTGGCATGTATTCATGAGAAATTCTCAAAAAATTTAAATTAAATTAAGTTCCTACCATATTCCTGCTACCCAGAATATTTCATTATCATATTACATACATGATAAATACTCAATAAATGGTATGTATAAAAATTAAAATTTATACACAAATAAGCAAATGATAACTATAAATTGAAGGCACCTTTACATTACATGAACCCACTGTTTGGAAAGCTCACTGTGAGTCCATATTTTGGCTAACGCGTGATTTCTGTCTTCTTCAACCAGTTCTTCACAAGTCCAAGGGAAGCAAATATCCTAGAGAATCTCAGGAAAATTAGACAATTCTTCTACTGTGAAATTCCAGATTTATCATTTCCCATAGCTGGGACACCCTGGGAGAGCACTAAAGGTGGAGAGCTCCTGTGCTTCTTGAACGCACCCAGAGAGCATGGTGCCCCAGCCCACAGCCCCTGCAATGGCCACTGCGTCCCTGACATATAACACTCTAGGGTTCTTCATGATCACTAAGTCCTTTCAGAAAAAAAGAGAGCCCACTTTCTAACCCGTGTTATGCCATAGAACATAGGTTGCAAGAAATTTTATGAATACAACTCAGGAGAATTTTCCAATAATTTTAATTAAAGAAGGACTATGCTTTGCTAAAAATTTGGAATACATCTTACACTATAATTTGAAGTTAATTCTCAGTAACACAGAGAAGGTTCACTTTGACAAAGCAGACGTTCTCTCTTTTTTTAAAGTAATAAATATATGCTTTCCATAATGTGTAATTATGGCCATTGCATTTTCATGGTCCTTCTCTATTAGTCCCTTGGGATGATTATCTAATCATTTCTCCAGACTTTGATATGTGTATCTAAAACATGTATCATGATTCGTGGTATTATTAAATTGCTTTATGTATTTCTCTGTGTGTTGCCCCTTACTACAGATGACCTTCGGAAGAACATTTTACCTATTGCATCCTTGAGTTTGTAACAGCCTTTTGTTTTTCAAAATCAGGAGTCAGAACATTTGTTAGAAACAGCAGAGGGATTAATGAGAATTCACTAGTAATATTTGTTGAAGCTAAAGATAAAAGATGTAGTGTAGGGCAAGCAATTATCTTTCTGAAAACCAAACCCCTATCTTACAATATCTCTGAAAAAGTCTGTGATTTGGATCTATCTAACCTAAATGGACCAGTAAGGATGAAGGGCATTGGGTTTAATTCCTTGATGGTAAGGAAATAAATGAGAAACTTATTTTTTATGAGCATGGCCATTTATCTCAGTATAAATTAAATAGATACCACTGGGAGGAAGAAAAGAGTAAGATTTCCATCTCATCTATTTTAAAACAGGATAATATTTTTGACAGGAAAAGGACCGAAGCAGTATTCAACTCCTTGCCATCCAAGAAAACATGAGGTTGTGTTAATTTCCTTTGGCATTTGAATAAGTAGGCATTTTTCCTCTAAACTTAGGGTCACAATTTGTTTTTGAATCTCAGCTGGAAATAAGGTCACAAATGTTACCTAGGGCTTCCAGGAATGCCCCTATAGATGAATTAGAAGATGTGGTCAGAAACTATAGGAAATCTTTTGTTATGTTGTTTTGTAAGCTCTAAAAATCAAAAGCAACACACACAGACATTGCATTTAAAAAGTTAACATTTTTCTATATGGGATCCAATGTTATTCAGTTTATTTAAATAATAAATAGAAATTTATATTGTTTATTAGGTATTTCTTTTTTTAAAAAAATGTAAATTTGGAAACCTATACCTTGTTTAGTACAAGACTGGTTAACAGTGTAATCTTCAATGGTATTAGAAAAGAAAAAAATAGTTTCATTGGAAAAAAATTCATGTTAATTATTCCTCTGCACCTGTCTAATGGGGCTGAAGTAATTCGATTGTCATATTGTTGTAGATTGTTGCTTTGTGTAATGCATCACCCCTGCTGTTCCATTAAAAAATTCTATACTCTTCCATTATTCAGCAAGGCCTAATGATTGTTCCAGCATTTGTACATGCTGCACTGTTATTTTGATTTTAATTGACTTCACATTTTTAATTAAGCACATTGGTTTTAAAACTGTTATTGACAAGCATGGTTCTATCATCCTCAGGAGTTGCTTCAATGTGCCTTCCATTCCCACTGAGTTTTCTTGAGATTCCTTACAAATGATAAGAATATGGACACCTGTCAATGGTGGCCTGAATTCACAACCTATACTATTCATATACAGTGGTCTAGAGAAACTTAAATGTTTACTAATTTTGTGGAAGATATCTTTTAAACAGCTTTTAAGTATTTGGGTTGAAATTTTAAAATAGAATTGTCTGTTTTGTACATGTCTGACAATCTTTCAACTGGAAAAGCTGTGCTTTACTTCATCAAATACAGTCAGCTGTAAAAAACACATCCAATGACATGATCCTGTCTGTGCTTAGTGGGACACAAAATTATGATTTCTATATCTTTGAAATATTAGTCAATCATGATACTCCTCTATTTTGAAGGATAATTGCTTCATTCTGTAAATTATTTAATGATTTGTACACAATTCATTAAAAATAAATATTTTAAAATTATTTATCATAGACATCATGTTCCTTCAATATAGTGTAGTACTCTAAAAGAAAATAGCAATATTCTTATGAAATACATTGAAGTCTCTCATTTTGAATATCTCATCACATAATATGGTAAAGAAAGAACCAGAGACAGAATAATTCAAGCTTTATTCAACTGAGATGGTAGCAATTGCTAAATTGCTGAAGTGAGAAAAAATAACGTTAAGTTTTATGATGAGCCAATGTTTAAATGTTCTAAAAAATAACTATATAAAATGTTTCATGTTTTTCTCATTTCTCTGAGCAGAAATCTGCCAAAAATATGATTTGTAAAATTCTGTAATGGTGTAAATGTCTTAGGATGAAAGAGGTTGATATGAGAACTCCCCTTTAACATTTGTGTTTTGTTAATGGACATGAATGACTGAGTGAATGAATGAATGGGAAGGTGAATGAATAGGTCCTTTGAGATTTGACTGCCATTTGGCCATCTGAGGGACAGAGGACAAAGCTTTAGAAGTGGCTGTCTCCCCTTGTTCGGTGCAGCTTCATCTTGCCGGTTGGGATGGTAGATGGGCTTGTGGCCTGGGATTTATGTCCCATCTCTCCTTCTGTCTTGGTGTGCCTGACGCAGATATATTAGCATAACTTCTATTGCCAATGACAACATGAATAAAAGATGACTGGTATGACCTCTGAAGGTACCAAGATAGTCCTGATGCAATGATCCCAACAGCCACTCTTTTATGCGTGGCCATACAATAGCAATCTCAATAAAAGGTTCAAGAGAATTAGAACGTTAGTTTTCTTGATTTCTCTCTGACTCACTGGTTCAATATTTTTTCGTTGTTGTTCATTTGAGGTTCCCCAGCGGCCAGTGTTTTGTTGTGGCTGTTTTTGTCGCATTGTCAGCCCTTCATTTGGGTGGACATAAAGCAATACGAGGCACACAAACAAAAGGAAGTTATTCTTTCAGCATTCTTCATATGAGAAAACTATTTTTCTTACACTTCATTGTTCATAAATTAGATACTGCTGCAGCAGTATCTAACCCAAACATTCATTTTAAATTCAAATTGTTCTATGATCAGTCTATTTTTTTTGGTTTTCCCATGCTGCTCCCTGTAGTGAAAATAGAATAAACAATGTTATTATTGAGAATCTCTCAACACCAGCACTACAGTGTATTTTCTTTTTTACCTCAGCAAAATATCAGGACCTGATAAGTATGGGACTGTTAGATGTAGATACTCTGATTTTTTTTCTTAAAAAAGTCCAATGAAAGGAGCCGCAAATACATCTAGAAAACAATCAAAGAAACTTCTCTTTCTGACCAAAACAACACCAGTCATTTTAAGTGTTCATCACTCATCTGTGTAAATAGGTTCTGTAATAGGCAGGATGGAAAGAGAAGATGGGAACATAGGGACACATTGAAAATAATATCACACCTTGCCAACAGCATCCTTTAGGATATTTTTTTTCTTTAAAAGCAGAAGCACAACTGGGCTGATATTCACCCCTTTAATACAAAGGAAAAATTGTGTGCTTTTCATGATCCTTTTAGGTAGCAAATCACACTGCTTTTGTAGTATTATTCTTTGCTTCTTTGCAAGGTCTCTTAGCTGGATGATCTGGAGATCTGACAATATGTTAACAACTGTCACTGCAGCTTTGGATATAATATAAAAATCATTTAAAAATGAGCAGTGGCTGAAATTTCCAACCACCTCAGATCTGACCTATACCCATTGGAATGGTGGTTGCATGAATCTGCATTGTGAAAGTCAGTGGTGAAGGAACAAAAAAATTGCCCCATTTTCCAATATCTTCAGGGAATCTTCAGGTTTTATGGGGACATTTCATATATGTATCTGACATAAGAGAAGGTGGTGTGATGAGACTCAGAGTCACAGCAAACAGCTCTGTCCTGTGGTCAAGAATAAGAAAGGGACGTTTGGATAACAATATTGAGAGCTACTGAGACTATCATTGCAATAGACAAGCAACGTTTTTAACAGATCATTTGAGTCATAAAACAATCATATGGTATTCCTCTACCTACTGAAGACCTCTGAGTGAATTGGGGTTATTGAAGGAAAATTTTTATTCAATCTCATGGAGATCCCCACTAATGATAATGAAATTTCTTGTAAAAGGAAATGTAGTAAGGAAAATGAGTCTATTCCCATTGTAATTAAGAGATATTTGATGTTTTAAAAGCAAATAGAGAGTAGGCAGGCTTCGACTATGAATATTCTGATGTGGATTATTTCACTATCTACATAGAGAGGAATAATTTAAAGGATTCAGTCAGTAGTTATGAGCAAAGCCATACAAAACTCAACCTTGACATTACCAGGGGAAAATAAAGTCACTGGCTGCTCCACAAAGCTGAAGCAGATGTCAGATGCAAGCAGCTGTGGCCGGGGAAATTCAACAAAATTCCAATATTCAAATTGCCTCTCTGGATATTAACTGCTTGGTAACAGTTTCAGATTTTATCTGGGCTGCCAGTAAGCCATCTGCACAAAATGAGAGCAGTTTGCTGAAGCTGTCCATGCAGGTAGGTTATCAGTGTCCTTTGACTAGAGAAAGAACAGTGCGGGGGAAGTTGGAGCCAATGTTTCAGAAAGTCTTATAGTAATTAACCCTAGGTGTTAGAGCACTGAACATCAGAATGAAGAAAGGTTAAAGGCTGTCTGTCTTGTTTAATGACAGTGTGAAGAAGGGAATCTCTTGAATCCTCATTTTAGGTTCATAGTTCCGAGTAGGAGATGCTAGGTAGAAATGGAGACTAGATGATAATGTTAGGGAAATTTCAATTCCAACACCAGGTAAAAGAGGATGGTTATTTTGTGAAATCTGGCTTTCTGACAATAATAGAAATATACAATAGTCTAACAAAAATTGGGAAGTGAATTTTGAGGTATAAAAACTTAGCATCACATAAACAAGAGTAACTTCAAAGGGGGTAGGAAAAACAACAACAAAACACTTTCCAAACTTTACTTAGCTGTGTGTTGGATGAAATAAACACAAATGATGTGACATTGTTGCTCACAAGTAAGTCAGCTTATGGAGGAAGTATTTCATAATTCAAGATACAACAGCCTTAGCAGTAGCTGAGAATAAGAACATGTGATCAAAAGTGACCCAAATCATGACACCAGAGTTTCCAGATGGTATAGGAAAAAGTCTATAATTTATGACCACCGGTGCAGTAAATAAATCTACAACAATAGTCGTGGATGGGGAAGCAATCACAGCTGACCAAAAGAGCAGTTGTAATGCAACCCACAGAAAGCTTGGTGCCAGAAGTAATTGACATAGTCGTCAAATCAATTTCCTGGGGTGCAGACACTCAAGCACTCAATCTGATTCTGTATGCTGCACAATGTTTGGATTGTACAGCTGTCTCTAATTCAGATAGCTTTAGCGAGATGTGAATCCAATTCAAGGAGCTGTCTGGAAGTGAACACTAATTATTTGGGTTTTCTTTATGAAGGTTTATTGTTTTCTGATCAAATTACTCTTTTTGAAATTGAATACATCTTATATTAATTTTTAAATATTTAGCTATATTTTCTTTTCTTGTATTGCCTAACCATGAAGCCCATAATCTTTTCTTCTAAAGTAACAGAGGGAGGCCATTTCAAATAAAACAGGACATGCACTGTATGGTGGACTTTACACAGATTGTGAGATCAGCTCAAATGTAAATGTGTCATACTCATACAAGAAGGACTTAATTGATCTTTATTTATATTTCATTGCAATGTATTTATTTTAAACTAATATTGCATTTCCATTTGCATGCAAAATTCAAGAAGTCATTGTTTTTTACTGCTGAGTAGTACTCTAATATGTGTATATTCCATACTTTCTTCATCCATTCTTCCATTGAATAGAAAACACTATCCTGAGTGAGGTAAGCCAGACACAAAAAGAGGAACATGGGATGTACTCACTCATAATTGGTTTCTAGCCATAAATAAAGAACATTGAGCCTATAATTCGTGATCCTAGAGAAGCTAAATAAGAAGGTGAACCCAAAGAAAAACATATAGTCATCCTCCTGGATATTAACCTTCATCAGGCGATGAAAGGAGACAGAGACAGAGACCCACATTGGAGCACCGGACTGAAATCCCAAGGTCCAAATCAGGAGCAAAAAGAGAGAGAACACGGGCAAGGAACTCAGCACCGGGAGGGGTGCACCCACATACTGAGACAATGGGGATGATCTATCGGGACCTCACCAAGGCCAACTGGATTGGGTCTGAATAAGCATGGGATAAAACCGGATTCGCTGAACATAGCAGACAATGAGGACTGCTGAGAAGTCAAGAACAGTGGCACTGGGTTTTGATCCTACTGCACGTACTGGCTTTGTGGGAGCCTAGGCAGTTTGGATGCTCACCTTACTAGACCTGGAAGGAGGTGGGAGGTCCTTGGACTTCCCACAGGGCAGGGAACCCTGACTGCTCTTCCGGCTGATGAGGGAGGGGGACTTGGATGGGGGAGGAGGAGGGAAATGGGAGGTGGTGGCGGGGAGGAGGCAGAAATCTTTAATAAATAAATAAATAATAAAAGATATTGCATTTCCATTTTCTGCAAAACTTCATTTGTTTTCTTTTTCATTCACTGATTCAGTTTTAAGCAGATTGTCTACAGCCTCCCACCCTGGCATATGAGTATGTCAACGAAATGGCACTAGCAGCCTGGACTGGAGAGAAATGTCAGGAATTAAGTGGAGAATTACGGAGACAATACACAGATCATGACCAAGGACAGAAGAAAAAAAAAAAAAACACCCTGCTAGAGCCGTCAGTGGAATACAATTAGTAGAACTATTGGGAGAGCATGTTGAAAATGCTGACATTGCCATTAAGATTTTTTGAGGATAAAGGAAACTGTGGTGGGTTTAGAGAGGATTGATAATATTCCAGGAACTCTGAGTGTCTGGACTGTAGCATTTTCAGGCAATAACACAGCCTTTACTGAATCTGGAACATAGGGGTTGACCGTCATGAGTACAGAAGTGTTGAGGGATGAAGGCCTAGGGATGGATCAGATGCCAAAGGTGTGGGAGTTGGAAGAACTACTAAACGTGAATACACGTATGTTCAACATGACATTCACATCATCTGTAGCAACAGGCTGCTCCATTTGAAAATGAGCAAGGATTAAGACTGAGAAGCTTAGGCATTTATTCAAAGTCGTGTGGCTGGAAACCAGAAATGTGCTTTTCCATATTCAGCTATTTGGGAGGATTTTTAAAGTATTATAAAACAGAAAGATAGCATGGTAAGCCTAACGGCAATGTGCAAGAAAACAAAGATGCAAGTGAAGGAGAAAGACCAAGTAAATTAGAAAGTAGAGAAAAGGAGGAGAATAATATACTAGATTTTCAAATGCAGTGCAGGTGAAAAAAACACTGTGTGTGCCCTATGCATATATAGCAATATAAGAATTCAATAGGCACTGGAGATCCAATACAGATTGTTACTGTTGCAAAATATCTTTGTGAAAGCAGGTTTGAGGAAGCTAAAAGAAAATCTCTAATCTTTTTGCTTGATACTAATCTAACCCATCAACCTCAGCAATAGAGAAGGCCGAGGGCCAGGAGATAGTATTATGACTACAGCTGGTAGAACTATCATTAAATACAGAGAAGAGCCAACACTGATAGCTCCAAAGCAGCAAGAAAGTCCAAATCTAACGACAGGAGTTCAGATCCATAAAGAAGTCTGAGATGCAACTGTCAAAGAATAAAACAAGAAGGGGAATAGCTCACAAAAGCAAGTGCAGAAAAGTGTTTTTAAGACTTACTTGAAAGTAAAAAGATAAAATAAATCCCTAGTGGTTAACTCAAAACACATACACAAATAAATACAGCTAAAGGACTCAGTAGATTATGTTTACGTGTGTGTGTGTGTGTGTGTGTGTGTGTGTGTGTGTGTGTATAAAATGTAACAATAATAATTAAGAAAGAGATCATGAACTTGGGTAGGGGTACTTGGGGAGGAGAGGGAGGCTGGGTGATGTAGACACTGTGCTCATATATGAAATTCTCCAAATATGATAAAACTATTAATAAAAAATGAATTTAGAGAATATTTGTGAATAAAATTAATACTGTATTTTTAAAAATTAATACTTCCTATTGTTCAAAATTTGAGAGAAAAGTGAACAAAAGAACAGAGAAAATGCTTCTACCTCACTAAATAACCAAAATTGTACTTTTATATACTTTTTATGGTCACTTTTCTCCAGAGAGTTCTACTTAACTGTGATCATATGCAAACCTATTTTTATTCTTCTATGTTTAAATACATGATTCTAATGCTGTATTATCATTATTTGTAAAAAGTTTCTTTTAACCATAATTTGATATCATTTTGAAGTAGTTTATTTTTACTTTTCTTTGAAAATAAATATTTTGTTTCAAGTAGTTTCCATCCTCAAGATTACTGGGTTTGTTGAATTTTAAGATTTTTAATACCCAAGGAAAACAGCTTCCTTCTCCAAGCTAAGAGATATTTAAATGAAAAGACTATTGTGAAGATTTATGAGTTGATGACTAAGGCATGGACTTTGAGTATAAGTATGTTCTGATTTGTTCAGTAATTCAAAAACAGAGGAAGTGTGCTTTTCTACTCAAGTTGGAAATCTCTGTTTAATGTCATTCACATAAAAGCTTTATGTTCATATTCAAGCCACGTCTAATAGACAGTGTCATGCTGGTGTAGAACGTGTGGCTGTAACTTTTTTGATAGAGAGATATAAAAGCAAACTTAGCTGACAGGAGTTGAAAACTTTAATCCACTATTCTTCCTAACGTGGCCCATCATACTCGCTTTACGGCATATCTCAGAAACTGTGAGATTCAAACATGCTCTCTCAGTTGACCAGGAATTTCAACTCTATTGTATCATCACTTTTCAGGCTAAGTTTATCTGGTTTTCAAACAGGTTTTATTGTGGTTACAATAAAATATTGGCAAAATTACTTGAAAGTTACCTTTTGGAGAGGTTTGGATTAAAGGGAACATTCCTGCATTGCTGGTAGGAATGCAAGCTGGTACAGCCCCTTCAGATGTCAGAGTGGTTATTTCTCAGAAAATTAGGAAACAACCTTCCTCAAGACCCAGTAATACCACTTTTGGTTATATATCCAAAGGATGCTCAACCATGCCACAAGGACATATGTTCAACAAAGTTCATGGCAGCATTGTTTGTCATAGCCAGAACCTGGAAACAACCTAAATGGCCCTTGATAAAAGAATGGATAAGGAAAATGTGGTACATTTACACAATGGAGTACTACACAGCAGAAAAAAAATAACGACATCTTGAATTTTGCAGGAAAATGGATGGATCTAGAAAACATCGTAATAAGTGAAGTAACCAAGAACCAGAAAGACATTTATCAAATGTACTCACTCATAAGTGGTTTTTAAACTTAAAGCAAAGAAAACAAGCCCACAAATCACAATCCCAGAAAACCTAGGCAACAATGAGGACACTAAGAGAGACATACATAGATCTAATCTACATGGGTAATAGAAAAAGACAAGGTCTCCAGAGACCTTGGAAGCATGGGAACCTTGGGAGAGGGTTGAAGGTGAGGGGAGAGACAGGGAGGGGAGCAGAGAAAAATGTAGAGTTCAATGAAAATCAATAATAAAAGAAAGTTACCTTTTGTTATCTGTATCTGTTAAATTATTGTTTCAAATTAAATTTAATATATTATGTTATACCCTTCTTCATTTAACATAAGGTTATTAATCAGAGGAGAGACTGATAATAGCCACTTTTTTAAAATAAGCAAGGCTGAAATGAACTCCTGAAGTTACCAGAAATAACAAGGGTATGAAGTAATCTATGTTTTTCTTACATGATAAAGAAAAAGATTATTCAAATTATGTTGGCATACACTTGGGAATACAGTTAGTAGACAAAAACATAGAATAATTTGAACTAGTTTGAGTAAATCCAAAGTTTCCAATAAAAAAATTAATTAATTTTAAAAATACTTTTAAAATATACCAGGTTCTCAGAATTCATTCAACATAAGACGATCCCTACATAAGTTCATATAGTAGAAAAGGCTTATTTTACATGCCAAACACTGTGTAAACAGAGGTGAACAAAATATACTTAGTTTCTGTCCTTTGGGAGTTTTGAAATAAAATGCTTTAAAAGTCAAAATTATAAAGCAGTTAAATATATTGTATGACACATTAAGAAAATATCTGAGGTGCCTCTTTCTAACTAAGAATAAAAGCAAGAGCTTGGTAGATTAATTAAAGTGGGAAACTCCTGTAATGTGGAGCCTCTATGAGCCTACGTGAGCAGTGTTAAGAAGCCTACACCCCAAAATACATTGTTGTCTCTGTTTGTACACTAAATTGTACTAGCTGTATTTTGTTGTTGTTGTTGTTGAAAGCACCAGGAGATTTTTGAAGAAATTATCTGTCATTGCCCTATAGCATTTCTTACAATACCCAGTGGCTATTCTTTGGAGTCATCTTCCCTTTCCTAGTTTAACAGAATTGCTCAACTGAAGAACGCATTTAAAAATTAATGCATTACATTTTGCTAATGTGAATTCATATTACCTATTTCTTGTTAAGGAATATCTTAAATTCTTAAACCCTAAGAGGAATGTAACAACTTTGGTATAAATAAGAATAATCTAATAATTAACCCTAGCATCTTTCAGCAGTAGATGTGAAAACAAAATGAATTGGTGTTAATGATGAAGGAAATCTAAGGCTCCAAGACCTCGAGGCATCAAGTTGTTTCATTTCCCTTTAGTTGAGAAATGTTGTATACAGAAGAAAGTAAGTAGTTTTTCGTGAGTTGTGATCTTGACAGTACTGAAAAAGAAAATTCTTGTGACATGTTTTGTGTTCAATTTGCATGAGTTTTTCTGTTTTTCTCCCTTCCTTCCTTCCTTCCTTCCTTCCTTCCTTCCTTCCTTCCTTCCTTCCTTCCTTCCTTCCTCCCTCCCTCCCTCCCTCCCTCCCTCCCTCCCTCCTCCCTCCCTCCCTCCCTCCTCCCTCCCTCCCTCCCTCCCTCCCTCTCTCCCTCCCTCCCTTCCTTTCTTTCTTCCTTTCTCTCTCTCTCTTCCCCCTCTCTCTCCTTTCTTTTTTTGAGTTTAAGTTCTCACTATCTAGTCCTATTATGGTCACCTATTATGACCTCAAACCTGTGGAATTTCTCTTGTATCAGCACATCCATCCAAAATGCTGAGATTACAAACCTGGGCCACAATGACCTCTAACACTCAATGTACTTATCTGGGTTCAAGAATATTGTATATTTTGCAACTAAGCATCCTTTCTTATTATTTGCTTTGTTTTATTTATTTTGTATTTGTTTTTCAAGACGGTGTCTTCCTGTGTACATCAGCCTGGCCAGGAAATTGTTTATCCTTCTCTCAAATGCTGTATCATAGGCATGCCAATCCTCACTCAGCTTAAGTAAATATTATATGTTCATGCTGATACCAAATCTAATGTTTAACTATATCATAATCCTCCTATAATTTAATGGAATACACTACCAAGTAACATGTGAGAAATTTGTTGATTCATTACTTCCTGTGTTTAGGACTGGGTCATTCTATAACTCAATTTCATTAAAGGTAGAATTGATTTAGTTATGCTCTTTTTCAAGAGTGCAGTTCAAGAGACAACATAACACTCATTTCCCCTATGCAGCAAACAGTCAGTAAGTGATTTAAAAGTACACATTTCTCACATGATAATGGAACTCATATATTAGGCAAAAAGAAACGTATTTGAGGAGAAATAGCCCAAGTGTCATATATGCAAATATACTGGTATAATCCACCATTACACACTGTTTCTCTTTTTATATTTTAGTATGTTCACTTAAGTATTAATAGCATTTGTCCCAGCATCCATTCTGCTATATCATTTTATCCGGAACGTTGCAGACAGCTCGTACAAAGCTGACACCAGCTTTTGCATATGTATTCTATTTTTGCCTCCATGACACCTACTATAAAGATTCCTGCGAGGTTGGAGCTGTTTCACCCTTGATGAGTAGAATGGGAGGGTACCTTGCATTCTGAAGTCTCTACAGGGCATCCACCAGGGATCATAAAGTGAAGACATAAAGAAAACTTGTGGGCAGGATTTCCTTTTTTCAAACAGGTCTTACATTCCAGGAAATTGAGCCAAATGCCCCTCAGTTTTTTTGGAGATAGTCGTGTTTTGATGCTGTTTTGTTTTCTCCATTTTGGTCTTCTTTCTTGTGTTCAAGAACAAACTGTGTGAATTAGATACACTCATGTGAGACTAGGAACAATACCTTTGCTGGAAAATAACTACACAGTTGACATTTGACTTGGGAAGTTGAGTGTTAAACTACACTTGAGGAGTTTGTTTTCTAAAAGAGGATGACATAAAGTCACCTTAACCCAATTCACATTAAGAAGACTGACATTGCTCTCTAAGATTGAAAGTAAAAGTATGGAAGGCACTGGTTTAGAAATACTCTCCCCTTGGTTTTAAGACCCCAGTAGAGATATTGCTGGTGGGGAGTTTCAAGCATGCTTCTTGGTGATCACAATATTAAAATGAGTCAATGTGTGAAATCTCTGCAGAAAATATGTGGGAAAAAAGAATATAATTTTAGACTGCCATATAGTTCCTCGGGGCCATGAAAATAAACACTAGCTATGAATCTGCATAAAGCCACGTTGTTACTAATCATAACATCTATAGGGTAATTGTATATGCTTAAGTGACTAACTTTTGCAGGCTACCTGATGGGGAACTTCAGCCAATCACATTCTGTTTAGGGTGTGTCCCCCTGGGGTCGCAGAAAAACAGATAAAACATCCAGGTGTGCTTGCTGCTGCCCTTTTGTTCCCTGCGCGCTCCTGGATTGCTAGAACCCTGGTTTTGTAAGTTCCCTTTCTTCCGTTTATTAAAGCTAAATCTTTTATATTAAGGTAGTCTTGTTAATTCTAACTACCGATCGACCACGCCCCTTCAGCTACCACTTTCAGTGACTCGGTTGAATTGTGTGCTGACAAATACTGTATATTCTTAGTACTCTGGAGATTAGTAATTAAGGAAGACAGAAAAGGGAAAGAAATACATAGCATGCATGGGTTCAGAATGATGAACTACAAATCCATATTAAGTTACTTCTTCTGGTAGCTTGGGCATTTTCACATAGCTTCAATGTGTGATATCATATAGGGCAAAAGGATAATCAGAGATAAATCAACTTTAGAAAAATTGGCAATGATGTTTATATCCTTATTCATTACTACTTCTTTTCTTTTCCAATCAGAAAACTTCAAGCAGCAGTTTTTTTAGTAATCCTATAGGACCTTTTCTAGATCTCCAAAATCAGGAATGTCTAGACCAAAATAAATAAATAGATAAATAAATAAATAAATAAATAATGTCACTATTACTACAACAATCTCCAACATTGGTCAGAGACCAAGAATCATAATTTTCTGGCTCAGAATTCACTGAATAGATACACCAGATGAATGAGCTGAAGGCTACAGCTGGCTGGTAGGTAAAATATTATTCTTTGCTCAGCACATATGAGTAACTCTTTTCATTCTTATAAGTGATACTGCTTCTTCTTGGTCACAGATGCCTGTCTACCCTCTGCCTCAATTTCTCAAAGGAGAATTATTAAGGTAATGTGTGACAGGCACAAGCTAGTGTAGAAATGAGACAAAAACAAGTATTTCCTTTCCTGTTTCAAAAACAGGAATGAATGTTCAGAGGCAGTTAAGAGCTAGACAGAAGATAGAGAAAGAACAGACAATGGGCATCCATGTTTTAAGAATGTATCAAGAATTACACAGGCTAGAATATAAAAAGTTGAGAGCCTGTCCTTCGATGAACAGCATGGAAAATCACTAAGATAATTCTGTGGGCAGCCCAAGTCACAACTCAAAGTAAGCCCACAGGAGTTGAATTTATGCCCCACCATCTGCATTCACTTTTCAGGAACGTATGGTGAAAAGCACTTTTGTAGAATGTCTGGCCCACAATAACTATCTAGCATCTCATGCTTGGATCTATATATGCATGAGGGATTCAGAAAGCTTTATTTTGTCTTTTAAAATTCTTGCCTATGGATGAAAACCTGCTTCTGATATGAATAGTGTAACTATACAAAAGAATAGATGCTATTGGACTTAACATCACAAGGTCTATGTTCTTACTTGCAGGTGTCTAGAAATGTGATAAACTCTAAATTCCAAATTTTCCAGCAAGAATTTTCATAGCTACTTACCATACAGGAAAATCTAATAAGTGACAGCAGACTGGTCTCGAGAGCTTTCTGTCCTTGCTCCTGTTAGGAACTGTAGTTTCTTTGGGGAAGGGGAACAAAAAAACTGTAAAATAACAATACTGTCTAATGGGCAGTCACGACTTTGGGCTTGAGAAGTCACTTCTTCCCCTATCAGTAACTCAGTCAGAAAGTGACTCAATGGATTGACGAACTGAGAGGAATGTCCTGTGGACTTCTGAAGTGTAGGCGATTCTTTGGAACCCTGATAATGGGATGGCTCCAACTTGGATTTATGTATTCACTACTTTGTGACCATTAGACCAAGATCCCTAAACCGGTTATCAGCTTCTCAGAAAATTTTTTCCCCAAGGCTTATAGTACACATATACGTTGTGGTGTGGTGTGTGTGGGTGTGTGTCTAATGACCTTTGAAACAGCAACTACAAACAATAAAACTTGCAACAATAAAGATGATCATTGACTTCCTGGCCTTAGAAATCTAATTGCTACTGAGTGTTTGCTGCCTTGTTCTGATCTTCTGTGAAAATATGAACCAGGACAACTGATCTGTTTATTTCACTTTTTGGGAACATTTGGTGTTTATGTGACACGGTGTGTTTGCTATCCTTAAATGAAAATTACTAAAGTGACTTTCTATAGTAGGCATTTTCTAGTTGCCCTGCAGTGCTAATTCCTTTCTCTTCATAACAATCTTATGGAGTAATATTAGTACTAACCTTGTGGAGTAGAATTAGCACCATTGTTAGCATGAGGCGAAGAAGTCACAGAGACCAAAAGACTGCTCAAGGTATGGCAGACAGGAGGAAGTAGCTCAGTCCTAGGCCTTTGTGCAGTGTTTCTGACATCCTTTACTTTCCCATCTCTCCCAATCTGCTACATGACTCTGCAGCTTACCTTTTTGTTTTTTTTAATGAAAGGATTCTATACTATAATACTGAAATGTACAGAACTTTTGGTGAGAACAAGGACTTTTACTTCTGTGTTTTCTGCCTTCAGATTTCTCTCATCATTACACTTGTATCATTGATAAGATTTTCAGGAATATTTCATGTGAATCGACACAGAGTGCATGGTTTTCCTCTCAAAGCACAAATTTTAGCTAACAAGTATGTTATTTACTTTCTTAGATCTTTTTTCCACTTGCATTTTTTTTTTTTTTTTTTTTTTTTTTTTTTTTTTTTTTTTTTTTTTTTTTTTTTTGGTTTTTCGAGACAGGGTTTCTCTGTGGCTTTGGAGCCTGTCCTGGAACTAGCTCTTGTAGACCAGGCTGGTCTCGAACTCACAGAGATCCACCTGCCTCTGCCTCCCGAGTGCTGGGATTATTCCACTTGTATTTTTACTCTTTTTTTATTCCCTACCAGTTTATGAAGCACTGCTTCTTTTTAAACTAGCTAAATATTTTTTCTCAGATATGAGTTTAAAATGTTTATTTAAAAAACTCAATTACATTATGCAGTGAAATTGTTGCAAATGATTTGCTAGACCCAGTATCTCATGTACAGGTTGCACATCTGTGGATATTTCAGTGAGATAACTTTCAAGAAATAGAATAGCTCTGTTTTCATTTGTTATGTCGAGTAATCCTTGCAGTGGGCTGTGGTATTTTATGAGAACAGGCACCAGGAGCAAGCCCTTCTCCAGTACTCTGCCAGTTTAACACATCTTTGTGCACTGCCCATGTGTTCTTGACCCTTTGCCAGTTCAGTTGTTGAAAACATTATCACAGTTTTAATCGTTTTTTAATTAGTTAAGCAATTTTTCTTTTTTTAAAAATTTCCATATCTTTGTACTTTTCCCTTCATATTATACATGGTTTTGTAAAACCATTTCTCTATGAAAGCACTATTACATCAATAATACCTGAATTTCTGTTGTTCTTTTTCGTATTGGCATTTATTGTGAGTGAAGGAATTATTTGGATGTATTTAATTGAATAAATATTTTGATTAGGCAACTTCAGAGACTTAGTACAATTAGAAGTCTTAGATTTCTTAAACTCAAAAATTCTATCTTTTTCTAACAATTTATGGGCACATTTTTATTTTTATGTTTACATCCTTGATCCAGCTATAATTTACTTCTGAATTTAAGAGTTAATATCCAACTTTTAACTGTTGTTCTTTGTTTTCTTACACAAACAGCTGTCTGTTGTTAATCTAATGCTTTAAAAATAATAATACTGCCCCATTTTAAAATATTAACCGCATCGTATTTTTCAAGACAGTATTTTCTGCTTCTCTGATTTATTTAGTACATGTGCTAGTCATATGTATTTTTACTATTACCATTTCCTATTTCCTGATCAAGCCGTGCCACTCCTGTGTCTTTAAAGTGTTTTGTTTTGTTTTGTTTGAGACACTGTCTGCCTATAACGTATTTCTGGATATCTCAGAACTCCCTATTTAGACCAGGATGGTACAGAACACACGAGGATCCACCTGCCTCAAAGTACTGGGATTAAAGATGTATGCTACCATGTCTAGATCTGTTTTGATTAGTTTTACTAGTCAAATTTTCTGAATGAATTAAGATTTTTTTGTTGTTTATTATTTGTTTTCATTTGTCGAGAAAGGGTTTCTCTGTAGCTTTGAAGCCTGTCCTGGAACTAGCTCTTATAGACCAGGCTGGCCTCGAACTCGCCTGCCTCTGTCTCCTAAGTGCTGAGATTAAAGGTGCATGCCACCACTGCCTTTCTTGAATTAAGAATATGACAAATTTTAAATTCAAGTCAGTAAACAAGACTGGAACAATATCAGTGGACATGTAAACACGGAAGAGGGGAAATTTCACAGTGTTCTAAGCCTAGATGTAGAACTAAAGGCAACTAAAGAATGCTAGGAAAAGGAGAACTGGCCTCTCCGAGAGATGTCCCCTCCTACTGCTTGTGCACTGTGGAGTGTTCAGCTCTGAAATTACTCAGACAAAAAGAAAAACACACATAGAAATATAAAATTAATAAAAAAAGAAAGACGAGACTGGAGGAAGCATGGGAGGGGTTAGTGGCAGGTAGCTGGGAGAGGCTGCAGGAAGAAAAGAAAGAGGAAAGAGATGTGACTTGATTTCAATCAAAACATTAAAATGACAACAATATCAAGATTGTTGGTCACAGTTATTTTATGAATTAATTTTGACAGACTTTACATCTTTATTCCAACATGAACATGATATGTGATGGTAACTATTCCAGAGAAGAAGAGAGAGAGAGAGAGAGAGAGAGAGAGAGAGAGAGAGAGAGAGAGAGAGAGAGAGAGAGAATGACTTTCTACATAAGTCTTCAAGCTTCAGTTCTCACAGTTTCTAGGTAAGTCATTCTATGTATATTCTTTCATGTTTTATACATGTTGATAGCACCCAAATAAGACACTTTTCTTCCATTATATCTTAGGTGGACAATTTTTATACCAATTTTATCCATTTCTATGATGCTTTATAAATTTCGTAGCATCTACTAATGAATAATTTATGTTTTTAATTACAGTTCCTTTCAAACACTTTTATATATTTAATTTTTCCTGTTATACATATTGCGGTGGTTTGAAAGAAAAATGGCTTCCAACAAGAGTAGCACTATTAAGAAGTGTGGACTTGTTGGAGTAGGTGTGATGTTGATGAAGGAAGGGTGTCCCTGTGGAGGTGAGCTTTGAGGTCTCATATGTCCTCAAGCCCTGCCTGGTGAGACTGTCCTCTTCCTGTTACCTGCATATCACAATGTAGCACTCTCAGCTCCTTCTCCAGCACCATGGCCTCCTACATTCCACCAAGACCTCCTACATTCCACCATGACCTCCTACATTCCACCATGACATATTATAATGATAATGGGCAGAACCTTTGACCAGCAAGCCACGCTATAACAGACTTTTTCTTTGGGACCACGAATCAGCTCCCAAATCATGAGAGAGAGACTTATTACTAGTTTTTTGAGTGCCTGACCTACCATTCTGGTAAGCCCTTTTTTTTAACTTAAATTAACCTGTTTCTTGTCTTCATCTACCATTTTCTTGGGGACTTTTTATTTTTCTTTCCTTTTCTATATATGAATTTCACTGCTTCTCATGTCTGTCCGGCTGATGGCTGCCTGTCTTCTGGCCTCAGGCATCTCACTCATTCTCTCCTTGTTCTCCTCTTCCTCTTCTGAGCCTGGATTTCATCTTCTATTTATTCTCTCTACCTAGAAACCCTACCTATCCCTCTCCTGCCTACCTATTGGCTATTTGACTTTTTATTAGACCAATCAGGTGCCGTAGACAGGCAAGGTCAAACAGATACATCTATACATAATTAAACATATATCCTTATACCCTTAAACAAATGTTTCACAAACTAATATAATACATATTTACACAGTTAAGATATTACACAGCATAAACAAATGTAACACATATTTGCATAGTTAAAATAATATTCCAGAACACTCCACAATTAAATGCTTTCCTTTATAAGAGTTGTCATGGTCATGGTGTCTCTGCACAGAAATTGAAACCCTGCTAAGAAGTATATGATTTGAATCTCAATTCAGCTATATCCCCTACAATTTACTGACAAGTCATGACTCATCTGACAACATGCATAAGCTTTGAGGTGATACAAGGATATCAATGCTTTGATTTAACCCCAAGTCTAACATACAGAAAAATGACCTCTTTGAGGTCACTGCCAAGCTGCTGCCATCATCTGTCCCTGATATTGGTTGATTCATTCTTATTGTGGAAGCAATAGTAAATATCAGTATTTCTTATAAATTTAATGTAGGCATGTGAGAATATTTAAATAAGACATTTATAAATTGTCTTTTATTTATGACTGACTTAACACCTTTTAGCATTTTATTTTCTCCATACTTTATATGCCTTACTTTAATACTTATTTTTTTGTCTATGGCAAATTAAGTAATTCTATAACTTTAGCCCATCCAGCAAATAAACCTTCTATTTTTATAGTTGTTCTTGAGCTTTTGAAGGTTTAAAACAATCATGAAGTCAAGGCTTAGGTGTGAAGTATCCTCCAATGTTCCCTACTTGATTGTCAGAGTGTACAGCTAATTCAGGAAGCTCCGAAAACTGTAAAGGTTGGGGTTACCTTGAGAAAGTATGCCTTACATCCTGGCCCCATTCTCTTCTCTTCTTTGAGAATATTGCCATGTGTTAATGACCTGCCCTACTCTACCTTGTTCCTCCAGCAATGACAGTACTTTTATGAAGCTATGAGCATAATAAATCTTTTTTCCCTTAAACTCTTTACTGGATTATTTTGTTACAGCAATGAAGAGTTTAATTTCTAGTTTTGAGTATTTTTTAATGGAGAATGGATATTAAACCACATAATTATTTTCCTATGTTTCTGTCCTAAACATTTAAATACATTGCGGTCACTTGTTTACTTTTGCTCCATGCAAGAATATAAGTGAAAAGTGAACTAGAGGGAATAAGGTGGCATTGGAATATGACTTGTGAATCCAATCATAGCTTCTCTGGCTCTTTGGGAACAGAACTAAATAATAACCTCAAATATTTACCAACATTTGCATACATACTTTAGCATTGTGTATAAAAAAGCATCATGGTAGCTGTGGAGTGGAGCAGCTATTATGGATCTGCATGCAACTTCTCAGGTGTAAATTGAAACTGTGTATTTGGGCTAAATTGGCACAATGAATGTAGCATGAAAGACAGTCTCTGATCTAAATACAGAGGCTGGTTATCTATACATAATCCAAAGAAAGCCTTTTTCTATGACAAGAGATGAGACAAGAGTTTAGTTAACTATAAGATTCTGGGGGTTAAATCAGCTGATAGTGTCAATAATATTCCAGAACAGATAAGGCAGCAAAATGAATGCTAAGAGAATCAAATACCATGCTTTTGTGGAATTAATTAGCTATTCATTTAGGATTTAAATGTTGTTGCAACAAGACTTACATTTGAATTTTTCAAATGATTATGAACTAGTTAAAATATGAGAATAAACTTGCATTTCTCCACCACTGCCAAGGGAAATGGCAAACCTTAATTACAATGCTTGTCTTTGAATAATATTCCAGTTGTTACAGCACATTTTTCCAATTTTGCATGAAGAAGTACATTAATATTTATTCATATTGTATGACCTTTATATAATTCTCATGGGCATTATTTTCCAAACTGTGATGTTTGCTCTTTTGAAAAAAGGTTTTAATACCTATCATTTATGCACTTTGAGTTATTCCATATTTTATGAGTGTTAGGATTAAGAATCAGATAGGAGATACTGGCTCTTACTTTTTAAACTGCTAAAAATTATGCCCATAAACTATCCAATGAAAATCAATATGAATTCACTAGCTCTGGAATACTTGAGACTGAAAATAAACATCTTACAGAAAATATCAGTGATTTTACCTGTAAGAAAAACTCTAAACAACAGAATATAATAAAAGTTCCCTCCATCTGGAGGGTAACAAAGAAGATGTCCTGCAAAGAGCACTAGTGATATTTGAGATGTAAACGTCCATCTTAAGGAGTTGGTACAGATGTGTACACTTGCCAGAGTCACCAGACTGAGGAACCTCAGTAACATTATAGTGGTGCCTGAAGATCATAGGGCAAAGCAGACACACTAGTAAAACATACAGACCAGGGAGTGGTGGCACACAACTTTAATCTCAGGATTTGGGAGAGAGAGGCAGATGGATCTCTATGAGTTCAAAGCTACCATGGGCTACACAAGCTTGATCCAGAATCAGATTCAGGTGATGTTGGTTCATACCTTTAATCCAAGTATTTGGGAGACACACTTTTAATCCCAGCACTAGGGAGGTGGAGAGAGGAATGATATATCTGTGCAGAGAGAGAAATATAAAGGGGAAGAGACAGGAACTCAAGGGAGTATGGAGTCAGCATTCGTGGAGGTAGGATCTAACTCCTTCGGTCTGAAGATTTGGTAGAGGTAAAAGGTCTCTCTAGTGGTCAGCTGCTTTGCTTTTCTGATCTACAGATGGAACTTTAATATCTGTCTCTAGGTTTTTAATTATTTGTACTACTTTTGGTGTCCAATATTTGGGATATGAAATCATGAAAAAGCTGTTTGCCTGTAGCTCTATAGCCACTGGCATAGGACAGAGCTACATGCAGCTTGAGACACTGCCCTTCCGGCTAGTGTTTTCTTTCTTCTCTCCTGGCAGGCTCTCCCTGAACCCCCTTTCTCATGATGCTGCCAAACTAGGTAGGTGCTTTCAAATGCAGTCACTTATACTGTTCTACATGCAACAATAAACCTCACATCTTCATCATCATTGTTGGCAGATTTGGTAAGACAATTGAGAATCTAAAGGGAGGAATTAGCTAAATGAATGAGTTTTCCCCCCATATTAAAAAAATTGAAAAAACATTACATTGGAGTGATTTGTGTCACTGTGTGATAAGCTGGACAGTTTGAAATGGAATGAGTAAGTGAGAGGATAACTAATTTAGATGGGGTTTTTATAACATCAATTGTAAACATTATCAGCACTATCATTTTTATCACTAAAACCATTGATAATCTGAGTACAAAAATACAGGGCATGGGAAAACTTAATAAAACAGATCATAGAGATATTCAAATCCAGAAAGAGAAATTTAAAGAACTAATTTCAGTTGTTGCATTAAGAGAATAGAGAGAAACCAGCTAAGGTTTTCATACAACCAACCTTGATATATCTTTTAACTTTATGGGAATTGTCAAACGATAGAGTAAGAGCTGAATGAACTCCTGTGTCAATATCAGTTTTAAAAAGATTCAAGGAAACAATAGTCTCATATTGCATGCATTCACCTTTCCTGAAACAAATGTTAAACTTGTGAATTCATAACCTTAAAATGATTTTCATGTTAAAAATTAATAAAATGTACATAGAATATTCTCTTAAATATACCAGATGATTCAACATGAGAAAAATCTTATTTAACTCTAGGCTGATTGTATCTCATACTTTTAGCAATTAATATTAAAAAAAGGAAAATCATGAAACTATGAAAAATTGACAGTCCCTTAAGTTTCCAATGGATATGATGATGATCACAATGAAATACATTTAAATACATTTAAAACAAAATAAAATATGAACCAATATATAACATACCCTAAATTATAATCATCAGAAAAACCTAAATAAGAGAAAATCTATACTTTAAAGTCCCTTATGAACAAAAAATAATCATCTCAAATTAATAGCTTAAGTTTATATTTTAATGGAACTGAGCAAAAAGAAAGCAAGTGAATGGAAAGCAATAACATAATGAGTATAGAATCAGTAAGTAAAATAGATAATAGAAAAGAGGTAAGGACAATAAAACAAAATGCTGGCTTTTAAGAAAATTAAAACTTTACAAACATTTGGTAAAACCAAATTGGGTAGCAAAACCCAATTTGTTAAAAAATATCAGCTTAAATGACAGCATTATTAATTATCTTACAGTAATAATATTGTTGTGAAAGCATATAACGAACTAGCATATTTCAACAAGTATACCATCCTAAATGAAAAGCAAATGTATACCACCACAGTATGTTAAAACAAAATGAAGAACAATGGTAAATAGAAAAGAAGTTCTAGAAATGAATTATCTGGGACCAGCAAGATGTGTTAAAGTGAGTGCATGTCATAAACCTGGTGACCTGGTTGGATATTGGAAACTCATATAATTTTGGAAGAAGAAAATTAACTCTAGATTGGCACACCCTGACCTTCATGTGCACACCATGTAGTGTGTTACCATACATTTATATACATGTATGTGACACACACATGCACACATGCAACAATAATAAAAATGAAAAAGTGAATAATTAAGTCTAATATTAGTGCAATAAAAAGAAATTATAATTAGAAACAATAAATTAACATTTCAAAAAATTCAACAGTCTTTCACAATAAAATAGTAAAAGTAATTACTAGTAACAGAAGACTTTCTTAGCTTGATAAAAACACCTTAAAACTTAAATATAAATATCATTTTAGTTGAGAAATACTTAAAGCTATCCCCTTAAAATAAGGAATTAAATTATGGATTATGTTATCCACTATCAGGCTGAGAGATATACGGTTAAGAGTACTTCCTATATGCTGTTAAGGACCTGGGTTAAAATTTAAGCATGCACTTGCATGTCATGTCCATGTAATACATGTAACTCCATCTCTGAGGCCAATGCAGACCAAAAAAAAAATCAAAGGATTGCTATTACAATCTATTACAGCCAACATAAACTTCAGTTTCAAGAAGAGAGCCTGCTTCAGATATATACGTAGAGATTGACAAGGTAGGACACCTGTTGCCCTCTTTCAGCTTCCATGGACACGGTTGTGGGCATTCACACACATTCATGAACACACAGACACACAAGGGCACAAATAAAATTAATTTTAAAACAGTCGCCCCCTCTTATTACTCCTATTCAGCATTAAAACTTAAACTTATGTGTGAGTGTATTCATTTATATAGAATAGAATAAATTTGTCAAGGGGAATGGAGAATATGGATATATTTCTTTCTCTTCACAGAGGCCAAGATGATAAGCAGAGAGCATTGAAAAGCTATTACAACTGAAAAACAAATGCAACTATGATGCTGGATATAATATCCATGCATGAAAAACATATGTGTTTCTACATGTTATCCATGATCTATTTGAAATGAAATGAAGAAAAATTCAATAGGGACATACAGATGACACACTTGATTATAAGATATAGGAGGAAAGACATCATATTATGATTAAAGACACTTCATATTAGTAAGGTGAAAATGCTTTTCAAATTGATCTAAAGACTCTATCCAATCTCTCTAAAAGGAATGTTTTCCATTTTGTAGAAATGGACACATTTATTTTATAATCCATAACAACTAGCAAGGTACACAAATAGTAAAAAAAAGGTTAAAACAATAGAATAGAAAACATTTGATTTCAGAGAATATCAGGAAGCTACCACAACCAAAACTAAAACTCCTCTATAGATATGTGTATGAAAAATGTCTAAATGAAATAGTCTAATCACATACACACATATAATATATATATATACATATATATGTATATGACCATAAGTTGGACAACTGATTTTTGATAAACATTCTATAACTGTTATATGGGAAAACAAACTTTACAATACAATATTTGTAATTATATAGCCACATTTAAATAATGCATTTGCACACTGAGTTTATTTTGTAAACATAAAACCAATTCAAAATATTTTAAAAACTTCTGAAATTTTCATGTTATGTATTACATATTTGCATGTGAGAGAAGAGAGGGTGTGTGTAGTGGGTGAGTCACACATAATCTACTCTGCATGTGTGGAGACCAAAGGATAATGCTTGTGTGTCTCCTTCCACTGTGGATTCTACCAATAGAATTTGGTTCATTTGTCCTGCTTAATCATCTTGCTCTCCCTCAAAGACTTCACATAAGAATTAAAACTATGAAAGTCCCAGAAGAAAATTGTCAATGGAAAAGAGAACCTATTGACAGTATTTTCATATGGCAATAAAGGCAAAAAAATAAAAACTAATTAAATACTAACCCATCAAAATTTAAAACTTTTTAGAGAAGGAATATATATATATATATATTCATATACATATATGAAAATAGCAATAATATTGATGAAAATATTATGAAATAATATAACCATAAAGGAACAGTATCCAGAATATATAAAACATATCAAAACTCACTAACAATATAAGCAACACAATTTGAAAAGAACAAAGAAGCTGAATAGATCCATATCCCCAAAAGACACCAGGGGGTCAGCATTCACATGGAAAAAGATACAAAGTTGCATGCACTTACACACTTGTAAGCTGTTTCTGATAGCCTGCCTAGACTAAGCAAATTTCAAAACAGAAAACAGTTGTCTGACTTTACTTTCTTTTGCTGAGATGAAACATTCAAACCAGCTTAGGGTGTGACAAGTTGATTTGGGTCATAATTTGGGGTTATAGTCCACCATTTCAGGGAAATCAAGAGGCAAGAGCTTAAGCATCTAGTGCACAGACAAAGGCAGAGAAATTAAATCACTTATTTTGCCTGCTTGTTCGATGATTTCTTTATTCACAATGAAATGGGGCTACCCACCATCAGCTTGCTCCTTCTTTATCAGTTAACAATTAAGACAATTTATCCCAGACATGACTGCAGGGTAGCCTATCTAGGAAGTTCACCAAAAACAGCAATAATAAGGCCAAAAATCAAAACACCAAAACAAAACAAACAAGAAACAGCAAATAATGATGAGGGTTTGAGGAAATTAGGATCCTGATTCATCTGGGATTGCAAAACTGGTACAGACACTATGGGAAAAGTTTGGTGATTTCTCACAAAGTTAAACAGGGTTACTACATGACCCAGCAGTTTCACATGTATGTATTAACACAAGGGAAATGAACACAGTTTTAGTTAAGAAAAATATATCTGAATGTTGGTGCACCAACATACACAGCAGCTAAAAGATTAAACTAGCCCAAATACCCTTCATCTGAGAAAAATAAACAAAATATGATATCCATAGATTGGACTAGTACTTACCGACTAAAAAAGCTAATGAAATACTGATTTATTCTACAGTATAACTGAACCTCAAAGAAATCAAACACAAAATTGCCCTTGTACATTCTTGCTTGTGAATTTTCTAGAGTAGGAAAATAAATAATACATGCCAAGGGTTATAACAAATGTATATTATGTATTGGAATTACAGAGAAACAAAAACAGGGGAGATATCGCCTTAGGTCAAGTTATTATTACCACCATGTCTATGTAGGAGACCTAAGATAGACAGCTAGCTTCATGTAAATTTCATTTCAGTCAAAAATATCCTCAAGTTAGTGGGGTTGTAGCTCAGTCAGTACAGCGCTGGTCTTGCAAGCACAATGACATGAGTCTGATTCCCACATTTCGCTTCAAAGAAGCCAAGCATAGTGGCTTGTGGATGTGATTCCAGAGCTGGAGAGATGTAGTTCACTAGCCTGGTCTGCTAGTCAACTGGAAGGGCAGTGAGAAACTAGGAAGAATGATGCCCCAGATTGTAATATTCCTCACAAGTATGCACACATACCACCACCACCACCACCACCACCCACCACCACCACCACCACCACCATCACTGTTAAGTCTTCGACACTGGAACAAATGGCTAAGCTATCTGTTTAACATATAAAGTAACATGGCTTGATCACCAGGTTCTCCCAGCATCCTCAGTCCATACCTGTTACAGCTCTACCCTGGCAAGCTCTACCCTCTACCCTGAACTTTCCCAGGGACTAGGCTGCCCTTCCCACAAAGGCTCTTCCATATATAATCCAAACATTTTAGTTACCAGTCTCTTTTTTCCCTTTTTTCCCTTCTGCAGCTGTTTCCCATCTCTCTTCCTTCCCTTCTTCTCCCCTCTCTCCTCACATGATTCAGGATCATGTCCTTTCTGGATTCTCCCAGAGGTCTCTGACTCTGTCTAAGCCCCCTCTTTTTCTCCAGTAAACTTTCTCCACCACCATACCATGGAACAATCATGCCTTTCCCTTTTATTTTTCATTAATAATCATCAAAATATGGGCTGAAAATTAATAAATCTTCACTGTAAATTTTACTTCAATGAAGCTCAGAAATAGATAAACACATAAGTGAAAAAGTAAAGGACTTAGGTTTACCTAAGTACAGAAAATATTATTTAAACTATAAAGTTAGATTTATTTCTTTGTATATATTTGTAATAATATTTTGCAACAAAAATATAAATGAAACATATTACCTCTGACAATATTATTTTTCTTTATATTCATTATTTTATTTTATTTTTATTGATTTTTATTGAGATCTACATTTTTCTCTGGATGGGAGACAATATTGTTTTAATTTCAAGATAATTTCAATTCATCATTTAAAAAAATTAATGACTTTTTAAATTTTGTATCATAATCGCTTCCCTCTCCAACTCTTCTTAAGTCCTCCTCCCATTCACTCACCCACCTACCCTACTTCATGTTCTTCCTTTCTAGTATAAACAAAACAAAACAAAACATCATCAAGAATAAACCCCCTATACATAGAGTCTGACATGTGTTATCTAATTTCTACTAAGCATGGAGAATTTTGTGGAGTATGATTGATATGCACAGTCACTTTTCATGGTATAAAACTTATTTTGCCTCCTGCAGAAGCTACAGATTGCAAATAACTTCTTGTCTAAAAGTAGAACTTTTGTCTGGTTTCCATTCTCCAGAACTCTGGCTTGAACTTGTGCAGGTCTCATTCATAGTCTGTCACAGAGTTATCACAGTCTTTCTGATTTCATATGCACATCACCTTGTTGTGCCTGGAAGACAGTTTCCTTGGAGTTATTCACCACCTTTGGCTCTTAAAATTATTCTGCTTCCACTTTCACATACTATCTCTGTGCCTTAAAGGTATGGGTCTGATAAAGTCATTCCATCTAAGGTTTAGTGTTCCAAGTCTATGACCCTCTGGTCAGTGCCTAGTTGGGGATCTTTTGCTAATTAACATCTACTGCACAAAGAAGCTTCTTTGGTAAGGGTTAAGTGATGTAATCATCGATAGCTATAGCAATGTCACTAGGAGCTATAGTTTTTTTCATTTTCAGAAGAATAAATAGGACTAGGTCATTCCCCTGAGGTCAATGACCTATGTAGTCTCAGATTCTTGACATCATTAACAGTATAAGATGTGATTTCCACCTCATACAGCAGACTTAAATCCAGTCTTAAAATGTGTGGTTATTCCCACAACATCTGTGCCACTATTGCACCAGTGGGACTATCTTGCAAGCAAATTTATATTATTGTCATAGAATATTACAAGTCTCTTTCAGTATATAATAACTTCCCACACTGAATTATAGTCAGTAGGGGTGATGCTTCCTGTTGTGTACCAGCTCAATTCTCCATGTTCTAGGATATAAGCATGTGGTATCTTCAGCAATAGGGTCTTACTATCAGTTTAGATAGAATAAACAATAAAGTTTTGCAGTAGTCTATAATGTTTGTGGGATTTATGAAACCTATTGGCCAATGAGTCACAGAGTTGCCATGGCTACTACTTGAGGCTTTATTTTGTAGCAAATAATATTTACTTTGAAAATTGTTTACCCCACTATATATCTCCATTAAACTCCTTTTATATATGTATATATTTTATAAGCTTTTACAGTAGTAGGTTTCCATATGATCCTTCAAAATGTGTTTGGTGTTAACTATTCTTGTGGACTATTATTTTAACTAGTAAAGAGTTATTTGTTTATGCTGCAGAATATTACTTTCACTGTGTAAAAGTGTGTTACTTTTGTTTATGTTGTATTTGTTTAATGATGTAAAGATGTGTTGTATTTGTTTTACCTTTCCTGTTGAGGGCACCTGCTTGCTGTAATAAAGAGCTGAAAGGCCAATAGCTAGGCAGGACAAAGGATAGGCAGGGCTAGAAGGCAGAGAGAATAAATAGGAGGAGAAATCTAGACTCAAAGAGAAGAAAGGAAGAACTAAAGAAGCAGTAAGAGGAGAGAACAAAGGAGATACCTGGGATTAGATTTCAGTTAACTCCCAGCATCCAATAGATATAGAGAAGCATTACTGGATCTTGGGGTAGGTTGATCCCAAATTTCCTGAGAAATCGCCACACTGATTTCCAAAGTGGTTGCACAAGTTTGCATTCCCACCAGCAATGAATGAGTGTGTCCCTTTCTCCACAACCTCTCCAGCAAAGGCTATCATTGCTGTTTTTGATTTTAGCCATTCTGACAGGTGTAAGATGGTATCTCAAAGTTGTTTTAATTTGCATTTCCCTTATCACTAAGGAGGTTGAGCATGACCTTAAGTGTCTTTTGGCCATTTGAATTCCTTCTGTTGAGAATTCTCTGTTCAGATCAGTGCCCCATTTTTTATTGGGTTCATTAGCATTTTAAAGTCTAGTTTCTTGAGTTCTTTATATATTTTGGAGATCAGACCTTTGTCTGTTGCAGGGTTGGTGAAGATCTTCTCCCAGTCAGTGGGTTGCCTTTTTGTCTTAGTGACAGTGTCCTTTGCTTTACAGAAGCTACTCAGTTTCAGGGGGTCCCATTTATTCAATGTTGTCCTTAATGTCTGTGCTGCTGGGGATAATATTGGGAATATACCCATCAAATGACAAAAGTATCTGTTCAACTATGTTCATAGCAGCATTGTTTGTAATAGCCAAAACCTGGAAACAACCTAGATGCCCTTCAATGGAGGAATGGATGAAGAAAGTGTGGAATATATACATATTAGAGTACTACTCAGCGGTAAAAAACAATGACTTCTCGAATTTTGCGTGCAAATGGATGGAAATAGAAAACACTATCCTGAGTGAGGTATCCCAGACCCAAAAAGAGGAACATGGGATGTACTCACTCATAATCGGTTTCTAGCCATAAATAAAGGACATTGAGCATATAATTTATGATCCTAGAGAAGCTAAATAAGAAAGTGAACCCAAAAAAATCATATAGTCATCCACCTGGAGAGGGGAAGTAGACAAGATTGCAGGGCAAAAACTGGGAAATTGCGGGTGAGGTGGCATGGGGCAAAGGGGAAATGGGATGAGAAACATGAGAAGGGGAGGATGGGAGGAGCTCGGGGGATTGGGATGGTTGGGATATAGGAAGGGAGGATACGGGAGCAGCGAAGTATATATCCTAACTAAGAGAGCCATCTTAGGGTTGGCAAGAAACTTGACTCTAGAGGGGTTAGCAGGTGTCCAGGGAGATGTCCCCAGCTGGTACCTTGGGCAACTAAAGAGAGGGAACCTGAAATGACCCTATCCTATACTGATGAATATCTTGCATATCGCCTTAGAACCTTCATCTGGCGATGGATCGAGGTAGAGACAGAGTCTCAATTTGGAGCAACGGTCTGAGCTCTTAAGGTCCAAATGAGGAGCAGAAGGAGGGAGAACATGAGCAAGGAAACCAGGACCACGAGGGATGCACCCACCCACTGTGACAGTGGAACTGATTTATTGTGAGCCCACCAAGGCCAGCTGGTCTGGGTCTGAATAAGCATGGGTTGAAACTGGACTCTCTGAACATGGCGGACAATGAAGGCTGATGAGAAGCCAAGGACAATGGCACTAGGTTTCGATCCTAATACATGAACTGGCTTTGTGGGTGCTTAGCCTGTTTAGACGCTCACCTTCCTGGACATAGATAGAATACCTTCGTCTTCCCGCAGGGCAGAGAATTTGGACTGCTCTTCAGTATCGAGAGGGAGGGGGAATGGTGTGGGGGGAGGAGAAGAGGAGTGGGGATAGGGGGAGGGGACTGGGGGGAGGGGGCAATATTTGGGAGGAGGGGAGGGAAATGGGAAACGGGGAGCAGGTGGAAATTTTAATTAAAAAAGAATAAAAATTCTAATAATAATAATAAAAAGATATAGAGAAGCAATAGAAGTAAGACATACATAAGTTAGGGGGGGGGAAGGCCCTGGAACAAAACATAAAGAGAAATGGGTTAATTTAAGTTAAAAGAGCTGGCCAGAGATATGACTAAGCTAGGCTGAGCATTCAAAACTAAAGTCTCTGTGTCATGATTTGGGAGCTGGTTGGTGTCCCTCAAAAAGAGAAAGCCTGGTACAAGTCATCACTTCCCATTTTCCCTCTTCTATCCTGCACTTCCAGACCTCACTCCATTCAGTCCTCCTGGTCTAATTTTCCCTTTGTCCTTTTGTAACACTATATTCAATTTCTCATTCATTGAAAGATCTTCTCTTTCTCCCTGGTCCTTTACTAGCTACTTAACTTCTGGGTTTTCCTAAATAAAATACAAATATCCATAGCTTAAATCTATATAAATTCTAACATCCACATAAAAAAGAAAACATGTAACATTTATCTTGATGCGTCTGAGTTAATGGGTTATGATAACACATTGTGACCATAAACAACTTGGGGAAGATGGTTTCTTTCATCTGAGAGCTTTGAGTTCATCATCTAGGGAAGGTAGAACATTAACACAAAGCAGAAACCTGGATGTTGTCGCACCAAAGATTTCCACAATAGCCCAGAAAAGAGGATAACGAAGGTTTATTTATTTGGAGATAAACTCACACTAAAAGCAGCAATCCGCAGTCTTCTCCATGCGCTGGGAACTAGAACCAAATTCAGCAGCAGAGTCGTGCAGGCTTTTCATCTGCATTTATAGTACATGAGGCCACATTCAAAGTTAGCTGGAAGCATACAGGCTATCGACTGAAGGAGTTCACACAACACCTGGAGGCAGAAATTGATTCAAAGGCTGTGGAGAAATGCGACTTTCTGGCTTGTTCCTACTTGCTTGCTCAGTTTACTTTCTTATACAACCAAAGAGCCTTATCAAGAAAGGCATCATTCACAGTGGAGTAGGATCTTCTACACTAATTTAAAAAAAAAAAAAAAAGCCCCATAGAACTGTCTATGGACCAATCTAATGGAGACATTTCTCAATTGAATTTCCTTCTGCCCAGTTGACTCTTGTTTATTATCAAGTTTACAAAACCCTAACCAGCACAGTAATATAGCTGAATCTTGTGGTAGATCTATTTTAATCATCTTTTTTAGTAACCACCACACTAATTTACCACATGACTTTACACTCCCACCAGTACTGACTAAGATTTGCTCTATCATGCTTATTTTTTGGAAAGACAAATATTGTGAAAATAGACATCTTGCCAAAACAACCTGCAGATTTCAAGCAATCTCCATCAAAATTCCAGAATGTTTTTTCCCTGAATTGAAAAAAATTATCAGATGAAAACATGCACACAAACAGGATAACAAAATTAATCCTGAAAAATAAAATAATTGCAGGAGGTATCACCATTTCTGATTTAAAGAGATAATACAGAGCTATAGTTTAAAAAAAATCCAGGCAATAAATTGTGATAAAAAGACAGTAATTGGAGAAGTATAACTGAGGACTGAGACATAATCTATCTCTCACACACACAGACATGAACACACACACACACACACACATATATCTTTAACAAATGCTGCTGGTCAAGCTGGATAATTGTGTGTAGAAGAAAATAGATTTGTACCTATAACTGATTCAAAACTTAACTGCAAAGGATCAAATACATCAACATAAGACTAGATACTGTGTATCTGACCATAGCAAATAAGTAAAACACATAAAGTCATTTTGAACGAGAACCTGATAAACCTCGCAAGATCAATAACTTATAAATGAGAACACATGAAACTAAGAAGTTCTTGTATACCAAAGTGCATCATTGAGCAACGCAGCAACCTGCAAAATGGAAAAGTATCTTTACCAATTATACATCTGACAGAAGATTAGGATATAGAATATGCAAAGAACTCAATAAACAACACAATAAAAAATTGGGAATAGGACTAAACATAGACTTCTCAAAAGACGAAACACAAATAACCAGAAATACTTTAAAACATGTTCAACACCCTTAGCAATTAGGGAAATGCTAATTACAACTACTTTGAGATTCTACCTTACCACAGTAAGCATAATCAAGATCAATAAAATAAATGCCAGAAGATGCCAGCAAAGATTAGAGAAATGCAGACACTAATGATTATTCGTTTATAGTAAAATCTTCTGTATTTATTAAAATCTTATTTTTAAATTTCACATCAAATATCCATGCATATTATTTCATGCTAAATTTGATAAATTGTCCCAATAATTGTCATTGGGCTTTGATAGAGAATTCTGTCCTGAGAAGAAACTACAGTTGACACATTGATTTTGCCCTATTTTCTATAAAACGAAGATGCCTGATGAAAGTGACTCTGACACCTAGATACACAGAAAGAGAAATAACTATTTAATTTTAAACTCATTGTTTATAAATTATCTATATTCCTTTGAAACAAAAAAATAGGATTGGGGAATGTTGCACAATGCTAAAGTGCTTGTCTTGAATCTATAAAGCATAGGTTCAATCCTTAGTGCCAGTGTGTGGAGGAGGTAAAGACAAATTCTTTGATGTTAAGGTTTTGGGGGGACTGGTAAAATGGCTCAGTGGGTAAAGATGCAGGGTTCCAAACCTGAGGACCTGAGTTCAATAAATGGTATCCACATAATAGAAGGGCAAAACTGATTTCCTCAAGTTGTCTGCTGATCTCCACACAGGTGCTGTGGTATCCCAAGACACACATCAAATAAATAAATACAATAAAATATCAGTTTTATAATTCATTCACTTGAGAACTAAAGAAGGAATTGACTCAAGGGTTAAAACCCATGTACCTAACTGCACTGTAGAATACACAGAATTGCATAGACAACTAACCATACAACATGGGTTAATTTAAAGGACCAGACAGAGAATTTTGCCTAAGAAAGTTCCTGCTTCTCACATCTATCTACTTAATAGAAAAATAGATGGTTTAAATTTACAGAGATTGAATTAAGGAATTGAGTTATTAAATTCTTTGTGGTTGTTGATTTGTGATTTTAAAAATTAAGAATGAAATGTTATTTTACAGTGCTAAATATCAAGAATCAGCATATAAAGTATGAGAAAAATGCAAATGAGAAAACTGAGACTAAAGTAGGTAACTTGCTACAAAAATATTAATTTTCCTTTGTTTTAATAATCTTTAATATTCTTTTCCTCTATTTTCCTCCTCAGTAGTATAGTGCAATTTATTTTTGAAACTCATTATCTTCTAATTATAAGTTTAAATTTATTATCTATGCAAATAGTAGTTGTTGAAGATATATGATTAGAGAATGGAGATATCATACCAAATAGCATTTTTACATGCTTAGAGATTAATTCTAATAAGCAAGTAAAGATTTAAAAAACTAACTTAAAAACCCTGAATGATAATGGAGTGTTTTCTTGCACCTGATTGTATTTGTCTATTTCTTTTACTATGGTAGAATAGCAAAGACTCTTAATTTTATAAGAAAATATGTTTCTCACATTCAGAGTAGTATGAAAATTCAATTGCAAGATGCCAGAACCCATTGAGGGTCTATGTGCTTCATCAGACACAGTGATGGCATCACATGGTGAGACACTCAATCTTCTTCCTCTTATAAAGCCAATAGTAAAATTATGAGACACTAATGTTATATTTTAACCTCTAAGACCCTCAACTCTAAAGCCATTGACCTATTAATTTGAGAATTAAGAATTTGAATTTGGGGTTATACATTCAAGCCAGAACTTTTGTAAAAATAACTATTTCTAAGGTAGTTTATTTAGATGTAGAATTATTTTATAGATCAAAATTAAAGTCTGTTGGATTAAAGGCACCCAATACTACTTGAAAAGAACAGGGCCAGGATATTAAAACTTGTAGAAGGCAATGACTCATTTCAGATGTTAAATTTTTACTAAAACTTATTGTCTTCTGGGCATTTTCTCAGTAGTCTTACCCTATTTTCTTTTTCTTTCACAATTATTCTTTATTTATTTTATTTTGCAGCTAAAAACATTTCCACTAATAAAAGCATGCTATCTTCAAAAGTGGAAATAAACATAAATTCGTGAGCACCAAGGTGATATTGGTGGACATTTTCGAAACATGTCTTCTCCTGAGACATTTATTTTTGATAAGCCAGCAGATGACCTGAGAAGAGCTGAATCCCTGCAGGTGATCTTATAAACATTTCATGGAGATTGCATTTAGACTTAAACATGTTTCCAACACCTCTAGGACTTCCCAGTGGGATGTACATCTGTTCTGACCACATTCAAGGTAACCTTCGTACTCAATCTATCTCATTCACCACATGGAATACTCCCTCAAGCAAAGATCTGTAGTTGGAAACACTGTAGTCTGTTCTTATGTTATGTTCTTCAACATGATAACAACTTTAGAAGGGCATTTGTGACGATGGGGTTGGGGATAAATCTTCCTTTCTGTCTGTTGCTTTCTATTTCATACATGTTTGTGGTGTAGGATCTCTAGGTGGACCCATTGTTATTCCTGTGAAGATGCCTCAGGCTTCTTCCTCTTGGGGTCCAGATTTTGGCAATGGCAATAAAAACATGGGGATATACACAGCAGAGATACCCTAATAGGCCAAAGAAACACTACCTTGTCTAGTGAAGAAGGACTTGTTCCCCAACAAGAAGAAAAAGTAAGGCCAACCAAATGGTGAAATAATGAAAGTTAAAAAGTGTTCTCTGGTTAAGATCTAATCCTTTCTCTACAGGTTATATTGGCATATCTTTATGTTAGTAGAACATAAGTAAAATAGAATACTATTCTCATCCAGCATAGTAAGGCATTGCCCTGTGTGGATGACTATATAGGAACACTAGGGATAATTGAGGATTTAGGAGTAGAAATGTAATGGAAGGGGTGAGAGTCATTAACAGAGTTATGATTAAAAAAAAAAGACATTTCTCTCATTATGGTTGAGAGAAGTGTAGATCTATGATATAAACAATGCTCAGAGTGCAGTTTGACATAAGACCATTCAGCAGAATAACAACAGTAAGTACCATCTTAAGGACCTCTGACTTCCACAGCCATGGACTTTTAACTGGGTTTACAAATTCCTGCTTGTAGAACAGGTTTCGAATTCAGTGAAAATGGGGTTACAAGATAATATATTTCTACATAGCTTTTAAAATGTACACTTCATTTTGGTTAATCTTCTCCCAACATGGGACTGTCAAATGAAACAGACACAGAGTGGAAAAGAATAGAGCACCCAGAAAGAAGTCTACACAACTACAGCTACTTGATTTTTTTACAAGGATATCAAAAAATAAACACTGAAAAAAGAAAGCATCATTCATAAAAGGTGCTAGCAAACCTAATTTCAACATACAGAAAGATAGAACTGGATTCTAATCTCTCATTGTGCATAAAACTCCAAATGATAAAGTAGTTCACCATAAGACCAGATACACTGAAATTTCTAGGGCGAAAAGTAGGGAGTATGTCAGCTTTCAGGCACAGGTAAAGACTTTCTGAATGAGACTCGAGGTGCGGGAAACAGTTCCGATAACTGGCAGTTGGGAGCTAGTGACTTTCTATACAGCAAAGGAAACTTTGTCAACCAAGTGAAAAGGCATTCCATAGGATGGGAGAAAAGTCTTCGCCAACTAAACATCTGACAGAGAATTTGTGTCTAGAAATTATAGATAGTTTAACCTCAACTTCAAGGCAACAAACAACCCAAATAAAACATGGCTATGGAATTGAACAGAAAATTCTGAAAAGAAGAAAGTCAAATAGGTAGCAAACACTTTCAAAAGTGTTCATTATCATTAACTACCAGTAAAATCCAGATTAAAATTACTTAAGCTTCCATATCATCCAGAACAGAAAGGTCATCAGCAGGAATATAAATGACAACAAATGCTAACATGAACTTATGGGATGAGGAGGTTTTATAACTATTGGTGGGAATGTATATTAATACAGTTACTTTAGAACTTTATCTATAGGTTTTTCAAAAACTATAAATAGAACTTTCAGAGGTCCTCTCTTGAGCACCTTTCCTGAGCATATCCGTAAATGACTTTATATCTAACTATAAAGGTAGTTGCACACCCAAGCTCAATGCTTCTCAATTTGCAATATCTATAAATTAGAAGGAACCTAGATGTCCATCAACTGATGTATAAATAATGGAACTGTGCTGTGGAATATACACAATGGAATTTTATTTAGTTGTAAAGAAGGTGAAATGTTTTCTAAAGTAGAAATGAAAAGCAACATAGGCTTTAAAACAGGTAAAGACAACTGAGAAGCAGCAAGGTTTAAAGGAGGGCTGCCTTTTACATCTTTACATTAACCTTATGTTTGTAGCACTGCTAGTTAACTACAACTAGGTGGCAACTTCCCTGCTCCTCAGTACTATTGTAGAACTTTTTATCAGTAGTTGAGGAAAGCAGGCTTCTTTCTGTGCAGGACGATAGAGTTTATCAAATATTCTCCATACCTGAACGTACCATCCAATATCTGTACAAAGCAAGATTCCACCTCTTTTGTGAAAAAGGAATCTCTCTATCCCAGAAAGGAAGAGAGGTATTTAGGCAGCACACATGTTGTTGGTGTCTAGGTAACACCTGAGATGTATCTGCATATCAGAAAATCAGCCAATTATTTCTGCTCTGAATAATTTGGGGGAAACAAAGCTGGTCTGTCCTTATCTCCTCGAATAGCAGCATGTCTTTCAAACGCAGTCCCACCAGATAAGCCCATATCTGTGCACTGTGTTAAAGACTGCTCTGTAATGCAAGGAATCAAATTAGGATCTAATCTTACATTTCAACCTGTACAAAAAGGTTTCTTTTTGTACAAAGGGAGGAAAACAATGTGCTTGGAAACTGCTTCCTGAGCTCTTCAGAGTCTATTAATCACAACGCCACTGAGATGCTTCCTGCTTAATGATCTTTTGTTTCAAACAATAACCAAATTTGTTTTCATGTAAGTTTGATAATAAATTAAATAGAAATGAAGCCAATGTCTAAGAAGCAGTTCAACTGTTAATTCTTCTTTGGCTGCCTGACTTCCTTAAACCTGGCCTTGCAAATGTAAAAGACAAGCAAACTAAATTAGAAGCAGAGAATTGCTTAAGAGCCTAGAGGCAATGGAATCCCACAATCTTTTACATGAGGACAGACTGACGCTTAGAAGGTTCAGTGACTCGTTAGGAGTATGAGCTACTTACTCACTCTTATTACTAGGGATCCAGTTTATTTTTCTCTGACTCAGACGTCTCCTATCTCTTTTTAAGAATATTTTTGATCTGTCCCTTTCCATAATCAAAATTTGATATATCCTTAGGACACTGTACCTAGAGTCTATCGCTCATCTCTACCTCTGTTCTGCAAGGATACCACAATGCTCAAACTATGGATTCTCTCATCTGTTACCTAAGATGGCTTCATATATGCATGTAACCTATATGCATACTGCCCTATCTTCAAGCCATCTCTAGTTTATGGTTCCTATTACAATGTGAATGTTGTGTAAATAATTATTGTACTAAATTACATAGGGAAAGATGACAAGACAGTATATCTGTGCATGTGTAATAGGAGCACATGTGCTTTCTGGATCCACAAGTTGGCTCAATGGGTTAAAATGCTTGCCACACAGACCTGATGACTTGAGTATGATTCCTGGAACACATATAAAGGTGAATGATAACACTGACTCAGCTAAAATTAGCCTCTGTCTGTTATAGGTAAACCATGACACATGCACTCATATATCATGCATACACTTGTTGTAAAAGTAAAGTAAAAATTAAAATAGATTGTTTAATTCAGTATTCTAGGACCTATAAGTAACAGTTAATTCTACCATTGTCCTTCATTTTAAATACCCCTACTTGCCTCTTCCAGTTCCTAGTACTCTCTCATACATAGTAAATACAGATTTTTAAATGAAGAAATTACCACACTATAAATCTTTATGAACTGCATATTTTCCACTTAAGTGCTAGTGTTGAAATCATAACTTCCAGTGTATTTTGTAGACATATATTGGGGAAGCAATGAGTCCCTGAGAGTGAATGCTCTTCATCAGGGCCCTTACCAGCTGGTCTCTAGGTTGTCTCATAACTATGTACTTCTTAGAGGAAGCAAAGTTCCCCATGAAATATTTTATTAAACATTCAACTCATAATATATTCTAAGAAATAAAAAATTCCTCAGATAAAATGAGTTTTATTATGTGTACAAAAGTTTAATCTTGCAATTATACTCTCAAAATTTTTTAAAATGTAAATAGTATTTGTGAATAGTAAGTAGCATAGTATTCCTAAGAAATCAACTTACATCAACTCCATATTTCAAAGCATTGGCTTTGTTCGTTTGTTTGTTTTTTGGTTTTTTGAGACAGGGTTTCTCTGTAGTTTTAGAGCCTATCCTGGAACTAGCTCATGTATACCAGGCAATCCTCAAACTCACAGAGATCCACCTGCCTCTGCCTCCTAAGTGCTGGGATTAAAGGCGTGTGCCACCGCTGACTGGCTCAAAACAGTTTTTTAAAGAGCATATATAAACCAAAAGTTCTTCATGTTCTAAACCATCTTCTGCATGATTGCACAGAAAATTATTGTGTGACTTTTCCAGGGGAGATGAAAGCACACATCTATTCATTTCAGATAGGGTGGCAATGGACAAATCCAGTCAAGTCTACCTGCGTGAATTTAGGAGTTTACTTTTGTCACTTATAGGAACATTGGTGACTCACAGGTAGCTAGCTGTAGGTCTTCTGCAGCTTGGTCTTTGAGTTATAAAATCTTCAACCCTACAGCTTTCTGTGCAATTTGCAGGCAATTCCACTGAAGAGTCTTCTCTTTGTGAACAATCCCTTATTGCTCACATATAAGGAAGGACCTCCCTTGAAACAGTTTTGAAACAGTCTGCTCCTTTGTTTTTTATGTTATGTTGCTTTCCTGCATATGACATTCTCTCCTCCCTCTAAGAGGAAATGTGTTAGCATGGAATAAATAGCTACATAGTAAATACAACATATATCATGGATTATTGTTTTAAGTCAACATTTTAGAAGAGCAGCAAAGCAGAAAAAATCATTAGCAAGCAAGACATCAAAATAATATTTTAATGAAGAAACATGTATTTTATAAAATAATATTTGAAAATCATTCATGTCAAAAAAGAAAATTTGTATCTCTCTGATTTTATGTCAGTAAATATAATACTATTACCTAATGTTGTCATCTGCTTTTACTAAGAAAGGATGTCTTGCAATTCTTACAGTTTTTCTGGATTATTTTCAAACCACTTACCTGAAAGATTTTAGAAGGGCATCTAATTTGTCATTTAAAGCAAAAACAATGATGAAAGACAGTACTGCCTATTACATTCATTTAATCTTCCATCTTTTTATATTTTTGCATGCATGGGAAGACCATTTATGGCAATTCTGTTGAATTTGTCCATATTGAGTTTCACAGTCTAAGTTAATAAAGATGACTGACCAGGACTCTTCCTCAACACGGCACCAGATGTCATTACAGAAGCAACTTGTGGTTGCTGGGAATTAAACATTTGGAAGAGCACGCAGTGCTCTTAAATGTTGAGTCATCATTCCAGCCTATTACATTCATTTGATCTTTTATCTAGTAATGCAAATTAGTTAGTCCATTCTTTACTAATAACATTGACAGAAATATTTTATCACAAACTTGTACTGAGGGCAGGAGGAAGGTTGGATGTTTCTGTTTCCAGGAGAAACAAAATTGACTGTTGTTATCTATCCTATTTTATTCTGAATTGTCATGGATACAACATACTTGAAGAGCTTCATTTTAGTGTCAGGTACACAACAAAGGTTTTGTTTCTGTTTGCCCAATTATGAACATATCTCACCCATATTATTTCTAGGGTTAAATTTCTGTTAGCATTATGACTGCAGCAAATTAGTGACCAGAATTGTTATAGATGACATTTTACAGATAGTTTTCTGGCCTTGGAAGATTGCTGATGCTTTTGTTTCTCCTACTTTCAACTTTAATTTTTAAAAATTTTTATCTAGTATCAAATGGTTAGCTCTCAAAATACATATAAATACAAGTAATATTATATGCTGATCAAGTCATATGTATGTATGTATGTATTTATCTGCATATATATATATATATAGAAAAAATTAAAGAAACAGTATAAACTTGAAAGAAAACAAGGTGAGGCACATGGAAGGACTTAAAAGGAGAAAAAAGAATTTATGTCATCTGCAAATAGAAATACTTTGATTTCTTTTCTAATTTGTGTCCCAATAATATCAATTTGTTTCTTATTTCTCTAGCCAGAACTTTGAATATGATTGATAGATATGGAGAGAGTGAGCAGCTTCAGCTTGTTTCTGATTTTATTAAAATTGCTTTGAGTTTCTCTCCAATTAATGACCTTGACCATTAATTTGGTATATATTTCTTTTATTATGTTTAGATACATTCCTTGTATTCCTGATCTCTCCAAGACTTTTATCATTAAAGGGTGTAGGATTTTGTCAAACACTTTTTCAGCATCCAATGAGATGATCATGTGTTTATTTTTCATACAGTTTGTTTATATGGTGGATTACATTGACAGATTTTAGTATGTTGAACCATCCCTACATCTCTGAGATGAAGCCCATTTGGTCATGGTAGATGCTGTTTTTAATGATTTTTAGATTTTGTTGGCCATTATCTTATTGAGTGTTTCTGCATCTATGTTTAAAAAGAAAATTGTTTTATAATTCTCCTTCTTTAGTGTTTAGAGGTTTATTTAAATTATTTTTCCTGAATTTGTTTTAATTTTGATTTGTGGTTATAGTGGAATATTATTTGTGTTTTATTTTTTTATTATTATTAATTAATTAATTAAATTATTAAAGATTTCTGCCTCTTCCCCACCACCACCTCCCATTTCTCCCCCTCCCCCAATCAAGTCTTCCTCCCTCCTCAGCCCAAAGAGCAATCAGGTTTCCCTGCCCTGTGGGAGGTCCAAGGACCACCCACCTCCATCCAGGTCTATTAAGGTGAGAATCCAAACTACCTAGGCTCCCACAAAGCCATTACGCGCAATAGGATCAAAAACCCATTGCCATTGTTCTTCAGTTCTCAGTAGTCCTCATTGTCCGTTATGTTCAGCGAGTCCGGTTTTGTCCCATGCTTTTTCAGACCCCGGCCAGCTGGCCTTGGTGAGTTCCCGATAGAACATCCCCATTGCCTCAGTGTGTGAGTGCACCCCTCGCGGTCCTGAGTTCCTTGCTCGTGCTCTCTCTCCTTCTGCTCCTCCTTTGGATCGTGAGACTTCAGTCCAGTGCTCCAATGTTGGTCTCTGTCTCTGTCTTCTTTCATCGCCTGATGAAGGTTAATATTCAGGAGGATGCTTATATGTTTTTCTTTGGGTTCACCTTCTTATTTAGCTTCTCTAGAATCACGAATTATAGTCTCAATGTCCTTTATTTATGGCTAGAAACCAAATATGAGTGAGTACATCCCATGTTCCTCTTTTTGGGTCTGGCTTAACTCACTCAGGATAGTGTTTTCGATTTCCGTCCATTTGTATGCAAAATTCAAGAAGTCATTGTTTTTTACTGCTGAGTAGTACTCTAATTTGTGTTTTAATAAATAAAACTTGCCTGAAGATCAGAAGGCAAAGCAGCCATACTAACCAGTCTTAGAGGCCAGGGAGTGGTGACACACAACTTTAATCCCAGGATTTAAGAAGCAGAAGCAGAAGGGTCTCCATGAGTTTAAGACCACCCTGGGCTACACAAAAATGAGTCTATGTAAAAAAAAAACAGTGCTCACCAAAAGGTGATCCCAACACTTGGGATCACACACCTTTAATCCCAGCACTAGGAGGGTAGAGATAGAAGTGATATGAGTGGGTGGCGAGAAGAAAGATGAATATAAAGAGGAAGAGACAGGAACTCAGTGTGGAGTTTGGGGTCTGAAGATTCACAGATACAGGATCTGGCCACTTCAGTCTGAAGATTTGGTAGAGGCAAAAGGCCTCTGTTGTGGTTCGCTGCTTTGGTTTTCTAATCATCAGCTTCAACTCCAATATCTGTCTCTGGGTTTTGAGTTTTCATGCTACATTTGGCACCCAACATTTGGGGGTGCAAATTCATGAAAAATTCTTTTGCCTGTGGCTTTCCAGCCAAAAGTGTAGGTCAGGATACACTTGGTGAGAGTCCCTGTTATACTGGCTAGATTTTTCTTTTCTTTGTCCAGGGACCTCTCTCTGAGCCCCTTTCTTGGGCTGTTGCCAAGCTAGATAGTTGCCATGAAATCTAGTCAGGTTTTTACTGTTCAATGAGATAACAGTAAGTCTCAAATCATTTTTGCTATTTCTTTTTTATTGCTTCTATTGAGCTACAAATTTTTATCATCTCCCCTCTTTTTCTGCCCTTTATCCATCTAACCTCTCATGTGATCTCTGTGCTCCCAATTTTTTTTTTTTTTTTTTTTTTTTTTTAATTTTCGAGACAGGGTTTCTCCATAGCTTTTGGTTCCTGTCCTGGAACTAGCTCTTGTAGACCAGGCTGGCCTCGAACTCACAGAGATCCGCCTGCCTCTGCCTCCCGAGTGCTGGGACTAAAGGCGTGTGCCACCACCATCTGGCTTTGTGCTCCCAATTTACTCAGGAGATCTTGTCTTTTTCACCTTTCTATGTAGATCCATGTATGTCTCTCTTAGGGCTCTCTTTGTTGTTTATGTTCCTTGAGGTTGTTTGAGCAGGTGAACCCATCAGGGTCTTGACCTCCTTGCTCATATTCTCATTTTCTCCACTCTTCAACAGAACTTTGGGAGCTCTTCCCAGTGTTCTGATGTGGGTCTCTGTCTCTGCCTCCATCAGTTGCTGGATGAATGTTCTATGGTGATACTTAAGATAAACATCAGTCTGACTAGAGGGCAAGTTAAGATCAGGCCTCCTCTACTCTATTACCAAGGTTATAGGTGAGGTCATCCTATTGGATTCCTGGGAATGTCTCCAGAGCCATGTCTCTGCTAATCCTACAATGGCTCCCTCAATCAAGATATCTCTCTGCTTGCTCTCATCTCACTCCTTCATCTTGATCACCCATTCCCTCAATTTCTCCTTTACCCTTCCCCTCTCCCCTCTTCTTTTGCTCCTACCCACCCGTCTCTCACCACCATTATGCTCCCAAACCTGCCAGTCAATCCTGTCTGTTTCCAATTTCAAGGTGGGTCTGTATAATTTCTTTGGGTTTACCTTATTACTTAGCTTCTCTAGGATCATGAACTACAGGCTCAATGTTCTTTGTTTATAGTTAGTATCTGTTTATGAGTGAGTTCATACCATATTCATCTTTTTGGGTCTGGGTTACCTCACTCAGGACAGTGTTTTCTAATTCCATCCATTTGCATGCAAAATTCAAGATATTGTTGTTTTTTAACCACTGAGTAATACTCTAATATGTAAATATTCCACATTTTCTTTATCCATTCTTTGGTTGATGGGCATTTAGGTTGTTTCCAGGTTCTGGCTATTACAAATAATGCTGCTATAAACATAGTTGAACAAGAGTTTGACAATATCCCTTCTATTTATATGATGTAGAAACTTTGAAGAGTGTAGGTGTAGGTATTAGCTCTTCTTGGAAGTTTTGGTAGAATTCTGCACTAAAACCATCCAGCCCTGGGCTTTTTTAGGTTGGGGGGTTTTTTATGACAGCTTCTATTTCCTTGCAGTTTATAGGTTTGTTTAAATTGCTCACCTGGTCTTGATTTAATTTTTGTATATGGGTATCTATCTAAAAAAATTTCCATTTTTTAAATCTTCCAAATTTGTGCAGTACAGGTTTTTGTAGTAAGACCTAGTGAATTTCTGCATTTCCTCAGGTGTTATGTCACATTTTTTTTCTGATTTTGTTAATTTGGATGTTCTCACTTTGCCTTTTGAAAAGTTTGGATATGAGTTTGTCTATCTTGTTGATTTTCTCAAAAAAAAAAAAACCCAGCTCTTTGTTTAATTAATTCTTTATATTGTTCTCTCTGTTTCTATTTTGTTGATTTCAGCCCTCAATTTAATTATTTCCTGTATTGCTCCTCCTGGGTGAGTCTGCTTCTTTATGTTCTTTTTGTTCTAGAGCTTTCAGGTGTGCTGTTCAGTCACTAATGTGAATAAAGAAAATTCTCCATTTTCTTTATGTGGGCACTTAGTACTATAAACTTTTCTCTTAGCACTGCTTTCATAGTGTTCCATAGGTTGGATACATTGTGCTTTGATTTTCATTGAATTTAAAAAAGTCTTTAATTTCTTTCTTTATTTCTTCCTTGACCCAGGGGTGGTTCAGTAGTTCACTTTAATTTCCATGCATTTGTAGGCTTTCTAAGACTAGAATTGTTCTTAAATTCTGATTTTAATCTAAGGTAATCCAACAAGACACAGAGGGTTACTCCCATTTTTTGTATTTGTAGAGGTTTGTTTTGTTGCCAAGTATGTGATCAGTTTTAGAGATGGTTCCATGAGGTGCTGAGAAGAAGGTATATTCTTTCATGTTTGGGTGGAATGTTCTATAGATGTTAAGCCCATTTGATTCATGACATCTGTTAGCTTTCTTGTTTCTCTATTAAGTTGCTGTCTGGTTAACCTGTTCATTGGAGAGAGTGGAGTTTTGAAGTCCCCTACTATTAGTGTGTGAGGTTTGATGTGTGATTTAAGACTTAGTAACGTTTCCTTTACATATGTGGGTGCTTTTATATTAGAGCCATAAATATTCAGGATTGAGACTTCATCTTGATGAATTGTTCCTGTTATGAGTATTAAGTGTCCCTCTCCATCTCTTCTAATTGATTTTAGATTGAAATCTATTTTGTTAGCTAATAGGATAGCTACTCCTGCTTGTTGCTTAGGTTCATTTGATTAGAAAACATTTTCCCAACCCATTACTCTGAGGTAGTCTCTGTCTTTGCAGTTGAGGTGTGTTTCTTGTATATAGCAGAAGACTGGATCCTGTTTACATATACATTCTCTTAGCCTGGGTCTTTTTATCGGTGAATTGAGTCCTTGATATTAAGTGATGATAACAACCAGTGGTTGTTAATTCTGATTATTTTTCCATAGTGTGTTTGTGTGTTTCCCTTCTTTGGGTTATGCTGGTGGAAGGTTATCAGTTGCCTGTAGGTTTTTTTGTTTTGTTTTGTGTGTGTGTGTGTGTGTGTGCAGTTAGCTTCCTTGGGTTGGGATTTTCTTTCTAGTACTTTCTGTAGAACTGGATTTGTGAATATGTATAGTTTAAGTCTGTTTTGGAATGTGATTGATCATGAAGGCCGTTATCAGTTGTAACAATTCATCTATTTTGGGAGCTTAATGAATTTAGGGGGAGGAACATCTTCAGATTAAAAAAAAAAAAAAGCTCACTTTCTCTGTACTCAACTGCTATGAGGTGGCTCCCTGTTCCCTGCCACAATGTCTCCAGGGCATGTGCCCTAGAAATCGGACCAAACTGCTATGGATGGAGTGCTCTGAAAATTAAAGTCAAAAGAACTTTTCCTCTAATGTGGTGATTATCCCAGGTGTATAGTTATGGCGACAAGGAGCTGTCCAGAGAGATGGCTCAGAATGGAAAGGAAATTTCAACATAAACATATGGTTGAGTTTAATCCCTAGATTCCATGGTAGTAGGAGAAAAACAATTCTCCAAAGTCATCCTTTCACTAAACACATGCCATGGAATGTTGCTCAAGCACACACATAAAGTTACATACACACAAATCCACATGTAAATAAATGAAATCATCTTTCAAAAATTAAGCTGAATGACCTCTTGGGTTAGAAATTCTAAAGCAACTTAGAGTGAGAAAAATGCAGTTTTTTGGGAGCTAAAGAAAAAATGTTTTTAGATTTTATTAGCAGAAACTTTATTTAGCAGAAAATCTTCACTCTCTTCTTTATGATTCCCCCTTTTATGGTTTTATACAGAAACTGATCTGTAGCAAACAACTCATGTTACCTACTTTAATCCATAATTGATTATGTAAAAAAGAGAATAATATCTACTTTCAAGGAAAGTCAGTCAGAAGCAGAAGTAACTCAATTTATGAATTCAATATTGCAAACTGTGGAGCCAGCATGAGGCGAGGGAACTGTGCTTTGAAGATTGTTTGTCCTCAACTGAATTAACTTGGTACTGTCAATCACTTTTCCCTTCAAAGTATTTTGATGAAATGATAATGAACCAAAGTAAAACATTTGATTATGTGTCAGTGTATGAGTGAACATGCATTGCAGAGTGGATCTTCAAGGAATGCTTCATGCTCACAAAGAATTGAACAAGCTGGAAAGAATGTTGGCTTCTGAGTGTAGAAGAGATGAGGGCAACCACTGTCAGTGTATGTCTTTATGTACTTCAAGGCTGTTCATTCATTCCCTGTCACTCAAACTTCAAATAATCAAACAGAAACTATATTATTTGCAGTACTGTTTGTCCAATAGCTTAAGCATATTTTCTAGCTAGCTCTTATATTCTAAACTAACCCATCTCCGTTATTCTATGCATCACCACAACGAGGTCATGGCCTACTGGCAAAGTTTCAGCAGACTCCAGAAGAGTCATCTGTCTTTTTCGGCAGCTACATGGCTTCTATCACACTCTGTCTATTTTCTCTCTCTGTCTATCATTGCTTGGAATTCCCACCCTTCTCTATTCTGCCCTGTGATAGGCCCAGGCAGCTTCTTTATTCATTAACCAATAAAAGCAACACATATACAGAAGGACTTCCCACATCACCTCTGGATAAAGAAAGTGGGGAAATCATCAGCTACTCTCCTGTCTTAGGGTTTCATTGTTGTGATGAAGCACCATGACCAAAAGCAAGTTGAGAAGGAAAGGGTTTATTTGATTTACACTTCCACATTGCCATTCGCCATTGAAAGATGTCATAGCAGGAACTTACACAGAGCAGGATTTTGACCATTTCAGAGACATAGGAGGTGAGCTGCTTACTAGCTTGCATCCACTGGTTGTTAGCCCACCTTTTATAGAACCCAGGAATATCAGTCCAGGGATGGTACCACTAAAGTAGACTGGACCACCATTGACCAATAATTGATAAAATTCTTTACAGCTGCATCTAATGGAACATTTCCTTAACTGAGGCTTCTTCCTCTCTGTTGGCCCTAGCTTGTGTCATTTTAACATACACACACACTCAGCCTGTACTTATTCCAATTTGGAAGTTTCTGAATAATTCCCCCTATAAGCTGTGCTTTGAAAAGTACTTCATATTCTTAGAAAATTTCTATGATTTTTGTTTAAGAAAGGCTAAGAACTACAGAGAAGATAGAGACAAACTCCCATTAAACCATCAATAACAACATAGGAGTTTGAAATATACCTGACTATAATCACTTTCCTTTTTCTATTGCCTAGATTACTCTTCATCCTTTTCTAAACTGCTCTATGTACTAGGACACTCTCTAAGATTATAGCAGCAGGGTTATTTTTCTTTTGTTCTGTGGCTTTGATGAACAGTAAAGGGATTCTGAGGAGCCAGAGAAAGTATCTATGGGAGACTGTTTCCACCAGAATCCCCACACTGTGATGTGAGCTGGCCATAGTCACTAACTAGAAGCCATATATATGTTCTGTTACAACCACACACCACTCATTGTCTTCCCTACCACTCCTTTTTATATGCTCCTATATCTGCCAGGTCCAGAAATAGGCTGTAGTCTTATTGTCATTATTTAAGACATACTGCAATCTTGTTGGTAGTTTCTTCTGCTATGCTTTTAACTTTCTAATGTTCTCTGTTATTCTTTTTGGGTATGTCACACAAGTATGTCCGCAATGACTTCTGCATGTATGGGGATTAAAGTATGTGGATACTGATACCATGTAAATAGGAAGAGCAGAGGTTAAGTTGGATATTCTAATTTCAAAATGTCTTTGACATTTGAGTAGATATACAGATAAAATCTGAAATCTGGGTTGAAGGAAAAATCTCAAAGATGGTATACTGGTGCCTTAGGACTAAGTCTTGATTCACATGGATGGTATCTGTGTTCTAGAAGGCCAGCAGAAATGGAATGGCAGTTCATGGGTGTCCAGTGTTACCAAGGATAAATATTCTCTTCCTTGGCAGAGGCAAGGAGATTCGCTCTGCTAGAAACATGTAGGGAGTATGTTTGTATGTTACAGCATTTCCTGATTCAAAGACTATGGTCACTGCTGGTGGCCATTGACTAGGTCAGCCTCACAGCTCTGCCTGAATCTTCCCATTTGGAACATTCTCCTTCCTACCTGTCATTCATCTCCCCAAAACAGACCCTATTACTTGGTCCACTTCTTTATCTCATACTTGTCCCCTAGACTGAGCATTTTTTCCTTATTCTGGTTTATCCCTTTCAGATTTGCACTGGAACGCTCTCTTCTTCCTGATATTAGTTAATAGATTCATATGGACCATTAATCCCAAAGTACAAATCATTAGTCACTGAAAAAATGCTTTCCATAACTTCCCTCGGGAGAAAATATTTGCATCTTCTTTAGTGAATTAAAGGAGGAGAAAAGAAGCAGAGTTTTAACTACTAAAGACCTTAAAGATTTTCAAGGATAGTGAAAGATGATGTCTCAATCCTTACAGTTTTTTGTAATCTAGTGTTTTTGCAGATCAGATAGGAAATGAAAAAAACACCTATAAGGAAATTGTAGCAATGGCAACTTAATGTATAAATATCAACCCAAGAAAGAAAATTAGAATCATTTAATTAAGCCAAGGTTTTCAAGTAGGAAGAAAATGTGAGGTAGGAACTGAAGGGGATAACATTAATTACTAGAAAAGAGGCAGCCAGGCACGTGTCATACAAACCATCTCAGTACTGAGCATTCAGACAGTCCAGGTTCAAACTGGCGTGCAGAGAGTATTTGAAGGTACACTGCCCTACAAGGAATGGTTGTCTATGAGAGTGATGGTCACGGTGAGAAGGAAGGAAAGCTGGCTAACCTTTGTGGAAGAACTATTAAGAAGTGTCTGAGTGCACAGATAACAATAAAAGTGTGTTGGGCGTATCTAACTAATTGTATTCTAGGTATAATGCCTGGCATGATGAAGCAGAAACAATAAACATAACTGAGTGTTTATATACAAGATGCAGAATTTAGAATAGTCTAACTATTTCTGTCCTCACCATCATCAATAACTACTCTTCAAATTAAACAAACATAAATCTGAAAGCCTCTGTCATGACCTACAAGTAAAGAAAACTGCCATTTCTTTCTGCCTCAGTTCGGAGGGAAATCTTTGTTGCTCTAATAAGGATGGTGAGGAAAAGTAGACAAAGCTAGGACTTGAAATATCTAATAAAATTCACACCTTGTCATTAAAACATTTCTAACAAAAAAAGACAAGAAGCCTAAAACAGTCTATAGTGCTGTTAGAAGAGGACATGTTTGTTATACAAAGATGAAGAAGTAGCATGACAAGAGCTCCTAAAGAACACTCAGGAACAGAATGTTCCAGACCAAAGCAAAGCAGCTGCCCTGATTCAGGACAGCTAATGGATAGGTGTCTCCAAAGGAGGGGTGCACCAATATAGTACAGCAGTACTTATTTACTTATAAAACTGCCAACCAATTTTAATTTCAAATTTTTTCACGTTTAAACAATTTAAATATTTCTCAAATAGATAGCAAAGCTGAGTAAGAAAAACATTGACCTGCATTTGAATGCTACAAACAGACTTCAGCCAAAAAGAGGAATGTACAAATGGCCTTGCGCTGACGTGTGTCTATGATTAGCAGGTGATCACCTCTACTAATTGTAATTTTGAAATTTACTTTAAGTTTGCAAATTAGCCATCTAGAAAATGTGCTTTCCTTTAACTTAAAGCAAAATAAAGGTAGAAGCAAACACATTCTCCCAAAAGAAACAAACTAATTTCTAATTTCTCTGGCTATTAAATTACAGTTTTTAGCAACAGAACACACACAAGAGAAATGAATCTGTCAGTCAGGGAAGAATGGGAAAATAAAAAAATAATTTAATAAAAATACAAAGGGGAATTGCAAATATATTCAATTTAAAGTACTGTGTACCATAAACATGCTGAGCAACAAATAGATTATCACACTCCAATTTCCAAAGGCTACCTGAGTGCCTAGAATAGGACTCCTAAGTATGGTAACTATATTTGGAAAACAACCGTGAGAATGATTAAACAAAAATTAATACATAAAGTTGATTATACTCTATAACATTAAATGAACTGTAATTGACTGATTTACTTAAGAAAATATTTGTAAGATTTGTATTAAGGTATGCTACAATTCAAGAAAACCATTCAACATATTCATAATAATTACTGTGCATTACAGATTCTTCACAGTATCCTAAATTTGATATCCATGCTGTTTGTAACAAATGTATTCTGTAGTGATTTTAAGGATCAATTGAAGTAAAGTTTGTCAATGAGATATTAAAAAAAAATTGAGAAGGAGAACCTAAAAGATAAATGACAACAATGCAGTATTTACTCGTTAGTGTATCTGTGTAAACTATGTGTACATAGACCTTGGCAGTGGCCAGCAATCCCAATTAGTGGCATTCACAAAGAACACAATTTCTTTGGTTTAAAATAATCACTTCAGACAATGAGTAACTGTACCTATAGATACATGTTCAAATAATTGCAGGCAAATATGGATAAGAGGTGTAACTTAAATGAACTGGTTTACATATTATCTGTATATTTTTACATACCTTCATATATATGATATCTTGTAATGCTTATAAAAGGACAGAGGGTAGCCAATGTTAAAAGCAATACAATACCTGTGATGTTTCAGCGTGTGTGGGACCTCATTGGCAACAACTCCAAAGTAAACAACCTATTCTTTGCATGAGGTTTTTTATCTTTAGTCTATGGTGTCTAGTAAGGCATTGTTGCTCTGCTAAAAGGTAATACAAAATGGAAACTGAGAATGCACTTATTTACCAGCTATCCAGGTCCAAATAATCATACAGAAATTATATTAATTACATCACTGTTTGGCCAATGGTTCAGGTGTTTTTTGAGAAAGCTCTTGCATTTAATTAATTAACCCATTTCTATTAATCTATGTATCACCATGAAGCTGTGGCCTACCACTGAAAAGGTTCCAGAGTATTTCTACTTCAGCAGCTACATGGCATCTCCCTGACTCTGTCTTCTTTCTCCCTGCATTCAGTTTTCTTTTCCTGCCTAATTCTTTTCTGCCCTGCCATAGGCCAAAGCAGCTTCTTTATTAATCAAAGTTAATAAAGCATAGTCACAACATACAGAGGGGAATCCCACAACAAAAAGTAGCTACATTACTCTGTCATAAATCGTGGAAAAATCAAGCTCATACCAAATTAGATGTTTTATACTTTCTGTCTAGCTTTCATGGTACTAGAAGATGCTATGCACACTACAAAAAGATAAAAACAAAATTATGCCAAGATATGGCCCCTGCAAGCTACAATATTGACTTATTTTAGCAATATATGCTCCCTGGTACAGTAGTGGCACAAATGTCTGGGGAGCCACCAACCAACCGCTTTCTGACTGGAATGAAGTTTTATGGAGCAAGATAAAATGCTAACGTTGCACCATTATCCTATGAAGAAAACTATGGCTTGATGAGTCACAGGTCCTATGGGAGAACCCACTACCATTATTTTCAGGTATGTACATAGTATTGAACCAATGAATTATCAATAGATAGATAGATAGATAGATAGATAGATAGATAGATAGATAGATAGGTGGATAGGTAGATACAGAGAGAGAGAGAGAGAGAGAGAGAGAGAGAGAGAGAGAGAGAGAGAGAGAGGTGCATCTATCAAACCTCATCTAATAAGTTCTATTTATAGTATATGGTGTTTAACACAGAGACTCAGAACTAGCCAAAGTGAAGAGAAAAGAGTTTGAAAATTTATGTACTAAATGTAGCATATATACCATACCCCTGTTGTGGAATAAAATGTTTGACTATATAAAAATGCATTGCACTTGTTTATGCTGCATTTGTTTAACTATGTAAACATGTTGTTGCTTTATCTTATCTGCCTAAGATATCTCATAAGTCAAATAAAAAGTTGACTGGCCAATACTTAGGCAGAGGAGGGAAAGGCCCAGCTGGTGGGCAGAGAGAAAAGGGGACCCAGCCAGAGATGGGCCAGTTAGGAGCCAATGAAGTAGAAACAGAAGCAGAAAAGCAAAATGGACAGAATGTAGATGAAGTAAACAAGCCTCAGGAAAGCACATATATTAATAGATATGGATTAATGTGCTTTTTTAAATAAAAGCTAGCTAGAACCAAGCCTAAGCTAAGGATAAGCTTTCTTACTTAATAATAAGTCTCCATGTCATGTTTGCGGGGGGAGAGGGGGCTGGTGGTCCAAGAAAGCCTGCTGCATATTCCCTCCTCCTAAAGCTCAGCAATCATTGTAGAAGAGTGAATACAAAGAGTGTAAGAGTCTGAGGCAGTTAATGAACACAGGGAAACACTGTCTTCTGGACATAGCAGCACAGCTGGACATATGAACTCACAATGGTTAGGGTAGCACCGATAAAACCTGTGCAAGTCCAAATCAGACTAAATTCCAGCTTGGAGCAGGAAGTAGGGTCAGAATTCCCACCCTTAGTAATGGACATTGTTAGTTGTTTGGAGAAGCAGAGGCAAATTTTTTTAACAGTGTAGCCCCCGGTAAGATAATGATGTTCCAGTGGACAACCACACATCCGAGAATATTACAACAGTTAAGATTGGACTTGGTGGGGAAAACCTGTGCGCAGGGAAGCATGGTTTATTTGTGAATATTTGAAATGGGCAACTATGTCCAAAACATATATGAAATTCTCAAATACCTAATAAAATCAGAATAGACAGAGCTACACAGTCTTTCTTGACTATTTTTAAACAATAGCTTCTTTGTAGGTTTGATACTAATTTTGTGGAAAACTGTTCATGTTTTGCAATGTGCCCCATAATCTTTTCTTGACAATATTTTGAGCAATTATACCGTGGAAAGGATAGAGGCAACCACAAACAAATAAAGAAAAGAAAAATGTACCAACCAAATAAGTTTGGGAGTTTACAAGGATACAGCCCAGATATAGAGAAATAAAAGCAATATTTGTTTCTGCCAATGTATACCACTCTACATGAGGAAATAGAGAAGATAAGGCTAGAAAGAAAATATAAGTAGTGTAGGGACCACATAAAGTGTGGCCAAGGGTAATATTAAGACCCACAACCTAGTCTCATCTTCATTTCCAAGCCTATCAAATATTTAACATCTCTTTTAAATGCTGGACACTATGCTACAGAAACTCCAGTTTCTGTCCCCCAAGGAGCTAATAATCTATTTGGGGAGAAATATAAGAAATTCAGAAAATATGTCCAGTGGGATAATTTGGCTAAACACAGGATCCTGAGGAAGTAATTAGAAGAAGGTATAAACTTGTCTGGGAACAGGTGGGAATTGAGAATTTTATTCAAGGAAGGGTTTTTTAAATAAGCTGTCATAGAGTAAGTTGAGTCCTGGGGGAACGACTGTGAAGCAGTAGGAACCATTTCAGCAGGATTTACAGGATTTCAGTGTTTGTATATGAAAACATGGCAAACTGAAGAAAGACCCACACTTACCGGGACACTAGCAACAAATAAGTGGGAAAATATTAATTATCCACCTATGGCAAACAACAAGTTATAGTTTACCTAAATATTATGACAGTTGAAGAATTTCAAATTTTTGGTTATTAAATTACTTAAAATTCCTTTTGCCTATTTCATGACAGTGAAAAAAACAGACATGGCTTAGGGATGTCCTATAAATACAGCTCGTCCTTACCACAAGAACTTATGTGCAATATTCTCATATTGAGAGGTGTTGAGTCATTAGGTAAGGGTTGCATATCTAAAAGAGATTAATATAATCATAGAATTATGGGTTCAACTAGCTGTTATAAATTATCCGTGGCTCTTTTTTATTTCCCAATATTTACCTGTTTGGCCATCTATGTTTTTCTACTATAAATTGACATGAGCTTTTAGCCAGGTATAGCTGCTAAAGTGCAAGCTACATACTTTTCTTTCCTTTGTAAATTAACCAGGCTTAGATATTCTCTTTTAACAACAGAAAATGAACGTGACATCTTGTGATGCTTACTTCACCTTTAAAAACAACATGAGATAAACTACTTGTAGTTAATGCTTAATGTGATGATTTCACATACATACTTACTTACTCATAAAATGCATACTTACTTATGAAAATATGAAAAAGTAACAGAGCAGAAAAGCGTACATATAATTTTGACAAAGAAATAAAATCTGTAAAGAAATAGCAAGATAATAAGATTTGTTCTACACACAACAAACTATAGATATGGGCCTGGGGAAAATCAAATACTATTGTTCTACTAAAGATACATAACAGCAAAATGATTCCTAATGACATTCTGCTATAACTGTAAGTCGGTTTCTCTCTCATATGTCATCAGAAAAGCTTCTTGAAGTAGATGGGAGCTAGCACAGAGGTCTACAACTAGATAATGTGAAGAAAATGAAAGACTTTGGGATATACACAGTCATAACTGGAATGTCTCCATCAAATACTTCCCATCTCTGGTTCACAGAGAGCTTATACAGAAAAGGAGGCAGAAAGATTCTTAGAGCCAGAAGGGATGGATGACAACAAAGAAACCTTGTCTTCCAGACACAAAAGGACTGACACCACATGAACTTACAGAGCCTCTGGCAGCATACACAGGAATAGTACGTATTCAAGCAAGATGGGTTCCAGGTGCTGAGAGGGAGGAATAGACACAGGTTCCCACCCGTTACCCAGAATCTTTCTCAAATCAGCAATTGCTTGCAAAGAAAAAACTAGTTTTCTCCAATGGGGGTCTCACTATGTATACTAAATACAGGCCCTACACCTAACAAACTCAAAGGCATTTTTATATATGTTTTGTCTTACATTGCTTTTTGCACTTATATAGTTTTTTGTTTAACTGTTTTGAGGGGGGGCTTGGATATTGTGGTTTTCAATTTTGGGTTTTCATGGTTTTTGGTGTGAGTATTTTGTATTTCTTGGTTTTCAATTCTTCTTTTCTTTGTTTCTTATCTTCTAAGGGGAAATAAAGAAAAAAGAATGAGAGAGAAAGAGAGAGGGAGAGAGGGAGGAAGAGGGGGGGTAGATTTGGGTGGGTGAAAAGATGGAGAGGATTTAGAAGAATTGGGAGAGAGGAGACAGAAATCAAAATATATTCTATAAAAATTATTTTCAATAAAAACACGTGTGTTGGAAACATAGACAGTGACCGGGATATTTGTGGGAGGAAAATGGTGAAAATGGGACCTATTTCAGTTTTCTTCTGCACGTTCATTTCTGGCTTGATTTTCAACCTTTGGTGGAAAGGTGTTCTTCTCTTTCTGGGTATATGGAGAAACTTTATCACGGGGATTTTGAGGTCAGTTTTTATACAGAGGAGAACAGGTTAGAGTCCTTCTACACAACTGTTTTTCTTAGATGTTTATAGCTCAAAGTAAAAAAATGCCAAAAGGAACTCTTTTGGATTGGGAAGTCATGAACCACTTCAAATTATAAAATATTTTCTAATTGTTTAGGGAACATTAACATCTCAGGCCTAGAAATTGAAACATTAAAGGAAAAAAGTATATAAAATTTGTAGAACTAAGCACAGAATCACTTAAACAAAAACAGAATACAACAAACATATCCTAAGTTAACTTTGTGACATAAATATTACAGCTGCCCACACTGCAGCCTAAATTAATATTATCTTTGAGATTTGTGTCAAAGGTTATCTTTAGAGTCAATGCTTCTAGTTCATCAGCCAATGAGACTTCATAAAGGTTTATGAAGAACATTGTAGCCAAATGTGTAATGTCATTATTTCAATAGCATACAGACTGATTATCTTTTTTTCAGATAGAATAAGTCTTTCAGCTCGGCGGTGGTGGCGCACGCCTTTAATCCCAGCACTCCTTTAATCCCAGCACTCGGGAGGCAGAGGCAGGCAGATCTCTAGGCAGATCTCTGTGAGTTTGAGGTCTACAAGAGCTAGTTCCAGGACCGGAACCAAAAAAGCTACGGAGAAACCCTGTCTCGAAAAAAAAAAAAAAAGAATAAGTCTTTCAGATGTTCCTTTAACTTTGTGTATGATATAAAACTATGTCATATTTTGATAGCTGAGTATATAGAGCAATGTATTCCGTTACACAATGAGCTTTGTAATCATCTGTGGAAGTCATTTTTCTTTAAAATTGTATTAAAGTAAACCACAGACCATTGGAAGAGAGATAGGTATCGCATAAATACAGGGGCACTGAGTCACTAGTGGCTCCCAAAATGCCAGATTACTTAGATGCCGACCAGCAGAAAACCACGATGAGAAAGATCACAAGGCTGTATGAGCTCTGGATGAGGAGACAGTTGCCTTGTTGAAATTTTAAGGTCAGAGTATTTAGGCATATCAAAGAGATTGAGAATGACATTCAACAGGTTAGCTCACTGGTAGTAGAGTCTGATGCTACAACTGTCCTCTGGCATTTGGCTGCAGATAAACGGACACTTTAGAGTAAACAGTCTTTATTGGTTATGAAGTAAATGAAGATAATCATGCTGATTCAGAGGACCCAGAGCACATTTTCAAAATGAAGCAGTGCAGTTTGTCGAGTTTGTGGTGGATGTCAGTGATTGAATGACAGTTACTCATTGCTGAAGAAAAGATTAGAGTTGGTGTGGACAGGAACAAATACCAAATTCACATTTCACTGCCTGCTAAGATTTACCTAATGATGCAGGAGGAGGAAAACACAATGTCACATGCAAGTGATGTTGGAGGCTATAAGGAACAAACTGAGAAATTGAAAGAAGTGGTTGAAATGCCTCTACCACATCTAGAGAGGTCCATTAGCCTGAGAATCGAGCCTCTGAAGGGTGTGGTGCCATTTGGTCCCTCCCGGCATAGGCAAGACACTTTGTGCTAGTTCGGTTGTTTAATAGAACTGAATCTTCAGGGAGCCAAAAGGGCAGAAGCACCATGGCGGTCGGCAAGAACAAGCGGCTGACGAAAGGCGGCAAGAAGGGAGCCAAGAAGAAAGTGGTTGATCCATTTTCGAAGAAAGATTGATATGATGTGAAAGCCCCGGCCATGTTCAATATTAGAAACATTGGAAAGACACTAGTCACGAGGACTCAAGGAACCAAAATTGCGTCCGATGGCCTCAAGGGTCGTGTGTTTGAAGTGAGCCTTGCTGATCTCCAAAACGATGAAGTTGCATTTAGAAAATTTAAGCTAATCACTGAGGATGTTGAGGGCAAAAACTGTCTGACTAACTTCCACGGCATGGATCTTACCCGGGACAAAATGTGTTCCATGGTCAAAAAGTGGCAGACCATGATTGAAGCTCACGTTGACGTCAAGACAACCGATGGTTATTTGCTCCGACTCTTCTGTGTTGGGTTCACTAAAAAACGCAACAATCAGATCCACAAGACCTCATATGCACAACACCAGCAGGTCCGCCAGATCCGGAAGAAGATGATGGAGATCATGACCCGAGAGGTGCAGACAAATGACTTGAAGGAAGTGGTTAATAAACTGATTCCAGACAGCATTGGGAAAGACATAGAAAAGGCTTGCCAGTCCATTTATCCTCTTCATGATGTCTTCGTTAGGAAAGTAAAAATGCTGAAGAAACCCAAGTTTGAATTGGGAAAACTCATGGAGCTCCATGGTGAAGGTGGTAGTTCTGGAAAAACTACTGGTGATGAGACAGGTGCTAAGGTTGAACGAGCTGATGGATATGAACCACCAGTCCAAGAATCTGTGTGAAATACAGATTTTTAATAGTGACAAATAAAGTCTTATTTGTGATGAAAAAAAAAATAGAACTGAATCTTTCCTGATTAGAGTTCCGTGTCTGAGCTCATACAAAATCACATCAGTCAGGTGGTCCAAATGTTCCTGAGCTGTTTGGAATAGCCAGAACAACAACAAAATAACCCTGCTTTTTATGTGGAACTGATGTGGTGTGATAACTGTGCTGTAGGCGGCAATGAAGTACTGAGAAGAAGCAGCTGGATGGTTTCAACCCTCAAAGCCACATCGAAGACCAGATGGCCACTAACCAACCTGGTGCTTTGGACTCAGTACTGATGAGGCCCACAAGATTGGACAGAAACATTGAATCTAGCTTACAGATTTAGAGGATGCAACCCACATCGTTAGGATTCGTGCTCACTCAATGACTGTTGAAAGATACATTAGATTGCAGTTGTTAGCCCAACTGTGTCCAAGTAACACTGGTGTGGAGATTTATCCAAAGATACTGGTATGTTTGAAATACCAAAGGGGCAAAAAGTTTTAGAGTAAGATTTCTTTAGAGCCATAAATCAACAATTCTCATACCAAATTCATCACTACTCTCTGACCCATGACATAAAACTGAACTCCAGGGTCTACGAGTGAAAACAGTCTTCCTGTATTGAAATCCTGTGCTTGTAACCCTTTTGTCATCTCAAAAAAATTCCAAAGGTTTAAAACTTTAAGCAGACAAACTAACAAATAAAGAAGTAAACAGCAGTAGAATCCATAATAATTTTTTCAATTACCGGACATTTGGTACCAATGACATAACAAGATAGATAAAAGGAACTCGAGTATTGATAAAACTGTATCTCCATTAATTTTTAAAGCACATTATTTAGCTCTTCTGTGTTTTAGTTTCCTTTTCTGCAAAATGAAAACAATAATAATTTCAACACTGCAAATGAGTTTAAAAGTATCTAATGGGGTAAGTTGAATATGCTGTCAGACATACATAGTATAGTGTTCAATAAAATGGCTACACTTGCATTGGTACTAATTAAAATTTTTAGCCTTCATAATCAAGTTTCAAATGATTAAATCTGTCTTAAGATTTTTAAGTTCTAAACCATCACTTTAAAAATCTATATTTTTCTATAAAATCAGAAAAAAATGAAGTCAATACAATTTACACAATTGTATAATCCATTTATCCATTTGTGAAGATAGAGGTACTACTGGAAGCAAGCTTCATTTCAAAAAGAACTGAGGTTAAAGTGTGTGTGTGTGTGTGTGTGTGTGTGTGTGAGAGAGAGAGAGAGAGAGAGAGAGAGAGAGAGAGAGAGAGAGAGAGAGAGAGAAGGGAGAAACAGAGAGACTTTCCTAACTAAAATTTTAAAATGGGACTACGGATGCTATGGTGAGCCCCTTGAGGAGCTTCAGTTTGCAGTTGACAATCACATGCTGCAGATTTATTGTTCCAGATGACGTAAAATAGTCCCTTATTGAGTCGTGGTACTTGGTTTCTGTCTTGAAGGAATAATTACAGTATAATAATGGTATCACCGAGAAATGTATGAAAGTAAAATACATGCCTTTACCACAATACTAGGATATGATGAAGTAAAGAAAGTCAGCAGACCCATCTCACCGAAACCACTTGAAAGTGTTAATGTCTTCCAAGTGTCAAAACAACATGATCGTTTAGTTAAAAAAAAAATAGAGTTAACAAAACACACGCGATATATTTTTAAAAGATTAAAGTTTTCATTAAATGCCAGTTCATTTAAAGCTAAAAGGATTCTCAAGACCTGACCCCATTGTGGCCCTGTCACCCAGACCAATTTCTTGCCACAAGTGCAACACAAAGCTTCAGTCCTGAGAAGCAGTCTTGCTAGGAGATCAATGTGCTGTAATTTCCAGTGATAAACAGATTTTCCGTGTAAGACATGGTCTCAGTAGGTAGTCCAGGAGAGCTTTAAATTTTGCCACACGAGAAATGTGATTGCAGTCTTGCATGAACACACACTGCTGTTTTGTCTTTTTAATCTCTCTCTCTCTCTCTGCGTGTGTGTGCTGTGTCTGTGCGGGTGTATGTGTGTTTATGAAAGTGCACATGTAGGGCAGAGGGATGTGTACCAATAGAACATCGTGACCTCTTTTATCATCCTGCACCTTTTTTTTTTTTTTATTTTCGAGACAGGGTTTCTCTGTAGCTTTGGTGCCTGTCCTGGAACTAGCTCTTGTAGAACAGGCTGGCCTCGAACTCACAGCGATCCGCCTGCCTCTGCCTCCCGAGTGCTGGGATTAAAGTCGTGTGCTACTACCCCCCGACCTGAACGTTATTTTTTGAGACACTTTCTCTCATTGATCCTGGAGTTTGCAGCTTCAATGAGTCCCCAGGATCTACCCATATCTGCTCCCTTCCATCACTAGGGTAACAAGTGCATGCCGTTATACCCTGCTTTCACCTGTGTGCTTGTGGTCCAGACTCAGGTTCTCATGCTTGCACAGCAAACACTTTATGAATTGAGTTATTTCCCCGACCATGGATTGCTATGTTTAAAAAAAGTCTTAGCATTTCTATCTTTGAATATACTTGCGTTATGTAATTTTTCATCAGTCTAGTGATGTGATGGGCTCTGTGAGCCTCATGCTGCCTCATGATGCTGCTTCCTAGCTGCCTCCCTCACATGTATTCTACACTTCTAATTCTCTCCTCTTGGGAACCTGGGTATTCCATCATGTTTCCATGACAGTTCTGTAATTGTTATATGCTTTTCTGCAGTAAAGATGGGGATTAGATTTTATAGATCAATTAGTTGTGTGAGCAGCTTGGTGGCAGCTGTCTTTGTTGAAGACAAGGATCAACATGGCACATTCAAGGGACGTTACTAAACTTTTTACTTACAGTGAAAGCAGATACTCATCGTGGCTGGGAACAGAGCCTACCATAGTTTTCTACCCTGAGCTATGGAAATACTGACTTGGGAATGAGACATACCATAAAAGTAGAATGTTGTATTGCCTGTGGGAAATGATATTACAAAGCATGTATACTGTCCAAGACAGATCACAAAGAGAGTAAATAAATTTGCACCTTTTATTTTCAACCCATACATTGTACAACTAGCCTTGCTATGGTGGTTTGAAAGAAAATGGCCCCAAAAGGCAAGGGCACTATTAGGAGATTTTGCTTTGTTGGTGTAGGTGTGACCTTGTAGGATCAAGTGTGTCACAGTGGGACTGGGCTTTGAGGTCTCTTATGCTCAAGCCAGGACTAGTGTAGCACACAGTTGCTTCTACTGCCTGTAGATCAAGGTGTAGAGTTCTCATATCCTTTTCTAGTACCATGTCTTCCTGCATGCCACCATGAAGAAAATGTACTAAACCTGTGAAACTGTAAGCTACCCCAATGGAATGTTTTCCTCTATAAGAATGCCATCATCATGCTACCTCTCATTGGTAGAATATTGACTAGACACATAACTGCCACCATATGGTACAAACACATTTCCGAGTATTCAGTGCAAATGTCTTTGATAAACATGTTCTCCTGCACAGAATGTCTTTGTAAATCGTGAGAATATTTTCTTAAAAATGGAGAGAGATACTTGCATTTGATACTATCTGAAAAGTCTTTTGAAGAATACTATCCAAAAAGCTCTTAAAATTACAGTAGAAAGGAGAATAGAAAGAGTGGTCAGTGCTGCAGAAGCAAGAAGACCTAAATTCAAATCTCCAGACCCCATATCAAAAAGGAGGGGACTAGTCTTAATCCCAGTATTGAGGAGGTAGAAACAGGATCAGGCCCATACAGATTGAGACTTGGGGTTGGCACTTGGGGCAGAGGAGGTTGCTGAAGAAATGACAAAATGGCTTAACAGTTTAGAGCACCTGCTGCTCTTTCAGAGGACAGGTAGTTGGTTCCCAGAACCAATGGCAGGCAACTCATGTTTGTCTCTAATCCCAGCTTCAGGAGATTTGATGACTTTTCTTGCCTCTGAGGTAGGTTTATACAAAAGTGTATACATAGGTACACATGAAGAAAAATAAATAAATTAATCTTAACAAAATAAAATCTTTAGAAACAAGATAAAAATAAAGAAAAACTCATTATGCATATATATTTTTGTAATCTCCCTCTATCTCTATCTGTGGGAAAGTCAAAACAGTTCCCACTTTCTTCATTTCTTTCATTAACTAAAACTAAATTGATGAAGGCAATGAAATAGAAACAACAACAAAAAATTACAAAGAACCAATGAAACAGAGAATCATTTCTTACAAAAATTAATGAGATAAAAATACTTATCAAAAATTAATTAAAAGGCAGAGAGAAAATATACAAATTAAAAAAACTAAAAATAAAACAAAGAACATAACATCTGACATCAAGGAAATCCAAAGAATCACAAGGAAATAGTTTACAAAGATGGGCTCCACAAAATTGGAAAATCTAAAAGAAATGTATAATTATCTTAAAGATACAACTTACCAAAGTTAAATAGAGATCAGATAAGCAGTTTACACAGACATATCTATATCCCCTAGTGAACTAGAAGTAGTCATTAAAACCTACTAATTAAGAAAAGAGCATGGACAGGAGGTATTAATAGACAATTCTGCCAGGCATTCAACGAGCGAAGCCAATACTCCTCAAATTATTATACAAAATAGAAAAGTGAGGAACATTGAACAGTTAATTTTATGAAGCCACAACTACCCTGGTAACCAAAAGATACAAAACCCTAACAGGAATGAAATTGCAGACCAACTTTCATAAAGAACATCAATAGAAAAATACTCAAAAAATACTTTCAAACTGAATCCAAGAAAATACACACCTACAAAAATCATTCATCATGACCAAATAGACTTCATCTCAGAACTTTATGTATGGTTCAATGTGCTTAAATCAATAAATGTAATCTACCATATCAAGAAATTGAAAGACAAAAATTACACATCATCTCATTAAACTCAGGAAAAGCCTTTGACAAAATCCAAGAGTCTTTCATGATAAAAGTCCTTGAGAGGTTAGAGATAAAAGAAACATAAATATAATAAAGGCAATATAGAGCAAGCCTATAGCTAACAACAGCTTAAAAGAGAAGAAGCTCAAATCAATTCCACTAAAATCAAGAACAAGATGTGGTTATCTATTCTTGCCATACCTGTTCAATATAGTCCTTGAATTCTTACCTAGATCAATAAGACAACTGAAGAAATTCAAGAGACTGAAAATGGGAAAGAAAGAAGTCAAAGTATCATTATTTGTAGATAATATGAGTATATACGTAAGTCACTCTAGAAATCCATTTTTAAGTCCTACAGCTGATAGATACTTATAACGAAGTGGATATAAAATAAACTCACAAAATCAATAGCCTTCCTAGACACTAATAGCAAACGGACTAAAAAAGAAGTCAGGGAAACAACACTTTTCATAAAAGCCTCAAATAATTTGAACTAGCTTGACTTAACTCTAATCATTCAAGTAAAAGACATATATGATTGAAAATTTCAAGTCACTGTAGAAAGATATCAGAAGATGAAAAGATATTCCATTCTCATGGATCAATAAAATTAAGATAGTAAAAGTGGCAATCTTACGGAAAGCAATCAACAGATTTCATGCAATCCCTGTCAAAATTCCTACTCAATTCTTCGCAGGTCAGCTTCATATAGAAACATAATTAAAAATCAGAAGAGCTAAAACAATCCTGAAAAATGAAAGAATTGTTCAGTTTTTATTGTTCCCAGTTTCATGTTGTACTACAAATCTATAGTAATAAAAAGATTCATGGTTTGTGCACAAAAATAGACATGTAGAACAATGGAATTAAACTGAAGTCATAGAAATAAATCCACACACATATGGACACATGATTTTTGATAAAGAAGCCAGAGATACACACTGGCAAAAAGGACAGTATCTTCAACAAATAGCGCAGATCAAACTGGATAGCTGCAAATAAATAGAAGAACTGAAATAGATCATATTTATTACCCTGTATAATACTGAACTATAAATGGATCAAAGACCTGTGCATAAAACTAGATACAGGGACCTTATTAAAGAGAAAATAGAGAATAATCTTAAACTCATTGGCATAGGAGATGAATTTTACCCGGGGTAAAGGTAAAGTGGAAGGAACTAGGTGAGAAACATGAATCTCCTTGTGAGAGGAAAATGAAACAGATTTTATAGGTAGGTAGGAGATGGAAAGATCAGGTAGAGAGCAGGAGAGAATATGGAGTTGAGGAATCGTGTTCAAGAAAATAAACAGATTGAAGAAAAGCAAGTAAATTGAAGAAAATTCTGATGTTGGATGGATTAAAGAGGGCCATGTTCCTGCTGCAGCAAGGAACAGAAGTTGGCAGGTTCAGTCATACAGTTCTGGCTTTAGTGACAAGAACAGAAGAATAGATCAGCCCCACTGTCTCAGTGGGTGGGCACACCCCTCAGGGTCCTGACTTCCTTGCTCATGTTCTCCCTCCTTCTGCTCCTCATTTGGGCCTTGGGAGCTCATTCTGGTGCTCCAATGTGGGTCTCTGTCTCTATCTCCATCCTTTGCCAGATGAAGGTTCTATGGTGATATGCAAGATATTCATTAGTATGGATATAGGATAAGGCCATTTCAGGTTCCCTATCCTCAGCTGCCCAAGGAAATAACTGAGGACATTGCCCTGGGCACCTGGGAGCCCCTCCAGGTTCAAGTGTCTTGCCAACCCTGAAATGGCTCCCTTAATTAAGATATATACTTCCTTGCTCCTGTATCCACACTTCCTTTATCCCAACAATTCCATTTCCCCATGTTCTCCCCATCCTCCCCTTCTCACTTTTCTCTCCCCATCTCCCCTTACCCCCATCCCACCCCACCCCCAAGACCCCAAGATTTTGCCCGGCAATCTTGTCTACTTCCCATATCCAGGAGGAAAACTATATGTTTAGCTGGACTGGGACTGAAAAAACATGGGATAAAACCAGAATCTCTGAACATGGCGAACAATGAGGGGTGATAAGAAGCCAAGGACAATGGCACTGGGTTTTGATCCTACTTCATGTTCTGGCTTTCTGGGAGCCTAGCCAGTTTGGATGCTCACCTTCCTAGACCTGGATGGAGGAGGGAGGACCTTGGACTTTCCACAGGGCAGGGAACCCTGACTGCTCTTCGGACTGGAGAGGGAGGGGGAGAAGATTGGGGGGAGGGGGGAGAAGTAGGAGGAGGGGGAAGGAAATGGGAGGCTGGGAGGAGGCTGAATTTTTTTTCAATTAAAAAAAATATAAATAAAAAATAAATAAATAAGAAGAAAGGAGTTATGGAATCTCTGCCCTGACCAAGGAAACCACTGTATCAAGGTATCCCTGAATAGATGCCAAGAATGGCCATTGTGTGAAACTATATAGATGAAGCCTGGATTGTCTTGGAGACCCCAAGATGTTGGATATGTCATAACCATAGAAAACATGCCAACCCAAAAGAAAGAAATGTGTTGTAGTCAACAAATTGGAGATCTGAAGAGTACATTGACAGAAGACATGGAGATGCAGAGCTTGGAGTTTGCCCAACTGATTTGTGGTCTTGTTTTGTTTCAGTATTTCATGACTGTGCTCCTTTTCCTCCATTTTGGAAAGGTAATGCATATCTTGTGTCAATTTATGTTGGAAGTATGTGTTCAGCTTTTTCATTTTGATTTTACAGGGGATATTTGTTAAGAGATTGTGTGAGTCTTAGAGGAGACTTTGAGTTTTGGACCTTTAAATAACATTGGTACTGTGATAGACTATAAAGACTTTTAATGTTGGACTAATTGCATTTTGGTATATGATATAATATAACTATTAACCTATGGAAACTAGGGAGTAGAATTTTTTAGTTTGAATGAAAATGACCACATAGGTTCATAGGTAATGTCACTGTTGGGAGATGTGACCTTGTTGGAAGAAATGTATCACTGGAGGTTGACTTTGATGTCTCAGAAGCTCAAGCCATGCCTAATATGCCTGATTCTCTTTCTTTCTTTGTCTTTTTTTTTAATTAATTAATTAATTTATTTATTAAAGATTTCTGCCTCCTCCCTGCCACCGCCTCCCATTTCCCTTCCCTTCCCCCAATCAAGTCCCCCTCCCTCGTCAGCCCTAAGAGCAATCAGGGTTCCCTGCCCTGTGAGAAGTCCAAGGACCACCCACCTCCATCCAGGTCTAGTAAGGTGAGCATCCAAACTGCCTAGGCTCCCACCAAGCCAGTATGTGCAGTAGGATCAAAAACCCATTGTCATTGTTCTTGAGTTCTCAGTAGTCCTCATTGTCTGCTATGTTCAGCGAGTCCGGTTTTATCCCATGCTCTTTCAGACCCAGGCCAGCTGGCCTTGGTGAGTTGCTGATAGAACATCCTCATTGTCTCAGTGTGTGGGTGCACCCCTCGCGGTCCTGAGTTCCTTGCTCGTGGTCTCTCTCCTTCTGCTCCTCAATTGGACCTTGGGATTTCAGTCCGTTGCTCCAATGTGGGTCTCTGTCTCTGTCTCCTTTCATCGCCTGATGAAGGTTAATATTCAGGAGGATGCCTATATGCTTTTATTTGGGTTCACCTACTTATTTAGCTTCTCTAGGATCACGAATTATAGGGGGAATATACCCAAGAGATGCACTATCATACAACAAAAGTATATGCTCAACTATGTTCATAGCAGCATTGTTTGTAATAGCCAGAACCTGGAAACAACCTAGATGCCCTTCAATGGAAGAATGGATGAAGAAAGTATGGAATATATACATATTAGAGTACTACTCAGCAGTAAAAAACAATGACTTCTTGAATTTTGCATGCAAATGGATGGAAATTTAGAAAACACTATCCTGAGTGAGGTAAGCCAGACCAAAAAGAGGAACATGGGATGTACTCACTCATATTTGGTTTCTAGCCATAAATAAAGGACATTGAGCCTATAATTCATGATTTTCTTTCTTTTGCCTGTAGATTCTGACATAGAACTCTCAGCTCCCTTCCATCTCTGTGTCTGCCTGAATGGCACCATGCTTCACACATGATGGTAATGGACTAAACCTCTGAAATTGTAAGCCAGTCCCAGTCACATGTTTTTCTTTATCAGAGTTGCCATGATCATGGTGTCTCTTCACAGCAATAAAACCCTAAGACAGACAACTATTACAGAGGAACATCTCTAAAATATATGAAGGCAATTCTACTGAAGTCTCCAAATAATGAGGGATACAGAGTCCCAACAGACCATATCTTGTCATCAAATAAAACTTTCAGTTACATTCAATTGAGTTGCTGGCAAAAAGGGGTTTCATGGAAATCCCAAAATATTCATGCTGTTTTTTTAAAGAAATGTTTATTTCCACAACCTGACAGCAAGACCTAATTGTTGAATACAACATACACATAGCTAATTGAACATGGAGGGGGTGAGCTGGTCCCTACCACAACCATTAAGTGAAGATACTCCACAGGTTACCAAAAGAGAAATATAAATACTAACCCAGCTACAAAACCTTTGAACTACAATTTCTCCTGCCTGCAAAATATGCTAAGGTAATGGTAGAACAAAACTTATGATCTGGGCAGTGGTGGCGCACGCCTTTAATCCCAGCACTCGGGAGACTAGGCAGGCGGATCTCCGTGAGTTCAGACTAGCCTGGTCTACAAGAGCTAGTTCCAGGACAGGCCCCACAAAGTACAGAAAAACCCTGTCTTGAAAATAATAAAAAAAAAAAGAACAAAACTTATGAGAGTAAAAAAATCCATGTCTAAACCAACTTAAAGCTCAATCTGTGCGATGGAACCCTTACCCTATACTTCTTGGTTTCCTAAATATCAGAAACTAAATAGTGCAGAGAGTTAGTATGAAACTAAATAATACTGACCTATAAAAGTAAAATTGAAATGACTACTAATGATATTATGCTTTATTCATAGATCATTGCCTTCATCAGCCATCAACGGAGAGGCTTATTTCCATAGTAGATGGAACCAAGAGACCTGCAGCCAGACAACACACAGAGAGGGAGATCTTGGAACACACAGTTCTTAATAGAATGTTTCCATCAAATCTCTCTCCTGGGAGATCTGGGATCCCCATGGAATAGGAAGCTGAATGAATGTAAGAGCAAGAGAATATGGAAGACACAAGTAAAACAAGACCCTATAAATCAACTGAACAAAGTTTATATGAAATCACAGAGACTAAAGCAGCAAGCACAGGACCAATACAAGTCTGTCCTAGGTTCTAAGCATACATATTATCGCTTTTATTGTTGTATCTTCATGAGACTTGTGAATGTGTAATTGAGTGAGTCTCTGATTCTTGTGACTTCTCTTAGAATTCTTTTCCTTCTAGTGGTTTGCTTTGTACAAATTTGAAGTGATACTTTTTGTTTTATCTTATGATAATTTTGTCAAAAAATAAAGTAGTGTTTATCGTATTTCTTTAGACTCTTGGAATACTTTGATTTTATGACAAAAAATTTATAGTAGACTATTCTCCCTTATTTTATAGTTGAGAAAATAGAGGATTTGAACCTTCTCCATGTATGAAAGGCCAAGCCTTACCTGTAAGAATGGGAGAGTTATCATCCAGAGCTGCTCAGATTCAATGCTTACACCTTTTGTGACATCCACTGCTCACTTTTGTCAAATGTATTGTGTGTTGTGAATATTGATATTTTTAAGTATTTCAACTGGACGGAAAGCTTGTACTTTTACTTCTTTTAGATCTTTTAGATGCTTTATGGAGAAATTTCCACAGCTGACAATAAATATTGATCACTAGTTGAGCTTCAGTGCCATTCTTTCAGATAAGAATAGGCAGGTAACACAGGTGTATTTAACATGGATAGATAGGAAGCTTTACTTGCTCCAAAATTATACTCGCTGTACAATGGTCTGTTGATGAGAGAAAATAGCTCTAGAAAAAAATGAACTAGTAACAATGAGATCATTTTCTTCTTGAAAATATCTCTCTTCAAAAATACATAGACATTATGTTTTACTAGTTTCCTCTGAGAAGCTGGGAAATAGTGAGGCATCTCTAGGTTGTTTCAAAATGAATTCAATATTTGTCTGTATTTAGTTTAGTCAAGACTGTCATCAAAAAACTAAATAGTTCATCAATTTCTCACATTTCTATTTTCATCTGCATTTAGAAACACACACACACAAAATGCACAGCTAAAAATTTATGAATAATGGGAGAACTGCTTGAGGTATAGGCATTTTAGAACTCAAACTGTACTCTAGGACTATAATAATAAAAATATCATTAACATCACATTTTATTATTTTTTTTAGTAAATAGAGCTTTTCTGAAGGTCAGAGTGCAAAGCTGGCCCCACAAGACAGCCATAAAGGGCAGGCAGTGATAACACATACCTGTAATCCTAGTAGGCACACTACTTAGCCATAGAGGCTGGGCCATGGTGATACCTACATTTAATCCAAGAAATAGAGAGAAATACAAGATGGGAGGAGATAGGAGCACAGGGTCTCAGTCTGCAGTCTGAGAATTGGTGGAAAGGTTGCAGTCTGCAGTCACAGTGAGGCCAGGATTTGCCCCTTTGTTTGTCTGAGCCTTGGGAGAGATAAGAATTCTCTAGTAGCTTGTCTGCTTTGCTTTTCTGATATTCAGCTTGAACACCAATATCGATATCTGGGTTTTTTTATTATTCATGCTACACTTGATGTCCAACATTTGAGTATGAATTCATTAAAAAAAGCCATTTGTCTGTGGCTTTGCAGCCAAAGCTGTAGGTTAGAGCTATACACAGATGGAGACACTGTCCTACTGGCTATGTTTTCCTTTCTTCTCTCCTAGTGGACTTTCCCTGAATCTCCTTCTCGGGTGCTGCCAAACTCGGTAGGTGCTTTGAAATCCAGTTAGACTTCTACTCTTCTTTGCAGCAGCTATAAACCTCACAACTTCATCATCGTGTGACAGATTTGGGGAGAAAATTAGGAAATCTTTGAGTTTGGAAAAGGCTGATTTGATAAGCACACATTTGCTAGAAATTATGGCTATCATAGGAATACCTGTATAAGTAAAGACAGACATTGCTCCAGCATGTCTCTAAGAGAATGAAACAGTTTTTTGCTTATTATAATATCAAGCATATTACAGATATAGCATATGAACCTACAGGACAGACTATTATAGAAAGTTCAAATCAAACTGTAATGGATATGTTAAATAAACAGAAAGTGATGATAAAAATCCCCAGAAATAGATTGCATAATGCTTTATTAACTACAAATTATATAAATGGTAATAAAAAAAGAAGAGCAGCTGTAGAGAGACACGGGATAGTAGAAAAAGCCATAGAATGTAAAGTTTAAAAATATACTGACCTCAGAATAAAAACCAGGACATATATTGCATTGGGAAAGGGGATTTACTTTTGTTTCCACAGGAGAAGAAAAGCTATAGATACTATCAAAATTGATAAGAATTAGACTTGAACAAGAGACACCTCTTAATTAGAAGAGATGATAGATCATCAAACAGCATGAACTTTTAATCTAAGCCAACCTATAAAACTAACACATGGTTTTCATTTGATCAAATATAATTTGCCAAAGCACCTCCCTAAAATTAGGATTGGTGAAGGGTTTTGTTTCTGAATCTTCAGGAAAATAAAGGCAGCTAAGGAATATGAAGACCACTGGAAAAATGATACATCTGAAGAAAAAGGAGAAATCATGCAGAAAAAAAATTTTCCCAAGAAAAAAATTAATTGACTTATTGTTATATCACATTCCCAACAGGATAAAATTCCATAAATCTTCCCAAATGTTTGTTTCTGCTATTCTATACAAATATATAAGGCAAATAGTCTTTTGGTAATTACAGTCCAGTAAAAGATTGAATTTGACTTTGAAGTTGGAATGTGGCTCTCTCCTTTTCTAATTCCAAGGATGCTTATTAAAGTAAAATCCAAAAATCTCTGTCTTACGTGATAAGAGACACCTGATATATGACAGAAGAAAAACAAATATTTAAGAAATATTTTATTGCTACTAATCTCATAATCTTTTAGTTTTATATTGACTCGAACAGCTTTTCCTAAGGTATGAATATTGTATCAAATTTTATGATATTAATACATATATATTAACCTTTTAAATCAGGATATTAATGGGTATATAGAGTACAAACTAATTCTTGAAAAAGACTTAATCTACCTTTCTGTACGTGATTTTGGCATTGAGTCTCTATCAGTTCTCTGTAGTGAACCATGACCATGCCTAACAGCAACATTTGAAGTCTCCAAAAGGAGGATGGGGTCTGACTATAACAACTCTTACAGAACTATTAAGTTGAAAAAATACCACCTAAAGTTCAACTTTGAGCCACAAAATTCTCAGAGCAATTTCAAGGTGGTTAGTTGAGACGGTCCATCCTCACAGACTACTTTAGCCAAGAGTTTAGACAAACGCTATACTTTCCCATTATGCAGAGAGTGGACAACAAATGATATAGCTATCTCTCCCAGGACTGGACAATTAACCCAAATTTCTCTCTTCGGGATCCCCTAAAGATGCTGTTGATTCCAGACAGCAGGAAGTAAATTTAAGAACATGATGCCCACATTCCCAAGAGGTGGGGTGGGTGGTTTTTGGTCATTCAATGGGTTATAGATATTTGTCATTGTTTAGGAAGGTTCATTACAAGTTGTATTTGGTTATGGTTAGGAGGAAAGTTAAACAAAGGAGGTTAGATTCAGAGTTCTTGTTTTGAAAAGAATAAAGGAGTATACAATATAATAGGATAAAAGGTAGATTATTAAATCTACTCTGAAAAGAAATAAGGGAGGATATGGATATGATCAAATAAAAAGGTAGACTATTGAATTTATTTTTAAAAGAAAATACTAGCTTTAAATGTTTTGTATTGAATTGGACTTTTGTATATGATATAAAATTTTAGGTAGTCATACAAATTTGAGATTAATTTTGTTGAAACACAGTACATACATTTCTAATTTTGTTTAAGCTATATATTTATACAGCTCATTTAACAATATAATTAAAATTTCTAGTTCTGAAAAATTATTATTACCAACTGTTTAGGATAATAAGAAAATGCAGGTTAGCAATTAGTCACCTATAGCAAATAAACTTATAGTCATATTAGGTATGTTTTCAAGGTAAAATAGGGATGTATTTTAAATGAACAGGTGATCTTCAAACACTTCATAGATGTACAGAATGTGGCATTTTATATTTTTTAATAACCTAGGTTCATTTTTGTGAAAATGAGTCAAGTTTGCTCCTGGCAGTACCAATGTACTTCATCAAAGATGATGCACATGATGCACATTGAAGAAACTCAATATGAAATTTACTGCAAAGATTAGCCACTAGTTAATAAAGTACTCTTTCCTCAACTGCTGACAGTATTCTATAAAAATTGGACAAGTAGGGCACAAAATAAAGGACTGCCTCACTTAGCTAAGACAGTAGAACAGCCCTTCAGAATATCCTGATTCACAGAAAAGTCTTTCTAATATTGTAATTTTTTTTAGATTGAAGATACATGACCCAACATTGCAGAGGAATTTTGGTGACTATCCAGACAGCCAGCTGTTTCTGTCATTTCTCACATTTTATGGAATTTTCTTGCTGGTACTTTCTGCTTACTTGGTTAATATTATTTTCTTCTTGTGTCTCTGAGGTATGTTGGAGGAGGCCCGCTTGTTTGTCCCAGCTGCCCAGAACTAAAATAACCACACAAAAATGGTATTAATTAAATCACTGCTTGGCCCATTAGCTCCAGCTTCTCATTGGCTAACTCTTATATCTTAACTCAACCCATTTCTATTAATCTGTATATAACCACAAGGCTGTGGTCTACTAGCAAAGTTCCAGCACATCTATCTCTTGTGGCAGAACCATTGTATCTGCCTGGCTCTGCCCTTGTTTCTCCCAACATTCAGTTCTGTTTTCCCTGCCTACCTAAGTTCTGCCCTATCAACAGGCCAAGGCAGTTTCTTTATTTATTAATAGTAATGACAGTATACAGAGGAAACACCCACATGAGAGGAAGTTGAAAACTAGATAGTTACAGTTACATAGTTATAGCTACATAGTTATACTTTTCCTTGTTCTTAAGACCCAGAAAAGAAATTCCCTAAAGAAATACAAAGTATAATAAAAAAAGATATATGTAGACAGTAGGTGGAGTCAGAGAGATGCATTGTAGTTGGCAAAGGAGAAAGACACACAAGCAAAAATATTACTGGTAGGCTACAGCCTTGTGGATATTCACAGACTGATAGAAATGGCTAATTTAAGATATAAGAGCTAAGTAAATATGCCTGAGTCATTGGCTGAACTTTGTTGTAATTAATATAGTTTCTATGTGATTATTCGTGTCTAAGTGGCTGGGAATGAACAAGCAGAAGAGTTTCTTCTTCCTGTAGATGGTGACATATATAGAATATATAGTTTTGAAGAAAATTGTGGTGGACAATGGCTAATGGTCACCTAAAACATCTCTATATTATAATAAAGTGTATGTAATGGAAAAAATAATGCTACATAAATTATTTAACTTAAAAACTTTAGGCCAGTGAGATGATTCAGTGCTGTGCACACTAAAGATATTGTCTGATCCCTGGAATCCACATAAAGCCTAAGAAAAGAACTGGTTAAACAAAGTTGACATCTACTTAAACACCACACACACACACACACACACAGTGGCACATGTGCCCCCATCATGTATATGCAGACACATATTAATAATAAAATAAAATGTTGTTAAACGTTAGAAATCTTGAACTTATAAATGTTCTTTCAACATTTAAGGAGTGATTACAACTGTGTAAAGTACATTATATTTTATGCAATTAGTTTAATCAATGTCTTTAGAAGTTTCAAAAGAACATTTTATTCCATATATTTTTAATAATAAATCATTCATATCCTTTACTGCTCCTAATATACATAAATTTGAAGAAAAGTAGGATATTTAAATTTTTTAGAGTAAAATTCTACATAATTATGTAATGTTTCTCAAGAAAAGAGAAATGAGACAGTTTTAGTTCTATCCGATATCACAAAACTGTCCCAAGTAACAATGTGCCACTAGGGAGGGCGAGAGGTAAACTGAAAGGGCATTTATCAGCAGTATGATGAGTCAAGAAAGGGTTAAGGCATATTTTTGAAAACCCCAGACCCCAATGTGTGGACTTTCCCAAAGACCTTTCCATACTAGCATTTTAATACACGCCTTGTGCTTATTAATAGGCACTCTGGAAAATCATTCAGGCCACTGGCTTCCTTCCTTTTAGTGCTGGGAAATAGTAATTTGCTAAATAGCAATTCATTAATGTGAAAGAGTTAATGGAGAGACCATGCTATGCATTTTGATAATCTACTTCAATAAATAAAACCACATAATGGTGATTAGAGTTAGAAGTAGTATTGGTACATCAAAATAGAGGCATTATTTATAAAAGTTGGGCCAGAAACTTGTTTCTAATATTGGTAGAATGAAAGTGATTGCTTTTATGAGTGTCTTTTTGGTTTATATGTTGGTTTTTTTATAATAAAAAAGAAAAATAAATCTTTTTTATGAAAATAAAGAAAAATTACCTGGACTGCAGGTGACAATAGCAAGCTCTTGACACCTGAAATTGTATTGGGCACTGCCAAATGAGCCATCCGTCTTTGGTTTCACTTCCTTGACCAGGTAAGGCAAAGCTTTCAGCCTGGAGTTGGTTTGTTCCCTCTGCTTTCTCTAAATAATCTATTTAAAGGAAAGAGGGAAATGAAAATGAAGTTCTGACAAAGAGACACACTGTAAGACAGCATCTACCCTTTCAGTTCCTGGAGCCAGTCTGAATAGATACCCAAAGAGAAGAAAAATGATGAAGAGATGTTGCCTTGAAACATGATGGAAAAAGGGAAGTGAAAGGGTATAAAGGCAGGCACAACATCCTGAGTTGAAAGACAAAAGCGAGCACTTTGTAGCTCCTCACTGTTGTCCACTTCTGTGGTATTTTACGCCTAAGACTGCTTTTTTTCCAAGAAAGCATATACTCTGTTTTTTTAATAGCATCAAGGAAAATCTATCTGTAGTTTAATGTACATATTTTCTCTGAGCCACCTCTGATATCTTAGTCCATCTATTCCATAGCATGTAGGAAAACAAACATTAAACAATAATGAAATTCTACCCATGCCTTAGTGAATTTAACTACTTTTCATCTCTTTAATGATAGTCATGGTATATCTGTGTATTTGTAGTTTTCACTTTATTGCTGATTACTTACTGGAATACTCAGCAATTTGCCTAATTCATAATGGCATATATCAAATTTCTGTATTTTTTGTTTTCATTTTGGGATCTGAAATATCTCAATCTCTCCTTTTTGTCTTTTTCTCTATCTCTGTCTCTCTCTCTGTCTCTCTCTCTGTCTCTCTCTCTCTCACACACACACATACATACAAACACATATACACACACGTTAATGCCCACCAGGCCTAAAATATAGTTTATTCGAGCCCTCTTCTTTTCTGTTCCATTAAACGGAATTCCATGAACTGAACACAGAACAGTGGTTGGGTTGTATTTCTTCAAATTTATATCTTTGTTATTTGTTTTCATTTTCAATTTAAGAAGCTTTTAGTTAAAATGCATGCTTGTTTTAAAATGTTCTACTACTAGAAAGGATTTGCCTGTCATATCACAGAAAGGTACTGGTAACAGTTTGCTGTAAAGAACCCAACTCTAATTTTTAAGAAGAAACAAACACAAGTACATGTGTGAGAGTATTATTAAGTCACTCTGTTTTCTTGACTCTATATATTACCTCTATTTTTCACTACTTTATGATAGCCTGTAGTCTCAGTAGCTGATACATACAGTGTATCTTTTGATGTTTGAGATCAAAAGATAACCATATGTTTAGAAAAATTAAAAATTGTGTGGAGTGCTGTGGTCAAAGTTTTCTAAGAATTTTATTTCCTTGCATCTTTAAAAAAAGCACAACAGAATAATGGGTTACTTCTTTTAAAACTTACTAGTAATATACTTAATCATTTGTTTCACAGGGAAACTTCCTTTTATTATATCAAAGGCTTAATACAAAAAATCTTAGTTGAGATATAAAACATAAAAAGTACAAGAAATCTGTAGAAAATGAAACACTCTCACAACTTTCAATATTGAAGATAGGAATTGACTTGTAATTTTCTTTTCTTGTGAAATGATTACTTTCATACTAGCATGAAATATTCACTATGGTGATCTTTAATACCCCATGAAGTGTTATCTTCTTCAGATGCTCCACAGTTGTCATACATCTGTCCTGTGAGATTTTTCTTAAACGTTCTGGTAGGATATCTTGCCTGATGGAGGTGGGTCTTGTGTTAATCTGTTGCTTTCATTGGTTAATTAATAAAGAAACTGCCTTGGCCCATTTGATAGGCCAACCCTTAGGTGGGAGGAGTAAACAGAACAGAATGCTGGGAGAAAGAAGCCGAGTCAGTGAGTCGCCATGATTCTCCCACTCCAGACAGATGCAGGTTAAGATCTTTCCTGGTAAGCCAGCTCATGGTGCTACACAAAATATTAGAAATGGGTTAGATCAATATGTAAGAGCTAGCCAATAAGAGGCTGGAACTAATGGGCCAGGCAGGGTTCAAAAGAATACAGTTTCCGTGTAATTATTTCGGGGCATAAGCTAGCCATGCGGGCGGCTGCGTGCTGGGGATGCAGCCCTGCCACTTTTATTACAACACTTGCCCATGCACATCTTCCCTTTCAAAGCCTACTGAAGAGTCTGCTAGATGGTGTGCAAGTGAAGGCACTTGTCTCCAAACATGACAATCTGAATTGGTCCCTGCAATCATGTCTTCTGCCTTTTGTATGTGTACCCTGGCACTTAAGTATGCATGCACAAGCACTTACATCTGACATATACACTAATAAATAAATGTTAACTGTTGACTGAGATTTCTGTCTCCCCTGGTCTATTCAGTCCCAAAGAAACACACAGAGGCCTACATTAATTATAAACTGGTTGGCCTATTAGCTCAGGCTTCTTATTAACTTTTTCTTTTTACATCTTAAATTAGCCCATTATTCTTTTCTATGTTAGTCACATGGCTTGGTACATTTTTCAGTGAGGCATTCTCATCTTGATTCCTCTACAGCTGGCTGATGGCTACAGACTGAGGCTTACCTCTTCCCAGAATTTTCTGTTCTCATCACCATGCCTCTACTCCCTGCCTGGCTACTGACCAATCAGCATTTTATTAAAATAATACAAGTGACAGAATAAAAGACCATTGTCCCACAGCAGTTAATGTAAAACAAAAAACTCTGCTAAATATTATATACTTATAATATTTTATAATACTTTTTGAATTACTTAGAAAAATTTACTGAGAATATCACATGTAGAGGTTATTGGGTTTTGCTTTTTATATTATATCACTGTCTTAGTAATAATTTCTAGTGCTTTGAAGAGACTCCATGACCATGGTAACTCTCCTATAGGAAAAGATTTAATCGAGGCTGGCTTACAGTTCAGAGGCTTAGTCCATTTTTATCATGGTGAAAAGCAAGGCAGCATGCAGGCAGACATGATGTTGGAGAGGTTGCTATGAACTTTACATCCGGTTCCACAGGCACTGAGAAGAGAGATTAACACTGGACATGGCTTAAGCATCTGAAACCTCAAAGCCCATCCCCAGTGACATACTTCCTCCAACAAGGCCACACCTACTCCTATAAAGCCATACCTACTAATAGTGCAACTCCCTATGGACCTTTGGAGGTCATTTCAATTCAAACCACAAAAGGCATTAAAACAAAAATTACAGCCCTCTTTAAGAGCCATAGCACCCCTTCATGGTCTCTACATTGGTTTCCAGATACCAACTGTAGTTGTGTTCCTGTTCTAACTCTAGAAATGGACTATGCTGTAGGCCTGTAAGCTAAATAGAACTTTTCCTCTTCCCCCACAAAAATATGTTCAAGTGGGGGAAGAGATAATAAAATATGCAAAAAACAAAAATTATTAAATAACATGATGTGGAAAAAAGCATGAAGTTCCATTTTGCCCAAAATTCTTATTTAATACTTAAAACAGATCCTTTGTGTCTACTGACTGTTTCTCTTCAACAAGTTGTTTTAAAGCATATGAGATAATAATTCTATAACACAAAAGGAAACATGCTTGCTATTTTTAATCATAAAATGTATTTATGCAACACTTTATGGTTCACAGTAACTTAACATTTTAAAAATATTATTACTTGGCTTTTTCATTACTATGACTTAGATACAACTTTATCATATTATAAATAGAAATTCTAAGACAAATTCATAAAATTTTCATGTTAAATGTGAAGAGGCAATTGCAAAAATGTAGTGCAAATTCCCAATGAAAAACATTGTCCTAATTATATTCTACAGTAAATTTTAATATAAATGACTTTTTCATACTTTGGGGTCATCTTTCTATGAATATAACATATCTATGATATCAGCAGTCTTGTGGTACACATGTGTAACACAAATCCAAACAAAGGGGAAAAGTGCCTACAAGCTGTGTTTGCCATCAGCTATAAGCACTGCCTCAGTAATCTGAGTTCCAGCTCCATGTATGTGCTTATATTAACTCTTTGTCTATATGTGCATACATTTTCTTTGTAAAAACCTTTTCTCTTTATTTCATATTCTGTTGTCATTTGATCTCACAATAATGAGAGGCAGCAACATAAGTAGGTAGGGAGATAGGTTATTGCATAGTAAACTTCAAGGGCATAGACACAGTTTTCATGCCTTTAGGACTGTTAGAGATCCTATGAGGAGCCTGCTTTCTGCAGGTCATCTCATGGCAATACCTTAAGAACAGTAGGACATAAATGTCCTTCTTTTGGAGAAGGTGACAATGTTACATATTCTTAAAGCAATCATGATTAGAAAATTCAGTGTTAACTATTTTATGCACAGTTCCTCCTGTTTTAAATTGGTTTTCTTGGGAATTTGCTTTCGTCACTACTGAAGAGTCGTGTTCTAAGCAAGGGTCATGTGATGATGTATATTAAATTTTCTTTATAAGATAATATGGATATGATGGAGGATGATTTTTTTCCAGTGGTTGGAGCAGCAAAAATAAATAAATAAATGTAAAAAAAATGAAAATAATAAACTTTTAACTATTTTCACAGGACATTTATAATAATTTTTAGAAATAAATGTAAATAACCCTAGTCAGGTATTTTTCCAGCACAGCAGGTGATATAGTACCTTCTCCAGAACTTCAAGAAACAGCAGCACACATGTGGTCAGTCCAAAAGAAACAAAGACATGTGATCCTTCTGTTCTGATTATTGTCTCCTGCCCATTCCTTGGTAGCTTGGATGATAACAAATCTCTTTCATTATACTGTTGCAACATCCTAGTGGGCCATTTGTTGAGTAATTATTGCACCTCTTGCTACAGTGATATTATAGGAAAATCTATAGCTTTCCAACAGTCACATTTCCTATGCTGTATCATCTCATCATCTGAGCTAAAACTCCTTTTGGTTAGCATTTGTATTTAAGAAGGAAAATTACCACTTTAGAAAGAAACAAGCAATATTTTCTTCAAACAATGGAAGTCTAAGCATTCTGTGCCAAATGCCCTATGAAAGCTGGTATACATTCGGATTGTGACTGATGTGTCGCTTTGTGTTAGCCTGCTAGTTATTCATAAAAGTGTGCCTGTCTGATGGCTCCTATTGAACTGTGTCGCATGGCTTCATGCAACAACAATGGGAAATGACTTGGAAATATAGGGAAAGGATAAAACTCTAAAACAACAACTTAGCGTGTTTAATGAACTATAAACAGCTTCAACTGTTTATGAGCAAAGCAATGGCAAAGAACAGCAAGAAAGGAAGAGAAAAGTATACAGTTTATAATTAGAGCTATTAGAGTTCTGATGTGGATGTAGAAGGCAATTATTAAAAAGGAGCTCCTTACCAAATCTTACAGGCAACATAAAGGGTGAGACTACACTGGTCCTTTAAAAGGAAATACATGAAAGCATATTTATATTTGTTTGGTGCCGGCATCCAGGCAACAAAATTCCATTATTCCCAATGGGTGCTTTCTATTATATGCAATAACATCTATATTACACATCACATTGATGGGCATTATTGTAGTCCCTTGCCACAGCGTTCAAGCAGAACACTACGGAGAAATGAGCCCTTTTGGAGCACTGTAAGCACATAGTGTCTGAAGGGAAATGTGTTCAGTGTGATGGCACTGTCACTCCAAAATGAGTTTTGTCAATAAATGCATAAACATACCTTATGACACTCTGTTTAAGACTATTTCATTTTTAAATTTATGAGATTTTGAGCAATTTCACATTTGTTATAAATGCATTAGGTTGCAGTGTAGAGAGATACTTGGAGGCATTAATTGTAGTGTACTTTTGATTCAAGGAAGAGTCCTTGAAACTAGAGAAAGAAAAGCTATGCAAAAAATATGTCCCCCTCCTCACAGTATCCATAACTTATAATGTCTACAATTAAACAAAATAAAAGACAATAAATAAATGAAACTATCACTCTTTTTGGATCAGTGTTCTGTCTTTGTATTCAGGTATTTCTATCTTAAACATGTAATGGAAGAACTTCTTCCTTATGCTCTGTTACAGCCCATATATCAGAAGATATTTACAAATGGATGTGGAAACACTCATCTATATGAAAAATTCAAGAGAAGTTTTGTGAATTTTGTATAAATCACCATTAACTGCAAGCATATGAATTTCTTGCATAAGGACTTGGTATCTGAAAGCGGCAGACATAGGAATCTGTGAAACAAAACCAATCTCACTGTTCCTAGTGTGCAACAGAATGTCAAATTTCCTCCTTCTAGAAACATTAATTTATGTTTTTTAATTTGAAGATATTTTAAAGATAACTTTTAATTATTTTATACAAATGGGTGTTTTACTTGTATGTTAGTCTCTTTACAACCTGCATGCATGTTTCCTGCAGACACAAGAAGAGGGTATTGGAGATCATGGAATTGAAGTTACAAATACTTATGAACTGTGATCTATGTTCAGGAAATTGATAACAGATCCTCTCAAAGTACAAAAAGTGCTCTGAAATACTGAACTCTCTCTCTGGCCCCATAATCCACAGATTCTTATGAAATATACTATAACATAACATAACATAATATAATAATATAATATAGTATAATATAGTATCCCTATTTTAACATGGAGGGCCAGGTCTGCTTGTTGTTTGGGTTTTTGTCCCTCCTGGTACCCCACAACTGTTTAGCCCCAAAGAAAATCACACATAGGCCTCCATAAATTATAAGCTTATTGGCCCATTAGCTCTAGCCTCTCACTGGCTAACTCTCACATCTTGATTAACCCATTTTTCTGATCTATGTTAGCCATGTGGCTCAGTACCTTTTTTCAGTGGGGCAGATCACATCCTGCTGCTTCTATGGTCTGGACAGAAGTGGGAGGAATCAACTTCCTCTTTCCCAGAATTCTCCTGTTCTCATTACATCATTTCTACTTCCTGTCTGGTTTTCCTGCCTATATTTCCTGTCTGGCCAATCAGCATTTTATTTAAAAGATGATTGACAGATTACAAACAATTCTCCCACACCACCCTATTTGTTTTTTACTGCAGATAATCTTTTCATCTTATTGTTCCTAAAGACTATTTGTGTTTGTCTTCCGGTTTTATTGCTGTAAAGAGACACCATGACCAGGTAATTCTTATAAGGAAAATATTTATTTGGGACTGGCTTACAGCTTCAGAGGTTTAGTCAATTATTCTCATAATGGGAAACATATTGATTGGCCTGTAGGCAGACATGGTGCTATAGAAGAAGCTGAGATTTCCAAATCTTGATCTGCAAGTAGTAGGAAGTGAACTGTCTACCACACTGGGAAGCGCTAAAGCATATGACACCTCCAAGCCAGCCCCCTTACAGTGACATACTTTGTCCAACAAGATCACAGTTACACCATCAGGGTCACACCTCCTAATATTTTCATTCCCTATGGGCCAAATATTCAAACATATAAGTCTATGGGAGCCATATGGATTCACAACACCACATTCCACTCCTGAGCCCCCATAGACTTATAACACCACAACAGAGTACAAAGTGCATTTAGTCCAACTTCAAAAGTTTCCATAGCCTATCACAGCCTCAACAATGTTTAGAAGCTCAAAGTGTAAAGTCTCTTCTGAGATTCATGTGATCTCTTAGCTGTAATCCACTATAAAAATAAAAATAAAATGTCCACATACTACTAACATACAACAGCACAGGATGTGCACTTCCTTTCCAAAGACAGTATAGGCATAGTGAGAAAATATCCAACCAAAGCAGGACTGAAAACCTGCTGGGCATACATCAAATACTACATCACTATGTCTGATGTCAAAATGCTTTTCAGATCTCCACCTCTTTCCAACTTTGTTGAAAACAGCAAATTTCTTTCTCTTGGGGGTGGTTTCACTCCCTCATAGCTGTTTTCATCAGGAGGTATCTCGTGGCTTTTTGCATCTCCATCATCTTGGGGTCTCCAAGGCTATGCAGGTTTCACCTTCACAGCTTCAGAAAAAGGCAGTATGGGTCTCCATGCAGGCACATTCCTGAAATATGCATAAGTGGCTATCCTTAGTCACAGAGGGAGAACCCATGACCCCTTTTCTCAACTCTAAAGCCAGAACAACATGGCTGAAACTGACAAGTTCTGCTGCTGGTGGTACTGAAATATGGCTTCCTAGGTCAATCACATCTTCATGAGCATTTTGGTCTTAATGGTTTCTTTCACTGCCTAAGCTTCACTGCTTTGGAACTTGCCCTGTAGACTAGGCTGGCCTTGAATTCAGGGATCTGTACATCTCTGTCTCCTGAGTGTACTGGGTTTAAAGATGTGCACCATCACACACTGAGCTAAGCTTTTTAAAAATTCTTTTTCATAAGTTGGAAGCTTAGCTAGATGAGACCTTTGCCTGTGGTCACTACTTCCTTTATTCCATTTAACATCAGGCCTTATTTTATTCTGTTTATCTCCTTGAACAACAGGATTTGCCGCCATTCCACTTCCTGGTGAGCTTTTTCTCCTAGAATTGTACATGTTGCTTTTTTCCTTGCTCAGCTTGCTGCCTTTCATTATAGATCTTCATAAGAGTGAAGTATAATAACCATGAAGACTGAGACAATAATACACTGCATTGAGAGTTCCTCTGCCAATGGAATTCATCCAAAATTCTTCTTTTTAATCTCAGGCAGACTTTTGGTATGAGAGCAAAAAGCATACACAATCTTCACTAAAATATCGCAAGAATGAACGCTAGGTAGCATTGTAACTGCCAGTATCTCTCCTGACTTCCAGTTCCCAAATAACCACTCAGAGACTTAATAATAATTAAAAACTGTTTGTCCTATTAGTTCAGGCTTATTATTAACTATGTCTTACAGCTTTAATTAACCCATTTCTATTAATCTATATATTGCTACATGGACATGGTATTATGTCATATCTTGCTTCTCTGGAAGCTGTTGGTATATCCTCTGACTATACCTTCTTTCTCCCTTTATTTTTGCTTGGATTTCCTGCCTAGCTCTATTCTGCCTGGCTATTGACCTAATTAGCTTCTTTAACCAGTGGTAATGAAACATAGTCACAAAGATTAAAGAATGGCATCATACATACTAAAATTTTTCTCCTCTGCAACCTCTTGAGCCAGGCTCCCAGAGTTTAAATCACCCTCAGCACTATCATCTTCGATTATCCTAGTAGGATAGCCCATTAAGCTCCACTTAAAGTATTCAACTCCTTTTTTAATTCCTTAGTCCCAAAGTCCATGTTCCTTTAAACAGAAACACAGCCCAACCTATTACAAAATGAATACTCCAGTCCCTTGTACTAATATCTGTCTTAGTTGGGATTTCATTGCACTGAAGAGACACCATGACCATGATAATTCTTTTTTCTTTCTTTCTTTCTTTCTTTCTTTCTTTCTTTCTTTCTTCTTTCTTTCTTTCTTTCTTTCTTTCTTTTTTCTTGTCTTTTCTTTTTCTTTTTTTTTTTTGATGCTTCTCCTTGTTTATTGCCATGTTCACACTTGAGGTGTTTATGTTCACATCTGTTTATTCCATATTGTTGACAGAGTTCTTTTTATCTTTATTTTGTTCATTCTTATTAGGAAAACATTAAATTCAGTCTGGCTTATAATTTCAGAGGTTTAATCGATTATCCTAAGCATGAGAAACATTGACCTACAGGCAGACATGTTGCTGGGGAAGGAGCTGCAAGTTCTACATCTTGATTCACAGGTAGGTGCAGAAGGAGACTTTCTGCCACAATGGGTATAGCTTGAGTAGAGGAGACTTCCAAGCCTGCCCCAACAATGATACACTGCCTCCAACAAGGCCTCCCCTACTCCAACAAGGGCACACCTTCCAATAGTACTATATTCTGTGGTCTAAACATTCAAACACATTAGTAAATGTGGGCTAAATGTATTCAAATGACTACAGAGTTATTAATTAATGTCCTGGTATAATTATACACACCTTGTGTTTCATAGAAAAAAAATCAAGTGATGTCATCAGAGTGTGAAGAAATCATGTTAACTGAATGACAGAAAGCATACAGAAAGAAACCGTGGTGGTTCATGCTTTTAATCCCAGAACTTGGGAGACAGAGGCAGGTGGATCTCTGTGAGTATGAGGCCTGACTGGTCTACAAAGCGAGTTCCTGCACATCTAGGACTGTTAACAGAAAAATCCTGTCTCGAAAAATCACACAATAACAACCACAAAACACAACAACAACAACAAACTAACAAGCATACAGAAGATAAGAAGACAGGACAACCAAAGAGGCAGTTTTGTTTGCTTGTTTGTTTGTTTTGAAGGGGATATTTTTCCTTTCTACTTTTATTTTGCATGCATTATTTAGGATGAAGTCAGCTGCTCGTGTGTCAAAGAATCAATTGCCCTGGGTAATACTGCAAAGCTATCCACAGACCTTCACTGATATTTCTTTAAAGTACAATTATTTTACTAACTTTTTTTGCAAGACTTTCTGTACCTGGATGTCCAGAGAAATTCAGATGTAGAATATGTATTCCCTCTGAAACACATTCAGTGATTTCACCAGAAAGCTTATCTATCTTGTTCTGAAAAGCCTAGTAAATATTTTAACATGTCTTTGTCATCCTCCTAATCATTTAACACATGTATAACATCTCATAGCTCTGTCCTTTATCTAACACTAATAGCTGATACTTGCCAAACATTATTTTATTCTAAAATTCTTTTATTTTTGCTAGAGTCTTGAAATAAATACTCTAATAGCCTTTTGTTTTCTAGTCTATCCCTCATATATTTTCAGAGAGTTCTTCTTGAAAATTCTGGTTTTAGTGGTAGAAAAAGTCTAAAATTGCAATTGCATTTCTTCCCTGAAATTATATGGCAAATTGCCATGAGCTAAATTCCTAAAACCAATATAAATTCTCCCTCTGCTTTAATGAAACCCTGAAATCAAGCTACCTGCTTGGCCATGCTTCCTCTGGAAGCTCTCATAAAGAAACCTGCCTATCTCTTTCCATATTGTACAGGCTCCAGGCTTTCCACACCTTCTGCTTTCATGAGTCTACTCTTAGTCTCTATGCTCACATGGTCTTTTTCTCATCTGTTTCTCAGTCTCATATTCTTGTCTTTTACAAACACCATTGTCTTTTGATTCAGGGCTCTCTTAGATAAACCATGATAGCCTCTTTAAGTCATTATGATTGTTTATATTGCATATACAAAGACATTTTCTGAAGTGATCAAGTTCTGGACATGACTTTTGGGGGACCACCATTCCATCTCACTCTTCACTTTAGCCTCAGGGAGACTCTTTGGACAAGGGCAAAAGGCAGCCACTCTCTTCTCCAAAATATCATAAGAATAATTTCTAGGCAACAAGTTAAATTTCTCTAAAACCTTTTGAGCCACCTCCTGACCTTTCAAATCATTATCACCACCATTGTCTATCATACTTCTACTAGTATACACCTATAAGAAGTACTTAAAGCTTTCCTAACCCAAAGTACCAAAGCCCATATTACTCCAGACAAAAGCATGATCAGATATCACAACATTACCCCACTCATGGTACCATCTTCTGTCTTAGGGTATTTTATTGCTGTAACAAGACACCATGACCACGGCATCTCTTACAAAAAAAATATTTAATTCTCTAAATGAGGTAGCTTCTCAGTTTCAGAGGTTTAGCCATCATCATCATCGTGATGGAGAGCCTGGTAATATGACGTCAGATGTACGGCTGACTACATCTTGACTAGAAAGCAGCAGGAAATCAGCTGACTGTTACAATGAGGGAAGATTAAGCAAAAGAGACTGCAAAGCCTACCCCTACAGTAACATATTTCCTTCAATGAGACCACACCTCCTAACAGTGCCATCAGCTTTGGTGACCATTTTCCTTCAAACCACCACAGCTGCCTTCTTTATGGGTCTGTTATCCCTTTACTGTTGACTTTCCTCTTCTGCGTAATACATATAATGCTGAGCATTTAAGAATCACTTCCATTATATAGTGTGTGTTGAGTCCTCCTCACTCCCATTGTTGCTGTGCCCTCCCTTCACCGCAACATCATTATAATAGCAAATCCTGCCAGTATGTGAACATTTTGAAGTCGATTTTGAATTGTATCTGCCCACTCTGATTTTCAACCTCCTTCCCTCATTAACATGTGTGTGAATATGTGTGTGCTTTTAAAATTTACACATTATATAGTTTGCATCCACAGTCTCATAAGAGCACATGGCAGACATTAGGCACTTAAGGAAAGACTGCTAAATATCATTAACAACTGTATAGCTAATACGTTATTCACAACATAGTGAATTAACATATGCTTTTCATTTTTTCAGAATAATATTGTTATTGATCCTTTAGGAATTTTATATCATACACTGATCATACTCATCTCCCAGTCCTTCCATGTCTACCCTTGTACTTGTGCCCCCCCGCAAAAGAAACAAGTACAATTTGTGTTATCTACTCACTGGGTGTGGTCAAAAGCCCAATTTGTGTTATCCATATACTCACTGGGGTGTGGTCAGACACCAGTTTCCTGACCCTTAAATAAAACTGAATCCTTCCCCTCCACATCCCTGTTGGAAGCCATCAATTGTGCATTTTCATTACACTTTTAAAGAGTTCTCTTTGATGGCTTCCTGGTTATGCTGTTGCTTCTTTTGTGATGGGTGAGAAGGGCAGAGGTTGTTACAAAAGGATTATATGTTCAAATGTGTGTATATACATATGCATATATAACAATACTAAGAAAAAAAGGTCCTATCAACTGAAATCTGGGGGTATATTAGAGGGTTTATGAGGACAGCTATGAAGTCAAAGAGATAAAAGAGAGGGAGTAAGTGATGTGATTCTATTTCAACTCAAGGCATAAAAGTTTTAGAAAGAAAGAAAGGAAAATACATCAGTATAGGCTCTTCTAATTTAGGCTAATTTTAAGATATCTAAATGTTAGTTTAGAAATCTCTGTAAACCTTTTTTCATTAAGTAGTCTTTGATATTATAGAAGCCAGAATAGTAGATGGATATTTTATTTCTTAAAAATGTTTTATATTGCTTCTTTATTCCATGTATGATTCAAGCACTAGGACTAAAGCTGAGAATAACTGAATCAGAGTTCTTATTTTCATACAATTTTCCTTTTGTGGAGAAAGAAACAAAAAATATATAAATAAACCCCAGAGAGCAGTAAGAACTAAGGAGAAGAAACAATCAAGTAAATTATCTTTATGTTGAGTGAGGCAGTGACATTATTTTTAAGAGAACATCAAGCAAAGGTTCTCTGGTCAAGTGTCATTTTAGCTAAAATCTGAATGAGGTTATGAAAATGAAAATCATGGGCAGGTAAGAAATAATAAACCATTAATGACCATGTGAAATATGAAGAAAGGGTTTGCATTATGGAGGTATCAAGCAAGTTCAGGAAAGCTAAGGCATCAAGTGTGGATGAGTTGAATAAACAATAAGAGAAGTGCATGACATTCATAAGAGAGGGAGTGATGAGATGAAACCTTGTGTGTCTTGTCAATTAAAGTTACTGGTTTCCTTCTGTCTAAGACAATCCATTAGAGGTTTCTAAGTAGACACCTCATTATGATGTGGTCTTAGGTTCATGAGCTGAGCAAGGACAACAGCAATAACCATGACAAAGGGGAAAGAAGAATCTCATGAGACCTCAATTCTACACAGAAAACTACAGAAATGAATATTGAAGAGGGAGAAATAGAGAAAAGGATATCAGTTGGATACCGCAACTAAATATTTACCACTGAAAATGTGCATACAGGTTACATTATACAGACAAAGCATGGCTATATTTAAGATTATATATGTATATAGATGTACACACATGCATGTAACAATAATAAGAAAAGAGGCCATAAATTTGGGAGAAAAAAAAGCAAAGAGCACTTGGATGCAGGAAGTGAAAGGAAGAAAGGGTATAATTAAATTATAATCTTAAAAATGACCAAAAAGATCACTGAGACTACTGTATATAGTGCATGAGAGAATGAAGGAGTAAATTGGGAGCATGGAGACCTTGTGGAGGATTGAAGGGGGGAGGGAAGAGGCAGGGAGGGGAGCAGAGAAAAATGTAGCACTCAATAAGTATCAATAAAAAAGAAAAAAAGAAGCTTAAGTCTTTAAATAAAGACTTTGAAGAAGATATAAGAAAATTGAAAGATCTCCCTTGCTCTTAGATTTGTAGAATAAGCACAGTAAAAAAAAACTGTCAATCTTACCAAAAGCAATCTACACATTCAATGTGATCCTCATTATAATCCCAACACAATTCTCACAGACCTTGAAAGAACAATACAAAACTTCATATGGAAAAACAAAAGGCCAGGACAGCCAAAACAACCTAGAACAATTAAAGAACATCTGGAGGCATCACCCTCCCTGACTTCAAGCTCTACTATAGAGCTAGAATAATAAAAACAGCTTGGTATTGGCACAAAAACAGACAGGTGGAACAATGGAATTGAATCAGAGACCCTGATATAAATCCACACACCTATGGAAATCTGATTTTTGACAAAGAAGCTAAAATTATACAATGAAAAAGGCAGCTATGTTCAGCAAGTCCGGTTTTATGCCATGCTTTTTCTGACCCAGGACAGCTGGCCTTGGTGAGTTCCCGATAGAACATCCCCATTGTCTCAGTGTGTGGGTGCCCCCCTCGCGGTCCTGAGTTCCTTGTTCGTGCTCTCTCTCCTTCTGCTCCTGATTTGGACCTTGAGATTTCAGTCCGGTGCTCCAATGTGGGTCTTTGTATCTGTTTCCTTTCATCGCCTGATGAAGGTTACTGTTCAGGAGGATGCCTATATGTTTTTCTTTGGGTTCACTTTCTTATTTAGCTTCTCTAGGATCACGAATTCTAGGCTCAATGTTCTTTATTTATGGCTAGAAACCAAATATGAGTGAGTACATCCCATGTTCCTCTTTTTGGGTCTGGCTTACCTCACTCAGGATAGTGTTTTCTATTTCCGTCCATTTGCATGCAAAATTCAAGAAGTCATTGTTTTTTACTGCTGAGTAGTACTCTAATATGTATATAGCAATCTATAGAATTTAACATACTTGGACTGGACTTTATTTGCACAGTAATTGAAGTTTGACAATAATGTTGGAAGTTTGGGGTATTTGTTTTTTTTTTTATACCAATCTTAGCATATTTTCTGAATATTCTAGAATAATCCCAACAAATGTGTGTTAAATGAATAAACTAAAATGACACTTGATTTTCTAAGAGAAAATAGATCGCAAATGATAAATTGTAATACTCAAATCAACTAATGCATTGAACAAGGAAAAAAACAGAAGATGCGCATGTGCGTGTGTGCAAGTGTGTGTATGTGTGTGAAAGAGAGAGAATTTTTCCCCATCCCTTTGTTTTCGTTTTACTATGCCTAAATAAAAACTTAAAGAGAAAAAAAAAAGAAAAAGGCAAACATATTAAACAAATTATGCTGGCATAACCAGTTGTCAACATGTAGAAGAATAAAATCGATCCATATCTATCTCCATGCACACATCACAAGTCCAAATGGATCAAAGATCTCAACATAAATCTAGCCACACTGAACTTCATAGAGGGGAAAGAGGGAAGTATCCTTGAATGCACTGGCACAGGAGACCAACTCCTGTTTATAACACCAGTAAAACAGATACTGAGATCAATAATTAATAAATAGACCACCCTGAAACTGAGAAGCTTCTATAAAGGATAAAGACAACAAGACAAACAGCAACTTATATTATGAAAAAAAATCTTACCAACCCAACATCTTACAGAAAGCTGATCTTCAAAATATACAAAAACTAAAGAAACTAGATATCAAAATATCAAATAATCAAATTAAATGGGGTATAAATCTAGACAGAGAATTCTCAATAGAGGAAATTCAAATGACTGAAAGTCACTTGAGGAACTGTTCAATGTCCTTAGCCATCAGGGAAATGCAAGTCAAAACAACTTTGAGATACCATCTTAAAATTATCAGAATGCGTAAGATCAAAAACACTAATGAAAGCTTATGCTGGAGAGGATGTTGAATAAAGGGAACACTCCTCTATTGTTGCGGGGAGTACAAACTTTTACAGCCACTTTGGAAATCAGTGTCATGGTTTCTCATAAAATTGGAAATCAATTTATCTCAAGTACCAGCAATACCACTCTTGGGCATATACCCAAAGGATACACACTCATACCACAAGGACATTTGCTTGACTATATTCATAGCAGCATTATTGGTAATATTCAGAACCTAAAACAAACTAGATGCCCCTCAACTGGAGAATGGATAAAGGAAATGTGATATATTTACACAATAGAGTACTACTCAGCGGTAGAAATTAATGGCATCTATAAATTTGCATGGAAATGGATGGAACTAGAAAAAACATTCTGAATGAAGTAACCCCGACACAGAAACACAAACAGTATGCACTCACTCATAAGTAAATATTAGACATAAAGTAAAGGATAATGAGCCTACAGTCCATAATCCAAGAGAAGATAGGGAACAAGGAGAACCCTAAGAGGGATATATTTGGATCACCCTGGAAAGAGGAAGTAGACATCTCTTTAGTAAATTGGCAGCATGGGGTGAAAGGGAGGGGTGGTAGGGGAGTTGGGAGGGGAGAAAGAGAGGGGGTAGAACATGAGGGATTGAGAAGTTTGAATTGGGTGAAGAATAGAGAGAGTGAAGATGTACATTTCTTTCCCACCTTGTCCCACAGCCATTCAGTCCCAAAGAAACACACAGAAGCTTGTATTAGTTATAAACTTCTCTAGGGCACATAATGAGGCCCTGTATAGTTAGAAGAGCTTCTGAGACAACTTACTAAGAGTATTAAAACCTGTAAGGGAGAGTGAAGGAAATAAATTGATTTTCAAAGTTCATCTTTAGTACTACCTTTCAATTGATTCCTAAAAATATTAATAAAAATGTGAACTACTAATTATTAGTAAATTCTTATATTAACCTATCAAAACTTAATTCTGATTTTTTATTATTTTGTTTGTTTGTTTGTTTTTAAAACATGAATCTCCTTCTATACCCAGGATACCCAGAAACTCATTATGTAGCCCAGAATGCCCTTGAACTCAAAAATATCCTCCTGCTTCAGCTTGCTAAACACTGGAATTGCAGGCATTGGAGGCTTACCTTGTTCTACCTTGTTTTAAACAACAGCTCTGTTGGGAACAAAATATAGTCACCCTACAGGTCAAGATGACAACTGATATCAGGATTTTATAAATAAATCCTGTTACTTGGACCTGTAAGGTTGCCCATGATCCGGTAAATTGTCTCATACTCATGTACACATAATCAACACTAATTATTAGACAGAGTTTCAATAATAATAAATGATAAAGGTATGAAGCTAAGAAAAAGATACATAGGGGTTCCCAGGGAAATTAGAGCGAGATAGTATGGGGCTGGGTATGACCAAAATACATTGTATACATCTAAGAAATTTTCAAAATATTCATATAAAAATTGGGACAATTGTTGAAGCAGTTGGTAAGCCTAGCCAATGTTAATGCTGTCAGAGAAAAGTCTAAATACTTCAAAGATGAAAACAAAGTGATAAATGTATAATCTCTAGTGAGTTAGGGAGAATAGATAGGATGTGAGAGATGAATGAACATTTGAAGGCTTTGTAGACTTAACTGGAAGTTGAGTGTAGCATACCAACCCACACACCTATTCCAACAGTCTATACAAATTAATTCAGATTCATGTGTTATGCATTTGAATTGGTGACAGCATAGCTTCTTTTTCAAGAGCTTTAAAACTCTTTCCTGACACTGAAGTTTAATTTTATGCAATAAAGGCAAATTTATTAAACTGTTAAATGATCCATCACCTGGATCCTTAGAAAGTGTTCAGGTATTTTCACATTGTTAAGTGGGTCTAAAACAGTCCCGTAGAAAATACTACATTACACTATTTTATTTGGTTGCATTAATTTTTAATGAAAATTGTTCTATTTCAGGTGCAGCTGTATGAGAATTGAGGGAGCATCGTGTGTGCCACTCCACTTTGATATGTGATGTCTCTGCTTCAGTCACAAGTTTACGACCCTGTTTGCCTCAGAGTCAGCTCATATGCTCTATTGCAAGATCTTACTACATCAAGGCACTCCAGTGACAATCAGCAAAACAACTGACTTGAGAATTAAATACCGACGAGCTTCAGCCATGGCTAATTATAAGATCGTTCTGATTTTGTATTATTTATATGAAACATGAATCATCCTTTAACTCTAAACGGAGTATTAATATTGTTAACATTCTAATGAACTTTGAACCATGGTTCAAGTAAGTCAGTAAAATGTTGTGAAACCAATTCAACATTTCTTTACAGACTTCCGGCTCTGCTCTCGTCCTGAAGGGCTGGCTGACTGCTTCATTTCTGATTACCCTCTTCTGTGCCTTTGCTGGATGTAGTCAGTACTAGTTAGACCTCTAATGTTATTTTAATGTTGGAGGGTTGGTTTAATTCAAATATATTTTCATTTTAAAGTTATAATGACTAACTACACCTGCTCACTTAAAAATTAGCACCTAGTTAGGCAATTTTCAATAGCCTAATCATCATTTGATTGTCTCTCCTTGTATCACAGGCAGTTCACCTGCTCTTCATCTAGACTCAAATGTTTCCTGTTTACACGTCTGAAAACAGTGAAAGATGATAATATTTAGAAAACAAAGAAAACTCAAACCTACACTCAAATGCATTATTTATATAATTATCTTGTAATTAAAGTAATTATAGTTTGTAAAAAATTAGTTTTTTTTTAAATTTTTCATTTAGAGATTTCTCATGGAAGAGGCTAAGAACATTTACCACCCCCCCAACATACACACACACACACACACACACACTCAAAGTTATCTGCACAGTAAACAAATGTTACTTTCATATCTTAGGATTTGAAATCTGTTATTTCTTCTTAAAAACAAATATATGGCAGGAAGCCTAACGGTGAGGTAATCTCATAGAAGAGATTACCTAGATTGGATCCTGGGAAATCTCTAATCCTCTATAGTCTCAACAGCAACAGTGAGAAAATGTCACAGTTTTGTCTTGCTGAGTTACACACTGGTACTGGGGATAGGTAGCCATGTAATATAAAAATAGTACATCTCCAGCATTTTCTAGAAGACTGGGCCAGTGTTAGATGAGGTCAGGTACATGAGTGTGCTCGAGGGTGTGCAAGAGAATTGCAGTTTTCAAAGGGGTCCCGACAAGCACTCACAGTAGGGGTTTCATTATCTTCAATGACAAGGCATATCAGTCAGATTTTTACTATACAAGGCCATTCACATTCCTGTGCTTTATATGATTTCAAAGTCGACCGCACAGTTTGTGTCCAGTTTTTCATTCTAAATATCCTATTCAATAGTTTTTCTTCCTTTCTATACTTTTAAACAGGTTTTTTTTTTTTTTTCAATCATAGTGAGCTCATGTGGCCCTTTGGGAACATTGCTAGAAGTAGCTAATAGTTAGGTCCCTGAATCACCTTTAGAGGCTTCTTTAAAGACACCCTTGAACTCTAAACACAAAAGTTGCATTTTTGCCATGGTTTTGATGAAATTTTATAAGTAAAAGTGGAATGTATCCCGAATACCTTTATGTGGTGTTCACAGAGAGATGCTGTATCCCAGGGTGTACTTCTGTAAGCTTCTCCAAATAGCCAGTTCTGGTGCTTCAGAGAAAAAGTCAAGGTTGTTTCATTGACTTTAAGACTAAGAAAGTAGAGTGCAAATAAATGGAGAAGAAACTTGTATGCCTCCAAACCCTAAGTATTCGTGACTCTGTAGTGCAAAACACCTCAGTGCTGCACAAATAATGGAAGGATTATTCACTAATCTTCTGTCTTTAGCCACAATCCTTGCAGTCACTTGATCTGCAAGCTGGTGACAACAATGGGTATGAAATGCCAGGCATAAGAGGAAGGAGAGGCAAAGTAGCTCATGTTGCTCTATTCTCCAGCATGTTCTGTGTTCATGCTCTCAAACCATTCTATTGCTTGCCATGAATGAATATTACTTTCCAGAAAGTCAAACAAGCCATAAATGAAGCAACAGGAGCATGAGGGGTCGTGAACCATGGAAGAAACATTCTTGGTATTAATTACTAGAATCCCATGTCACAGAAGTAACTTCCTGCATATAAGCCTTTCAAACTGCCCACATAGACTACTGTGATTCCTTTTCAAGTACTGAACATATATTGTCTGAAAAACACCTTTTGTGAAAATGTCTTTTACCGTGGATCATTGCTGTTATAATTTGTAAGGGGTAAGAAATGTGTCAAAAGGATGAAAAACTGTCATGTGCAAACAGGGCTGAAATGCTAACCTAGATGAGAAAAAGACCCAGTACTGAGCCTGGATCAGGCTGTGCTGATCAACTATCCTGAGGATTTGTATATATGAGAGAGAGACAGAGACAGAGACAGAGAGACAGAGACAAAGAGACAGAGAGAGCAGAAGGCATGCATGTGAGTTCCTGGGATCTTCTTTCTAAAAGGAAAGCTTCTCAAATTAACATAAAAGAGATTAAAGAGATTCAATTTTTGTCAGTTGTCTGCATGAGAGCAACACAAAACTGACTCATCACCATAAAATTCACATCTTCTTGAAAACTGCCTTCTAATATTTAAAGGCTTCTTTTTATTTTTCAAATTCCATTCATTTAAGCAGAAATGACCTGATTTCTTTCACCTACCCCATGAGGATGCTACAGAAGGTTTCAAACTCTAATTGGAAGCTTGAGACAGATTTTATGGGAGCTTCTGGTATACCTGTGTGAATAACAAGCACTTTTTTGTTGATTTGATTGTTTTGGTAACACTACTCTCTCTTCTGTGAGTTTAATTCACAAGTCCCATATACTAAACAAAGCAGAATAATTTCATGTTCATTCTTTTCATTTTGGTGAATTGCTGAGATTCACTTGGTTCCTCATACACGCCAGTCAAGTGTTCTTTCCCTGATATATATTCCCAACAGCCCAAAAGAGGTTTAGGGAAAAGCTTTATGATTCTGTATTAATAAGCAATCCCTTCAATATTTCTTCCCCAAATTTCAGTATTAGTTCACAATCCTTCTGAACAAACCACCAATAACCAAGTGGCATGTGCGGAAAGACTTTCTCCCACAAACATTCCAGCAAAATACATGATTTTTTTTTCTTAAGAACCCCATATCAAGTTCTTTCTATAGGTTATTTAAGCAAAGTAAAACAGGTTTTGTAGACAAAAGAAGAAAACTGGAGCAGCTGTTTTCTGGAGGTGTGAGAAACCTTACATTCATAGACTGATTCTAATTTCAACAAAATGCTGGTAGATGCCTCTTAGATCACAGATGATGAATTTTAGTTCACTCCAGGGTAGTCTGGTGATCTTTCTTTACTTATGGGCTCACTTTCCACGATTTTGTTCTCCACGGTCTCCTGACCTTATAATATCAAGTGTAAAATTCCACAAATAATTAAGTTATGCAGAGTCTTAAATAACATTTATATTCTAATTTACTGTAGGTGATAGTTAATCTCTTATTATGTCTAATATACACTGCCATAAGTCTGCAATTATATAAAAACATATATAGTATTCAATACTATCAGTGAGCTCAGGCATCTGCTGAATGTTTAACGTATTCCAGTGAATAACAGAAGAGTACACAAGGCAGCCATCACCATTGTAATGGGGATCTGATGATAGGTAGCAGAAGCTTTGAGAGGTAGGTGCCAGCTGAGACACTGAGGTTGATAGGTGTGTGCATTTAAAATGATGTTTGGGACTCCAATCCTTTACCTTCTTTGCTTCCTAACTGCCTGAGTTGAATATGTTCTTCTGCTTCATACTCTTACTCTGACCTCGTGTGCACAAATAGACTGAATGCATCAAAGCATAGTGATCATGGAATGAAATTCCCAAAGCCATGAGCAAAAGAAGCTGTTCCTCAAGTTAATTTGCATATACTTTTTTCCAGTGATGGGAACCTAATACACAGAACCTCAGCAAGCACAGATATGTTTGACTTGCATTGTCTAATTCTTCCTATGTAGCTGAGTTCCATATGCCTCCAGAACTTCTGCAGGGGGTCCACTCCATTTACATTTGTACCAAAATTTCACTAGTTTTCAAGAGAAACCTTAAAGCATCACAGTTTTAATGATATTTTAACTTGTCATGTCTCATCCTAATATAAACTCAGATTTATAGGAGAACATGCAATTGTAATCTATTGTAGCATATTATATGGTCTCTTTTTATTAAAATTATTTGTGTACATGTGCACCCACAGCTAAATATGAAGGACAAGGATGACAAAATGTAGGCTATTTAGTTTTTATGTTCTCAAAACCATTTCGTACAATGCCATGTGTGGACAATCATTGAAACAAGTAAATAAAATTTGATTGCCCATTCCATTGGCTGAGTCCTGAAAATTCTCTTTCCCATACGACAGCACATTTCTCCAAACAATTGTAATCTCAGTCTCTGCTTAGATACGTGCAAGGTGAAAAACAAAAACAACATCAACAAACAAAACAAATACATAAACAAAAACCCTTGCTATTTTCATTTTTGACATTTGTCTGCCAATAAATATCTCCATTAAAATATAAATACTGGATTGTAGAAGTGAAAATTGGTCAAAAGTCAGGATGAAAACAGTCTTTTCAGGAAAAATATCTGCTGGTTCTCTATAAAATGTAAGTAAATAATATGTGGAGCACAGGAAAGATTGAGTAGCAAATGAGTTTTCCCCATACCTGTCGTAGCTTCAGCTCTTCCTAAAACAGGATGTAATTTCCTAAAGCTGGAAATATTTTACTCCATGATATTTATGCATTTGTTGGAGCTGTCTAGCATTAAGGTGTACTGGGAACCTGAAAGCTAGTGTATTCAGAACCTGCTTTCCAGAAAAGCTCAGGGCATCCTTGCACAGCCTGGTAACAAGCAGCATTCACTTCCCATTTCCAGCCCTATCATTTGGGTGCAATGTTACCTTTCAAGAGTACACAAACATCTCTCAACTGTTTCTGTTTACAAAGACTGTTTACTACAATAAACATTGAGAAGTAAATGTTTTATTACTTCCTCTGAAAGAAGAACCATGTAGAACAGAATTGTAATTCCCAAATCTGGGCAAATTCATCACATAAAATACTCAGAAATTGTAATGGTATTTGTAAGTCATTTTGCTATCTTTTAAAAGATTTGGTGATATTTTCCATCCTTTTGGTGCTTATTTTTAATCAGGCTGAACAATTTAATAAACTTTCTTGAAAGAACAAACAACATAATACTGAGAATTTTAGTTCTAAAATGTTAACTGTTTGCAAGTGGTGTTGGCAACTGAATAATTTCAGTTTTGAGATGACCAATACTTTTAACTCTCATCTCTTTTGTATTCATTAGCAGATATAATGGGTTGATTGCTCAGATATGTATGTCCTATACAAGCCAACATCTTCCACTTTTTGGTTAAACTAAGTCCATGTTGTGACCAAATCTTTACTTCTCAGAAAGAAATCATTCTCACATGTCTTCCTCTCTGTGTACCTTTTTGGAGTGTAACAGGAATTCAACTCTACCCTAAAGATGAATGACAGGATGTTTTGTACATGGCATATATAAAGTGTGGTACCAGTCTGTCATGATATTTTTTGGGTACTCTTTATTAACTAAACCTCTTTAATATTTTAAAGAGTATATATACATGATAACCACCCTTACACTCTGCCTCTCCCAACTCTCCAAAGTGTGCACATGTGGTGGGGGGTCTCACTGTACAGTCCTTGCTAGTTTAGACCTCTCAGTGATTTGACTGCCTCTGCCTCCCAAGTGCTGGGATTAGAGTTGTGAATCAATATACTCAGCCTCTCCAATCCCTGTCTACTCTTTTAAACAAATCTCTTTCTTTGATTCATGTCTGTTAGTTTTGTTTTGTGACTGTCCTGTATTTAAATGGGCCTGTTTGTATGACCATAGAGGTGAAGCTACCCAGTGGAACCTCATTGACTCAGAAGTAAGAATACAACTGAAAACAAGGCCCCCAGACTATTTCTTAGAATCTATCAAAAACCAATAGTAATCAGATTGATGACTACCTTTGTTATCACCATAGAACTTTCATCCAGGAAATTATGGAAGCAGATGCAAGAATCCACAGTGAAGCAATGGACTGAACTCTCAAAGTCCAGATGAAGAGAGGGAGGGGCGATAAAATGAGCAAAGGGGTCAAGACAATGATGGGGATACCCACTGAAACAGCTTACCTGAGTTAATGAAAATTCACTAACTCTGGAATGACAGTGGGGGAATGAGCATAGGAGCAAACTAGTCCCTATAAATATGGGTGACAGTTGTATAGCTGGGACAGTCTGTTGATCCACTGGTAGTGGGACCAGAATTTATCCCTACTGATTGAACTGGCTTTTTCAAGCATATTTTCTTTGTAGGGATACCTTTCTCAGCCTAGATATAGTGGGGAGTGATGTGGGATCCTCCTCTGTATGCTGTGAATATCTTTTATTACCATCGGTTAATAAAGAAGCTGCTTTGGCCTATGACGGGGCAGAATAGATCTAGGTGGGAAATCTAAACAGAATGCAGGGAAAAAGAAGGGGTAGTCAGAGAAGCCATGTAGCTGCTGAAGGAGGAAGACACAGGAACCTTACATGAAGGCCGCAGCCTGGTGGTGATACATAGATTAATAGATATAGGTTAGTTTATGATGTAAGAGCTAGCTAGGATTACACATGGAACCACTGTCCAAGAAATGTTGTAATTAATATAGCTTTTGTGTAATTATTCAGTTCTGGCCTGCTGGGAAATTAAACCACAATCTCTGTGTACATCAGAGCGCCTTAGTCCTGCTTCAAAGCCATGTGCTAAACTTTGTTGACTCCCCATGGGAAGCTTTATCCTCTCTGAGAAGTGGATAGGGGTGGGACGGAGGGGGGTGAGGGAAGTGGGAGGAGGGAAGTGAGACAGAACTGGAATTGGTTTGTAAAATGAGAAAGGTTGCTTTTTAAAAAGCTAAATAAATAAATAAATAAATAAATAAATAAAACAATAGTTCAGCAGACGGGCTCTAGCAGCCCTTCACTCATTCATGCCAAGATATTTTCTAAAGATAGCAGAGAACCATGTAATTTAACCTCTCATAAAATGACTTTGATCATCTGAATTTTTTCTTAAGAATCATTAGTAGAACTTGATGATTATTTATGCCCTTAGGATGAAGACATAAAGAACTATGGATAATCTATCTGTGAACCAGCACAAAGATAGTTTTACAATCTGTTGAGCATAAAATTATTTTTTTATTTTTAAAGATGGTATTAAAATCAGTTTCTAATCATAGCCTGAGAAATAATTAATAATTATTAAATAAAATATGTTCTTCATTTTCAATATTTCATTGACTGATAATAAATAAAATGCACAATTCTAAAACTTATATCCTGTTATTATTCATTTTATAGATGGGGAAACTGCAACATACATTGAGGTAAAAGATATTAAGCGAATCATTTTTCAAATGTACATGTATATATGTGAATTCTGAAACCACAGATGTATATGCAGAAATTTTATGAACACAAATTCACATAATTCTACAAATGTGTGTGTGTATGTGTGTGTTTTTATGTTCATATGATTAAAATTTTGTTTATTGTTCCATGGTACTTCATGGAAAGTTAAAAATATGGATATTAATGAAGAACCATAAAAATCTGAAGACTATGAAAATCTTCTTGAAGGACTTCCAGACAAAAAGTAATAAGAAAGAGATGGCCTTGAAAAGACCATTTTAAACTTAGCACTGTGTGCACTCAGGAATATTATTGACTAGTCAGGGAGACAAAAAGTAAATACTCATGTCATTCAGAAGAAGAATGAAAGGCAGCATTGTAGAGGAAGAAATTTGTTACCTACACTTCTAGACTTCAGTTATCTACCAATAAAACGCATGGTCTCAGGATGAGCACTGAAATGTCTTCTATCCCTGATAGTGTTACACATTTCTGTAATGACCTCAATTCTCCCAGAGTAAAGAATGACATTCTTTCTATTATTGGTACAAGTACAGGAACATAGAGTCCATAATGGGACTGAATCCAATCTCATCTATATGTCTTCTCTTCTATTTCTTCTGTTATATATTATCTACCTGCTTATTTTAACCAAGAACTGATTTTTCCAAAAGGATATAAATCATTGTTGGCTTATACACATTTAATGGCATTTTTAGAAGTCAGAGAAATAATATAAAGTTTGTTTCATTCAGACAACTCATGACATTCAACAGCAAAGGAGATAAAATAGAAAGTAGGACAAAATCTAAGTTCTGTATAAATGCATTTTTTATGTAAGTTCACAGAAAGCATACTTGCAATATTAAATAAAATAAGCCCCCATCTTCTTGAAACCCACAGACTCACAGGTCAGAACATGCTCACATTTTGACTCATGACAAACACCAAACCATCTTCTTTCACTTACAAGACTGTGAACAACGTGCTGCAACCTGGCCACTGTGTGACTCTGAAGCTTCCCCATCTCTTCTGTTTATCCATGACCTCTGCTCTTCATCCTCTGTTCCATGATCATCATCACAGCAATCAGAAACAAGCTTATTACACACAGTTGTTATATAACCCAATCAAAAGGGGAGAGCACAAGACTTCCATGATACAAAGAATAAAGAAGCATAATTACCTCCTTACATCTCAAAATACCTGGTAACTGTGCCCTAAGTCAAATATCCTGTTGTCTGGCTTTTGAGGAGTAAAACAGTAAAACATCCGGTAGTCCACCGTTGGTCACACATCCACTTGTTCATCATTGAGGAGCAAGAATAGGTCTGAACTCTGTGACCTTTAAGATGGAACAGATTCAAAACTGTGGGTCCTCACAAAGTATTGATGACACTTTTATCCAATATGACCCCTTTAACTAAAAGATTTTGATTATTACAGATGGATCCCAAGTATGAGCTTCATGAAAATATTTTGTACATAGAGAAAGGTGGTAAAAAGACATCTGTAGACCCTCTTAGGGAAAGCCCATAGCAGTCATCCACTCTCAGTGTTCACCAGCCCCTGAAAATAAAAAGTAATTTATTTAAACAACTACTAGACTTTCACTCTTCTCAGAGTATTTTCTTCGTCTACACTTTGAATTATTGCTACGGGTTATTACAATCATGAAACAAATTGCCATTATTGATGATTATCAGGTGACATACAAGGTTTAGACTCACTTTCATTGCTGCAATTTTTAACCTGTTAATTTTCTGAAAACTATTTTGTGTATTTTATTCCCACCAACAATAATGATGGTAGCAATGATATACAAGGAACATCTTCCCTAAGTGGTTTCCGTAAACTAATCAATGAACATCTATTGAATATCTATAAAACTTGCAAAAGTGTGCTAGGAAATATGATACAACAGGAAAGAAGTTCTGTGCTTGCTCATGGAAACCTTGCTGTCTAATTAGACACAGAACATCATTATGTGAAATTGCTGCTGAGCAAGACATTAGGAAAGCATTATGTTATTTGTGTATAAAGGATTGCACAAGGTTGAGAGCTTGAGATCCTTGCAGGCTACTCCTCATTTACATATAGTAGACCTGAGGTCCAGAGGTATTAAATTCTATGTTAGTAACTGACAAGTATAAAAGCTTTAGTCAAGGCACTTTCTACTTTACCAAGGTGGGTGTTCATCATTGCCCAATGCATGATAGCACTAAAGCATCAACATGGGCGAGGAGTGGATTAGACTGGACTTTTAGAAGCAGGCATTCTACCCAGATGAGTAAAGAGAAGGGAGATCTAGTAAAAGACACAGGATCTGGTGATAACTGGGGTCAGACTGAGTATAGAGATGGACTGTGGTTCACGATGAGGCGGGAAGAATGAGTTTTATTATCAGGGTCTGCAGAAAGAGAGGTGAGGTTTTTGTTAGGGCAGACTCAGAGACAGTAATCTGCTAGTAGTGGATTTGCTTTGAGGCTTAATAGCCAGGGCATGAGGGGAGTGAAAGCCATGGCACTTCTGAGACGGTGTTGGCCTGTGGGTATGCTTTCACACAAGTGTGCTTGCACTGAGACTGATAGTGACTTCACTGGTGAGTGTAATCAAGAGAACTTGACAGCTTTCCTTTGTTTGAGACTTACTACATATGAATTTTGTTAATTAGTTCAGTGGATGAAACCTCATCTTAAATGACTTTCCAGTTTTATTACAGGTTACACTCAATATTTTACCACTCACTTTAGGTTAAATTTGTATGTTTGCTTTTAAATAATAAGTTATTATTTCAAGTCCTATCTTCAAACAGAACCCCAGCACATTTCACAACACAGCGTAGACAATTAGAAAATATATTATTTTTTCAAGAAACTTGTTTTGGCAATAAAATATAACTAAGTACTTTAAACAAAAATGCCCTATCATACAATAAAAGTATATGCTCAACTATATTCATAGCAGCATTGTTTGTAATAGCCAAAACCTGGAAACAACCTAGATGCCCTTCAATGGAGGAATGGATGAAGAAAGTGTGGAATATATACATATTAGAGTACTACTCAGCAGTAAAAAACAATGACTTCTCGAATTTTGCGTGCAAATGGATGGAAATAGAAAACACTATCCTGAGTGAGGTATCCCAGACTCAAAAAGAGGAACATGGGATGTACTCACTCATAATCGGTTTCTAGCCATAAAATAAAAGACATTAAGCATATAATGTGTGATCCTATAGAAGCTAAATAAGAAAGTGAACCCAAAGAAAATCATATAGTCATCCGCATGGAGAGGGGGAAGTAGACAAGATTGCAGGGCAAAAACTGGGAACTTGCGGGTGAGGTGGCATGGGGCAAAGGGGAAATGGGATGAGAAATATGAGAAGGGGAGGATGGGAGAAGCTCGGAGGATTGGGATGGTTGGGATATAGGAAGGATGGATACGGGAGCAGCGAAGTATATATCCTATCTAAGGGAGCCATCTTAGGGTTGGCAAGAGACTTGACTCTTGAGGGGTTCGCAGGTGTCCAGGAATATGTCCCCAGCTGGTACCTTGGGCAACTAAGGAGAGGGAACCTGAAATGACCCTATCCTATACTGATGAATATCTTGCATATCACCTTAGAACCTTCATCTGGCGATGGATCGAGGTAGAGACAGAGTCTCAATTTGGAGCAACGGTCTGAGCTCTTAAGGTCCAAATGAGGAACAGAAGGAGGGAGAACATGAGCAAAAAATCAGGACCACGAGGGATGCACCCACCCACTGTGACAGTGGAACTGATTTATTGGGAGCCCACCAAGGCCAGCTGGTCTGGGACTGAATAAGCATGGGTTGATTCCGGACTCTCTGAGCATGGCGGTCAATGAAGACTGATGAGAAGCCAAGGACAATGGCACTAGGTTTCGATCCTAATACATGAACTGGCTTTGTGGGAGCTTAGCCTGTTTGGACGCTCAACTTTCTGGACGTAGATAGAAGGACCTTGGTCTTCCCGCAGGGCAGGGAATTTGGACTGCTCTTCAGTATCGAGAGGGAGGGGGAATGGAGTGGGGGGAGGAGAAGAGGAGTGGGGATAGGGGGAGGGAAGTGGGGGGAGGACAATATTTGGGAGGAGGGGAGGGAAATGGGAAATGGGGAGCAGGTGGAAATTTTAATTAAAAAAGAATAAAAATAAATAAATAAGTAAAAAAAAAATGGAGACAGTGGCTCTGTGACTAAATTTTATAATAAAACCAAACAAAATACAGTACTTATTAAAGATCCATTGAAAACATATATTACAAGCAATAGGAAAAAGAAAAAAATGTAAATTTATTTTATCAATTTAGATATTTCAATATTAAACTTGAAGTCATGTAAATTATGTTAATGATAGATATTATATAGTAGGCTTATATTTTACAATAGAGATGGTTTTACATCTTAGGCTAATCCTGAAAATCAGCAAGAGAAAAAAAAACAGCAGGAGAATATTTTGGCCATTTAAGACAGGATTCATCTCTTATGAGTTGCTAGTTTCATTGAAATTAGAGACTTAGTGAACAATAAGCTTATTTCCTGTATATTCCTGACCCCTTTATGGAAGCAGAATATCTAAAATCTCAGATTTTCCTGTCACATATATGCTATCTATTATCTCAGAGGTAATTGGCTGCAATGCAATTATTATTCATCATCTATAGAGAAAAACTGAAACAGAAGGGGCAAAAGGGTTTGCCCCCACAACCACGCAAAACCCTCCCAGCACAAATTACTGCCTGATTCTAATTACAGTTTTAAGCCCTAACGGCTGATTCTTTTATGGGTGGTGAGGTAATCTAATCAGGTGGATTGGGAGCTCACGTTAAACACACCACACATAGAAATTAAAGTATGACTGATGGGCTGAAAAGCTGTTAATCAATATGTAGGGATAGCTAATTTAATCCTCTTGCATTTGCATTTCCCCCTTCTAAATCATTGCCCAAAGCTTATTTGAAGTTCTCATTCTTCAGTGGAAAGACATGTAGGTGTCAGGCTCATCATTCCCTCTTTCTCAAATTTGCACACTGATAGTCTAGTTAGGTCCATCTAACTTTTGTTGCTGTTGTTAGTTGGAAACTTCTCAGTGATAGGATATTCACTGGGCATATCACAGGTCAAGGCAGTCTAGGTTTCATTAATGTGTGCCCACATGATGGTTAATCTGCATCCATAATGCATTCACTCTAAGACACACTGGGTTTATTTCTTGAAGTACCTTTTTAGCTGATACATTTAGAAGCATGCAAATAGCCAATTATCTTTACCTCGAAGGCCATTAAAAGTCTACCTGCATCAGGGATAGGGAACAGTGGCTAAACCACAATTATAAATTGGCAGTTTACCCAGACTGTAAGAGGAAAGGCTTGAATGAGGCACATAAGTAATTAAAAACATTCCCAAAGTCTAAAGTCTGCCTCCCTTTGAGAAATGTTCTTGGATTTGGATGGTGCCGTGTAAGGGGCTTTCGATTACACATTCTCTTATGGGTGCATTCAGGAAACCACGATGTGTGGATATCTTGATGGAGATTCAGCAAGAACAAATGAGCTTTTGCTTTATGATAAGCACACTTGCATTCTTCTTGGCGTCTTACATTAATGAGTGTGGGTGGTAGGGGAGATCCCTTGGCTTTGTGGCATGTGTAAGAATTGTGCCTTTGAAAGTTAGTATGTAGTGAATTGCTAATGTTTTTCAGGATTTAGAGCAAAAAAGAGCCTGGGGATAACTGGAAAAGTAGCCATGTTGAGCAGTGGGTCTTGCTTGTTTTCTTGCATTTTGTTTGTTTACTATAGAGAGAGAATGTATATAGAGAAAATGTATTTTAGTCTAGTGTATTTAGGAATTTTATTATGAAAATGCATTCTTTTACCTTGTAGCAATGCTTGATTTCATAAACTTCTAAGATTCTTACTCATCTTTTTTCAAAAACTAGTAAACTCTTGACTTAAACCATAAATTCATTTTAGTTAATGATAAGTAGTTTGTCATCAAAGTATTATGACTGTAAGCTATTTTATTTATGGTCTTACTTAAACTTAAAAAACTTTTAGTCTTCCAATTAGCTTTCAGTCTTTTGTTCTTACCGTACCATTGTTCTGTACTCACGGCCACTTCATCACGTGAGCATCATATTCATTCCAGACATTCAGACCTTACTTCTGACTGCATCTTCTACCCCCAGTATTGCACATGTTGACTAATTTGTCTCCAACTCTTAAATCTACTGTTGACTCTTCTATTGAAGTTGATGCCCTCAGTCAGCCATAGACCCTGTCTAGTGTGATCAACTCACAGTGTGTTGAAGACTGACATGGAGAATTAATTTTGTATTTTCAATACAACAAGAGGGATTTTACCGTGATAGCTATACTTTCACGAGACACTGAGCAAGTGTATGGAAGAAGGTGTAAGCATGTACAACATAAGGCACAAATATAAAGGGCCTGGTATAAGTCTTAGGTTTGATACTTAACTCTTATCAAGGTCCTAAGACCATTTTATTATTAAATAATCTTTTCCTAAGTTATCACGTAAAGTTTAGTGTGCATTACACTTTTCTAGTTTTATACTAATGAAAATTCAATAAAGATATCACTTTAAAGATGAGGAATCTGAAGCTTAGCGAATAAAGAGAGTGCAAATATAGAAAACTTTCTAATCACTTCCTGTTATTAGAGACACATTGATAATACATCTTCCCTTACAGAGTCCAGTGATTTTGTTTTTTTAAAAAAAATACTCTTTTGAGAGAAAGAATAAAGATCAATAAATATCTGTATGTGCCTTTCCACTAACCTTTTATTTTGAAACAATGCTTCTGGAAGGCAGGTAACACAGTGTTTTTCACAATATCCTAGAGGCTTGTTTCATCTATTATTGACAACCTAAGAGGTAAGTGCTTACTAAAACTGATTGGATAGATAATATTTAAATACAACTGACAGTGAGAGTATATTCTCGACAGATAATAAACTGAATTAACACTCAATTTCTTATAGCAAATTTAGGAAAGAAAACTTTCAAATAAGTAAATAATTGGAGAGCTATTTAATAACCATTATTTAAAATATTCTGGTTATAATGAATACAAATTCTGACTCAGATAGAGAAAAACTATACCTGTGTTAGGGAAGAATATCTTTAAGTTCCTATAGGTCCTAAAACTATGCTACATTCAGAAGCAAAGTGATCAAAAGTTCTCAGTAAGTCATCTTCTGTTCCTCATCTCTATTTGTTATGTTGCCTTTGCTCTAGTCAGGTTTATAGGCATATCATATTTATATTTTAATAAATAAACATTACCAAAAGATCAGAAGAGCAAAGCTAAACCACTGGAGGTCAGGCAGTTTGGCACATACCTTTAATCCCAGGATTTGGGAGACAGAAGCAGATGGATTTCTATGAGTTCAAGGCCACCCTGGGCTACAAAAGATCAATGCAGAAACAAATACAAGTAGTGGTGGCCTATACCTTTAATCCCAGTACTAGGGAGTCATATGGCCTTAATCCAAGCACTGGAAGGAATATAAAATGAGAGAGGAAAGTAGTTAAATCTGCTCAGAGTGTTTAGTCTGCTTAGTCCATGGTCATCCAGCCTTGGTAGAAATAAGACTTCTCTAGTGGCTTCGCATTTCTGGTTTTCAGGCTTAACCCCAATATCTGTCTCTGGGATTTTATTACATTTGCCACATTGGTTCTCTTTACCTGGAGAGGTTAGCTATCTCATTCTTGAGAAGACAGGGCTGTTTTAGAACCCCCTGAAAACTATTGAGATTCTGCTTCACATCTTATGCCCAACACTGAGCCAAGTTGTCCAGCTAGAACCTTCTGTTTGCTTTAGCTTAGTCACGTGTCTACAAAAGCAAAATAGAAAGACCTTTTCTGGAACTATGTTATCTAGGAATTAGTGGACTATGTATATAGAGATATAACCTACAGCCATTAAATTGTCTTCCTTACTAGTTCCAAGGCTGAGTCTCTTACTCAACGGTTTCAGATGCTTCTAACTAACCAGATTTCCCAGGGATGTCTTCTTTCTACTTTTTGCAGTCTTATTTGTGCCAAAAGTAAGTCACAGACACTACCTGATGCCTGAACAGTATATTCTTGAGAGCAATCTTACAACACATATAGCAAGACTGGTTAAGTTTCTTTGGACTGTTATATACTCAGGGGTTAAATAGTTGTCTGATCAGGGGAGTCTCTGACTGAAATATTTCTCAGGATGTAGCCTTTCTTTATCATGTAGTCAATCCAAACCAGTTATGAGGTGTTGCAGTTATGAAAGACGTTGAACCTCCCCGTAAGGGTGGGATTTATTCAAAACCTAGGGATAGCTTTGCTTATGCTATTGTGCCATATTTAATGGAATCTTTAGGCCATGGTGAGGAATTTCCTGGTCAAGCTGCATCACATTTACAAGTGCCTACACTTCATGACCTTTGCTCTGTGCTCATCCCTACCTTCCCAGTCTTTCAAGGAGAAAAAAAATACATAATATACGTGGTCCTTTATTTTAAACTTCACATAATTATCATTTTAATTGCCCTGTTTCTAAATACAGCCACAGTGGGTTCACTAGAACATGATTTTGTTGATACCATGTTTGCTTGATTTTCCAGAAAAATTTTCCATACCATCATTGGGTTGTGAATGTGAAAACTGATCCCCAAATAAAGAATTAATAATCCATTTAAACTATCTTATTTTATACACGAGAAAACTGAAGTGCAGAGATGTGAAAGATGATGCTTCAGTTTACCTTGTGACTAAATTAAGAGGACATGTCTTCCCAAACTCTTGTACTTATCACACTTTGGAAAAGTTGCAGCTTCACAGGAGGCTGATCCAGAAGAATCAGAAGCCTATTTGGAAAAGTCCTCCACCCACGCTGCAAAAAATTAATACAATTGCATTGCCAATGAGCAATGTTTCCATTTGAAAGTTCTGGGGAAAATGCTGAAAACACTAACGCTATATTTATTTTCATTAAATTGTGATAATATAAGCTTGCTAAGTGACTCTTTTTTTAGAATTAAATCATTTCCTTCAGGTGACCTAATTTTTGTTCTTTTATCACAAATGACTCACTTGGAAAATTAAAGATGTTAAATAAAGTCTTTATGCTATTTCATCCCGGTGTTAACAGCTTCCACCTTTAATGTTAACATAGTACATTAAGACTTCTAACCTCGTAGAATCTCAGCTAACTAAGTGTCAGATTATTATGTGGCACATGAGAACAATGTTTTTGTAAAAAGCTTTTGCTCAATTGGAGAACTTTAGAGTGTTCTCTTTAGAACTTTAGAAGAACTTCTTTATGAATCTATAATTTTAGAACCCTTAGTTTTACTTCACCAATTCAATGTGGTCAACTGACTATTGCCTCTTTGAATTTCATCTCTAACCTGCAGCATCAGGTGAGGCTTGCGCGTGCTTGTGCACGCGCACACACACACACACACACACACAATGACAATCTTGGCTTGGTTGCAGCTTCACAGGAGGCTGATCCAGAAGAATCAGAAGTCCATGGTCATTCTAGTCAAGTTAGTGAACCCTGTATCATCCATGAAATATGGGCAGTGCTAATTAAAATCACTCTATTATTTAAGAGAAGAGAAGGAAAGGGAGGAGGAGGAAACAGAGACGGGGAATGAAGGAAAGAAAAAGAGGACAATGTTATGAAGTTGGGAAAGAGACATGTTGGACAGTATGATGGAACAAGTGAAGGGTACAAATGAGGCATATATATAATCATATAATATTGCATACAAAATAAGAAATTCTTAGGGAATAAACTTTTGTAAGTATTTTTAAAAGTGAAGAACAATAGGGCTGCAGCTTATTTAGTTGTGGAGTGCTTGCCTAGTACCACAAAACCTTAGATTCAGTCTATAGAGCAACCAAGGGGAAAAACTAAAATTTGGAAAACAATGACTTCTGTTCTAAAATTAGAGATTAACCAACATTTCTCCCAGCCCTCTGTGGTCACCTGTCCTCTAGAACTTTCTTGTCTCTGGCCTCAGCATCAACTTGAGGTTACCTATGGATCCAATCATGTGTCACTATCCCAATCCTTTTTCTGTTGAGGAATGAACTACATATGAAGTCTGTCTCAGAGTCTGTGATTCTTCTTCCATCCCTAATGCACAACTTCTTTTTATTTCTGCACAGTAGCTCACCCATAGAGAAGTAGCCATTTATAATATTTTGTTAAATAAATGTAACACATTTAAAACTATAAATAAAATCATAAAATTGAAAAAAAGTTAAAGAAATAGTTCAATCCTGGTCTGAGCACCCCTTTCATTCACTAGTTAGAGTCACAACAACAGGTATCATATTTTAAGTCTCTACAATATTCCAGCAGACTTCTGGCATTACTCATGTTTAATATCGTGCTAAGGAGACATCTGTAATCTCATTTCATAGACTTGAAGACTTCCTTCTTTACCTCTGCAAATACTAATGAAAACTATGTTTCAAAGAACTCATTTAACAGTTCTTATAATCCATTTAGTAATTTCAGCTTATTTAAGTCAAATAAATCTTAAAGTGTTCACATTTTAGAATTTAAGGATACAACGACTTTTTCCTTAAACTTCAACGTCATTGTGGTCAACTGCTAAGGTCAGATAGTAGATATAAGAAGACATTTATGGTATCATCTCAGAACCAGCTTATCAGGGGAGATAAGACTGGAACCCCAAGAGATAGGAAGATAGCCCTCTATCCACACTGGATCAGCACAAACTCTGAGCTTTTGCAGTTCTGCAAAAGGGCTTAGGAGACATCTGAAGTAGCTGGGTGTATGAAGACTTACGTCATTCTATCTACCACCTTCACAAAAAGTTTAGTCCCTTTTATTTCTTATATATTTTTTTACTTGTAAATTGTCATTTCTTTTGGCACTCTTTATGAGTTTGCATGGACCACAGAAGCCTTCAAAGGGTAAGGAAGTATCCTCATGTTGCCTTACATCCTTCCAATCACGAACTCAAGACTGAGTCACTCACAGTATGTCATATCCAGCCTGTGGTAAAAGTTTCTGCAGTGGAGACTCCAGAAATTCAACAATCTCAGGGACTTCAGAGAACTCAATCAAATTTTCAATCAACCAAAGTAACCTCCCAAGATTCTCCTAAACCTGAAGAAAACTAAAATAAAGGAGTAACCGGTGGTTTACCCCATATGTGTACCTCAAATAATTTACATTGATTTTGTGCCTTTGGTACAATTACCAAGTTTAAGAACAACTATTTATCAGAGTTTAGTGCACATTTACTAGATTGCTTCTTTTTGGGATATCTTGATTTCAGAGCTTTTATTTACCTGACATGACGACTTGTTAAAAAGGTTTATGTTCACCTATCTATCTATCTATCTATCTATCTATCTATCTATCTATCATCTATCATTTTGAGATAGGGTTTCATGTTATAGCTAAACATATATGCTCTTCTAAAACTAACCATGTAGTTCAGACCTTGACCTCACAGATATCCTCCTACTTCATCTTCCTAACTAGTAGGGTTACATGGCTAAGAAACTATACCCAAAGCTATTATTTTTAGAGAAAAGAAATGGAGACCATGACAGAAAGACTCAAACTCGAGAACTAAGTCAACTTATTATGATGAGGACTTCAGACAAAACTTAGTGAAATGGTAACTTCAAAGGGAGACATGTGGTATTGTCACTCAGATTTCCCCCTTCATAATAAAACCTATTGGTCAACTCTATGTGGACATCATTGACTACTGCTCTGGACTGCTTTATTGCTATAGAATCCTATTTGTAAATCCCCCGATCTTAATCCTTTAAGATAGACTTTACAGAAGGAGTTAGTAAAAAAAGATGCCTGTGGAAGGAGGCTGCTTGTTGGTTCCTTGCTGCTCAGTCCTGAAATAATCACATAGAAACTAATTTTTAAATCACTGCTTGGCCCATTAGCTCTAGTTTCTTACTGGCTAACTCTTACATCTTAATTTAACCCATTTTTAGTAATCTGTGTATTGCCATGTGACTGTGGCTTACCTGGTAAAATTTGGCATCTGTCTCCGGCTGGGCTACATGGCTTTTCTCTGCCTCTGCCTCCTTTCTCCAAGAATTCAGTTTAGTTTTCCCCGCCTAGCTAAATTCTGACCTGCTATAGGTATAAAGTAGTTAGTTTCTTTATTCATTAATGGTAATCACAGCACATAGAAGGGAATCACACATCAGATGCTCAGTACCAATTGAGAATTCACCCCCAGAATATGATTACCTGATCAAAGGTATCACCTGCCCACCATGAGGTCCCTCTAACCAGTGATAACACACACATACACACACACACACACACACACACAGTTAACATTTGTAGCACAAATAATAAAAACACAGAGGCAGTGCAGTGGCATTTCATTTGTATCTTAATAAATAAAACTTGCCTGAGGATCAGAAAAGTAAAATAGCCACACTGGCCAGCCTTATAAACCAGGCAGAAATGGCACACACCTTTAATCCCAATATCCACACTGACATATACTTTTAATCCCAGTAGCCACACTAACTTGCCATAGAATCGCAGAACTAGAGAGGATTATTAAACAGGAAGGAACAACTCTCAGTCTCAGTCTTATTCTGAAATTCCTAGAAGCAATATTACCATTTCAGATTAAGGTAGAGGTAAGAACCAGTGTCTGGCTGTTTTGTTATTCTGACCTTCAGGTTGAATCCGAAATTCTATCTCTGAGTTTTTATTAATAGCGCTTCAAGACAGATATTTGGGTTCAAGATGAGGACTAGGAAAGCAAACCAACCAAGTAACTAGAGAGCTGTTACCTCTACAAAATCTTCAGACTGAAAAGAGAGTGAGTTCCTATCTCATCCCTTCTTATACTCCTCTCTAGTGCTGGTAATAAAGGTATTCACCGCCACTGCCCAGCTTCTATGGCTAACTAGTGTGGATGCTGGGATTAAAAGTATAGCCACCACAGCCTGGCTTGTAGGACTGACTAGTGTGGTTAGCTTTACATACTGATTTTTGGCAGACTTTATTTGTTAGGTTATAAGCAAAATATCATCACAAATATTGACTAGCAGAGATAGTCTAGTATTTGAAATATTCATCTATGAAATTCTGAGTGTGAATTCACTCTTAAGATGTTCATTGTCTTTTTACTTTCCTGGATGCTGCAGTTACTCCAGGGTATGTAGGCTCAGCATTCTTACTGAAGTGGAGATGGAAGGAGTATAAAAGCTCATAGGATCACAGACTGTACTGTCTCCGAGAAGGTCAGTTTCACCCATGAGATTTCAGCAACATGACTGCCTAAACATGAACTGATATGGACAACAACAATAAATGTGCCAAAGCAAATGGACGAAAGACTACAAACAAGGACTCAACCCTCTCAAAAGAACTGCAAGCAACGAAGGAATACTGAGAATGGAAGGAAGTCTTCCCAAGAGAAGAGCACAATTGGTTGTCCAATACCAAGTAACTCTGCAAACATACGTACAAGTAACATTATACAGACTGAGCAAGTTATACTTGTATATTGAGAAGTGTGTGTGTGTTTCTAACAACAATTTGTGGAAAAAGAGGTCATGGATTTTGAAGAGAGTAAGAAAAGATATGTGGGAAGACTTGAGGGGAGAAAAAGCAAGAGGCAAATGCAAATAAAAGGAATAAATTTTCATGTCCTTCGCTGTCAGGGAAGATGAAATTATTTCTATCCATCATAACTTACGTGAATTAATCCCCAGTTTATGTTTCCTTCTTAGAGTTTAATTTTTGATGGTTGAAAAAATTTTTAAGCTGCTTAGAAGATGTCAGACTGGCTGAAGCAGTTATGGCTAAAATTATCAGCATTTTTGCTATGAAAGAAAGCAGTTAACTGACAACGACCTTTGAACTGTGCGAGAAAATATTTCTATCATATGAGAGAGAACTCTCAGAAATGGCTATCCAGCAGAACAGAGTGGAAGACTGTGCCTTCGCACAGGAGCAATTGTAGGAGCTACACACACACAGATGACCACAAAAAGAATGATAAATCTATCTCAGATGGGCTGGAAAACAGATACTGAGTGCACCTCCCACAAAAGCAATGACTGTCAATGTAGACACGCCACCTCGGCACACAGAGAAGTTACGGCTACTGCTTCCAGACGTACCGCCACTGAAGCCTCCCCATCACAGCAAACTTTAGGAATGAAACAACCATGATGAGTGAAGGTTGCATGGACTCTCCACAATGGCTCTTTTTGAAGTATAACTTCAACCTTTATCATAGAGTGTTCATGACTGGTTCAATATCATTTTTACTATTCTTTCAAGATAGTGAGAATTCTGATATATCAGAGAGCTGCTTAATCTTACAACTTCCATGTTATGCATAAAATTAAAATGAAAATAAAGAAAAAGCATCTGAACTTTAAAATATAAAGTTTTCTATACTTGGAAATCCCATTATCACACAGGCTTTCAAACTAATGTAGCATTCTTGACAGAATAATAATAATCTTCCATCCCAATATCTTAATTTCCATAGTAGGGGTATGGATTTTTCATAATTTGGTATTCTAGCTCATGTTTAAGGAAGGACTTAATTGGTTTAAATACTTTTTTTATATAAAATACTGATGTGAGAGTCCCCTCTGTGTGTTGCTTGTATTGGTTAATGAATAAAGAAACTTCCTTGACCTGATAGGGCAGAACTTTGGTAGGCAGAGAAAACAAAACTGAATTCTGGGAGAAAGAAAGCAGAGTCAGAGATGTCATGGATCTGCCGGAGATAGATGCTGGGAATTTTACCTGGTAAGACACTGCCACGTTGCAATACACAGATTAATAGAAATGGGTTAAACTAAGAAGTAAGAATTAGCCAGTAAGAGCTAATGGGTCAAGCAGTGATTTAATTAATATAGTTTCTGTGTGATTATTTCAGGGCTAAGCTAGCCAGATGACCAGGACTAACAAGTACCTCCCTGCAACAAAATATGTCAATCACTTTTATTATAAACCTTTTAAAAAACTTTCACTATATGCTGTAATTTCAATTTTGTTTTATAAAAAGTTAGAACCCAAAACGTAAAAACTTTGCATATTTTCTGTATTACCAAACAGAGTCAGAGGCCAGCATGCATGTAAACTTAGAAACTGTAACATATAAAGTAAGACATCCATGACACGGTCAGAGGCTTAACATAGGGGCCAGGATCTCAAAATCAAGGCTTCTGGAAAAAAATAACAAAATTATCTTCCTTCATTGATTGATCAAACTGAGACAGTACATAAGGACTCCAGACATTTTTCTTCCAATCTTATAAAAAATTAGTGAAGTAATCTCTGGGTTGTTCCACATTGTCACCCGGGACTGTCCCGGTTATTATCTCAACTCCATCAGCCAGAGGGTGTGTCTGAGGTTGACTTCCATGTTCCAGGTCTTGACTTGTTGTACATCATTCCACTGACTTCCTGCTGATGAAAACCATCACAAGGCAACAGCTACCTGTGAGGGAGGCTGGGCCATGGAGTTGATCTCTGTGCTTGGAGAGCAGGGAGAAAACTTTTTAGCTGAGTGAATAACAGCCTCTACAGCATAGCTTTCCATAACAATATTTTCTGATACCTCCTTATCAGGCATAACATTTCTATGCATATTATTTTGCATGCTAAGAGGTATTAATCACATTATGTATGTGTCATAAAAGGAATGCACAGTATTTGATTGTGTGACTGCAAACTATAGCCACACCAGAAGATAAGGCAACCAGACACTGGTCACCAGAGGCAGACTCTCCTGTACAGACTGATGTGGACATGAGTAAGTAAGTCAAATATCATAAAGTCATTATTACAGGTGACATGATTTTTCAAATGGCAAAACCTTTAAGCAATGCTCTAAATAAAACAACAATTATTTCTTATATTTGTAGAATACTTATATTCTTGAATATTCAATGTCTATTAAAACGGCTGCCACATAGCCTGTGTTCCTAAGAAAAAATCATTTTTTGTAGATTTAGATGAATATCTATATTTATATAAATAGATTGTAATTATAATTACTTAAGTGCATCCAGTTTGAATACACAGTGATGCTTCTAGAAGTTACGAAGACTCAGGACTGTTTCTTTATGTCATTATTATCTTGACTTCCCCATCCCACAATGATATATTAGTAGCATGGCTTATCCATGGGTAAAAGTGTACTAGGTTTATCTGTACCTGGTCCTGCCCTTTCCCTACTATATTTGGACTCAAGCTTTCCTCTGAACCTGCACTCTGAATCTACAACAATTACTATAGCCTCTTTGTCAAGATTTCTATCTGAGTTTGGTTTTTATCTTTTGAAATACAGACTCTATTTTAATTTGTATTAACTTCCTTGTTTGTTTCTAATTCTAAAAATTCAGCCCTTTAGTCATTTACAGGCATTAAGTAACCTTCATACACAGATATAGAGATATACATACTGTAAGATGTGATTTAAAAATTGATATTAAAATTAAGATTGTGATTGCCTTGGCCTGGACTAGCAAAGAAAGTGGTTCTATCTGGTAAAGTACTTGAGACTTTCCTATCTCCTGAATTTGCCGTATTCTGTAAATTCTGACATTGGGGAAAACATTTTCTGTATTCCTGACACATATCATGAAACATGTTTGTGAAATGATGGTTTGATTTTACTTATTTAAGATTGGATTTTTACAGTATAAAATGATGAAATAAACTGGTTTTAACATGTGGTAGAGATGCCATGGTGGTGGTTTAAATTCTGTCATAAATTTGTTGTTAAGGATGCTGTTGCCTTCTTCTCCTCTGAAATCAATAGATTTCTCAACTATTCACCGGTAATTGTCCTCTACCTACTTATAAAAGGATGCAAAGTTGCTTAAACTGGGGCAGATCTTATTTAAACAACCAAGAATCCTGCCTTATAAAGGCAGAGAAAAAAGCAAGTGTTTTCCGATGGTCGCGAGGATGGAACACAGGTGGGGTCTGGCAGGCAAGTCAGCAGCCACCATGCCACCTCATGACAGTGAGGTAAAATGAGCTCTGGTTTTCGATCGCACAGTGCAGTGACTGTAGTCTACAATAATGTGTCACATGCCTAAGAATAACTAGAGGAAATTTTGAATATTTTCTACCAAAAAATGATGTTTGAGTTAATGTGCTGACTACCTTGATCCTTGATTCCATTATTATAAGAGGTAATAGATTACTAAAACTTTATAGCTTTCCTCAAGTATTTGTACAAATAATATTTTTCAATGACAAAGACCAAAATTAAAATTAAAGAAAAAACAAAGCATGGTTTCTTCATAAGCATTAATTATGAAGAAACTTTCTAAACGTTCCATGACCCAAGGGACATAATCTAAAGCATTAAAGGCAAGACTCTTATGTGAAGAATCAATGCCTTATCAGCTAGGTATGAACTGGGCCCCCCAAAAGCACATTCTACAGTTTAGATGCAGCTTAGTTTTTATTTTTGAACGAGCTGGGAATCACAACTCCAGGTGACATATCTGGGGCGAGCACCCAGATCCAAACAATGATTTCATTATCTTGCACCATCTCCCCAAGAATAGTCACAGATTACATTTCATGTCTTCAGGATAAAGCCATTGCAAGTTGATCTTTTAGGCTAATGTGGATTGGCATAGTGTGTCAGCACAAATCCTATCATTTTTGGAAATCTCAGGAAAATGGAATAATTTAACGGAGTGCACTATGAAACCTGAATTCTCATCCTTGGTATCTGCACATTTCCAGGCTCCCTTTAGGTCTTTGTCTCCCCATCTCCCCATGCTTATATCTCACTTGCTCTTACTTCCTGCACTTTTTTTCTCCTTTACCAACCCCCTCCTTGCTGTCTTCTTCCAGTTTTTAAAATGAAACTGGAAAGCAAGGGCAGCCAGAAGAAAATGCATGGTTCAATTTCTTCTAAATATACTCAAATTTCTATTTAAAATAATAGTTTTCTTCTGTAATTGTTTTAGAAGCAGTAAGCTGACTCAAACCACAGCTAATAACAAAGGCAACTCAATTTAGTTCTTTCTAAGTAACTGCCTAAGGCACTGGCTAATGGGGAAAGAAAGCCACAAAGAATGTTCCAAAGGGAGGGGGCAGCTACAATTAAATAGCTTTTGTTAAACCAGTGTTTTAAAGGGCATATTCTACCCTATAAAAATGAGTCCGTGTTGGCAACAGTTTATAAGAGAAAGAAAGGGGAAGGTCCTTTCTCAGTCATCCTCACTCTACACAGAAAAGAATGCTGATTTAATTGATCAGAGCTAATCACACGGTCAGAACACAGTCACTGCAGAGGTGTCCAGGGGCTAATCCTTGGCAAGCTTCGCCTGTAATTTCATAGACCATTTCTGGGACACTCAGGAAACTGACAACCTCAAGAAAGAAATTAGGATTTCTGGGGAGAACAGAGGTTCCTTTCATCTTAAAGCTCTCAAACCCAAACTGGGTGACATATTTTAAATTCTGTAATGTGGTGGGTATGCGGACAACATGGTATTAAATGCCTATCTACCAAATTTTGGTACCCACTTATTTAAGAAATTGCTCTTAACTTAATCCATCCTTGCGTGTAGGCTGAACTTAATGAATAAAGTTTCTGAACTAAGACAAGGCAGAAGCATGGCATTCTCCTGCAACATTTTTAAATGAATGAAAAGGTGGAATCCAATTCTCTCTCTCCCAGACATCAGTGATTGCTCTTGATGCTCTGTCTAGTGTTGGGATCGAGGGAGATTGTTCAGTTTCCACATTAGCATGTCTTTTGCTGTTGTTTTTTCTTCATGCAGCCATTTCTAGAAGAAAATGTGTCACAGCAGATCTCCTGATATTCTGTCACTTTCAGTCTTTCTGTCACTTCTACAATGTTCCCTGAACCCCAGATGAAGGAGCTGTGATACAGATATCCATTGGCACTGGATGCCATGATCCATTGGTTTCTGCATTGAGTCCAGTTGTGACTTTCTGCAATGCTCTCTGCTGTAAAGAGAAGCCTCTTTGATGAGGGGTGAGAGCTAGGAGAATCAGTTTCTTCCAGTCAATACCCTTATTGGTTATCCAATAAAACTAGTCAGTATGAAACACAAATTGTGCTCAACCGGTTGTATTTATGTATCCGTACATAGATATATGTATGTACATACATATATTGTATATATGCATATGTACATATACAAACATATATGTGCATGTAACAATAATTATTAAAAGAAAACAGGCTGCTGATTTGAGAGTTGAGCACATGGTAGGTACCTGGAAGGGGCTGAAGGGAGGAAAGGGACAAGGGAAAATGGTATAATTCTACTTTAAGTGCAATGGTGGCTCAAAGCTTATAGGAGCAACCAAACCATTTAAAATCCACTCCACAAAATGGAACCAATAACCAGCACTGCTTGGGTGATTAAGAATCTAAGATGAGATGTGAGACTAGATAGCCTAGAGACTTAGGGTAAAACCAAACTACTGTTCTACTAAAGCAATGTAACAACAAAATGACTTCTAATGACTCGGGGATCAGTGGCTTCCTTCATTATCAGAGAAGCTTTCTCCTGCAGCACGTGAGAACAAATAGAGCGTTCCACAATCAGACATTATGCAGAGATCCAGAGTCAGACATTTGGATCACTCAGCCTGAAACAGATATCTCTATCAAATCCCCCCTTTTAGGGCTAAATGAGCCCCGCAGAAGAAGAGGAAGAAGGAGGGTAAGAGGCAGAGGGGATGAAGGCACCAAGGAAACATGGTCTCGTAAACACAACAGAACCGAGACACATATGAACTCACGGAGGCTGAGGTGGCATGCAGAAAGCCTTCGTGAGTACGTATCCCAAATGGTTCTAGAGCTGAAAGGAGAAATGCCCCCATCCTTAACCCAGAACCTTCTCCAGTTGATAACCTCTTGCAAATAGTTCTCTCGGAGGAAGTCTCACTGGAGAAACAAACTACTCGTAATGACAGGCTGCATGTCGAGCAGTGAATGGCCAACTGGAAATAAACTGAATGGCATCTTTGGAGTTTGTGTCATTGTGTTAGGTCAGAGCCTTTTCTTTATTTAGCTCTTTTTCTTTTTAACTTTAAGTTCTATTTTTAATATCTCTCTCTCTGTCTCTGTCTCTCTCTCCCTCCGTCTCTTCATTTTCCCCTACAGATTCTTCGTGCCTATGTTGCATGTATGGCTTCTGTCTTTTTGTTTGTTTGTTTTTAGTGGGATTCCTGAATGCATTACTAAGTGGGTCTCTGCATCTATATCTGTTCCTTGTGTCTTTTCTTGGGTTATTTCCCTTCTGTTTGTTTTGTACTATTCTGATGTGCTTGGTTTTTTTATTATTTTCCATTAGATGCCTTTTCCTAATGAGAAACAGAAAAGGGGTAGATCTGGATGGGAAATGGTGTGAGGAGGAGCGGAAAGGAGTAGAGGGTGGGGAAACAATAATTGGAATATATTGTATGAAAAAAATCAATTTTCAGTATAATAAAATTTAAAAATAATCTCGTTTTAATAAAAATGCATTTTCTCAAAAGTTAAAAAAAAAATGGAATCAGCCTCTAGCTGGAAACATGCTGTAAAAGTCAACTGAGTTCATCAAGTCAATCACCTGGGTAAGGGACTTTCTCTCCAGAAGGTGAGTCCACCTTAAGGTTAAACTATCCGAAAGAGAGAGATGAAATAAACAGCATTTAATGGGACACCATGCTTTTCCTTCTGAGTTTCTGCTCCCTAGTGCAATGCGTTAGAAAACACAGTCATGCTGTTTCGCAGCTGAGTCACTCCCTCGGGAAAGTGTGATTTTCCATTTCTTCTTGGTCTAAGTGTGCATCCCCTTGTATTTAGGGCTTCCTTACCATTTCTCTAAAGCTTCACCCCCCCCTATGTGGCTGCATGTGCCATGTGACCAATGTCTGTGTCAGCTTTCCTTAAGTGGGCACAGCTTTTCTTTTCCTTCTTTCCTCTATTCTCCTCCTCCAGGAAGTGCTCAAGACTTAGAGTTTGCCTGTCCTGGGGTTTTCCTTTTTAAACTTTATAAAATTAAGCCTGGTCTACAGAGCGAGTTCTAAGACGTGCTCCAAAGCTAAAGAAACCCTGTCTCGAAAAACCTATATATGTATATGTGTGTGTGTATGTGTATGTATATGTATACATACATATATAATTAAATTATAATTATTCTTAAATTTTTATTTGAGGAGTGCTATTAAATTCTTTTATTAATAAGAATAAGAACCCCATGAGCACAGGTCAATTTTACCAGTATCAATATTAGGTTAAAACAAATAATAAAATGACGATATGAAAACACAGTAACATATTGAGTTTATGTCAGAATTGGTAAATTTCAGAGTTATGTAGGTGTGATTAGATAAGATATGATCTTATATGATGATAAACTAGGGAGAAATCAGAAAGGCTCATGTGTAACAGAGTATTCTCTGTGACTCTGTGTCCTCAGAGATAAATATATTTCTTCCTTCTAGGCAAAGGGACATCTCTCTCTTTCTCCTTTTCTTTACAAATTAAAATATTGTGTATGTGATGTGGGAGTGTCATATCAATCTGTTGATTTCATTGGTTAAGTAATAAAGAAACTGCTTGGCCCTCATAGGTTAAAACATAGGTGGGTGGAGTAAACAGAATAGAATGCTGGGAGGAAGAGGAAGTGAGCTCAGATGCAGGGCAGCTCCTCTGAGAGACAGATGCCATGCTCTCCTCTCCAGAGCAGACACAATGAAGCTCCGACCCAGGATGGACGTAGGCTAGAATCTTCCCGGTAAGCACACCTTGGGGTGCTACACACATGAATAGAAATGGGCCAAGCAGTGTTTAAAAGAATACAGTTTGTGTGTCATTATTTCGGGTATAAAGCTAGCCGTGCAGGAGCCGGGCAGGACGAAAAGCAGGCCCGCAGCTCCCTACTACATGTATGTGTGTGTACATGGACTTATCTGTATGTCACTGCTACGTGTAGAAAATATTGGACAACTCTGAGGAATTGGTTTCTTCCTTCTATAATGTGGGATCTGGGACATAAATTTAGGTAGTCAAATGCTTGTTTACAACTGCCTTTACAAGCTGAACCATCTAACAATTTCCTATGTTTACATAATGCATTCTTATCACACTTCCTTCTTTATTAGACCAGCTCCTTCTTAAAACCTCTAACATTCTTTCATATCTCTTTTGTTTCTGTTTTGTGACTTATTTAGTCCAGTCACGCTCATCCACGTGAGCATGGGTGTTAAGCTTGGGGACCTGGACCTGGGGAACACAGCAGTTCTTAAAGAGAGAGTTTCCTGACCTGATTGAGCAAAAGACTAGAATATGTAACCTATGTTTTATTACTTGTCCAAAAGAAGAAAAATGGAAAGAATGTTAGAATAACCTTGCTTGTACTATTATCTCAATTGATGTATTTTATATCAGTATTTCATAAAGCCCAAGTAAACTACCACAGGAGTCCCAAGGCATTTTGGATACGAGAACATTTCAGTCATTTATTCTTTTTGTTCCTTTCCATATTCCTTCAACAATAGTTAGAGTTTGAAAACATTTCCTGTGGTATTACAAACACTAAATATACCACCGAAGTATAGTGCAGACATTTTGGTGGTAGAGGAGGAAACAAAATTTTTATATTATGAAATGTGAAATTATTTGGAGTTATTACCACCAACAGAACTTAACGTTAACCAGCAAATAGACTGAGGTCATAATCTCCATCCAATTATTATCTCTGCGTGTGAACTCATTAACAGCACCCCACCGGCCTCATTGGTTGGTATAGTTAATATTTAATGGTTATTTTAAAATAAATTTTGTGTTAACTGAAGTAAAACCAATAGAGGAATTTTGGTGTTTGGAGGCACCTGTATCAGAGTGGTTAAAAAATTTTAGAGCCCAAAGATATTTACCTTAGCATTTTATTTTTTTTTTATTTTTTATTTTTATTTATTTATTTTTTTTTTTTTGGTTTTTCGAGACAGGGTTTCTCTGTGGTTTTGGAGCCTGTCCTGGAACTAGCTCTTGTAGACCAGGCTGGTCTCGAACTCACAGAGATCCGCCTGCCTCTGCCTCCCGAGTGCTGGGATTAAAGGCGTGCGCCACCACCGCCCGGCTACCTTAGCATTTTATTAAGGGAATTCTACCGTACATGACTGACACTGGGGCTGGGAGGAAGGGAGAAAGAGTATAAGGAAACTAAACTCAATGCTGAGGAATTCTTTCCTTGTTCCAGAGAATTAAGGATGATAAACGTTGCATTAATAACAGACATGGTCTAAGGCTGATAGCACCACAACTCACTTCTACCCATCTTTCACAGCGTCTGCCGTGCTTGGCTGAATAGCCATTGGCTGCGCTATTCACAAACGGTGAAAGTCCACCACTTATCTGCCAGAAACCACTTCGCCCCTCTTCCACTTGTCCATATAAAGTGAGTTAAAGCTCGGTTATGGCAGTCCAGATAGGCTGCTTCTTTTCCAGGCCGCCTTTCAACTATGATTGAGTGTGAAGTTAATTTATCAGCTTCGTTTGTTTAGAAGAAAAAAGCTTGTTCTAAACTTCCAGTTCATTCTTTCTCTGTTAAGTTGAAAAAGGAAGGAGAATATTCAGCACAGATCTTAGGAAAGGAACAATCGCCATTTCTTCGAGCCAATGTGTTATAAGACCTGTAATACTCAGCAGTATAGGTTTTCATTGTTTTAACATTTTCCTCATTTCTTTCAATAGTGCTTTGTAAGTTTCAGCCAAGAATACATGTTTTTAAACTTTCTGAAGCATCGTTTTAAATTTTACATCTATTATTTCTTATTTCAAATACATAAAACACATGTTATTTTTATATATTAAATTTGGTCAGAGCAGCTTTACTAAATCCACCTATTAATTTTAATAACTTACCTTGAGTCCTCAGCTTCATCTGCCATTGCAAATGCAGTCTCATGGCAAACTCTGGCCCTTGCAGCCTTTATTTGGTCTTTTCTACAAATGTTCCCCGAGACTTAGCTGTAGGAGTGGTTTTGTAGATATATCCTTTGGAACTGGGCTCCACAGTTGATTGTCTATGGTTTTCTTTTAATGGCTTCAGTCTGCAAAGAGAAGTTAACGCAAAGAGGAATGAGGGCTACAGTTGTCTCTGGGTGCAAAGAGAAATTATTTAGAGGAAAGTTAAATATTATGGTGGTTTAATAAAGAGATTTATAGCTTTTCTTACATGATTTCACTAGTTGATTAGGTTTATAGTATCAGGCACAATTCTCTAATTTTTGAGCAGGTCGTGAGTCCAAGTAGAAAGTTGTTGGTTATAAACACACACACGCACACATACACACACAGAGAGAGAGAGAGAGAGAGAGAGAGAGAGAGAGAGAGAGAGAGAGAGAGAGACATACAGCCATCTCAGCCTGTTTTCTAATAGAGCCCAGTACCACCTGCCCAGAAGTAGCACTGCCCACAGTAGACTAACAAGTACTACATTCATCATTAACCGAGAAAATGTTCTACAAAGATGTCTATTGGCCCAACTGATGGTAAGACAATTACACAGTTTGAGGTTACCTCTTCCAAGAAGTGTCAAATTGGCAACCGAGACTAGCTATCACATGCCCAGGTAATGCAGATGCTCTCAACCTACAAGGTTTAAGGCTTAAGAGTATAGAGAATAAGCAAGGGGAATAGGCAACCCACAAGGTGGCTTTATATGCAATATATAGTAAAGGTTTTTCCTTGGCTTTGCAGACATTATGTATATGAATAGGGAATTAATGTTTTAGCTCCAGTATATTGTTAAATTTATTAACTATTAAATTTTATTTACTATTTTGATATATTCAATGATATATGTTAAATATATATGTTGTGTATCATTAAATATACACATATATTAAACATTTATCATAGATATTAATTTAATCTGTAGTTCCACTAACATGGTATAATGGTTGATTTTTGACTGTTAATCAATCTTGCATTCTGAAATTAGTTTAACTAGAACATCATTTGTTATTCAGTGTACATGTTTTGGGTTCAATTTACTAATGCAATTTAGGAGCTTTCTGTCAACATTCAGAAGTGAGATGGAAATGTGATTTTCATTTCTTTCATTGGTCTTTCAGGTTGTGGCATTATGAATACATTGACCTCCTAATCTAATCTAGGAAATTTTCTCTGTAGCTCTGGAAGTGCTGCTGTTAGTAACTTCCTTTACCTCTTCATTTACTGCTGAAAGGATTAACTGATAAAATCTTCTAGATGTGGAATTTTTTTTTGACTAAGGTTTTTATTTAGGGATTCAATTAATTAAAATATTTTGAATTTGCTTACTTTTATCATGCCCATCTTGCTAAATTTTACTTTCTTAGACATTTTTAGCCTTTATTTAAATCTCCAAATTCTTTGACATAAAGTTATTCAGTATTTTCTTATGATCTGAAAAACTGCTATATCTGTTTTCATTCTTGAGATAGAGATCATAACTTCTTTTCTTCTTTATAAACCCAGCAGTGTGTCTATCAGTTCTGTTATTCATTTAACACAATCACTTTGCCTTGTAGTTGTATTTTTTCTACACTTTTTCTGTTATTGACTTAGGTACTGATTTTATGCCCTTCTTTTTTTGAATGGTTCTTTCCTAACTTTCTCAGTAATGCTCATCCTTCTTACTTTTCAAATATAAAACCATAGATTTCCCCCAAATGACAGAGCAGCTGCAGCTGACAAATCTCAGCTCGTCCATTTCAGTTCTTATATGAGGAAGATTTTCTGTCATTCACTGAGAACTCTTCTTGGACACTTTGGCCAGTTATTGCTGTTGATTTCCCTAATCTCTACAATTTGGGTACTTTAGATTTTTGCTATCATTTGAGATTAAGTCTATTGATATCAGAAAATCCTCTGAGAGTTTCACATTTTTACAATTTTGAGATGAATCTTTGCCTAGAATGAGATTGGTTTATACAAGAGTTTGGCATATGTATATATCTATCTATATTCTCACATTTTATATTACTGCCATGATTTATAAATTTGTGTATATTTTAGACATCATGAGGTACCATTTTAAATTTTATGCAACTTTTCACATATTTATTTTTTCATTATTTCTTTGTTGTATAATTTTTATGGAATTTTGTTTCTGTTTAAAATATTTCATTTTGCCTGAACCAAAGGCCCTATATTCCTGCAGAAGGTCCATCTAGCAATTAACTCACTCAGAATCTGGTTGTCTGGAAGATGTCTATATTTTAGCCATAAGTGTAAAATTTTAATGGTATATTTTCATTTGCCATTATTTTATATCTTATTTTTATTCCTTTTTTGATAATTTAGGCCTGTCACATATACAATGCGTTTTAAACATATCCATTTTTCACTTCCTCTATAACTCCTCCATCATATCTCCCTCCCAACTTCATGATTTAATTTTTATTTATATAGTCCACTAAGTCCAATATTGCTGCCTTTAACATGGATATCGATTCATTTGCTGGGGAACTGGAAACCTTTAAGTGTCCCACTGCTAAAGAAAAATAACTCAATCTCCCAATCAGCCAATTACTGCCAATAAGCCCCCGGTCAGGGGTAGAGACTTGGAATCTCTCCGCACTCCATGCTAGAAACTTGATCTTGAGCAGATCTTATATAGATAACCACAGCTTCTGTATGTGTGTGTGTTCATCGGCCATGTCATGTTCAAAGCCTAGTTTTTTGCATCACTCCTCCCCATCCTCTACCTTTCTGTCCATTCCTCTAAGATAGTCCCCGAACCTAGCAGAAGGTTTATATTGATATCTCAGCTATGGCTGAGAACTCGCAGTTGTTTTTTTCTTAGCACTGTGAATAGATATGTGTCTCTGCATTAACCAATACAAATCCAATAAACTCCTCTGACCAATGTCGGGACAGCACAAATCTATGTATATGAACATTAATATTTAGAAGGTAATTTGACAACATGACCATTTAGAACAATGTCTTAGTTACTTTTCTATTATCATGACAAAACACCATGACCAAGGCAGCTTCTGAAAGAAAGCATTTAATTTAGTGATCAATGGTCTTAGGGGGTTAGAGTCCGTCCATGATCATCATGGTAGGGAGCATGGCAGCAGATAGGCAGGCATGGCTATGGGGTAATAGCTAAGAGCTTACATTTGACCTACAAGCACAAAGTAGACAGGAAATTAATTGGGAGTGGTGTTGACTTTTGAAACCTCAAAACCCAGGCCCCTGTGGCATGGTTCCTCCAATGAGACCACACCTCCTAATCCTTTCCAAATATTTTCAACAACTGTGAAGCAAAAATTTTACTATATAGTGTCTGAGCCACCATGAACTATGTCAATTGGTTCTCCCATAAGGTTTATGACTTAACCTATTCATGAGTTTGTCTATGTTTTCAATGCCACATATGAATTCTTTTCTATGTTGCTTAATATTGGGCATAATCCAAAGGACTTTACGAGTTTCTTCAGTAACGAGACTCCCAAAATCCACGTTCGCAGTTTATTAACAATAGTCAGAAAATGGAATCAGCTTAGATATCTGTCAAACAACTTATAAATGGATAATAAAAATGTAGAACACACACTAGGGATTTTTATTATTCAACTGTAAAGAAAATCAAAGTCATAAATTTTTCGGATAAATTGATGAGACTGATAAAATTATGAAACTGCCGGAAGTCACCCCAGCCCCGGGAGACAGATGCCATGGGCTCTTTCTTATATGAGGGTTCATGTTGTAAGACTTTTGTGTATTTAGCATATCATATGCATGGAAGTCAGGAAAATAGAAAATGACCAATTTTAGGGGAATGCCTTTAGGAAGGGAAAATACTGTAATGTGGCTGAAATGAAAGGAGAATACAGTGAGTGCAGTCCCATGCAATCCAATGCCCTCTCCTAGTATCCATGAGCACTCCACCCACGTGGGACACAGACTTACAATGAAGAAGAACACACATACAGAAAATAAAATCTATGAAAATGAATTTGAACAGAAGTACTCCATGTAGTGAGCTATGCTGCTCCCGGTAGACACGGATTAGTAAATACAAATCTTAGTGCCAGACACCATGTTCTCCCTATGAGTTATTGGTTAGAGAGACCCCAGAAACACCTAAAACAATACAATCTACTGCTTTTGCTCTTGGTTGCCCATCATAACTACTGGTAAGACCATAATAATGAAAGCATTAAACAGTCTAGTTGCAGGACACAGAGAGATCACTCCTTGATTGACAAGGAAAGCTCTCCATACTGGCTAGATTTCACACTGATGGAAGGTATTATGCTGGCTTTTGTAGGGGAAAACACAGCAGTCCTTTCCTGTACCACACTCTACACACTACAATACCTACTTGCCAGGAAAGATGTACCTGCTGGTTCAATAGTAGACATTTATCTTTCAGATCTCTAAAATTTTCAGTCTATTATCAACGTACATTCATTGCTTCATAGGAAAAAAAAACAGTACATTTTTTGGACTCCTTGGAGATAATTTATTGTGCCCAACTTATTTTAATTTCTTTAATTTCTTATTACTTTTTAGTATTTTATGATTATATGTCTTCATGTTTTTATTTGTATTTATTCTGCTTGGGTAGAGACTTCCTCTTGAATTTGTGAGTTGACATATTTTAACTGGTAAGTAATGTTATCATAATTATCTTTTTCAAATATTATATTCTCTTTCCTTCTTTTTGATATGTCAATTTTTATACATTAAGATCCATTACATATTTCCAGTATGTCCTATGTGTATTTTCCATCTTTTTCCTCCTTCTGTTTGGCTTGGGGATTTCCTAGTATATCTTCATGTGTGCAGAGTCATTTAATTTTTTTGTAGCACAGATTTTGTGGTCAAATATATCTACTAGATTTAATTTCTTTGTGATGTTCTGTGATTCTTTAACTCCTCTTTGCTATCTCTTTGGATTTCACATATATCAAGTGAAATGTGTCATTGTCTGATATATTTTAACCACAAAAGTTACAGGGTTTATTTTTTTGGTGTTGTTTTAAGTCAGTTTCTAATCACACTAATAAATAGGTTTCTGTAGAGGTTTAAAGCAATTTTTTCCCTCTTGACTTTTAACATACTTGTAACTCTTTCCATCAGAGAACAAGTACTGTCAAGAAAAATCAAGGAGGTTATGGATGATAGATTTACTTATCACCTTAATCAACTAGGGACTGATTAAGTAACTGGACCTTCATAGATGCCTCCTAGTCATGCTCTTTCTATATCAGGTTTGACTTTATGGAACCTTAAGTGAGATACGGAATCCTTTCTCCTTGGTAGGCACTGAACCTTTGCTTGACTGCATGATGTTGTTGTTAATCTCCTTTTACAAAATAAAACTTTCAAATATCTAAAGAAGAGGTGAGAAAAAGAATATTGCTTTCATCTGTATATTCTCTGCCCTATTATTCCAGATCCACATTTTCAGATTTAACTAGAGAGCCTGGGATGGAGCATAGTGGTCAATCACTTATTGAGCATGACCAAATCCAAATTTGATATTCAGGTCTACAGGGAGAAAAATCAACCATTAACAACTAGTAATTCAAACTCAGAGTTAGAATATAAGAAGTTGGAATTTAATTACTCGATTCGTCAGAAGAAATTGAATATGGTTTGGTTTAACTCCTTGTTATCACAAAAAATTATGGTTTTGTAAATAAATACAGTCAAAGTAATACCAGGTCCTAAATTTAAAATTAATTAAGTCTCAGGCATACACAATTGACCATACTTTCTAAGACAAAACAAATAAGGGCCAAATGGTCAGGTGCTAGCAAAAGTCAAAACAGAAAACAGAGAGACTAAGAAATTACCTTTTTCATTGGACTATGTAATTACTGGGCAAGATATTTTGAAAATGGCTGTTTTTTTTGCCAAAGTGATAGGTCACATTTTTAAAGTTAATTGTTTTTATTATCTAAAGAGTAAAGTTGGCAACCTGTTGAGATGAGTTTTAGCAGGTTTTTGACTGTTCTTTCCATTTCTGGGCTCTTGTCCTGTGAGATATTACCCATTTCCAGAAATTGTGCTATTTCAGCAATTTCTTGTTCAACACTGACAGTTGCAATCTCACAAATATTAGAGAGATTGAAAAGAACCATAAGATCATTAAATCCATCCCCTTGGCAATATAGGCGAAGCAAGTAAAGCAAAACTATTATTTTTGTGGGCTATATTTGACTCGGTCGTTTCTAGTAACAGTAATATGGAGTGAAATGGGTGAGGTGCCTAGATCAGGGGAAGTCTGCGGCAGGAAGTTTCATCATCTCTTTCCTTTCTTATCAGCTTGAATATCATTAATTGTTAAGCACCTGCTTTTGTGCCTGATGCATATTTTAAAACATATATGTGGCTTAATTTGTATTCTTCACTTAAAGCCCACATGCTCCTTACTTTCAGCATTTACTGAATAATCAGAGATTCAGTAGAGTTCTACAACTAATGGTCCTGAAGACAGACCGTTGATTAAGTTTTAAAGAAAAAAATACATCTCTAAATAACAATATAAATTTCCAAAATCTTTGATTATTGCTAAAGTATAAATGTGGGAGAGCACTCTGGCACTTTCAGGGTCTTCAGATCCATTCTTCCGCATTAGTGATCCCCTTGGTAACAGACTAACTAAGCATCTGTGTGGCGCTATCCAAATGTCTGCTATGTATATTCATTATTCTTAACTAAAATGAAAACTTAGAGATTTAGCTCTCCAAATATACTGCTTTTTCATTGGATATAATGATACTACCCTTAGGATATAAAAGTATTCTAAATACTAAATATTGTATATAAACATAGAGAAATTTTATAATCACAAAGTCACAAAATAATTTCTAATCTTTTTATTAAATACTCTAATTAAACCCACAAAAATCATTTTACAACATACGCTATGTAATCCAAACTAGCTACATGCAAAATAACAGCAATCTCCTCTAAGCAATATCAAAGCATCTCCTCTTACAAACAAAATAGAAAAGCAAAAATATCAAGAAAATCAATGAAGCTCTGTGGTTGATAGAACCTGGGCTTGACAATAGTTGAATTCTAGATTAGATTGCTGAAACAGAAAAGAAAACAAAAATGTTTCTTTCAGAGCTCATATATCATATATTTAAATTTTTTCACATGTTACTTGGAAAGTACCTAGAGCCAAACATGTTATACAAATCTCTTAACAGACTTGCCTATTATTGTAGAATAAATTTAAGATCTCACTCTCATGTACTTAATGGTAGTCATTCCAAACTGTCTATGAATTATTTGCATATCACAATGCTCATCTTTTGAAAGTAACTTATAATGCAGGAAATTTTTATCAGTTCATCTCCTAAGGAGAATTCACGGAACACACTTTGTCGTAGGATGAAGTCCAGAGTCAGCTCTAGATTATGGCTTCCATACTGTAGAATTCAGTAATGAAACATGATTAAAATATTTACACGTTCTACTCCTTTTTCCTGCTTTGGCTATGTAACACAAGGTTAGGTGTTATTTGAATAATAGAAATTGTACTAAGTATTCGAGACAGTGAAAAAGTATGTATATATTCTTTTACACACACACACATTCACACTTTGGTGTCATCAATATCATCCTGTGCTATATTCATAATTGGTTAGGGACTTTTTCTAAATTATTATCTCATGCAAGAAGATTTAAAAACTAGGAAGACAGACTGGTCAAAGTAGTATAATACTGCTGTAATGTAACTAGTCACAAAAGAGTTGGTCTGCAAGTCCCTGTGTTTCTGAGCCCGTGGGTGTGCTGAGGGATATTAGGCTTGGGGAATCCTGATGCATCCCTTTGCAGCTGCAGGCAGCAGTCACTCTTGCTGGTCCTGAGATTTTCTTTTCTTCTGGAGTGCCCTGATATTCCTAGATAATTCATATGCTATAATTTTGCAAATGTGTCTAGGTTTCCTACTCTGAAAAGTGAAAATATAAATTTGAAAATGAAAGCACACAAAAAAGAAAGAATTAAGCGTAATTGCAGAAATTCAACCATATTGTCTTACCAATTTAGGAGCCTACAACTCCGAATGTTAAAATGATGAATTAGAAATCAAGTCTAATCCTAAGCCTTCTTTTAGGTACTTTCTGAAAGTTTCGAGTATATTTCTTAACCCCTCTTTCTCATTTTCCTTATCTGAAGTATAAGAGGATTTCACTAGATGATACTTAAAGTTCCTTCCAGGGAGAAATGCCTGTGATTCTTTATCATGCATAATAAAGTGAAAAAGTGCGATAGCCACTCAGAAGGATGAAAGGATAAACAAGGCTCAATGTTTTTCTCTGTTTCTCTGCATAATTCAAATCAAAATTACTCTTTAATCCTACATCACCAGGAACATTGTCTGTGCTCATACTTGATACTGTGTGCCAGCCAGAACTGCATACTTCCTCATACATAGTGAATCTAGGAAACCATGTTGAACAGAATGCTCGATTGGGCTATGTGAAATTGGCATCCACTGTACTTTCATTAAAGTGATCCACGTTCCCTGCGGCAGAATCAGAACAGCAAGACACACAAACATAAATAAATGGAAATTTTCAAGGCTTGTTTATACAGCCACATTCTAGTTCAAACATGAAGATGTTACAATTTGGATAACTTTGTATGTCAAAACTGGCCATTTAAAATTTATTCTCACTTCCCATTCACTGTGATTTTCTTTTTTTAGCGATGCTTTTTAATCACCACCTTCACCAAAAATAAGTTTAAGTGTCACTTCAACTCATTTGCACTTTTCCTTCACCAGCTTTTCTTGGAGAATTTTCTTGCATTAAATGGTTCAGCTCTGGCTCCACTGTATCAACCCTGGGGCTCAATGCTGCTTTTCTGTATACATGCCATCCTAACAGTGAAGAAGAGGACATGATTGGATGGATTCTTTAAAGGATATTTGAACCCTCGTTACAACAAACTGTACATATAAACAATAATGTGTTCATCATTTGCTATATATCAAAACTTTCCCTGAAAACATTCAGTTTTCAAAATCTCTTCTATGAAACCCCCATTTCCCAGAGAAGCTAAAATGTAAATTGCTTCCCAATTAAAGGTTTCACCTAACCACACCCTCTGTCCTGAAGCGTAGCTGCTTTCATTTTCTGTTCAGTCAATGCTGCACACTATATTCACATAGAACTCAAGTGAATGCCTAGCAAAGGTATAACTCCACTCTCTCTTCTCATCTTCTTTCTCCTTGATGAGATAACCTAGTAAATCCAGGTTGCTTTTCCTAATTCAGTTGTGCTCTATGCTCTTGGTTTTGCAGATTTTCCCACAATATCCTCCAAATCCTTTCCTAGGTATATGTTCTGCATAATTGGCTTCTTGATCCTATACTTATTAGTTTGTATCTTTATACCTTGCCTGTGTTTGGCATCTTCTGCCTTAATCACCTGTGATTCAAATCCTTTTCAATCGGATAATATTGCACCTTATTATGTCCTGACTTCAGTTTTAGTATCACCAGCAAAATTCAATGATCTTTGCTCTTCTGCACATGTCCTAAAATATATAGGTCTTATTCCCAGAGCTCTACAAGCATGCTCTTACTAACCCCCCTTGAAGCTGAGCTTGCCCTCTATAGCTGCTTTTTGTCTACTGCTGTTAAATTAGTTTTCTGACACTATGCTATTTTACCTTCTATTCCCGGAGTCTGCTTTAGATATAAATCTTAAATGTCAAAACTTTTCATTCTTTTTGAAAACATTTTTTTTCTTATCTCTCAAGGCATTAGTGCTGTCCAAGAGGTCCAGAAGATTAGAGAAATATGTTCTTCTGTGAACCCGCTCTCAGCTATCTCGAAGTCATCTTGCTAGGATTCTATTTCTAAATTCAGAGAAGACCAAGCCATCTCTTATAGTTGATATTGGACAGACAGATACAGTTTTATTGCTTGCTGTGATTGAAGACAACAAAACTATATCTCAATTTACCCATGTATTGTTGCGGAAGGACTGCTCGTTGAGAATAAGTTTCTCAAATTCACACAGAACTCTCATTTGGGCAAAGAACAGGTATGTTGGACCCAGGAGTCCATGGACCAAATGTGGCACATTAAGGCCATGTGAGCAAAGAGAAGGTACAATTTCATTATCCAAAGCTGACTAGATTATATTACATGTTTATTTTACCTTGTGCTCTATCTTAAGCAACTTTCATTTTGTAGGGACTCTAGCCCTCTTGAGTTTGGCAAACATGGCTGTGGCAGGCCATGCCCTTTTCTTCCATTCCCTCTTCCTTGCTAAAAACTTCTAGGTTACATTCCTAAAGCTGTTCCCCATAATCTATTCCCTTATTTGGCCACTTCCTCTTCCTAAGACTGATTACCAAGGTTCAGATATCAAATTATTGAAGTCCAGCAATCAAAAGCCCTTTTTGGCTACCCTAATTAACATTCCCAGTTAAAGTTAAATACCTCATCCTAACACCAAGTTTCTTCTTTTACTTTTATAAACCACGCCTTGCCTATGGGCCACATCTATCTCCTCTCCTCTCTATCCTTTGTTCCCCACCAGAACAAATACCCGTGTCCTCAATCCCTTCTTCCATTCCCCCTTCTTCCTTGTCAGCTATCTCCTGTTTTTGTATCCTATTCCATTCCCCTTTTGTCCCTCTGGGGCAAACAAATCTTATTTTGTGATTAGAATTTGGTCTTGGAGAGTCTTGAACTGATACTGGTCAAAGTAAATTAGTATGAAATTAATATCTACTTATCTGAAATATAAGCTTTCCCACTGCCTTTCACTTAATTTCCTCTAACATCTGATTAATCACAATGTGATTATCAGTATTAAAAATCAACATGGGTATAATACTTTTTGATCGAACTACAACCTATTAAATTTTCAAATTTTATTGGTTTTATCCTAATTTTGTTTTGTTCTGCATTGGACTGTTGTGTCTCTTTCTTCTGACTCCTTGGTCTTCCTTTTATCTTCCGTGGCATCTCTTGTGTCCCTGCATCAGGACTGGGACAGTCTCTCATTGTTCTTCACGATTTAAAACACTGAATAATACCAGTCAGATATTTTGTGGACTGCCATTTAATTGTAGGTTTTGTCCTTGGGGATGTGACACAATAAATAAATAATATTCAAGCTTTGTGAGAATGTAGTAGACGTGTTGTGTACTTTTCAGCGAGTAATATGAAGTAACCACGTTCATTTTGCTTATTTGGCATTATGATATCTGCTAGTGTTCTCCATAGTAATAACTTTTCTTTTAGCAATTTACAAACTGACAGGAGACACACTAAGACTATGAAAACAATGTTTCTCCTCAACATCCTCTGGAGCTGTCACTAGAGTAGTTAGCTGTTGGTGAATTTTCAGTTTCATTCCTTTCTGCTTCTGTTTATTTATTCAGTTTCTACTTGAGAAAAACCTTTATTTTCCCCTTTATTTGTTCAATTATTTACAGATATCAGTATGAAATTACTGATTTTTTTAATTTTATAGATAATGTATAAAAGACTTTAACTACCAAAATCATGTGTGATAACATTGACAATGCTTCAATAAGGATAATACACACTGGAAAACACAATTGAACATATTCCCATTATGATTAGCTTATTAGATAAATAAAAATGTTTGACCAAGACCACCTTAGTGACTGCTAGATTTCCCTTACTGTGTGTGATAGAATAGTCCATTCTCCTCACCTATGATCCTGTAATTAACTCTTATTAGAATCATATTCTCTCTCTCTCTCTCTCTCTCTCTCTCTCTCACACACACACACACACACACAATGGAAGGGGACTACTTGGGAAGAGGAATTGTGTCACCAGAAGTAGAAGGGGAGTGTGGGTGAAAATTATCAAAAACATTATATACATATAAAAATATCTCATAATTAAATCTAACTACTAATAGTATATATATATATATAACTATTATATACTATTAATTACATTTCAAATAAACGCTATGATATATGTGTATGTTGAAAGGTAGAGCTTCAAGGAAGTGAAAACCAATGTGTACAGATTGATTAACATTAGATATCACAGAATAGTTGATAATCCATGTAACTCAGAAATAGGACCAATTCTATAGTATGATATTTAGAAGAGTGTGAAGGAGCCTGCAGTGTGCTGAGTCAGTCTGGGCTAGGAGCAGGGTGTACTTCTCTGGTAGCACATATTCTGATAGGAGGGAATATGATATAACACATGCTGTGCTCTCATGGGGCTTTTATAACACGTTCAAGGAACTAACTGCCCTTGCACTAAATCTTAGTAATAAATGAAATGAAATTTAAACAGTTTATGACTAGAAGAACTGTTTTAGCTTCTGTTTCTGTCATTCCTAATTTGACTAGTCCAGATTTGGGCCATTAGATACTTCTATAGCACGCCCAGTTTTAAGGAAGGAAGACAGAAGCAAGAAGCACAAAGCAGATGTTATTATCACGTAGGGAATCAAAAAGTCTTTAAAGAATTACTTACCTTTAACTGTGTATGTGTGTCAAGTGGAAACAATTGCAGGCTCCAATGGAGGCCAAAAGAGAAAGGTGGATCCCTCAGATCTATGTTTACTCGAGATTGGTGCTGTGAATGGGCAACATGCTCTCTTAGCTATTTAGCCTTATTTCTGTTCCCCCAATTCAAATTTTATAGTAATGCTTTTGTTGTCGAAATTACTACACCCGTCTTCCCATCTGTTACTTTTATTTCTTCAAGAATTATTGATGGAGTATATAGGAGATTCTGACGCTTGCTTTAAGCTTTTATAGTTGACTGGTAAACAACATGTTTCTTGCTCTCAAGAATTATTTACAAACTTCACCTTTCCTCAAACTCTTTGAGAATTTCTGAATTATTTATTCGTCACTTCAAAAGCTATAAAGACCCACAATGCCTGTGCATTGTGCCATATTATGGAGATAGAAATTTAAAAGTCTCTGGACTTACTTCTAATAGAGCTCGGAGGTAGGCACTAGAAACACCTATAGTTAGAAGCACTAGAAATACAGTTGGAATTTGGGGAGAACTGTGGGTCTGTTGCTCCAGTGCTTGGAATTTTACCATCCTCATGCAAAAAAATAAAAACCAGAATAATGATTAAATTTTTTTTAAACTTGACATTTAGAATGTCTGGTCAAAGCATCACCCCAGATCCCTAACACCCCTTTATACAAAGAGTCTTGAATATTATAATCAGGAGCCCAATCCCAGTCCCCTGGCATCCATCTTTGGAATACTAAACAGGAACTCCGTTTCAAGCCCCCTCTGCTGGGAGTTGCCTCAGTCCAAACTCCACCTCTGAGAAAGCTGCCAAATGGTGACCCCTCCCCAGGGAGGGTCAAGGAAGCCCACCAAATGGTAACCACTCCCTAGGAAATGTCAAGACCACTTCCACAGGATACTTATACTTCCCCCCAGAGAATGAACATGTGGTCTTGGGTTTTACATGGTCTCCTTTTCTCTCTCTTTTTCTCTCCATGCTTTCCCAGTGCCACCAGAGAAAATTGCACTAAACATGGGCATCTTTTATTAGGTCTAATTTCATCTCATTGGAATTATTTGCATCGGCAGAGAGGCTCCTCTAAGAAATAATCCTAAAATAGAATTAGCACAAAAACAAATCTCTGCGGAAGTCCCTGAGAGAGTATCTTGATTTTATTTGAGATGGGAAGACACCACAAATATGGATGGTTTTATTCCATGAACTGGTGCCCTAGACCAGGTAATGGGAGAAAGATAAGGGAGCTATTATCAGAAACCTGGCTCTAGAGAAATTCCCAGGAATCCACAAGGATGACCTCAGATAAGACCCTAAGCAATAGAGGAGAGAGGACCCAATCTTGACATGCCCTGTAGTCAGACTGATGAATATATTAAATATCACCATAGAACCTTAATTCAGCAGCTGATGGAAACAGAGGTAGAGACCCACATCAGAGCTCCAGTGGGAGGAATGAGAATATGTGCAAAGAGATCAAGACCATGATAAGTACACCCACTGAAACAGTCTACCTGAGCTAACAGGAGCTCACCAACCAGCAGGACAGAGAAGGAACCAGCATAGGACCAAACTAGTCCTTCTGAATGTGCTTGACAGGTGCATGCCTGGGGCAGACTGAGGGGCCATTGGCAGTGGCACTAGGATTTATCCCTACTGCATGTACTGGCTTTTTGGGAACCTAATCTCTTTGGATGGATACCTTGCTCAGCCTAGATATAGTAGGGAGGGCTTTGGACCGTCCATAAAGCAATGTGCCTTATCCTCTCTGAGGATTGGATTGAGGTGGGGTGGGAGGGTATGTGGAAGGGACGGGAGAAGGAGAGGGAGTGGGAACTTGGGTTGGTATATATAATGAAAAAGGATAGTTTGTTTTCTTTAAAAAAAAATAAACATAACAAATAAGGAGAAAGATAGCTGTGCACAAGTTTGATTGGGGATGTTGTGTAACCAGCCACCTCCAGCTCCTGTTCCTATTTTTTGACTATCATGGTTAGATGCATTCTCAAACTGTGAGCCTTTGTAACTGTTCTCTTTAAGTTTCTTCTGTCACAATATTTTGTCTTAAGAAAAAAGACAAGAAACTAATATACCCAGTCATATGGGCACCGGTAGG